>NW_027249063.1:0-1228534 GCF_030848795.1 Temnothorax nylanderi | reverse complement strand
GTGTCGGCTTGTGTCACTTGCTGGAAAGCTCCCAATACTACCGAATGCGACATACCTCGACATCCGTATCAATTCCGCGAAGCACATGTATTACATACACATTCGATATATCAGTTTTTCGTAATCTAAATTGCCGGAGCCGGCGCCCGGCCCAAGGCCCGGCCATTCATTCGAGAACAGGCGCGCGCGCGGCTTCTCGGCAACTCGATTAGTTGGGACGGAGTGGGGGTAGGGTGACGGCTATGGCACGGTGCGCGCGGTACCTAGTCAGCCTACTCCCTCTCCGACCCCTCTATATGCGGCGTCCATACCCCGCGGCGCCCGCACCACCATTTTGAAAATTGGCATTACTGTTCGTTCGGATCGCAGCACTCCGGTGGTTCATATTACGAAAAACTGTGATATATCGAATGTTTATTTAGTACATGTGCTTCGCAAAATTTGTACGAATACCGAGGTACATACATCGCATTCGATAATATTGACTTTCAATTATATTCTTTCATACGATCGGTCTCGCTTTCGGCTTTTCTCAACCGTCAACTTGACCCCGCGTCATGAATGCTGGCCGCACACATTTTCCATAAGACGTAATAGTAAGGTTTCGACCAATCGCGTTGCTCGATTCTTACGGCTATGGTTACGGATGGCCGAATCGAGCAACGCGATTAGTCGAAACCTTACAATTACGTTTTACGGAAAGTGTGATGTGTGGCCAGCATTAAAGGGATTAAAGGCCATCGCACACAAAATGCATATAGCTTATAGTGAATTCAGGCGCTTGCACTAGTGCACACTGAGTGCGCATTAAGGCTTCTTAGTGTCAATTCTTATATTTACAGATCGTCTTAAATTATACTTTTTGAAATACTTTTTAGTAAAATGATTTGTACAGCAACCATACAGATATTACAGATTGTTTTATTGGCTAAAAAGTTTTTAAATATGTATTTAATTGATTTTAAATATAAGAATAGATTATAATATTATAAACAAGCCTTAGCTTGTGCAAGCGCCCGAATTCGTTATTAGCATAAGCGTAGCATAAGACCGCTAAACCAATGAGCATCCAGCATAAAGTCATCATATTAATTTACATAAGATGCTCATTGGTTTAGCGGTCTTATGCTATGCATATGCAGCCTATGCAATTTTGTGTGCGATCTGGCGATCGTAGATGACAGACACAGTGTTCATAAATCGATGATTTAATTGCAGTTAGTCAAAATCGCCTGACAAGCAGCAAGTGTAGCGTCCTCGCGACTCGCGACGGTTGCTCCTGGCGAGAGTGGCGAGTGAAGTTGGCCGCGCGAGTGAAGTTGGCGTCTACCTGCGGAACGTCACGGGCCGACGCGACGGGCGTCAAGAGGATCGTATATAGCTTTGCTCGTAGCTTCTCCGCTGTAATTCTTTCGTTGTCGTGTAACAAAGTAAGCGCCGCGTCGCGAGATTAATGCCGGGAGTGCCGTGCAAAGTGTCGCGCGATCATAAATGACGATATTTTCGCGCGTGAACGAATTAAGTGAACGAGTGAGTGAGTGCGCCGACGGAGATGTGACATCGAAGGAGGACCGAAGAGAGGAGGAGGGGGCCTGGGAGGCATCGGGCGACGGCGGAACGACCGTGGGGTAATTATTAATCGTTTATTATTTTGCTATTCTGTCAGTCCTGTAGCGGATTCCGTCACCTTCGGGGTTTAACTCCGGCGCAATTTCGCAATTTCGAAGTTTGATTTCCGGCATATGCGAGAAGCGTTATTACGTCGCGAACATCGCGTCTCTCTCTTATTTGCACGGTCGTAATATTACTTGTACGATTTTTCGCGTATTAATTATGCGAACGAGTTAATGCGGAAATATACAGCCGCTTGCGGCGCCAGCGGCCGCGATTGTTTCTTGCATTAGTATTTTATTAAAATCAGATATCTATTAATTAAGATAACGTTTTAAAAATTTAACGGGCGTGATATAATTATTTACTTCAAGTACCTATTGATTATCTCTTAGACACTGCTTTAATGGAAACATATTTCTACTTACAGATCAACGCAGAATTACAACTCCGCTGTTGCGCATCGGCCGGTGAGTGATTTCTTTATTTCAATGTCGAGGCAATAGATTTGTAAAATTATATTACAAACGTAAATAAAATGTATGTATGAGAAATGAGATATTATAAAAGAATCCCAAACAGTCTTTTTCTAACAATTATTAGACATTATATCAAAATTTGTATTTAAAATGATAATTAATGTAGCGGTAAAGTGTTCTATATTACTTATTCTCATGAAATATCTTTATTAAATATATTATTTGTTCTTACAGTTATTACAGAAAAAATTAAAACATTAAAGATTAAGAATAAAAAAGTATATTACAAATAAACTAATATATTGTAATATATTATAATCTATTGCCGACTTTTTATTACACAGGGTTACGCGCACTCAGTGATGGTGATACCTGAATGGGACCGCCGCTTCTCCGGTATCCTGATTTATAATTAAAATCTCGGTTCGGTATGCTCAGTCAGCCTACTCTCACTCTATTCCCATCATGTTGCCGAGAAGCTGTGGCGACATTCTGACATCACTGATCGCGCGGCGATAAACCGCGAGTATTCATCGATCGTTATTAAGCTCGGTATTAAGGGCCCGAACAAACGGGCCCGTTCAGACAAGCGACTTTGTGTAACGCTACAAAGTGTCTCGTCTGTTCAGGCCCTAACGAGATATGGAAGACTACGCCAGACACCAGCCGCGCCTGTCGATGATCTATACGCTCTGCAAGCGAGTTTCATATGATGATAACTTTAGGCGTTTCAGATTATGATATGTTCTCTAAATGCTTTGCGCAAATGAAATATTATAATATATTCTATACTTAAATTTGTGATAGGTTCCATATCAGAATAAAAAGATGAAATGCATAAAATATGCATGTACAGCGTATAATCAAACAAAAGGAGGGAGAGAGAGAGAGAGAGAGAGAGAGAGAGAGAGAGAGAGAGAGAGAGAGAGAGAGAGAGAGAGAGAGAGAGAGAGAGAGAGAGAGAGAGAGAGAGAGAGAGAGAGAGAGAGAGAGAGAGAGAAGAATATCGTCTTCTTATAAATCTATTACTATTACTATATATGAAATTTTATACCAAATGTTTACGTATGTGTCAATCCGTTATTAAAAAAAGTTAAATATGTTTGTCGATTAAAATTACCTCTATTATAATAATAAACTCGATTGTGTCACGTGAGATATAATTCGTGAGAATATATGGTATACAAAGCTTTTAACTCAAAATAATATTTTTAAGAAATATTCTTAAACATACATTTATTAAAGTCTTTTTACGAAGAATTAAATTTTTTATTCTATTGCTAATTAATGTTGTTTAGTTTAATTAGAATTACATTCTACATATACAATATACGACCATCAAACGTCACAGGTCGCGCTGCGTTTCATCGTTTTCTGCGTGCAATTTTCTCAAAGTATCGAAATCCATGTCGATCAATCTCCCAGATGAACCTTTCATCTCTACCGACAGGCACGTCCACGTTCCATCGATGTGTTATCTCGACGCAACGATTCGCGTTCTTTCGTCGACGTCCAATAAACGCCCGCCAATAAAACGACGCGGAACTCTTCGTCCGTACATTCCTTGATCATTTCGAGGGATGAGATACGAGGAGATAAACGAAATCGGCCTTGGCCCTTCGGCTACACCCACCTGCTATATTAACGCCTACCGCAAATAGAGTCTATACCGTGCTGCCTACGAATTACAATGGCGTCTGATCAGTCTCTATCCGGAAAAAAAAGAGTGGGTGCGAGGTAAAGGATAGGGAGGGTGAAAGGTGGAGGATTGGACATAGAGGGACGAAACGTAACGCGGGGTTGGTAGGCGAAGTGGCTAGAGCTCGATGTATCAAGCCGAAAGTTTGATAGCCCCGAAGGCTTTGCCAGCCAAGTTACTTCCACGGTACGTGACCCTGCCTCGCGCTACCCTTAGTCCCTTCTCTCCCGCTGCCCCCGAAAACCGCGATTCCCCCTCTACACCCCTTCGCACCTCCTCGAGTATTCTCGCGCCATCAGTTCGTCTCGCTCGCACTCCACCCGCACTCCGACACATCTCTCTCACGCTGCACCGTGTACGTGATCTACCCCTTTCCCGCCCTTCTTCTCTCCCCTGCTTGGCAACGTCTCTGGCTCGGATGTGTGTACACACGGTTACGTATACGCGGCACCTCGCGCTCCTGGCACTTCGTCGCTCCGGAAAATATTGTCGCCATCCGTTTCGGGATGCGAAATCGGACGTTCGTAAACCGGTGGATCGCCTTCTCACTATTTTCCCTTCAGCAGAGAATATCCTCGATTTTTTTATACTTCCATTTATCCACCGTTCTTTAGACAATTCGATATTTATTCGTACTTAACATAAAAAACTTTATATTGTTCTTTGTAACTTTCAACTTTGGGTTTTTTTAAATATTCTCGTAAATAATTCTTAAACTCTATTTGTTTAAAATTTAGTAAGAAATAAATCTTTCTTATTAATTGTAAAGATTATTTCAGAAATTTTGGTAGACTTTCAATATAAAAATAAATTAGAGAATAGATATATACTTTTTGAATTAGTTCTAGAATGAAAGAGGAAGTGCGGTAAACCTGAAATATATATTCTCTTTTGCCTTGGTTTATATTTTATTCCGCGTTTGTCTAAAACGTTTTTTTTTTTAATTATCCTTTTTTCACGCGCGTTTTTTTTAACGTTTAATTATTTTTCATGGAAAATAAAGAAAAATTGAACTTTAAATTCGAAGAATTTATAAATAAAGGGAAAAGCGAATAGCTGAGGAAACTGTATAACATTTAACGTGGAAAAAGAAAACGAGCTGATTAACATAAGCATGCTGTTATCGTGATAATGGCGTCGGAGGGAAACGCAGCATGTAAGAAGGCTAATGTCTTCCCCGGCACATGCACGGGCATAATTTTCGCGAACAAATTCGATGGATCCACGATGAGAGCACCAGAAGACTTCGCGTTCACGTTCCAGGAAGTCTCGCCTCGCTGCGAAGCTTCCCTCGGGATAACATCTCTCTGTCTTTCCCTTAATATAATTCCCAGTGAGGCACCCGCGGGGCCTCTATAATGCAGGGCTTGGTGGTCGGACCGTATAAAAAATCCAACGAAGTGCTCCCACGATAGGCTGAACATTCGCCGGTTACGGGAGCAGGACAAAACGTACAGCGGCCACGTCGGTGGCGCCGTTATATCGCGTCTTACGTCGATAACGTCCCCGACACGGAAAATCCTGTCTCGACGTACAACGCGCGCTTGTCGATATTACATCGCCGCGCGCCGTACGGGATCGAATGAGGACGCGCGTGTGGACGTGAAATTTATCGGCAGATAGATCGAGCTCATAAGTCTACGTCTTTGAGCTTACCTTACGCGCAATTTCCTTCTTAACGGACAGTTAATTAATGATTCTTAAGTAGACACTGCGCACACGTGACACGAGTCAAAATTATCCGCAGGCATAATTTGTTTGCACTTATGAGAAAGACAGGTAGGATGAGCGTTCCCGTTCCCTTAAATCAAAAAGTCAAAATGCACGTTAGTTTCATGAAAGAGATATTCAATGAAGAATGAATGTTAATATCTCGTTATACCTATAAGAGATGATTTGTACTGTTATTGTTTCCAACTCTCCAGCTTCCAGACTGTCTGTTACACATGAAATGCTTCGAGCGCACCAAACGTATTTAAAACTAACAGAATAGAAAAACTGTTTAAAAAATGTATATATAAATCGTTTATGATTTAGAGTCGTTCAGCGTTCTAACGTACGAGGAAATAAATCGTAAGCTAATTAATTTCCGTCATATTTAACGCATCATAATTCAATTTCTTGCCGACGTTTGCTACGACGTAGACCAGATAGCGGCGGCGACGACACGCGCCGCGCGCGCGAGAAGGAATTCTTGAATTTTTAAAATTTCCCTTAAGAAAACGCGCCACGGGGATCTCTATAAATTTTAGCTTCGAATGAAAGAGCAATCCGCATTACCGCCCTACCACCGAGGAAAGATGAAGACTCGGAAGATGGCACGTAACATCGTCGCCCTTGAATAAAACATGCCAACGTCCACGCAAATATAAAATCGTCGGATATATAAGAGACAGAATTAAGTTTCATCAAGCCTTGCTTCTCGACTGGCGGCTTTATTGCACGCATTTGCAACATCAAACGGCTGCACAGGTCAAGCGGGTTCGACTACGCTCGATATTTTGCAGTTCTTGGTTGTATTCTACTTTTTGTGGAAATTACCGTCAATATCTCGTTATTCGATTGTTTAAAGCTGCATCCAGGTAACTTTGGCTGTCAGATATTCACTGTCAGTACTAAAAATCTATATATTTTTCTATATTTTACGTCACGTGTACTAGATTTTCAGTACTGACAGTTACTGTAAATACCAAGTTTTCCTTAATAGATTATCATCTTTTATAACAATTGTCTGAATCTAATGTATCTACTATATAAATCAATTTTATATGTATTATTTTCATCATCTCTTTTTCAATCACCATTTCAAAGTGTCCTATATTGAGAAGCATTCCCAAATAAACCACGAACTTAGTATCTGCTTTACTCTGAGTTCTCCAGTTTATCGCCTAAATTCAAAGAGATTTACTACTTCCATAAACTTACACACTGAAATTTCGCATCGCTGACGAGAAGCGTTAACTTGAAACGTTCCGCGTATATAGGCGCGTTACACGGCATTAACATGAATTTCTCCGGTGAACGTCCGCAATGTGATAGGTATTCGATCGGGGGATACTTATGCACTGGGCGTAAGTAGAATACCGAAACAATAGTGCGGCATGCAATTTTCGCGCGATGCGCAGCAAGAAATCGATCGGCGGGCACGGGGACGCGCCGCGCAGTCACGGTGCTCTCGCGGTAAATTTATGTACCCGGGAATGCGCCCGCGAGCCGTAAAATGCAATTTTGCTAATCCGAATTCCGCGCCGGAGTCACAAATCCGCGGCTTAATGTATCGGAAGTATCAGACAAACGAACTTTCGCGCCGCTTTAAGAGGGTCGTTACCATCGTTGCTTGCTGGAGCGCGCGTCCCCGAGCGTTAACGCCGGTGTCGAGGCGATTTGTGGCTCTCTCCATTCTTCTTTTCCACGGAAAATCGCAAGCGCGATTCTTCCTCCCGTCCAGAGGGACTGATACCCGTTAATGATTCGCTCATATGTTACTCATGCGTGATTTGATCTAATTTAATTGCTATTTAAATAAATATAAATATGTGTTAAGAAATTATGTATATTCGTTCAGGTTTTCTAATTTCTTACGAGATGTATTTCACGATATTTTGGTACAATAAACTATTAAATCAAATATAAGTAAACTATTATATCAAATATAAGTTGCAAATAAAGAATTTTGGATTTGTAATTAGATAATATCCCAGTATCGCTGAATCATAAACTTTAAAATTGTGAATGAAACCGTTTATGATCTAAAAATTGTATAAGATTTTATCGTTGGAATCAATATTTTTGTTTCGTATTTTTCTCGTTAAGTTAAAATTCATCCATCGTGGCCATTAATCTACACAACGATTTCACGGATAAAGAGATATCCATCACTTCTGCTTCTAAATCTCAGTGCAATAAAACCGTAGACCAACGAAAAATACCGCGCGTCATGTCGCGCGTCTCGATGGAACACGAGCTGTTCCTCGTCTGCACGCTCGGTCGGAGCAAGACACAATTTAATGGGAAGGTGGCGCCGATCCATCACACGACACCGATCTTCGTTATCTAAGACGTCGGTTTACGACGGAAGGGAAGCTTACGGAAAGACTGAGGGATGACACTGGGGGGGTGTAGGACGAGCAGGCGAGGCGGGAGGAGGACGGCGCGGCGCAGGACGTAGATCGGTACAGGGCTTAGATTGGCTTTGCATAGTTTCGCGTGTCGGGAGTTGAGTTATAATTACCTTAGTGCCTGTAACGGGAGCACCGGCATAGCCACGGCTAACGCGACTACGGGATAATAAATTAATGCGGCACGTCGCGTAAATGTAATACGAGCCTAACTACCCACTACGGCTAAGAGCGTGTCGTCGTGAACGATGATCTTGCGAAGGTGTAATCGTACCGGCGCGTTCTGCCGGCAAAATTTTCGTCTTCCTCGCCCGGAATTAGCTTCGTGTCGTCTTAATGTGATCTTCCGTTCTTGCGTTATTCGCTCGTGATGGATGGACTTGCTCCTAAAATCTTTTAACATAAATGCACGCATATTTTAGTTAACATTTATAAACAACACAGTCCTTATTATTTAATTTCTTTGGTTCTTTTAATCTTTGTTGTCTTTGCTGTTACATTTTAAATTATAGTGGATTTCTTTAAAATGTAGTAGTATGTCATTACGTGATATGACTTAATATCCATTATTCATCGTATATAGTTGCGTTTCTATAATATCAATAACTGGCGCAAATATAGATGCTATATATAAAGAGTACTTCTCTAATGATACATAGTCATTTAAACGTCTTTTACCATTTTATGTTTCTTTTCTATTACGATAGGTACACTTTAAATGATAAATAACGAACGTCCTTCTAAAAGAGGAATGTCACCATGCACATGCACTGTCTCCCGACATTATTATATTTATGAGCGACTACAACGATGTAAATGCAAATCCGCGAGGGAGGGTTTGAAGTCGTTAGTAAAAGATTTCCGGCCTCCTTAACCCACGACGATATCTAATTTGTTATTCGTGGGCGTTATCGCCGTGCGCGTGTCCTTCGCCCCTTTTCGTGCGTAGGCAGAAGTTAATGCCCCCGAACATCAGTGTCATCCGTCTTGCATTTGTGTACGTCCCCGGCAGATTCGCCCCTCGTAAATTATAACTCTTCTACGTGGCTGAGCCGGCACGAAGAGGGACGTTTTCCGCGTGTTGCGTCGAAAGTTTACGTGGTCTACAACGAGGACAGAGAGAGATAGAGGAAAATGGACAGCACTTTGCTACATCTACTTCTATACTCGAAAAGTTGTAAATAAATTGAGCTAGTTAAATAAATAAAACGATTTTAATTATATTTAACGTTGAATTACGTAGAGTAGATATTTTAAGATTAAGTATAATAATTAAAGTCTTATTTAACTTAAAATTTTAATTACACATTAATTAATTTAAAAATATTACTTTATTAATAAATTATTTGCAAATAATCAACAATTTTTTATAATATATAACATAAAAATGTGAAAGATTATGGCTGTTTCCATTGAGAGAACTTGTAGGACAAATATTAATGTAGAAAACGAGTATTTTCGTAATAAGCAAACGAAATTGTATATACATTTTCTCTTATTAAAGTTTAACATAATGCAATATATACACCTACGTATTGAATCTGCATATATGTATATTTGTCTTCGTGTATACGTTGCACAATTTTTTTAATTGGTCAAGTTAACTTTACTTTCAGAAGTTCATCACTCCCATTAGTCTTCAAAGAGTAGCCATATTAGCAAAAATATCTCTGAATTTTAGCAATTACTTCTACTATTTAATCAAATTTTATGGAAGCTCTTCCGCTAATGACTCAACTTAAAAACTGTAGGAAATGTGATAAAAAGACGGCCGCTCTAAAACGGCGGGAAAGAAACTCGCACTCGCGGACTTCGGGGATGCGATATTATTTAAAGCTTCGTCAAGTTAATTAGATGCGAAACTAATGTGCCTAAATAATGCAACGTCTCGACGCATCACAACTTGAAATTGATTTATCGACGGCAATATAACTTCAGCTACTTAATAATAATTATCAGCGTTGTATAACCGCATCTTAACAGAGATAATTATTATACCGCCTCCGTTTATTCCGGGCAACTTTTAATCGCATTAAGGTTCATAATCTACCGAATACATGCACGGTGCTGTAATTAAAATTTTATCAGCTACAGGGTACAAGGCGGCACTGTTTATCATCGGGTATTATTACCGGCGGTGCGACTTCCTTATGAAGCGAATATCGGTAAAAATTTTTTCACAAACTACGCGGATCCCTTCCGCGATTAAATTCCTGCAAAACGTATCAATATTGGACGATAATAAATTTAACAGATCATTATTAATAACTTAGCGACGACAATGTGTATTTCCAATTACATTAGTAAACACAAACTCTACATATAAATATTCTATTATAGAGTTTTTAAAATTAATTAAATTCTCCCGTTTTTCGGCGAGGGAAGATTTTCGTGTGGAAGCATGTGAACAATAAAAATCCCAAGAGTTGTCTGCTGGTGCGACTATGCCGCAGAAAGTGAATCGTCCACGAGTGGTTTAGCACGCAATCAGTCAAACCCTTCACAACTCTCGTGACACACAAATTCAGCCCCGCGTTCTTTCAAGCAGGAAGCTTAGCGAGGATTTCTCTGGCACGAGAATGCATTTCATAAAAGGTATCCGTAAACGTATCGGCCCCTCAATAAAGAACAGCGACCCTGAAGGTATAAGTGGCGATGTCACACGAAGGCAAACGCACGGCGAGAAGTTCAGTGGTCGGGGTGCTTCAAGACAAAGGTGGCGCGCGGAGACGGCGGTGAAGAGGATGGAAAGGTAGTGGAAGAGTAGACGCATGTATTGATTACCGCTCCTCTCTCGTTGGAAGGAGAGAAAGTATGGAAAAGGAAAAGAGCGTAAGGAAGAGAGCAAATGCTTCTCCGGCACCTTCCAGGATCTTCCGTACCTCGAAGAAATTCGCTCCTTGCACGCCGATCTCTTTCGCTTATTCTTATATTCTTATTTCCTTGCCTTCCCTCTCGTAAAAGGATGCGATCTCGTGTTTGCTCATATTTTCATCACAGCAAAATTATCAGTTTTACCTCGCCTAATGTCGATAAAATCTCAACGACCACAACTCGTCATCGTCTACAAACTTGTATTTTAATAAATATTTTAATAAATACGCTTGTCTTTATTCTCTATCTAGTTATCGTATTTCTATCCCGCGATAAAAGCGTTTAATTTTGTACTGTGAGCAAAGAAAATTAAATTGTTCAAATCATACCCGCGATGCTGAAAATATTCCAAAGATTTCAAACTTATAATTCTTTACTTACGTAAACAAATATTTATATAAACTTTATTGAACTACTAGGCGAGCGATGAAATGAAAGTAACATGGCTTCTTTTTTTGTTTATATGTCAGTCTTACATTCTGTGTCCATTTATCTATCTTAATTTTTTTTCAACGTGATTACTCCTCTACTATTATTTATTTTCTTTCTTCTGACGTGACAGTAATCCGTTGCGTTGGAGCGCGTCGAGATGAAGGGAAGAAGGCTGTTAGCGTCATGTGCGTCATCGTCTACGTGGATACAAGTTTTCATCCAGCTCTGAGTCGCTGGAAAAAAAGGCCATAATCTGAAGAATGAAAATTCTTCCTTTTTTTTGCTATCCCCATCTCGTCCACTTATAAAGGAGAAAGGACGGAGGAGGTTTACCGCAATGGTAATGAGCAGAATCCTTAATTAAGGAAAACCACGAGGAAACTAAGGGAGGAGCCAAGATCTTGCCAACAATCTTGCTTATTTAGCGATCGACTTAAGTTTTGCAAATTTTTCTTACCGGCACCACCGGTTAAGAAGTTCGCGTAACAAAGCACGTCAGAGGAGTCTTTTTTGTCGACGCCGCACTTACGATTAATTATCTTCACCCCGGAATATAAATTACTCCTTTCGCCATTGAGGTTTTAACAAAGAGTTAATAAACTACCATCAACGTTACGCGCTCAGACGCTCGTCTGTAATTATATCCTGCGACTACATTAATTAGAAGATAAAGGATTTGACAAGATATTGTATTAAGTGGATAATTTTCACTTGTAAGCCCCATAAGATGAAGAGCGGACTCGCAACAACTGCCTAATCAAATAAAATCTAATTTATGAGACGAACGGTTCAACAATTATCATTCTAAATCACAGGCGAGAGTTAAGATATATGTATTTATTCTACCCATTAAAATGTAGATATTTTAAAATCTATGCTTCGTATTGCGGCCGACTGTTAGAAAATTTCTGTAATCCTTCGGAACCGCACTTTATCAAACCAACTCCACTTCGCGGAACTAAACATTTAAGTAGTTTAACTTCACGGCATCCTAGAATTTGCAAGTAGTGAATGCCGCCGGTCTTGGACGATTCTCCTTGGCTCCTGATCCTTGCCGAAAATCCATTTTACCGATTTGACTTGCAAAGCCTGGATTACTGTCCACAAGACGGTGGTTTCCTGTCGTCAATGCAAGCCTCCTCGAATCAAGATTATTTAGAGAAGAAGACTGTACCTCGTGTCGTCTCGTCAAATATTATCTTATCGTAATGTTAACTTTATACAATTATGTGAAAATAGTATACAACTGTTAAATATACTGAAATATATTGTTAAATATACTGAAAAGTATACAACTATTCTTTTTTTCATATCAACAAAAGAAAATAGATTACAATTTTAAAAGCAATTAAAATTTTTCATGACGACTTAACCCTTAAATGCCACCCGGGGTCCAGCGGACCCCAGACCCTTTAGAATGATATATTTTCAAATGTTCCCGCCAAAAATGGAGCTCATATTTATTTATTTATTATTTTTTATTTTTTTGATTTTGGAGCCAATATTTTAACTGTTGGCGATCTTAATTTTTTATACTATGTTGAAATTGAAATTTTAACAATATAAGCATTTTATTCTCTTTTCTAAGCCTTGAACAACATTGAAAATAATTTTCATAACTAAATATAAAAAAATCAATAAGTAAGGAGACATTTTTCATGCTGGGGTCTTTTAGACCCCATGTGTCATTTACGAGATTCTTGAGAGGTGTGGCATTTAAGGGTTAATATAAACTATGAATTGGGCAAAATGTTTCGCGCAAATATGTTATAAATGCGCAAAATCGTTTTAGCAATATAGATTTCATCGATATATTTATGAATTGTAGGATCATTTTGAGATCGTGATTATAATATGAATACAGTATGAATACAGTGTAATACGAATATGTAGATAAAAAAATGGGAAATGTATTCAGTTATATGCTGAAATGTGAAGAGATTGTAATCGATCTTGAGAAGCTCATGATCACAAAATTCCTAGAGATTGCAAGTTTATCTAAATATATGCATATACCTATATACATATAACGAATTTTCAGGTTATCTTAAATTACATAAGAATTTTATTAAGTCTTAAGAATAAATGGCACTGCCAAAATTGTTGATCTGCAGAACAGATATTTCGTCGAATTATTATTAGCTCTCTCATAAAATGAATATAATTAATGGTCTTTAAAATTACTTCCAGATTATCAAGAATATCAATCTATTATTTTATATATTAATTAATTAAATATTGATCTTGTTTTATTAAATTACAATGACGACTTGGTACTTCGTAATGCGCAAAATATTCGGAATTTCTGTAGTTATATAAAATTTTTAATAATGTAATTTACAAAATAAGTAGGGGAGACCGGGGCTAATCCGACACTATTTTTAAAAAATTTCAAAAATTGATTCAGGAAGTTTTGCTGTACGTCGCTTTGTTTTGCCGCCAGGAAAAGAAAAGTGACGCGAAGACAAATTTTCGAATTGAAAAATGCCGGGGCAAACTCGACACCCCGCCGGGGCAAACTCAACACTTTGTCTGATCGACACAATTTGATCTGGAACTTATTTTTTACTGTCTGAAAATGAAAATACATTGTTTATTGTGTATTTAAAAAGTACAAAAATTTGGAATAAAGTAGCTAGAACAATCATTTGAAATAATAAGAACAAAAATTGTTGAACTTTCAATTATCTTCATCTAAACTCATGTCTGAAAAACAATTAATGCAGGTAAACTCGCGATCGGACGTGCGCATACATTTGTCATGAGCCATACGGCTGCATGACAAGCATTGTTAGTTACTGGGAGCCGACGAAACGGCGTGGTGTTGACTTTGCCCCGGACGTCGTTTTTCACTTTTGTCACTTCAAAAACATGAAAATTTTGAAAATATGCAAAAACGATTATCGGATTCATATAGAGCATCAAATTTCCCATCAAAATCACTTACCGGTAGATTCACAAGAGTAAAGCTCGATGAAAGAGTAGACATTTTCGAGAGATCAGAAAAATTACTTTTCACTATCAAAAACGCTTATGTCGCGTTAAAAATTACACTATAACTCAGAATGTTACCAAATTCCGTTGATAATACTGGCACATAAAGACGCATTTACAGTAGGAAAGGCAAGTTTCTACGATAGATTTAAATTGGCAAAAAGCCTAGTGTCAAGTTTGCCCCGTTGTCGGCTTAGCCCCGGTCTCCCCTATAATTAATTTAAAAAAATTTCAATTTCTGCCAATTTATCTCCAATTTCTGATCATTAAAATATTATTGCACTTCAGTCAACTGTAGTATTTATAAGTAATCGAAGTATCGAACACATCGTTGATTTTAATGTACTTCTCGATCCCATGGAAATGATCGTTAGTCAATGTGCCATGTGAAATCCTTGGAAGTTGCAAAATCCATTAACGCGATTGATCGAGGCGCGAGACTCGCACGATCTTAATTCGGTAATTAATTCTCCGCAGTTCTCATATACGTACCACGTAATTTTTCTCGCTCAGTCTCGTAGCGTCGATATAGAAAGCTGATAAGCGCAAAATCCGAATCATTCCGTTTCGTTTCGCGGACTGTCGCTGGCATCGTGTCGCGAACGAAGCTGTCCCGCAAAGCTATACCTCTCTACACGAACGCGGAAGAAAAATCGTGCATTTTACCTTTCGCTTCGAATGCGCCGTGCACTGTATAGATAATAAATCATGATAAATCGTAAGTCGAAATGTGGCACATCCACATATTTCCAGCCGCGCTTTACCGTGCTGTCGGTTTTGTACCAGAGCGTAATAAATCGTATATTATTGTCCCCCATCATATCACGTTGGGATTTTAAGTAGAATTCTGGTGCAATGTGAACAGATATTATATATCGAACGAAATGATCGCATTTATTATTATCAGCGTTTAAAATCTTCGTCGATTGAAATATGTTCGAGATTTCGTTGCACAGAGCAACGTAATAAAACGCGTCTTTGCATTAAAATATGGTAAGATATTAAATGTATTATATATAATCACGATTGAAGGAAAACATAATATTAATTCTATTTAATTATTAGTAATCATTTTTGATATTTTTTTCTATAAAAAAGAAAGTATATCTACAGTAATTGTTCTTCATTGTTCACATGTTTTTTTTTCATTGAATAAATATAATTGTTCCTAGTTTTAAAAAATGAGATTTCTTCTTACTGTATACTGCTAATAATTATTTTTCTTCTTCTTTTCGACTTCAAACAATTTTAACAACAACGAGGCATATGAAAATCAAACTTTATGGTAGACCAAGACATATTTGATATGCAATGTTCACGCCACATGTACGCAATATGCAACTTCTACTTGAGCGTATAAATCACGACTAACTAAGTAGTAATTTATATCTGGCCCTTACCGAAGTTAGTGCTTATAAGCTACAGCTTCGGCGGCTGTAACTAGCGTGCGCCAGACGCGCGAGGTGGGGTCTTCTAGTCTTTCAAACAGATTGCCATAAAAGTTTGTAGTTATCAATATCTTTCAAGGCTTAACTATCTCGAGCAACTCCCAAGGGCGGACTAATTCGGATTTATGACTGTTGGGTGGCATGCGATTACGCTGAAAACACATGACTCCGTGGGCTCCGCGGAGTCCTGGCAACTTGTCATCGCCGAAAGGTACGCGTATTTACCTTTCATTACGTCGCGTAACAATTGCAGACGTCTGTGATGCAAAATCCCTCCCGTCTAGCGACACGCCAATGTTCCCCAAGTAGGATCAAATTTATTACTAGCCGCGCGCGCGTCGCGCACGCGAATCGCGTGTGTAATACTGTTAAAGTACACATTCGCTCAATCAGCGCGAAACGTGCAAATCGGCCATTTCGCACTCACGGATTATCGGGATCCACCGGGCTCCAGGATATTGCGGCGGAAACACGGAAGCGCGTAAACGCGTCGACGTTATCCCTCACTTCGATTCGCCTCGTTCGCCATTGAATAAACGGTATGCCACAATTCCCATCAACCCCCCCCCCCCCCCCGATCGTGCGCGACACCCGTTCGTCCGTGTCATTTCATCTAGCAAGATTCGAACAACCGTCGATCGATCATCCGCGAAAACAAGGAGACTTATGTGACCGTAACTCCTGTATATCCTAAATGAAGAATCGTCTTTGAATAATTGATTTTTCCCCCACTTGGTATTTTAATGGTCTTCAATATATATTTTTTTATATAATCTATTAATTAATAATATTTTAGTTTATTAAACTCGCTATCTATTGATAGATAAGTACGCATTATGTATTCCTGAAAAATAATTCTGAATGAGTTAAAAAAAAATAAATCTAAATAATAAATCTAAATATCACAATGAAAATAAACACATTATATTATGTATATATTATATATTATACATATATATATTAATAAACAAAGATATAAACAAACTCTCTAACATTGATGAATATAATCTTTATGATCAATATGATTTGTTTCAAAGATAAAGCATTCATGTTGATGCATAAGTATTATGTTTTTAAAACAAAAATCACTTATAACTAATACTTGTTAATTATCTGTCTTCTTTTTTGTTACAATTTCTTTAGATAAAATATCCTTTTTTGTATTCGGCAATTAAAGCATCAACAAATTAACATTCTCTTCCGCTCGTACGATTTTCAATTTGTCCATGTTCACATTTGTTCGTTAATGTACGTTTGTCCCCGTCCAGTTTTGTCCATTGCCGTGTATAACACGCCTTTACGATAACGTTCGCCGCGCGTTCGTCGTTTTTCGTGAGGAATGTCTAGGGCTTTCTTGAAAATGGAAGGGCAGCCCCACAAAGGGCCGGTCTTTCATGCAATCGGCATTTTCCACAGGCGAAGTCGCCATGAAACAGTCCGGTAAATAGCCTCAGACCTTTCGTTTCGTTCACCACCGCATTGGCTGACAGTTGTTTTCCCAAAAGCATCGACGTCCGGCATAGACGGGAAATTGAATTTCTACCACCACACGACGCGTGCCTCCTGCTTTCATTCGGCGCCATAGCGTAGCGACGCTCGCATTGCTCCCGAACGGAAACCACGCGACGGGAAAAAGTGGACGAAGAAGTTAGAAAATACGCGGGAGATCGCTGTCTCCTTTGGGGTCGCGCACACAATTTCCTCACTATGCTCTTATTAACGATGGCCTGCATCAATTAATAGTATGTAAAATAAAACATTTGATACTAAATACTCAATGACTTTGCTAAATATTTATCCCATTTCGACGTTAACCAGATAATTTTCATTATACTCTCAAACTGTATTTATGTCATAATCATTTCACTCGACAGGTGTCGTAAGATCTTTTATTACATAATAAACTAAAAGAATAATTTGTAAGACAATTATTATGTCGATATCTCTTGTTATAAATTTTTGATTAAATAATATAATTGAATAGTATAATTAAATTAATAAATCTGCAATTTTATAATAAAAAACACGATAATAAAACACCTGATAACTTAAATATGTGTCTCGTATATTGATTATTAATATCGACAGACGACAGGCCTGATATTTAATTTACATTCTAATAAATATGCAAAATAAACCTGCGTCTTTAAGAATTTCGTTCGTTTATACTAAGTTTCCGTGCTCAAGAACGCAACTGGTGGCGAAAGCCAGCAGAGAGAGAGAAAAACAAGAAAAAGAAAGCTCGAATATAAGCGAGAGACAGAGAGATGAGAAGTCGTCGACAGAGATGACGTATTTATTACATCTCGGCCGCTCGGCGGAATTGCTTGCGAGACGGTGATACATAAGTAACCAGAATTGCAAAATTAGAAATGAATATTAAGCAAGAGAGCACACCACCGTCGGCAAACAAAGTGCGATGAAATAGCAGATACATAAATAAACTCGCGCCGGGACAGAACTTCTGGAAAATTATGCCGTCGTAAAAGCTGTCATACGCAAATGTTACACAAGTCGGCGTAATTGCAAAATCGAGTCGACGCTATCGTATGCTATCTTTGATTTTACACGCGTGTCCGACATCGTATCGAGGGCTTCATTTCAGGTTCACGAGAGTTTGTATCGCTTCTCACCGTCGAAACTTTAGCAGGAAAGCGGTTGCTGTGGAATTCGGACATCAGATGTCACTCAGGCGTGGTAACCGCCCTCGGGGACTTGAGATTTAAAACCACAACAACGAGGGTTGATCAGTGCGCGTTCGATGGGTAAAAGCACTGATACAGCCATCCCCTGTGGCTGCCACGTGTTGCCTTGATTCTTATCGTAAAGCAGGGAGCACACACTTTCCAGTGAGAAAACTAATATCGAAACAATGTCGAAACGACGTCGAAATTAGCTTAAACGTCGAAATTAGCTCGATAACGCTGGCAAGGGTAAAAAAAAGTCAACGTTTGTTTGAATTTCGACATATTTTCGAGTAACCTTAAATAAACTGATATGAATAATATATAGACAGCCACTCCTGTTACTGTTTTGTTCAATTTTACTGTTGTAACTCTGTGCACATCCGTTTATATGTAAAATCTCGATTCGAGATCGAAATGATATCAATATGATACTTTTAATTCGATGTTGAAAATACTCATCGATTCGACATCGATTTGACGTCGATTCGACGAGTCATTTTTTACTTACTGGAATAATGATTTCGAGTTTTGTTTTTTAGTTTTGCTATTGCGCTAAGATCATGCATTCCTTATAATTAACGTTTCTGTCTTGCTGGAATTTAGAAGTAAATTGTGCAAATATTGATAAATATTAATATTGATGAAGGTCTAAATTTCTACTAGTATTGTTGCAAATATTATATAATACATAATTGCAACATTCCCAATTTCATGCAGATTTCGTCATATAATCTTTATAATCTTTTCGCATTGTACGTTCAATGGTACAACACGTGCCATTGCAGAACGTTCATGCTAAGTGTTGGTTGATGCCTTCCAATGATAATTCTTTTTTACGTGTTCCTCTTCTTCACACAATGACATTGTTTTAATAATATTTAACATTTTTTTAGCTAGGGTATGTGTAACATTTGGAACGTAAAAATTTTACAATTAAAAACATTGTCATTGCCCAGAAAGTTCAATTTGTGATATGAAAAAACATGGTTATTAAATTTTATTGTTTACCTTTTTATTTTGCAGTTTGTGGTCGTGAAGTTCTTATCTACCGATAATGATGAAGATGAATATTACAAGGTAGCTCTCTCAAAGTGGCTTCAAGATTTAGATGAAAATATGATCGGGAGCATACTCTGGCCAGGAGATAATTCTACAGCAGGGACATTAGTTCGAACTCAAGTAAATGCGCAATCAAATTGGTCCATTTATACAGTGGAAGTTAAAAGATATTATGGTAAGCAATTTTTCTTTGTATTCTTTTTACTTAAATATTAGTAATAATATTTCTCTGCTACAGATACATATTTTCATGCACGAAAAGGATTGGCAGGAATAATATATGCCTCAGCCTATGAGACTGATACTGGAAAAGAAATGGGAAGAGGAAAAAGAAAAAAAAAAATAAAACCAATCATATCTTCAGATGAGTCTGATAATGACCAGCATTTAGAAAATCAATTTAAGAAAAAAAAGCCAAGCATTTCTTCACCACCAGCAATCCATGTTCCTGAAGCTTCTACCTCAGTTCCTCTATTAAGAGTTAGGACACCGTCCGCCATTAACAGGAGAGAAGTTAGTGGGAGTGAGACAAAGCACATCCCGAAGTACGAGAGTGAGGAAGCTGTCTCTCTCGATCGTTCGCATAATTCCCTGTTAACTCTTACTAGAGGAACTCTAGATGAACCTATATCATCAGAAAATAATCGTGAGAAATTGCTTGAAAAGATCATCAGTGAAAGGAAGAAGGCTATGAAGAAAGCTGAGGAGAAAAAGAATACTATGTTAATCAGTGTACCTTCAAATGTTCTACAATCATCATCACAAAAGCAATCTAAACTCAGCACCTCTTTTTCTGAACATTATGTGAAGAGTCCATGTACATCCAGAATTGTGAAATCTCCAAAGAAGACTCTATTCAATAACCTCACAGAACTGTATGATGCTAAAGCAAAGACCAGAGAAAAGGTTAAAAGCTCTAAAAACTCTACATCTTCTGCAGTTTCTCTACAAACTTCATCATGTGCTTCGGAAAATCAGTTTACGTCTGAAAAAGAAACATCTATTGTGAGCCCCTCAAAAGTGTCCAATATTTTAAGGAAATCTGACGATTCACCTATAAGTCCACAAAAATCTCCTTCTTTGTTAAGTGTGAAAGTAAAAGTACAACGTAAACGGATAAGCCCTTTGCCTCAGTCACCAGAGAAAGTTGATACTTCGCTATCCGCACAGGAAGAGCGTAGCCCACTTTCCTCCAAAGAAAAGTTAGATCCACCTATTTGTAATTTGTCAAATTTTTTTAGTGCAGGTATGTTAGGTATTCTTTTTGCATATACACACGAACGCGCGCGCGCGCATACACACACAGACACATGCACACACGCACACGCACGCACACAAGTTGTAATAATCTATGTCATTTTATGTTCACATATTTTCAGATTTTCACGAACGTTTTATAAGATTAGAAAAAAAATTAGAAGACATGAGTGGTAAGCTTGACGTTGTTATTATGAACCAAGCGAACTTAAATAGAAGTTTGCTTCCGGAACAGTCTGTCATCAATAGACCCTCAAATCTACCCTCTCTGCCTCTGAGTGACATAAAAAGCCTTGAAGAATTTGAGAAATTTTTATCCAAAGATGTAAATCTTTCAGCAACAGTAAGTAATATTTTATTATGCTTAAGTATACAACTTGATATATTTTTATTATTTTATAGCTGCATTCTGGATATTCATTACCAGTACTGAATCTATAGTTTACGTCACATACACTATATATTTTCAGTACTGGCAGTGAATATCGGAACGCCATCTATATCTCTGTAATATGTTTCATAAATACTGATTTTTTTTGTTTGGTCCCTTTCTTGCAGTGCTACTATTTGAAGAGTTTGGCTTTGGGAAATAATGAGAAAACTGCAACGTCAAAACTTATGACTCAATTGATGACCAATTCCTTAGCTGTACATTTTAATTTTGATGGTCATAATCCTCAGAAAGCTATGAAAATTAAAAGGTCATTTAAACAGTTGAAACTTTGGGAATTATTTCAAGGTATTCTATCTTCTTTCAAGTATTTCGTCTCCCAAAGTTTTTAATTTATTATACAATATTAGGTAACTCAGAGATTCGCAGAATATTTATTTCTCTTTATTGTACTTTTAATCTAGGAGTGATGCTACTAAAATTTCCGAACAGCGATTTATCAGAAGCTTTAAATGCAGTCAGAAATTGGCTACGAAATGCTGCTTGGCGTAAACAAGATTAAAATGTAAAATTGTTTAGGATTTCCTTTTATATGCAATTTTTGAAGCCTTATTATATTATTGGTTTCTTTTTCGCTTTATTTTATTGCACTAGAGTAACTATTATATAGAAAGTTTGCCAGATTCAATTTTAAGTTTAAATATATAATGTACGTATATATGTGTGTGTGTGTATATATATATATATATATATATATATATATATATAATATATATATATATATATGATATGTATATATGTATATGTATATATGTATATGTATATATGTATGTAAAGAGAGAGAGAGAGAGAGGTTATGTACAAAAAATAAAAAAACATTATTCTTCTACATCTATCGTATGTATATCTATTAGTACACTCCAATCAAAATAAAAGCATACTGAGCGGTTATAGTACCGAATGCACTCATTGTATCAACTAGATGTCTATAAGATGTTTTATAGACGTCGATATTAACATCTAGATAGCGTCGAAATTCAAAGATCTGGACGTCTACATAGATGTCGAATTAGATCTCATTTAGACACGTCTAAAAGACGTCGATTCAATGTCTATCCGACTTGCCATTTCTCCCTGGGTTCTGCACAACGCATAATGCGTAAGCATAAGAAATTTGATTGGTCCATAATACACATGTGCATAAGGAAATAGACCAATCAATTTTCTTATGCTTACGCATTATGCGTTGTGCAGAAGTGTGTGCTCCCCGCTTAAAAATGTTTACGTATTTATTACAATCGATATCCACACACTCTTACATTTTTGTAATTATCTATATACATCTCTTTGATGTAACCTTACTTAGATTTGAAATACGTAAAATCTCAAATTATTTTCTCTTATATCTTATTTTATCTTTATTTCTAGATGTACCTATGTTGCACGCTGACAGCATATTAATAAGATATGTATACATATCCTAAAATTTTTATATTTCACAAGGTCGTATATTTAGCGTTTATTGTTTGAATACTGAGTTATACCAAATAAAATATACTAATAAAATAGATAGATATTTTTATGTTGCATATCAATAGCACATATTTTTCTTTTTTCTTAATTACCTTTTTATTTAATTTTCATATCGTCATTTTAATTGCGGAATTGTATCTAACTTTAATTCTACCTACGTTAGATACAATTACACATATGTTTAAATTATCTACCATTAATTTTGCACAACGGGCATGCTAATGTACAATGTGTACTATGCAACCGTATATAGTAATAATGGAAAATATGAGAAACAGAGAAACTCCGCCAACGAACAGAATACCGTGCACCCAAATCATATTACACCGCGACTATTTGGATTTATACGAGACTACAGGCCACCCTATAAACTGCCATCGTTTAGTCGGGGCATTTCGAGATTTCGGGCGATGACTCTATGTGGCCAGTAAATAAATCTAAATTCACTCTACAATCCGTGCACACTAGAGACACCGTAAAGCATTCTCCGCATGCTTTCTATAATGACATAGCGCACGTTTGTAAATCCACTTAACGGTACATTAGCGATCATATGGCTACGCCCACGAATTTCGCAAACATTTCATATTATTGAATGCGAATAAATCACACGAGCGATATATCTATAAACCCGATAAAATATCTGTTTATTTATTAGCGCATCAGAAACAAATATAATATATTATATTACGAAGGGGTTGTCAATATTATGAAATCACTATCTGAGTATATTTGTTTCTGAATTATTTAAATAATAATAATAATTAAATGGAAAATTCTGCAAAATTTTATAGTACTCTCTGCTTCAATAACAGACATGTAAAATGTTAAAATTACAAGACTACTGTGTAATCTTTCAACTAATTATACAAACTTACTTTCGGAAATAGGTGCGGATCCAATAGAACTAAACGGTAGACAAAGGGTTAAATATAGGATAATTATTTCACCCTCATAAGCTTGCTTTCCTGCTATGCAAATCATACAAAACACGAGAGAATAATAAATTCAATTTTGAGAAATTCGATCGCAAAGTGAAATATTGTTCTACTCACACTATTTCCTAATGCCAAAAACTTTTTCGACGCTGTTCATACGATCTAACTGCGATTTCTTTTTATATAAAAAATTCTTTAAATGTATAACAGAATTAATCGTTATAATTTGTAAGCTACATTTTTGTAGCTAATAGAAAGAACTTATTACATTGGGCCAATATACGTAACATTTTAATAACGATAATCTCATTTAACTTGAGTAATTTCCAGAAATTGGTTTGACAACTGTAAAAGATTAAGGATCTCTAAGTACACATCTCTGTCGAGTGCAGGAAGAAGCCTGGAACTTCAGTAGTTTACATCGCAGTAGTCTCTTGCACAAGATGCAACTAGTGGTTACGAACAGGAGATACTCGAAATGCATGCACAAGATAGACGCGTACACACAGAATACAAAATTACGAATCTTGTTTCGGTATTTCCGCGAGTGCGGCGGTAACGTTAGATACTAAGCGTCAGGTGCAGACGGCGGTGACGAACCAGAGTCGTGGGGAAACCAAGACGAAGGAAGGACGACAAGGGCGAAAAGAGAAAGAGAGAGAGGGGGGGAAGGGAGAGAGGAAGTGAGGAAGAGAGAGAGAGAGGGAAGGAGAGATAGAGAGGACGACGAGGGGTTGCCGGCAGAGAAAATGCATGCCTAGGGAAGGCATGCATACACGGCGCACGGCGAATTATGCGGTGAATCTTCGAGTTTATACTCGTACACGTAACAATGCCGGGAACTTCGGGCGTTTACACGCGGATCCCGCGGCAACGTGCAACGTGCATCCAGCCCGCGGGCGGTAGGGGCACAACCGGGGCTTCGGGGCGAATTATGTGGCGTTCCGCGTGGTTTATGCGGGCGGCGCGGCGCGCGCGAAAAACGTCGGAACTTCAGATGTTTACATCGGCAGGCGGAGGCGGGAACGAGGTTCAATCCCGATGGTAACGAAATGAAAGAGAGAAGGAAGAGAAAGTGCATATGCGTAGCGGGGAGGAGGGGGAGGGGGGACGGAGGGCAGAACTGGGGAAGAACATTTGCGTGTTTGCGCCGGTTCCGCGCAGTTAGCGGTAACAAACGGCGGACACGGACGGCGGAAAAAGTTTCGGTCGCGCGTTTTGCGAGAGTGCACTTAACGAAAAAGTCGAATATTTATTTTCCCGCTAGAACGACGAAACATTTCTGGAATTCCTTTTTGCGACTTCGCGCGCTGCACGAGAGACACTGGATGAGGCTGATGTGGCGAATATGAAAAAAAAAATACTCATCCAGCGGAGAAGCTTCAGTATGATAGACATCATTTTCATGCGGATGCGAATCCGAGCGAAATGCGTGAAACGCGACGGAAATTAACGAAAGCTCCGTGTTTGTCAATTGATCGTTCAGCCTGTCAATCCGAATTCGCTCGCTGCGTTAATTCGTAATGAAAACATTGCAGTTGCGCGTATTAGCGGACGCGGTACCGCGCGAAATGTACGTGATGCAGCGAAGCGATTCCCAGTCTTCGGTGGTATAAATTATCGGGTCGGGGATAATTTAGAGAGTGATGTCGGACGGCCGAAGGGTGCCACCCTCATGCGCGACACTCTCGGGTGAACTGGCTTATGCTTCCGTTTCCTCTTTCCTCAACCCTCGTTTCGCCGTGAGTTTGAACTTTCTGCCATTCTCTCGTTCTCCCTTCGCCTCTGCCTTCCTCCTCTCTTGTATTCGCGCCGTCTTTCCCGCTCTCATACTTCGACGAGAGATCTGCCACTCCTCGAGGACGACATAGTTTTAATTGGTTTAGCAGTGTTCTCTGTCGGGTGTCAGGGCACCACGACGCTGACGATGACAAATGGCCGGAGTAACTCCTTGGTTCCCCCCTTCGCCAAATTCCGCGTACTACCGGGGAAATGCAGAGGGGGAGGTGTTCCGCAAGGCGCCGATATCTTAAGAGAACCGCCAGCGAGAATTTTCTTCGTGTTTCTTTCGAAAGTTTGGTGAAACGGCATTTTTTCCTGCTGGACATTCCGCGGTGTATTCTCTTGGGATGGATCCGTTTATTATTTAGCTTCAACAATATTTCTCGACGATTATAATATAATTATGTGAAGTTTGAAATTGAAGGAACTGACATTTATGATGTATTATGTAATAATTATTATCGAGGCTACTTTTTATATAAACAGAAATTATTTTTTTAGATTTAGCATTTTATTTCTTTGTCAACAGATAGAAAATAAATATATAAAAATTGTTTTATAATTTGTGGGCGTTATAATGCAAGGATTTGGAAAACATTACCAGTTTCGGATTGATTTGAATTTCGAAACCGCGTTTCCGAGCTGTTTCCGTATGCGTCTTGCAATCTGATTAATCTTATGTGATGATAGAGATTCGATTTGATGCAACCTCTGTGTGATTCTCAGCTCTCGTGGGTTCTATTCCCATCGAATGTGGAAGATAACGTACCTTATGATATACTTTTTTCTTCCCTCTTCCTGCGGTTTCCACCACGAAATCGTACATATTTGCGTAATCTGCTCCAAAATGGAGAAGAATCGAGAAAATCCTCGGGTTCACCTATATTTATTCATATTTGTGTCGTGTCTGTCGTATATATTCCGGATCATTCTCAAATCGGAATAAATCATATCGGATCAGATATAAAGATCCAAAACTTACTTTCTGTAAGCAAGCTTTGCGGAATATCCGAACGCAAAATATTGAAATTGTAAGCGCAAAATCTGAAATCGCTTATGTAGAACTTAATCTATTTCGGAACTGCATATCGACTATATACTGATAATAATGATTCACGCAATCTTTCTTTCTCTCTTCGAATTTAAGCAAAATCGTGCGCTTCAAGAAGCTTTAAATAAAATCATTTCTTGTTCTCGAGATATAAATACAGCTTCTTGTGATCGTCTTATACAAATCGCATTTCCTATACGCAATTTCTATTCGGCGCAACACGCAATTCGGAAGGATCGTGGTTCCTCTTGTTACAGAAGTCGGCGTTCTACCAACGAGAAATACGTGGAGCCGTTGATGAGAATTACAGTACGAGGGAAGAGACAGATACGGAAACAAGGTAAGCTCTCGGGCCCGAGATATAATACTTCCATAGTCGACGAGGTAACCGTCCGAAGACAATGTATTTTGCTCGACGTTCGACGAAATTGAATTACCGTCAGATCGAGAGAACCCGGGCACTTCCTCTCCACGCCGCCATCCTGGTTTCAATTCCTACGCGGCTGCAGCACTGCGATTGGACGAGCGTTAAGAAATTAAATAAAAGCGCGCAAACAGAGAGAGGACGTAAGAAAGTTCGTTAAAGAGAAACCGGGGACGCGCCGCGCCGGGGAAGAAGGATAAGGCCAAACAAGACTCGCTTTTTATTTTGCCCCCGGATACAATCGAATCTTTCCTTGCGCCCGCGTCCCTCTAGGAGGACGTGATATATCCATTTATCTCTAACAAGCGAGATAAGTCCTCGATGCAACGATCGACAGTACTGCGTCCTAATCGTTTATCGTGGAATTCTATTGAAATAGAAAATGCGACTCCGAAGGTTTGTCTGGGATATCAACGAAGGTTTCCAAGTATATCGAATTTTCTATTAAACTTGGAAAACCCGGATTGACGCTGTTACGACTAAACTTTAATGTAATTATGCAATAATACGATGGATTTATATTATTAGCTGCCACTTGAAAAGCTATTCATTATTTGATTTTAATTTCAATTTAATTGATTTTTTGTTTTCTTATTATTTATATATATATATCTTATTATTTCTATTATGTTTATAAGATATATAAGAATAAAAGGAGTGAGTTAGAATTAATAATTGTTCTAAATTATATTTAAAAAGAAGTCGAACTCTCATATTATAGAGAGATTTATCAGTAAAATAAGATATAGTTTCTTAAAACTATCACATTGGTAAAAATAACGAATACAATTTGGAACAATAATAGCAAAATAGTATATGTGCTTTACCGTTCTCAACGATATGTCGAATAAATATATTCCGTTATTTGCAAATGTGGACTATCAATCGTATAGAACTGGATTGCAAAATCAACGTTAGACCATTCCGTTTCGTTCATTTTGCGTAATTTTCAATTCCGCTTGCGACAAAAACGTATTTGCGGAAAATTCGTTGCATAATAGTTCTCTGTTTATGAGCCTCGGCATCATACGAATAAAAGTACGCCGAATAAAAGTAGCGGATTGCAAAACGAGCGTCGAATGGAAATCGATACGGCCGCGCGGGCGACATTTTCTCTCCCGTTGTGAAAAACTTTAGTAAGCCGGCTTTACCGGAGTTCACGCTGTCTCTTCAGCGAATATCCCGGTAATATTTGATCGTTGATCTAACTGTCAAGAAGCCATCAAATTGTCGACATTTATCGTCCAATCATAAGATGCGCGCATATTATAGAAGAAAAATATGTCGGTAAATACTGTCTTTTACTATAATCGTGATCCTCGAGGAATATGAGATATAAAATTTGGAATATTAAAAAATTAAATTAAAAAGCATATATTAAATAACTTTGTTAGATAAAAGTATTATTTATTTAACATACGTTAGTTATTGATCCAAACGTTCAATGTTCTTTTATTTTTCTTAATAAACAACCATGTTATGTACAAAAAGATTTGATTATTACTTTTCTATAATTTTAAGTATAAAAAAGATCATAACAAAAATCGATAATATTCGTAACAATCGGTTTGATTAAACTTAAGCAATTAAGCAATATCAGATACGCGGTATCAGTTAGGGCCCCCGCACAATTCTTACGTTACGTCTTATGTTACTGCTACGGCACTTTGTGTACGGGGATCTCAACTTAATTATGAATAAAATAATCTGATATCGAACGGAACTTCCCGTTTAGGGATTTGCTGTGCAATAATTATCGGAAAACGACACGCACACTAAATCTCTTACGTAATATTTGATCCATCTATCGAAAGCAATTCGTTCATTTGTGAAAAATGTACATTACGGAGAATATTTAAATCATTTATGCGTATAACTTAACTTCTGAGATAAATTTTTTGTTTAGCTTCCTTCGATCGCACTTCTGATAGCCGACTTTCTTCAACGATCGAGCATTTCACGGCGGATACGACGAATTCGACTCCGAGCGCAAAACCTTGTAGCGCCTTTGATACGAGCTCTATGAATTTCTTATCTCTCAACTACTACTGCCGACAGGCTTCTTTGCCGACAGTACTCGCGCTCGCTGCTTGTTGAGCGAGCAATTAGCGCGATATTAGCAACTCTTTAATCCCAGTCGCATCTCACGACTCGTTTCCCGGTGCCTCGTTCCCGTTGGCGTTGAGACACGCCGATTAATAATGCAACCGAGAGAGTCGCCCTTTCCAGTTACCCTCATTGCTTTCGAAAGTTCGCTTCCTGATTCTTGGCCGACGAGCGGTATATTAATTATGCTCAGTCGAGTCCCGTTTATTGCTTCGCTGCCTTGAAAAACGGGAAATCGCATCGCAAAAAGATTAATACGTAACGAGCGTCGAAACTCGCAATATTCTCAGCGAAGCCTTGCGATAGAATTACTTTCTTCACTTCGGCTGCACAGCACGCCCCCGCGCGCGCGCGCAATATTCCTTCAGAAAAGAAGCACGTTATCTAGCGCGAGCTGCGATTTTGTGATACTGGCTGCGTTCGAAAGCTTCACTCGGGTGCACACCAGTGTCGTTCTGTCCTTGTCCAACTTTTAGTAGATAACAAAGATAGAACGACGCGGTGTTCACCCGAATAAAGTTTTCGAACGCAGCTACTATAATTAAACAAATGGCAGACGAGGTGAAATTTCTGTTATGCCTCTTGCTAATGTCTCAAGATCTTAAGAAATGAACGGGAAATGTCGGGGACAACGTCGAGAAGTAACAATAATGCGTGCAAACAGTCTAGATTTCTTCCGAGTTGCTTTCTTCACGGGGTTACACTTAGTCCATTACACACCGCGAGTTGCAAGGAAGCGCTGTGAGTGTATACGTGTCGGAAGGGGGCAAACACGGCGCGCGCGGGACAGGTTTCATTGAAAAAGAGAGTGGCAATTCCGGTGAGTACGTGGCGCAAAATGAAAAGAGCATTTCATGCACCGACGCTCTTTTCACGGTTTCTCGTGATAAATTCTTCAGCGTCTCATTACGGCGCATTTCCGCGTGAAGGAACACAACACAAAATTGCAAATCCCAGCAACAGGGTTTAGATGCGGCCCGTTTGCAATTCGTTTCCATCAAAAGTATTCCGTACCAGCAAATGTTCACGTATTTCAAATACTTAGCTTTATACGTGCATCTTACAGAAAGTAACGGATGATTTAAATGCTGTACATTGTATTTTGCAAAATTTATAAAAGAATTTTTATCTAAAAGACATCAAAACGTTGGAACATGGAAGTACGCTCTTCATATTACAAAGGGCATAAAATAGTTATTTATCATCTTTACAGAGTATGTAAAATAAAGAGAAAAAGTAAAATGTGTAAAATGAAATCTTGATTTCATACATTTATATGTTAAATCTAAAAAAAACCTTATAAAATTACAATACGAATGTACGGAATATTTTTCACATAAATGAGAAAACAACATTTCAGATTGTTGCGAGAGAAATCTTATTTATAATTCGCAGAGAGAATTGTCTGAGACGGTTTACTTCCTTCCACATTGGTTATTTCGAGAAACGAGGAAGGTTGACTTGAGCTAAAAGACATCTAATTCGAGACTTTTGCATTCTAATTGAATAATTCCAAAAGTTCACAAGTTTGCTTGTGCAAAACTGAGATACAGAAAATTCTAGCTTCCGCATTTCTCTGTAATCCTTGGCATTCAACATTCGGTACAAACGTCTTAAATAATCACTTTAATGAGGTCAAACAGATCCTTTAAATTATTTCTTGCGCAAATCACGAAACGATTAATCAACATTTAATATTAATATCATTCCCTTTGACCTTTAAATATTCGCACTCGGCAGTGCAGCGGAAAAACAGGGAAATGATAATCAAGGAAAAGATAATCTCCGCTCAGCTACAACAACTCAAGGCTAAAAGCGGAGAGAGAAAAAGAGAGAGAGAGAGAGAGAGAGAGAGAGAGAGAGAGAGAGAGAGAGAGAGAGAGAGAGAGAGAGAGAGAGAGAGAGAGAGAAGGGGGAGGGGGAATGAGAAGGAGAGGGAGGGTAAGCCTCTTTAAGAAACGAAAGAAAATTTGAGATCGTCGAAGAAATATTTCTTTCAAATTACGTGTCTTGCGAATAGTTACGGAAGCCAATTACTTGAAAAGACCTTGGTCACGTTCCGTTTACTTTCTCTCTGCCGCGATGCTCTAGAAGAATAAGGAAATATTACAATTGTTGAATAACTCTCTAACCCATATATCTCAGCAAAGTTACTTGATTTATTTCTGTTTATTTTTCCGTTTCTATTTATAAATTTATTATATATATCATTTATATTTAAGATAATTAAAATATATAAGCTAAAAAGTAAAATAAGAATTTTTTATATCATTTTGTCTTAATGCATTTATCCAGTATCAAGGAATATGTTGTCATTTCGAATCTCTTGTTGCGAATTGTCACGTAATGCACTTGCTAACGCCGTTAACTTCGTTTTCGTGCTTCGACCGACTGCAAAAATGAATGGTGAAAAGAGCGCGCAGGCTCATAGGAGAGGAGGAAAAAGAACGGCGTGCATAGAGCATAGATCATATTTTAGTCCATCAACGAGCACATCACGTTTCCGCGTATCGCGTGTACCGCCATCCACTCGGAACATTCGAGCATGTCACCGGGACGAAGCGAACGTGTCACTTGTTCACAGCATCTACTTTACATGCTTATTCCAGTCTCGGCTTATAACGTTTGCCGCTACACCATGCGGATACGTGGGGACGTATAAATGTATGCATATGTGTGTGTTTCGCGTATATACGCGGAGATCCGGTGCACGTGCAGCGCTGCCTCGATTTGCATAACACGCCGGTATTTACAGATTCGTCTACGTACGCGAGTCCTTCTCCGTTATCGAGTCTGACTCGATGCAAATCCGCGCAATGAAAACGTTGCCGACTAAACCGATTAACTAGTTCACGATTTGTTAGTCATGTTATATCGTCCCGGTGTCACGCTCTGACTAGTATTAACGTTAAATGTCAAAATCCATTCGCGTATTTCGCGTATTACGGCTATTACGTACGTCCGCGATTCTCAATCAGATACCCGTCTTCGTCTTTTTTATTCTCTCTTGAAATATATTTTATATTTTTTTTATTTTCAAAGCATATTATTTAATTTTAAATAACAGCAAAAATTACTTCATTTGTAATGCATAATGACACTCTCCCGGCGATGTTTATTATTTGCAAACTTAAAAAAGCTTAAGAAAGAAATGATTACGTTCTTCACGCGATCGCGCGCGCGAGAACGGAAATTATAATAAAAAATTCTATACTTTAATAAATACCGCTAAATACACGTGTAAAATAACAACCGAAACAATTGCAGCGGGGGACATTTAGCTACCTAAATCTTGCGATATGTCAGAGACAGACGTTTCTACCGTGACAACAGGAACTAGATAATATGATGTATAATTCTGTCAGTCTTCGGTACACGACCAAATGTCGCAGATGTCGAGGATGATCGTATGATAAAGCAATGTGGACGACGCACAGTTTGGTGAATTACGTTCGCGAGAGAGCCCAGTGTCGGGTATCTTCAGCGGCCATCGATACCCGTGCCGCCCGTAAAAGTTTCGCCCGCGGAAAATAAGTAGCGATGTCGCTACTCTAAACTGAATGTGCGTTTAGATCTGACATTTATGGCACGACATTTCTTTCCGACACTCGATGTTGCCGGTATAAACGGTTAATACGTCCGTTTACAACCCCTCCCCCGGCTTTACCGACGATAAAACTCCGTTGTAAAAAAGGCACCGTTATTATATTTCCGTACGAATGGTGGAAAAGGAATGAGGACCGAAAGGGAATGAGAAATGCGGAGAATAGAGAAAATGAGCGAGACGATAAATTTCTCCGTAGTCACCGGATCGATGAGGCACCGCGAGTGAATCCAGGAAGAGGACCCGGGATTCACCACGAGAGAGTCCCGCGCCCGGTAAACTACGCCGAACTATTTACAGATTTATCGCCATCCCCGCTGTTATTGTATTTCCGTGAAATGAAATCGGATGGAAAATACCGTGAAAGAGTGAGGAGAAAGGAAAAAAAATTGATACGCCGACGCTTTAGAAAAGAGGAATTCAAGTTTCGCAGAGAGAAATACGTATTAAGAGGAAGAGGCTTTCGTAGCATGATGTTATTTGCTTCATTTCAATAGTTTGAAGAAGCGACACTTTATTTGTGCATGGAGAAGTGCTTTCGTAGAACCTTATTGGATATTTGATAATAATACGTCAACGATATTGCTAATTTAACGTGCTATCTATACATCGCTGGGGAAATTTTTATTGCACTCTCTAATAAAAATTTTATTACACTTTTGACTTTAATCTGATGATGTCTTCTTTCTCGCTTCGCAGAATCGTCTTATCGAATTTTCACTGCGGTGCATATTTTGAAACGATCTGTTTATGGGACATTTCTAAGAAATAGAAAAACAGTTAATATTATCAGCAATATATTCTTGTCAACGTTCCACGTAATTCTTATCTAAGAATACTTAAAGAAGCAATTGAAGGATACGGAAGAAAAACGTTCAATATCCATTCGGAGTAATTTCGAGAAAAACGCAATTTTAACTTTTAAGACATCAGATATGTTAAGTATTCTTCAGTACTGGCAGTGAATATAGGAACGCAGCCTTACTTGTGATTACTTACAATTAATGTTTATAATGTTTATATTGTATGTTGAACTTTGATAGCAGTTCTCCCCCACAAGTGCATGGACTATGATTGTTTTTTTCCCCAGCATGGTATTATCTTTCGGTCTTATTTCCAATGAATTGTAACTGATAAGAATTATGAAAGTTCTTTGAAAATGCCACAAAATAGCATGAGTAGATCGATTTCGATAAAAAGTGGACTCTGATCGTTTTTCCTCTGTACTCTTTAATTTATATATATACTGTTGTACACTTGTTCATTAATAAAAAATATTTCCTCTAGTTTTTTGTTTTATTTTGTTATTTTTTAGTTATCTAGTTTCATTCTCTTATCTTAATATTCTGCTTATCTTCAAGAATTGGACATTGTATTAATATCTTCTTATTGACGTTTTACATGGACTGTTCTGAGATAATAGATTATGTTGACAGAATTATTTTCAATGTATCAGTATATAATGTTTCGAGATAAAAAAAATAGCAATAATTTGAAATTTCTTCAAGTGTCTGGAAACTATCAGATTAAAGGTTTCTGAGAGATTTTGATTTAAAGAAAATATATTGTTTGTGCATTCTTCTAGAAGAATTTTATGATTAATTTTAAGTTTTATGAGTTCAGACGATTATTAAATTCTCCACCAAAAATTTTAATGACTGGCTTCAGCACACTACAATATGTACTTGAGAGTCTACGGATGCATATGCAGATGTCAAAATTCAAAATAGACAGAAGAAATAGAAGAAGCTAATGCGTGTACGTGAACGGGTTCGCGGTTGAGACCGACAATTTGCCGTTATTGAATCAGACACAGGGGGTTTACCCCTGGTCGTAAATCCGTTACAATTTACCACGCGCGAAATGGATTCCGCGTGATTGTCAATCTCGATGATTTTAATTTGGCGGAGCGTGCTACCGCCAATTCTCAACAACTTCCAACTGCATTTCGCGGGATTATCATATTGTACGCGGCGGCAAATTCGCGAAGCAGCCACGCGCAGCGGCGTGAAGCCAACGCACACGAAACGACATAATTATTTCGCTAAGTTCCTCTAAACGAGCGCCAGAGCGACGGCATCGCGACATAGCCGTGCAAACTTGTTTGTCGCGACATTATCATACTTATTTGGCATACTATCATTACGTCACTCACATTTTCACGTCGAATTTACATTTTCCACGTGCGGTCGCGATGATTTCGAATTTCGAAGTGTCGAGAACCTGATATTCAGACGGTATTCAGAAACCGGCGTGAAACGGCTCCTCGACGGACTCTCCCGTGAGGCATACACGCGTATTTGTACTCGAAGATGCCGGCGAGATTATCGTCGTCGTTATCCTTATCACGTGCCAGCGCGGAGTTGCCGCCACCGCCGTGGCGAATTTAAAAAGCAACTCGCGCGCGCCGCGTAAATTTCTTTCCCGAGATTAATCCTCCTCCCATCACTCCTCTCCCATGATCTTCGCACGTAAAACGAGAGATTAAAATCTTATTGTCTTCCTGGGCGCGATGTGCTCTTTTACGTGTAACATGGTAACCATAGCTGTTTTTATTAATGCATAAAGCATTTTTATAATTGGAAAAAAATTCGTAATTTTGGATATTTACCTACCAAAAGTTCAATAAAGTGCGAAAAAATAAGTATAACGATTTTCGAGTAACCATATAAATAAAAATTGCTTTGCGAGTGTATGCGATGTCATAGAATTGTTTTCTTTTCTCTTTTTTTTATCTCTCTTTCTTTCTTGTCATTACTTACATAACATTTATAAATATATAATAATTAACACATATATGCATATAAATAAGTTTTTATATGTATAAACGAACCAATTCTAACTCATTCTTTTTAACGCTTATATTTTTTCATACAAAGAAATGAAGTTTCGCCGAGAATTATAGAAACAACGAATTCTTTCTCTACACTGCAGACGCAGCCGTCATTGTTCGAAGCTTTCCTCCTTCGAGGGCTTGATTTTCGCGGGAAGTGAAAAATATGAAGCAAGCTGGTTGTCCTCCATCGGGAATCGTAAATACCTGACCAGTCAAAAGTCATGCTCGTGGTAGAAATAAATAAAATTAAACTGGAAGGTAAGAAGTAAGGAGATTTGTCACATTATGACGAGCAGGCACGTACTAGTTTCCTTCCGTGTTCGCGACATAAGTTTATTTCGGCACGCATTTGCAGTTTGCATTCAGTAGATCAAGTGGATTATTCAGTTTGTATACAGCGATTAAGTGGATTGTCTTCCTAGTTGCCGTAATAAGAAGCGTCGGATGCACTCGCGGCGCGTTTGCATGCGAATTCAGACTTCGAAGTTTCGAGTTTGATAAATTTCGTATTCAAGTATTAAGTTCTAAAAGAGCTCGTAAAGGCCACCATCACTCCTCGGCGAAACTCCGCCTTTGATTAGCGAAACAGAAGGCTTGTTAACTTTAATTAATCTTGAAAACAGTTTTCGACATCTTACCGTTTCTCTTTTATCGAAGCGATTACAAGCACAAAACGGACGAGAGAATGATTTAATATTTAAATAATGCTGCAAGCGATGCGCATTTTCTATTGGAACTTGCAAAGATACATCTTATAATCGCGAACTATTGAAATTAAATTCAATCGTCGCAACATGTAACGAGTAAAAACTTGTCTTTAAAGAATTTAAAATAACAACAGCATATTCAGAGGGGTAAAACGTATGAAATGGAAAACAAATATTTGCGTTCGTGCATGTTTCCACGTCGTATTGTTTCAAGCTGGTGTTGTACGTCCAGCCAGTATGTAGGATTTTAAAATGCGTGTACATTTGTCTCCGCATAGTTTATTTACGAGAAATGACTTTTTTTTCTTTGTACGCGCAAAATAGCAGAATATTCGCCACTACTCGTTACATACTTCTTTCCTGCGTTGTATTTTTGAAATTATGCTTTTTACAGAAAATAAGAACATTTAATAATATACTTCCACATTTTTTAATACAAAGACAATTTGCAAACGGAACCATGTAGACATGTATATTATGTAGAACTTTGTGAGAACAAAGCGAACCAATATATTTTGTACAAAACTAATTTACTCCAAAAGAACATCAAATAAGATTTTTACGAAGAAAAAAACCCTGATTTTAAATTGTAAAAAAAAACTGCGGCAAAGTAAAGTACGGATGCACTCCGTAGATTAACGCGACTTTATCTTTCAAAGCTCTCGCGGAAGAAATGCCTTATAACACGACTCAAACACGTCCGTGCCAGAACTGTCGCGGAACATCGAAGGTGCTATTACTCGCGCTTAATTGATGCGTATTAGAAGGATCTCGCCGCGACTCCATTGAAAGGTTCTAACGTAATCTTTCCACGTCGCGGTGTACCTCGTTAGAGATGCAGGCAGCGTGCTCAACACCTGGGCGATGAATCCGCAGAAAAGCATCGGGCGTCGACGACGACGCTGGATGGCATGAAAGTGGTTCCGTCCGTCTTTATAAATTACTTTATTCTCGCCCTATCCCGGGCGTAACCGACAGGTATAATACTATGATATATCGTTGTCGCCAACCACCCCAGCTTCTCGCGCGAAGGCTGGGAAACTGTAAGAGAACTAGGATGAGACGGGGCTGGTGTCTGTTTGTATGCGTGGTTCAGTTGTTACAGGAAGAGGGAAGAAGCGTAGGAACAAGAACGGAGACAAAGAGAGAAACAGTGAAGACAGATAAGGGAGGAAGCGAGAGAGAGAGAGAGAGAGAGAGAGAGAGAGAGAGAGAGAGAGAGAGAGAGAGAGAGAGAGAGAGAGAGAGAGAGAGAGAGAGAGAGAGAGAGAGAGAGAGAGAGAGAGAGAAGGGGGGAGAGAGAGCGCAGGATAGGATCGAGACAAGAATGAAGAAAGAGAGGAAGGGTTGGTTCAAGAGGCGAGAAGACGAGGGCGGCTTCCTAATCAGCTTACTTCCGTAGCTCACACCTTTTGTACCCCACGCCAGCTCCCGGATTAAAGCATTGCTGTTGCCGGTTATTATATCACGAGATACGGGCGAGCGGTGCGCGCCCGTGGGGCAAAGTACACAACAATAACATGTGGTTCCATGCAGATAAACTGCGCCAGCGGAAACAATGCCAGTCTGACCCTCGTGGGGTCGGCGTTAAAGGTATACGCCACTGGACCGAACAAGAATTACGGTCTCGCCTCGGTAATTTTAGAACCAGAGCTAACGGGATTAAGCCTGGCTAGAAGTTTCCCAATACGTGAACAGTAATGAGAATCATAACGTATTTGAAAAATTTTTCAGTATCTAACGTTAAAAGTGCAGTTTAGTTGCGTTAATATAATGGCCATTTACGGTTTAAAATATAAAAACTTCATTACAAATGAAGAATTTCTCGTGATTTAAGTGAGATTTAAGTTTCGAAAGCAAATAATTAAACCGTATTTAATTTTATCACTATTTCATTTAAAACAGACTACTTTGATAGAATTTTAATTTAAATTAAAATATATAAAATTCTAAACTTTAGAAAGAGTAAATAGTGATACTAGATATTTTTTTTATACAGAGCTTATCTTAAGATAAGAATTTGCTAATTGCATTATTCAATAGTTTTAAGAACCAAAAAATAAATACTTTTCTTTAGTCAAAAGAATATATATAGATATAAAAAGCTTTTTGTAAGAGAACGGACTTTGAAAAATCATGGAACATTCGGTAGTGTTGCGAATTGATTGAAATTTTATTTCGCTGCGGAAGTCGTCGGAGGAGTCTTATACGCAAAGGGTACCTGTAACTGTGTTGGCTTCTTGCACGACTTCAAAATTTAATGCATGCGAGAAGGCAGGCTTGTTTGCTCTTGAGAAAATTGCTCCCGTAGAGGGTGTATCCAGGTGAAATGTGATTTCATAAATGACCTAAGGGATGTTGCGACTTGCGACATTGATCGTCTTGCGGAGAGGAAGTGGCATCTAGATCAGTACACAACAAATTGGATAGCATTAAACTGCAAAGACGCTCGCAGCATTCGCAATATCAACTTTTATTTTAAAGCGTATTACCTGTACTTATTTACTTGTAAAAGTTTCAAATTTTATCATTGATTTAAATTATGACTTACGCACATTCTTCTTTTCCTTTTTCTTTGTGCAATCATATGTCAAAATAATATTTAATTTAAAAAAAATAACATCTCTAGTTTTCTACTTCCTATGCATATGTCACCTCAGAATAAAAAAATCGTATGATAAAATTAATTTAATATTCAGGGAATAAAATCTATTTCGCGGTTTAATTATTATCGCCAACAATAATTACAATTGACAAGAAATTATTACTGCAAAAGATTCGTTATCGGCGTAATCTCGAACATGTGTGCTCTATCTTATTGAGCAGCAAGTATAAGTATACCATGTTACACGTTTACTTTATAAAGTTCTTCTCAAGGATGCTTCTACTTTGCGAGTCACAGTCTCGCCCTGCAGCCGACGTTAATTAATGTAACTCGACGAGGAATACGAGCATAATTACTTTGCTCGAGTAGCCGGAGCCGAAAGTTTGCTCGTTATCGGGGCTCCACGTAGTTACACATAGATGACGCAAAGCACATCGATAATCTAGCCTTAACACCGGATATTGTGATATTATCACCTTTCGCGGTGTTCTACCTGCATCTTATGGACAGTGGTCAGACGTAAACAAATTATTAACAACAATAATCAAGATTTAATCTTTGTCTGCTGAATGCAATTTTCTTCTTCCAAGGTTATCATTTGTGCGTGTATGATCCATTGAATGGAACATTCTTTTTACTTATGAGAAACAGGAAGAAGAAAAATAATTTTTATTTACATTAGATGTATCTATATAATAGAGATATATCTCTAATGTAAAATTATTTTAGTATATAGTAGCCTTTTTATAGGATATAAAAGAAAATGTGCAAGACAGTCTAAAATTATATTTTATGGCTAATTATTTATGTGCAAGATCTACACTTCAAACTTTTATGTTATATAATTCATATCGTTATTTAATCGGATTGTTATAACGCTAAGTTTTGAAACAATGCAACAATATCAATCTAATATATTTGTTAAATAACTTATATAAAAGTGCCAACAAAATGCATATATATAATTATTTAAAAAAACAATATAATTTTAAATAATATATTTATAAGAGAGATATTAACAGACATCCCAATGTGCCGAGTATCCAATTAATACGAACGAGTGATTGAACAATTTACCTGAATAATCATGTACACTATTGCAATTATCAATAATAACGCGTATTATTAATTGTCACTCAGAATTGTTGTTAAATTGAATTTCCTGAAATAATATTTGGTGAGATTTAGCACACACCTCGTATTACAGTATTAACACAAAAATTGAAACGTATATGTTATATAGATTTACATATAACTTATGCGAATATATGTTACACATATACATATACATTTATACTTGACGTGCCACGTAAATATAGAACTTTATAATAAGAAAAAGCAATAAGTAATCGTTGAATTTGTGATTTGAAAGTTTTCAAAAGTGTCACGATTGAATTTATCCATATATGTGATTTTCTTTCTATAATAAAGTATTTCTTTCTATAATTAATAATATTGATAATTGATACATTTTCACTTCAATACTTCTCTTTATCAAACAAAATAAATAATTTTTATTTCTTAATAGGTAATAGCCAATTTCAAATCATCATAAACTTAAAAAGCTAAATTTATCTCTGATCAGTAAAATTCAAAATACATTTTTATATTTTTTTTATATAAAAGAATTTATATATAACTGTTTATTCCAAAATCTTGCAAAACTATCCAATTTGTGTATATGACAAACATGCAATAACACAATTTTTCCGGTAAATTATTCCCGTTGTTTGTATCCTATTTTGAAGTTTTAAATCTATTTGCGAAAGGACTAGATCATAAAGCCACACGGCAAAGACGTTGTCAACAAACTTTACCTAGCGGCTTTGCGTTCCCGAGCTTTCTCCTCGCTCGCGCAGCATTTTTCGCGGTGCACATGCAGGTGTATTACTATGTAACCCACAATGACGCGGTTTGCGCGTCACGGGTTGAAGGGTCGTGCGTTAGACGGTCACCTCGTGACAGTCAGGCCCGTGGCGCTGAGGAAAGTTGAACCCGCGCAAACATACGGTAGGGCGAACGCACACGGCAATGTTTGGCGACGGCCGGATGTACGAGGGTAGCAGACCACATCACTCGTCGTCCCGGCCGGATGTCCCGACATTGAAATACAAGCGAACTCGTGCGCGTCCACCGGGGTTGCTAACCCCTACAGTTCTTCTTTATCGTCCCTCTCCTTTCCTCTCCTCGATCCCGCGTCTCTGCGGTGCGAAAGTCACCCGTGCTAACCGCTAAGAATTCAGTTTTTCCTATTCAGTTACCCTGAAATAATAAAGTTTTCAAAATTACAACGAATCTTTTTGTATGTCATGTCACTTATTCTATTTAGTATTTTATAAATGGAACACAAGCCACGATATTATTTTTTTTTAATACAATTAATATAATTGTCATTTTTTAAAGATTTCTGACAAATGTTAAATAAGTATTTATCAATATATTCATTTTGGGATAATTATCTATTTTGTAATCGGGAAATTATTGTAATATTTAATCAAGAATTCCTTCACGACCAAATATTCAAGATTAGAACATAAGTAATATTTTAAAAAAGAATTTAAAATTAAAATTGTCATGTGTTCGAGAAGTATCCTGTACTGATGGTTCTGGCGGCAATACCTCACTGTCCTATACAATACTACTCTCGCGAAGCTCCTTTTCCCTCCCGCATTCCCGAATATATCTTCTTCACGTGCAATCTTTAAAAGTTCCCATTACTGCTCAGGGTACAATCCTCGTTGTATCGTACCCTACCCATTGCGCCCTGTCAGAGTTCATAGTGGTGCCGGCACTCGAGCAACGGTCTCCTTCGTCTCGGGGGTATTTTATCGTGTCGCCTGTAATAAGGTTTCCACGTGTAAGAAACCACCGAGGTGTTCCGCGATATAGATGGTCGAGGAGCGCGGTACAGAAAGAGACAAAGGGGGCGGCGAGCGCGGCGACGAGAGGCGAAAGCGGCGGGGTAGCAGCGAGAAAACGAAACAGGACGCGGTGGAGTGTGCGCGCTCCACCAGGCAGCCAGAGAATCCAATCGCAATAGAGTTAAGTGTTCGAGAGTAAAACCTTGCCGAGGCATGACCTCGATTACTTGCGGAGGATTTGTTACGGCCACCTTTTCTGCCACTTTCTAGCGGGCAACCTCTCGCGTGCTTCTCTGGCACCATAGAATCGTCCCAGAGTCTTTCTTTGTTCGCGCGAGCCTCCCTGAAAGGGAAGCAACGTAACACGAACGTAACACTAAAGGGAGTGAAAGAACGCTTTGCTCCGCCGCGCCGTTGCCGGACTTTTTTCCGCCATCAAACACGAGATACTTCCGATTGGCCGAGTTTAGTCGGTCACCAATTCCCGATGTCGCCGTCGGATAACGTGTCGTAAAACACAAATTTTTTCGTCCGCCGCGCCGTGGCACCCTCGTTCCACGCCTTTATTGGCACTCGTTCTCATTCGTTTTGGAAATCGATCGCACGCGCCTCAATAAAGAAGCATTTTGCGAACGGGAAAACCAAGAGATATGTATTTGATGATATATACGCGAACAATACTTGAGCGAACAATGATCGAGATTTACTTTATCTGATTTCATATTGATACATACTGGTAAAAACCGATGATGTCTTCGTCGGTTGAAATTTGTCCTTGTTTTCTTAAGCAGATTCAAGCTGTCAATTAATGATTCACAGAGATATCGTATGAATCTTTGTTGACATCTGCAAAGTGATCGACGAATATAGTTAATGAACTTTGAACTTTGGCTTATAGATAATCTAGTTGCTAAGTCTATTAACTTGATTTGTACAATAAAAATGTATAACTATCGAATATTAAATTATAGCTTTATATTGTAGCTTTAAATAAACAAAATATGCATTAATAGAAATAAAAATAATAAATACAAAGAGTAATAAAAGCGTTGCTTCAAATTCAAGATTTCTGAAAGGCCTGTTTTTGTATATCAGCTATTATATAATTTTATAATTATAAAGATAAATTTTGACTTCAAAATTATCCTCTATATCATAGAATCAAGCTTATATATGCAAATGAATGCGATTATGTAATATGTACTTATATGTATATACATTAATATTAATGGAGCTTAATGATAAAAATATAATAATATATTAATAACAATATATATTAAATATAATAATTTATATTAAATATATAATAATATACATTTAGTATAAAAAAATATATAAAATAAAATATATGTAATGTTTATCGTCCTTTAAATCAGCGTTCAAAATATTATCTGCTGCCATATTTTTATGCTCATAAACGGCACGTGGCACAAATGATTTATTTCCTCGAAGATAATGATTTTTATCGCTGGCGATAAATAAATCTTTATTACACTTCAATTATGATAATAAAATATATTGTTTATGCACATAATATGTAATTAAATAATCATTTCCATACAGTGGAATTATAATATCGCCTTAATCAACTTTTTAACTCTTAGAAAAATCAAAAGTCTTTATCATAGAAAACATATATAAGTTTTGAAACAACTAAATATGTCTGTATGTTTATGTGAAGCTCATATGTATTGATATGTATTTACAATATATGTGGAGTAAAATGCTTAAAATATTAATTACCGATTTTAAAAATTACATAATGCGTGAAGCTTTATGCAAGATTATTTTATTTGTAAATGTTCACAAATTAATGGCCCGGTATTATAAACTATTATAACATAGCCGTTTTTGTAGCATCTTGCAATTCTATGCAATTTGGAATCTCAAGATTCCAAAATGCATTTTTATATACGCGTTTCGCATCCGTTATTGCGTACCGGTAGAGCTATGATCGGAGCACCGGGATTACTCGCGGGATTCTGCCCAGCGGCAAAAGCCGCCTTAATGCAATTCCGAACACATTTTCTTAGTTGGTTCTTCTTGTTTTACTGTGAAAATCCTCGAGGCCGTTACGTCCGTAACGATAGAACCGGCACGGCAGGCTGTTACCGCCACATGCCGCCATAATATCGGGCAAAAGTTTTCTGGCCAGCATTGCAGGAGAAAATAATTTGATATGACTCGCCGTTGTGCAGGTGGAACTTCGAAGGAAACGGAGATCTCCTCCAAAGTACAATTATGAAACCGATGTTACCGCTATTGCCAATTAAACATAGTGTTGCGATACAGAAGACTCTGAGATGTCTCTCTTTTTCCTTAAAAATGAAACTCATCTAACAGCTAGATGTTTTGTAAACTGATTTTTGTAAAAATTATTACAATGTAATAATATTATTAACAAGTAATTTATATTTATAAATTTGTTGTTATAAATATTAGTTGTTAATAATATTATTATTATAACTCTATTCTATATTATATTATACTCATAAAAACTCCAAATTTAATAGTACAGCATTAATTCATTAATTTATGTAACAATTAAGAGAATAGCTGTAAAAATTTACACATTTCTGGCACAACAATTTTTGAACAACGCAAAAATAAAAGAATTAATGTAACATTCTTATAAATTATTTAATAAAAATGTTTTACATAATTTTTCTTGTACCTAGTAATTGCACCTCAATGATGAAAGAAAATGGCAGCAAAATCATAATATCGCGTTAAACCTTTTGCAAAAGCTATATCGCAGGAAAGAAAGTGTGTAGTTCACGCTCCATATTGAGTGGAAAAGTTAAGAGATCGCGAAGACGATTTCTCCTCTGCGCCCTTACGCCTCTTACCCTTTGTCTCTTTCCTTTCCCTTTCTCACCCTCGTGCAGCCTCTTTGTCCGCAACCCTCAAAGACGCTCGTTTAAGCGTCCGATTTTCCCTTATTCCCCTTCCCAGAAGTCTCTCCCTCGTTTCGTTCTATCTCACTTATTCTTCTCACGACTTCCCATTACGACGCGCCAATGGTGAGTTCCGAGGCTTATTAAATTGTAACAATTTTAATTAGGGAAGCACCGTTGGCCTCCACACTCTCCCTTCTCCCGTTTCATGCCGTCTCTGCAGTTTTGCTTTCTTCGTGCCTAAGCGTAGCTACCTCGCAATTAAAGGTATTCTTTTCATCTCCAACACGAAAAACCGGATACCGACTCAAGCATCTTTTAGCTTCTCTTCTTTAAATTAGTGCCACCTGCGCTAACATCATCCTTTCATGTTTATCGAATAGGCGCGAGCCTATTCCAGAGTCCTCCAGAGAGTCATTCGTAGCACATGGTGCATGACCCGTTTTCTCTTACAATCGGCAAAACTTTAAGCGTACTAACGAAAACGCAACGATAATACCCGAGTTTTTTTATTGAACAAGTTCGGAGTCAATCCATCTTTCAAAACAGCAACAGTGTTGCGAAAAATGAAACTTTTCAAAGTTAATTAAAAAGTATTTCGGATCTGTAACGAGAATGTGATTCGAAATGGCTAGTTTTGAATCGATTCTTAGTAAAATTAAGTGCAAAATAATAAAGTATCCATGTTTATTTGTATAAACAAAGAAAATTAAACGAATACCAACAGTTGTCTCCTAGATCTATTAAAATCAGTTATACGTAGGTATATGTTATATTTTCTTTATAAACCATTTTTCTTATCACTTTCTCTGTCTTTCTCTCCATCCTTTTAAGAATTTGGCAAAGATTTTTAAATATTTTTATTTTAACAGAATTATGAAATAAAATGCATTTAAAAAATTATTTTATAAAATGTAATATAATTTTTTAGCAGATATTTATTTTATATTAATTATAGAGATCCTCTATTTTAAGATAATATGAGTCATTGGAAACTTTTATCACGCAGCATTCAGGAGATAAAAGCAATTTACTGAAATCTATAGCATCTGTAATGCTATGAATAACAGGGAGCAATGGTTAATTTTTCATGATAACCTACCTACATCTTATCGACTGAATTTTCAAAGTAAGATTACAAATTGATTTTATTCACGTTTCTTTTAATAATCTTAATATAATAATAAAAAATAACAAAATAAAATTTAATATTGCAAAGAAATGTAAAGTACAATATTTCAAAATTTTTAATTTTTTAGATTAATGTAAAAGATATTATAAAACTGTTCAGAAAATCTATTTTTTTCTAGACTTGTCCTAATAAATAGCAAAGACAGTCTTTTTCAATTATATATTTAATTATATTAAGTACGTCTTATCATGCTATGATTTATATTTGTATTATAATCTAATGCTGAGACAAGTAATTGATACAATCATTAAATATCTTAAAGTCAATATTTAATTTTGATTTGATACTCGAATCTGTCTGATATTTCCGTCTTAAATTTTATTTTCGTTCTTTTATCATGTAAAATTAAAAGATTTTAAACATGAGATATTTTGGAACCTAATAAAGTTAAAATAACAATAAAAATATGTTAAAATTGTAATTTATTAACGTTTAAATGTTCGGAATATTAATCACAATTTCCTGGTACGTTACATCAAATTACCGGATGCTTTTATATTAATTCATATGGTAATTATTCTGCACATATACTTATTCATAATTATCAAATATGTAAAGTTCTTTCTATGTTCTTTCTATAAATTTAAAAAAAGATATAAGCTTAAAAATATCTACTTTTCTCACATTCAGATTATCTATACATACATTCAGATTATCTTATACATAATCTTATCATGAATCGCAGGAACGAGGGTTATAGCTTCGTGTGTATATAAACCAGCGGCAGAAACCGTAAAGCATGCACACACTTCATTGAATCACAAGAAGTATCACAATAGCAATACTTCGAAGGTGAGTACCGACATCGTCATTAGTTAAGCACTTTGTGTATGTAATTTAAATAACTACAGATTATATGTAAAAATATATGTAAGAATTGGATAATATTATTACTCTCTATTTCTCTATTTTAGCATTATACAAAACTATTTTTCTTTATAATAATTAGAAATTATATAATATGCATAAAAGAATTAAACGTTATTTACTCAAAACTTGTTTTAAATAAATTATTTTAATATTTTACAAATATTTTGTCAAAGATATGGCTACTTTATATTATAATCGATTAGGAATGGAATTCAGATTAATATTCACATTTATTTTATAAGTACTGTCATTATTTTACTATTTGTCTCGTATCGTAAAAATAACTTATTCTCATTTTATTAATAAGTGATTAATTAAAATAACAACTTATTTATATTTTAAGTAGATTAATTTGTTATGATATAGTTTAATCAGCAATATACGATAAAAATTTAGTGACATTTGCGATACCATAAATTCGATACCATATACAAAACGCAGTTAGTAAATATCTAATCAATATATTTCAAAAATGTTATTTTAGGATTATATGGGCCATAAATGTTATCAAAAATACTTTTTATTAATGATCCATAAGTAAATCTAACTTGATAAAATCATTTTTATTGACTACTTAGTCTTAGCCCAAGATAAAATTCGTTATGCACAATTATTATGCTATAAACATAATAAGATATAACTACAACGTACAACATATATAATTATAATGTATCTCTAAAGACGTCAATGATCTAAGCAAAATTTATTTTCGCAGATGAAATTTACATTGGCATTGCTGGCCTTCGTGGCTACGTCCACCGCATGGCGAATCCCCAATGTCGGCCGAGGTGAACTTGCTAAGGAGCTTCAAGATTTCTTGGACCTCCTGCCGCAGCAAGAAATAGCTTCAATCACCCTCCAGTATTATGCCCAGGACGCGGAATTCCAAGCTATGATCCGATACCTCAAATCCGACGGCTTCAAGCAGCTCATGAAAGACATCGAAGTTCTACCTGAGATGCAAGCTCTGATGGACTACGCCTATAACGCCGGCGTTGACGTTTACAAACTGAAAGACATGTTGTACAACTGGCTCGGAATCACCCAAGCCAACTTCGCCGTTGATAAACAGATCACTGGTGGACTCCGCGGATATGCCGATGATATCAGGGCCGTCATTAATCCTGTTATCCCTCACCTTATCGACCTTTACAAAACCAAGATGCAAAATTCCCCGGTGTTCCAAGAGTACATCGCTCAACTGAAGTCCCCGAATTTCCAGCAACTCGTCAACAAGGTTTATGTTCACCCCAAATGCCAGGAGCTTTTGAGACACGCTGCAAACGCGAACATTGATCTTAAGCTCGTCAGGGACTTGCTGAAAACTATCCTCGGCATCGAGCTTCCTTTCTATTCTGTCGTTCAATATTAGATGGCATCGTTATATTAAAAAATAATTAAATCCATGCGAAGAATTTCTTTCTATTGCGTCAATAACGCTTTTATAACACTCAAAAAAATGTTATAAACTATTCGGCCATGCAATTGTGTACTTTACTTATACAAAATAATAAATAAGCTTTCTTTCTTATAGATGTGCTATACTTTTTTCTTTTTACCTATGTCCCTATATCGTATTAAAGACGAAAAAATTTATATATTTAAATATTGCTTTAATGGTCCATAGACCTTATTTCAAAAAATTATTCAAGATTTGTAATGCTGTAGACTAAGAAATTTATTAAGAATAAAATATATATATACTTTTAAGTTTACTTACGTACTAAAAATGATTAATTATTTTAAATAAAACATGAATTAGCATCGTAATTAAATTTTATGAGAAATAAAGATTCTTTATTCAAGTGATCATCTTTATTAATTCTAATCGTCACGACGTTTTGACCATTGGTTTTGAACAATTATAATCGTAAATTATAATAATAAGATGTTTATTTATTTTAATATTTACCGGTTATTGCGATAAATATCACTACACTCAGTGGTCGAATTGGAATAAAGACACCCGTCATAGATTGCAGGGAAGTCTAGGTTTGAATCCTGACTGGAGTGATATGTTTTGTAATAAATTCTTTACAGTAATTTTATTTAAAAAAAAACGACGCTTATTAGCATCAAAAGTTATACATCGATTGAGAAGGATCAAAACCAATGGTCGAAACGTCGTGACGATTATAATCGAAAACCAACGATCGAAACGTCATATTAATTGTAATTAATAAAAATGGCCAGTTAGGTCGAATAAAAAATTGTTATTGTTAATTATTTACTGGCAAAGGAAAAAGTTTCTGATTTGGTTTAATTATACATACCGTTGACCTAAGGAATGGTATCGATCTTACTGTTTATTAACTTTAAATATTTACCGCGGTTATTGCGATAAATATCACCACATGTCTCTAAAGATGTATCTAGGGATAAATCGATAATATAGAGATATCGATATACCGTGGAACAGTATAAAAAATTTATCGATAATCTTTTGCCTCCGATAAATCGTTATATCGATATCAGTTTCAACGATATTTCATGATTTGCAATTAGTCTCGTTTAGCGTTCTATGAAATGTATTTTTTTTTGTTAATTATTTACTGGCAAAGTTTCTAATTTGGTTTATTTATAAAAAACATGTGAAATAAATGAAAATCGCATTAAAACCGTTTTATATCCTACATTGCCTAATATTACAAATTTTGAAATGACATAAATTTAAAATTCTTAAGTTTAATTTAATTATTTGCGCTTTCAACAATTTGTACTTAGTTTTATAGAAATATATATATCAATATTCTTAATATTCTATTTTTTTATCATTACTGCGATCTTTACTTTGTGCTGAAGCATATCGTATTTCGAGAAGAACACTGTCACAACTAAAAAATGTACAATTTTCAGGAGAAAGAAAAAACAAATTTAATTGAAATTTCTTTTAATTGTGAGATAACTAACGCAATATGGGCTTAACTCGACATCGAAATGTTTTTAGTTGACAGTATTCTTCTCGGAGTGTGATATTCTTTAAAGATATATATTCACTCTCTTTCTCTTTTTGCAAACAAATTTACTACATATTTTCATTATTCAACTAAATATTAATTACTAAATTAAAAAATTGTATTAGAATAAATAAGTTTTTTTAATATCACATGATTATAACCACACATAGCTGGCTGACGTAGAAACAATGTGAATGCCTGTGTATGCTGTCATCCGCAAGTTGCCTTGTTGTGACACAAAACTAATTTTAAAGAAAGTACATGCGAAACAGAAGTAAGTAGTTGAAGGAGAAAGTTATGTATTAAGTTAAGACTGGAATATTAAGGAAAGCTGTCTATTGGACTAAAATTTATAAGTTAAAGCGATGTAAGAAGAACTTATTTATATTGGTATTTAAAACGAACTTTTTTTATTCTCATCTTTATGTTACATAAAACAAATAAAATAAAACAATTAAAACAATAGTTTATTAAAACAAGTTTATTATAAAACAATTGAATATTAAATTATTATTTGTAATTTTTAAAGAAATAATTGTTTAATTCAAGAATGCCATTGCTCTATTATTACATCCATTGATGTTTAAACGCGTGTTTTAAACATGTATCCTTTTATTTTATGTCGTTATACATTTATAACGACATAAAATAAAAGGATACATGTTTAAAACACGCGTTTAAAATATTACATATATTAATTTTAATATGGGAACTTAAGACCAAATATTCTAGCAGTAAGTTTCGTTACTTCCTGTAATTCCAATCCCTTTTCTCTGGTCATCGTGACAAAATTTTTATAAGTTTGATTTCCATACAAATTATCGATTAATTTCTGCATTTCCGGGGACATTATCTTCTCGATAAAATCAGCGAAGACCTTTGAATTCTGCAGCTTGTCCTTGTAAAGAGCGTCAATCTCATCGATAGGTAGTGTATCCCAAAGTTCCTCGATCATTCCTTTCATTCCATCACCGACCTTCTGAATTCCAACCTGAGATTCGAAAACGCTCTGTATTTTAGGCGGCACATAATCCTCCATACCAATGGCTTTGTGCAACGATTGGATATAATCGACAACACTCAATCCAGCCTTCTCGAGATATGCTACTAATGCTTGATGTTCCTCAAGAACTTCGACGTCACGCAGAATGGAATGGAATTCAGGTGTAAACATGTATAGCAGAGCGTCTTGTACTTTTTGATCTTCGGCCATATACTTGATCAGTACCTCGATAAACGGGTCCTCAATAAGGTCCAAAAAGTCCATCAATTCGTCGTCCAGTGTACGCTCCTGGTGAACAAGAATTCCGTTCGGTACAGTAATGCCGAGGACTATGTACATGACATCCGCTACGACTTGCGTATTCACTCCTCTACTTTTGAGCCCATTCACGATGATCTGGAAGGATCTAACCTGGTAGAGTTTGTTTACGAGCTGCTGGAAGTTGGGGGACCTGAGTTGGTGGATGAAGCCGATGAAAGCTGAAGAGCTCTTCATCTTCTGCACATAGGTGCGAATGAACTTGTTAAAAGGGATCACTTTCTTGATGTCCTTGAAAAGTCCTGCAAGCCCACCGGTCCTCTGTATGTTCGCAGAATACGCATGAGAAGGTGGTATGAGTTCAGCGATACCGAGAACTTTGTTAACTTCGTTTACTAGAAGATAAATATTGACTCCTTGGTGTTGCACATAGTTCAGAAGGTTGATCACTTCAGGGATGGTTTCCACATCTACCACCAGGTCTCGTAATACAGTCGAAGTTAGAAGATAATTAACAACTTCTTGCACTTCAGCATCTTCTGATATGTAATCTACTATGATTGTTTTAATTTCTGCAGCAGGGATTAGGTCCAAAAAGTCATGAATATCCTCGTGAAGGGGACCACTGCCAAAATCCGGGAATTGGCGAGCTTGTCCCAGACCGATAATGACCAAAACGGCAAACAGCGTTGACGTCAACTTCATCTATAAATATAATATAGTACATTCACGCGTAAGAAATTAGTATTGAATGTATTACAATGTACATTTTTATATGTATATAAATGCAACGCAACAAAAAAAATTATTTTGAAAAATATATTAATCTTTTTAATTATGATTGTTCCATCTGCGATTATATTGAATGATAAAAAAAATAATTATTATTATCTAATTAAAGTTTTTTTTAATTATGTGCAATTTACTTCTTTTCTTTAAATACACTTTTATTTAATCCACTTTTTATGTTTATATATTGATCTTTTATGAGAGGTTTTGTTTTTACTTACTGTGACAGCTACGGATAAGCACAGTGACATTCATATAAAGTTAGTTACTGTAGATTTATATAAGAAAAGCAGTTATCTGGAATCTTGTTAGGCGACTCAGTTAATAGAGGATTAGATAAGATAAAGTTGATGTGTGTCAGAACAACATTACTTGATAAGTGAATGGACACAACAAGTATTATAAAATATCATATTGTTTACTTCGCCATTTTTTATTCAAAAGAACAGAACATTTTATCAGATTTTATCTATAGAAAGTTCTTGTTATATTAGAACAATTTTATTAATATAAATCACATTTACTGTAATAATGTTTATTTTATCTTTTAGTAAAATAAATCTTATTACGGTAAAGAAAAATTACTACTTATTTTGATATAACTCACTTTAAATTTGATTTATAACTCATTTTATTAAATTATAAATTCTAGTAAAAATATTGTTATTATTTAGCAAAATAAGATCAATACTCGTTATCAGAACTTTTTTATTTTATCACTTTGATAATTAATTCTTTCTACATATCTGATGTTTCATACTTAATATGTTTCACATATGATATTTAATATTTTTTGCAACATGGAATATTCTATATCCTTTATTAACACAAAGAATCGTAGCAATATAAAGGCATAGCGTGTTTTTAATCTTTTTATTACACATCGAACTAATACTATCAGCAATAGATTTTTGTTTTGATCTTGTTATTTTTAATAATTGCCGCGTTACTATAAATTTAGAGATAAATCTATTCCGAGAACTAAATTGGTTTTTAATGTTATCTTGGACTATAACTTATCTATAACTCTTATTTAATAACGAAAAATAAGAAAGTTGTTATCAATAAGGCGTTTTAAGTATATGTTTCGGCAAATTTGATGTGATTTGAATGTAATTATCACTAACAATCCGGAAAGAGGAAACATAATTTAATTATGGACTTAATAAATTTTATGATACAAAGTGTAAAAAGTGGAAGTATTATTTCTTTTCGACGAAGAAAACGTATAATCTATGATTTTAAGATTAGCGAATAAACCAATTCGTCAATCACTCATAAGATATTGCACAAATCAAACAGATAACACAACTTATTAAAAATAATTATATCATAAAAGATAGGCGGATATTAAAATAAGAATTCTAAGATTAAATAAGTAGAAATATTAAGACTGAAATATTCTTTGAGCATCAAAGTCAATCATTTGTTTTATACAAAAATGGGCGAATCAAATATGCATTAAATCTAAATAAATACAAATCTAAATTTTACGAATATATATCGTATGTATAATAAGAAACAGAGTTGTATTATTTTCATATAGTTTAGTTATTTTTTAGTTCATATACATATATTGTATGCATAATATATATTATATATACTATTTTATAATAATATGTATATATATATATATATAAACAAATAAAACATAAAATATATATGCATAACATGTGACGAAATGTCCAAACTTACGCTGTTTATGTGACAATTATTTCTTCAAATATAACAAACTTTATTTTGTATTTGTCTTTCAATCAACTTTGGTGTACTACATAAAAAAAACAAATAAGTCCATTAAAAAATCAAAGTAAGAGCCATAATCTTTACAAATAAAAATTCTACAAAAAAACTGCAATTCGCCAAATTAGTAGCTGCTTCAGTTTATTTCAATGAAAACCTTATCTCAATATTTCTAACATCTCAGAAAGTAATAAGTGTGTTAATACTTAAGTAAATCATCCTGTATATATATATACATATATGATACATGTGATACACACACACATACATTACACAGAATTAGATAAGGAACAATCAGATTTAGATATCAATTTGCACGAAAATCTAGAAAATATTTGATAAGCTTTTAAGCGTAAAAACATATGGAATTTTACGTTACCTGCTTTCTCTCTCTCTCTCTCTCTCTCTCTCTCTCTCCCTCCCTTCCTCCCTCCCTCCCTCCCACCCTCTATATATAATATATATATATATATATAGCATATATAGCACATATTGCATATATATATATATATATATGCGAAATTCCATGTTTTTACGCTTAAATGCTTATCAAATAAGTTCTAGATTTTCGCGTGAATCAATATCTAAATCTGATTGTTTCTTATCTATTTCTCTGTAACCACTTCATGCACTTGATATTACCAGTATATAAATGAAGTACGATAATTATCCACAGTTGTCAAAACGCATCTACAGCTCTACCACGGTAAGTTTCTTTATACATCTTATATGTGTTGCAAACTTTAACAATCACATTTATGTACAAATTACCGCTCTCCTTATTTTAATTATTCAATGATTAATCCACAGTTTAATACAAATTTAAGTTTTTTAGTAAAAATTTAATTACACAAATATCTTTTTTAATAAATTCTTATCATTAACGGATTACATACATCTTTGTATTTTTAATTTTATCTTTTTATATTTCCTATATTGTATTTTTCTCATATATTGTAACCTCCAAGTTAATATTTTATTTATAACTAAAAATCTAATTTAAACAAAACAAGAAGAAGAAAAAGAAAGAAATGTATAAAGAAGATCTTTTGTTACATATTTCTATTTTAATTTTTATTCTAATTTGTAAACATTTTTAGATTTCTATATATATTTTTCTATATATTTTTTATTTCTATATCTAGTATATGTAATGTTAAGTAATCTTAATGAAACTATAATTCTTATTTATATCATTCATCTTATATTAATATATAATCGCAAGTACTTCATGTATATATATATATATATTAATCATTAATGGGGAAAACACCGATATACTTCTCAAAATAATGCTTTCCATTGCATTACATTTATATATGAGAAAAAAATTAAAGATTGAAAGATATGTTGTGATACACTCAACATTAATTTACAGATGAAGTTCACATTAGGACTGTGTGCCATCTTGGCCATTATCGGTCTGGGACAAGCTCATCAGTTCCCGGACTTCGGCAAAGGTCCACTTCATGAAGATCTCCAAGATATTCTAGATTTAGTCCCTATAGAAAAAATTATCGATGTCGTCGTGGATTACATGATAAATGATAAAGAACTACAAGAGTTTATGAAAGAGCTGGAAGAAACAACTGTAATCAAGGACCTAATGGTAGATTTGCAAGCTATTCCCGAAGTGATCAAACTTCTTAACTATTTACATAAGGAAGGCATCGATGTCTACAATATGATAAACACGATTAACAAATCACTCAACATCAAGGAACTTATACCACCCAGCTTACAAGAGTCTCCACCGAAGAAAACCGGTGGACTTCGTGGATTCTTCAAAGACATCAAGAAACTTATCGATTTTGATGCCTACATTAGCATATATGTGGATAAGCTGCAAATCTCTGATGCCTTTGTCAACTTCATCGACCAACTTAAATCCGATAATTTCCAACAGATCGTTAACAAACTTAGCAAAAGTAAGGCCCTCCAGCTCATCGTAAGCCGTCTTGAGAACAAATCAGTAAATTTAAAAATTGTGGAAGATCAACTGTATCTCTTCCTCGGTATCACTGTACCAGGCCCGTCACCTAGATCATTAATAAAAGAGCTCGAGGATTTCATCAACCTTATTGATCTAGAAAAGTATTTGAATATAATAATCCAGTATATAAATGAAGACGAAAAAGTACAAAAAGCTCTAATGTACACGTTCACAACTGAATTCCACGATCTGCTGCGCGCCGTCGAAGCTACTAAGGAACATCAAGCACTCGTGGCATATTTAGAAAAGGCTGGAATCCCTGTTGTCAAAGCTATCCAGGAGTTACATCATGCCATTGGTATGGAAAAATATGTACCACCCAACGTAAAGAGCTATTTCATGTCTCTAATTAAGACGCAAAAGATCGGCGATGGAATGAAAGGACTGATCATAGATCTTTACAATGTATTACCTTTGAAAGAAATTGACGCTCTTCACGCAAAGAAGATGCGGACTTCCAAAGTTTTTGTTAAATTCATCAGGACACTTTCATCTGAAGAGTTAAGGAAACTCGTGATCGATCTAAGCGCTACTAAAGCCTATAAGGAATTTATCACAAAGACTTTAGAAAAGGGATTGGAATTCGAAGCCGCGGCAAAACTGAATGGCCTAATAATTGGTATTAAACCTTCATACTAAAATTAATATTTATAGTATTCTAAATTTGTAATTTGCAATCAATCTAAGCACGTTATACGCTAATGTAATAACGTAACATAAAAAAGTTACTAATACAACAATTATTTCTTTATATGTAATAAATTCATCATATGTAATAAATTATAGTAAATAACTCTTATTTTATTTTCCTTCTTTTTTCACATCCTTCTAAATACATATAAATAAATAAATATCGCTAGAAAGAGAGAGAGAGAGAGAGAGAGAGAGAGAGAGAGAGAGAGAGAGAGAGAGAAAAATAAAAAGACAATTTGTTCATGTTTTGTCAATTAAATATCTTTCTTTAATTTTAGTTTTTAATTAATTTATGTAATGTGTGTATATATATTATATATATGTATATAAACAATTAAAACATAAAATATATATGCATGTGACGAAATGTCTAAACTTACGCTGTTTTTGCGACAATTATTTGTTCGAATGACAAACGTTATATCTTTGTATTTGTTTTTTAATGGACCAAAGTTGGTGTACCACATATAAAAAATATAAGTCCATTAAAAAAATCTAAGTAAGAGCCAGAATATCTACAAATAAAAATTCTACAAAAAAACTGCAATTTGGCAAATTAGTAGCTCCTCTCTCTCTCTCTCTCTCTCTCTCTCTCTCTCTCTCTCTCTCTCTCTCTCTCTATATATATATATATATATATATATATATATATATGCAAAATTTCATATATTTTCACGCTTAAAAGCTTATCAAATAATTTTTAGATTTTCGCGTGAATCAATTAATATCTAAATCTGATTGTTTCCTATCTATTTCTCTGTAAACACTTTATGCACTTGATATTACCAGTATTTAAATGTACGACAATTATCCACGGTTGTCAAAACGCATCTACAACTCTACCACGGTAAGTTTCTTTATACATCTTATATATGCCCAAGGAGCGCCAATGCGCGTATAACGTGCTTTTAATGCGCGTACAATTGCATTGGCTTCAAAACTACATTAATTGTGTGTTCAAAATGCGTGCATTTAAATGCGTAATTAATGCAAATTGAGCATTTGATTTATAAATGACAGGTTTTATATTATATTTAAATAAGTAGCTTCTTACTCATTATGAAACATTTTATTTAAGTTTTTAAATTTTATATAAATTAAATTTTAAATAAATAGTTCCACTAACTATCTTTGTTCTTATTTCTGCGTTTAAAGCATCAACGTGTAGATGCACGTGTAGACTCTTAGATCCCCTATAGGGTAAGCAAGTTGGTGGAGCTTCGGTTGTTCATAGTGAACTCTACACAGATAAAAGGACATTCTTATTTAGAGAATATCTTTATCTTTGACATGTAATGCTTAAAACGAGATTATACGCTATATAATCTCATTTCAAGATTTACATGTCAAAAATAAAGATATTCTCTAAATAAGAATGTTCTTTTCTTCTGTGATAGCTGTACTGGAATATGCTTACAGCAATGCTTAGAATAATTAAATTATTGGTTTAATAATCCAGATATTGGGTCTAATAATAATACAATTGAATAAACTACTTATGTTTTTGGACCCCTCTTGATAGCACTTTAATTGAAGCAACAGTTTTTTCTCAGTGTAGGTTGCACTCAACGTCCATTTCTTTCTCTGTCTGGACACAGTGGACACTGAGCAACCTATCCCTTTTTTCTTCGTGTCCGGCCTCTAAACATTGTAGTGAGCATTCTAATATAGTACAGAGTTCACTAGTTGTCCGATTGGGCTTCTCGATCAATGAGCGTAGGTGCACTTTTTGGTATGCGCTGCCATAATATATATGCGTTAAATGCGCATATAATGCGGGACAAATATGCGCTTTAAATGTGCATTTACGACCCGCATTTAATGCAAAGTTTAATGTACATTCAAAGCGCATTATACGCGCATTGGCGCTCCTTGGGATGTTGCAAACTTTAACAATCGCATTTATACAAATTACCGCTCTCCTTATTTTAATTATTCAATGATTAATCCACAGTTTAATACAAATTTAAGTTTTTTAGTAAAAATTTAATTACATAAATATCTTTTTTAATAAATTCTTATCATTAACGGATTACATATATCTTTGTATTTTTAATTTTATCTTTTTATATTTCCTATATTGTATTTTTCTATATATTTTTGATTTCTATATCTAGTATATGTAATGTTAAATAATCTTAATGAAACTATAATTCTTATTTATATCATTCATCTTATATTATTATATAATCGCAAGTACTTCATGTATATATGGAGGGGTAAAAACCAGAGTGGTGTAAGCCAAATTTTTTTAAATATTTTCTCGTGTGCATAGATGCAATCTCTACAATATATAAATTGCATCTAAGCACACGAGAAAATATTTAAAAAAATTTGACTTACACCACTCTGATTTTTACCCCTCCATATTTATATATATATATCATTGATGGAGAAAACACCGATATACTTCTCAAAATAATGCTTTCCATTGCATTACATTTATATATGAGAAAAAAATTAAAGATTGAAAGACATGTTGTGATACACTTAACATTAATTTACAGATGAAATTCATATTAGGACTGTTTGCCATCTTGGCAGTTATCGGTCTGGGACAAGCTCATCAGTTCCCGGACTTCGGCAAAGGTCCACTTCATGAAGATCTCCAAGATATTCTAGATTTAGTCCCTATAGAAAAAATTATCGCTGTCGTCGCGGATTACATGATAAATGATGAAGAAGTACAAGAGTTTATTAAAGAGCTGGATGAAACAACTGTAATCAAGGACCTAATGGTAGATTTTCAAGCTATTCCCGAAGTGATCAACCTTCTTAACTATCTACATAAGGAAGGCATCGATGTCTACGATATAATAAACACGATTAACAAATCACTCAACATCAAGGAACTTATACCACCCAGCTTACAAGAGTCTCCACCGAAGAGGACCGGTGGACTGCGTGGATTCTTCAAAGACATCAAGAAACATATCGATTATGATGCCTACATTAGCATATATGTGGATAAGCTGCGAATCTCTGATGCCTTTGTCAACTTCATCGACCAACTTAAATCCGATAATTTCCAACAGATCGTTAACAAACTTAGCAAAAGTAAGGCCTTCCAGCTCATCGTAAGCCGTCTTGAGGACAAATCAGTAAATTTAAAAATTGTGGAAGATCACCTGTATCTCTTCCTCGGTATCACTGTACCAGGCCCTTCACCTAAATCATTAATAAAAGAGCTCGAGGATTTCATTAACCTTATTGATATAGAAAAGTATTTGAATATAATAATCCAGTATATAAATGAAGACGAAAAAGTACAAAAAGCTCTATTATACACGTTCACAACTGAATTCCACGATCTGCTGCGCGCTGTCGAAGCTACTAAGGAACATCAAGCACTCGTGGCATATTTAGAAAAGACTGGAATCCCTGTTGTCAAAGCTATCCAAGAGTTACATCATGCCATTGGTATGGAAAAATATGTACCACCCAACGTAAAGAGCTATTTCATGTCTCTAATTAAGACGCAAAAGATCGGCGATGGAATGAAAGGACTGATCACAGATCTTTACAATGTATTACCTTTGAAAGAAATTGACGCTCTTCACGCAAAGAAGATGCGGACTTCCAAAGTTTTTGTTAAATTCATCAGGACACTTTCATCTGAAGAGTTAATGAAACTCGTAATCGATCTAATCGAAACTAAAGCCTATCAAAAATTTATCACAAAGACTTTAGAAAAGGGATTGGAATTCGAAGCCGCGGCAAGACTGAATGGCCTAATAATTGGTATTAATTGGCCTTTATACTAAAATTAATATTTATAGTATTCTAAATTTGTAATTTGGAATCAATCTAAGCACGTTATACGCTAATGTAATAACGTAACATAAAAAAGTTACTAATTCAACAATTATTTCTTCATATGTAATAAATTCATCATATGTAATAAATTATAGTAAATAACTCTTATTTTATTTTCCTTTTTCTTCCAACATCCTTCTAAATATAAATAAATAAATATCGATAGAAAGAGAGAGAGAGAGAGAGAGAGAGAGAGAGAGAGAGAGAGAGAGAGAGAAATAAAGAGAGAATTTGTTCATGTTTTGTCAATTAAATATCTTTCTTTAATTTTAGTTTTTAATTAATTAATGTAATGTGTGTATATATATTATATATATATATATATAAACAAATAAAAGATAAAATATATATGCATGGCATGTGACGAAATGTCTAAACTTACGCTGTTTTTGCGACAATTATTTGTTCGAATGACAAACGTTATATCTTTGTATTTGTTTCTTAATGGACTAAAGTTGGTGTACCATATAAAAAAAATATAAGTCCATTAAAAAAATCTAAGTAAGAGCCAGAATCTACAAATAAAAATTCTACAAAAAACTGCAATTTGGCAAATTAATAGCTCCTCTCTCTCTCTCTCTCTCTCTCTCTCTCTCTCTCTCTCTCTCTCTCTCTCTCTCTCTCTCTCTCTCTCTCTCTCTCTCTCTCTCTCTCTCTCTCTATATATATATATATATATATATATATATATATGCAAAATTTCATATATTTTCACGCTTAAAAGTTTATCAAATAATTTTTAGATTTTTGCGTGAATCAATTAATATCTAAATCTGATTGTTTCTTATCTATTTCTCTAACCACTTCATGCACTTGATATTACCAGTATATAAATGTACGAAAATTATCCACGGTTGTCAAAACGCATGTACAACTCTACCACGGTAAGTTTCTTCATACATCTTATATGTGTTGCAAACTTTAACAATCGCATTTATACAAATTACCGCTCTCCTTATTTTAATTATTCAATGATTAATCCACAGTTTAATACAAATTTAAGTTTTTTAGTAAAAATTTAATTACATAAATATCTTTTTTAATAAATTCGTATCATTAACGAATTACATATATCTTTATATTTTTAATTTTATCTTTTTATATTTCCTAATTGTATTCTTCTCATATATTGTAATCTCCAAGTTAATATTCTATTTATAACTAAAAATCTAATTTAAACAAAACAAGAAGAAGAAAAAGAAAGAAATATATAAAGAACATATAACTCTTTTGTTACATATTTCTATTTTAATTTTTATTCTAATTTGTAAACATTTTTAGATTTCTATATATATTTTTCTATATATTTTTTATTTCTATATCTAGTATATATAATGTTAAGTAATCTTAATGAAACTATAATTCTTATTTATATCATTCATCTTATATTAATATATAATCGCAAGTAATTTATGTATATGTATGTATATATACATATACATGTATGTATATATACATATACATGAAGTACTTGTGTATATAAATGTAATGCAATGGAAAGCATTATTTTGAGAAGTATATATCGGTGTTTTCCCCATCAATGATTAATATATATATATACACCGATATACTTCTCAAAATAATACTTTCCATTGCATTACATTTATATACGAGAAAAAAATTAAAGATTGAAAGATATGTTGTGATGCACTTAACATTAATTTACAGATGAAATTCATATTAGGACTGTTTGCCATCTTGGCAGTTATCGGTCTGGGACAAGCTCATCAGTTCCCGGACTTCGGCAAAGGTCCACTTCATGAAGATCTCCAAGATATTCTAGATTTAGTCCCTTTAGAAAAAATTAACGCTGTCATCGCGGATTACATGACAAATGATGAAGAAGTAAAAGAGTTTATTAAAGAGCTGGGAGAAACAACTGTAATCAAGGACCTAATGGTAGATTTTCAAGCTATTCCCGAAGTGATCAACCTTCTTAACTATCTACATAAGGAAGGCATCGATGTCTACGATATAATAAACAGGTATAACAGAGCACTCAACATCAAGGAACTTATACCACCTAGCTTACAAGTGTCTCCACCGAAGAGGACCGGTGGACTCCGTGGAGTATTCAAAGACATCAAGAAACATATCGATTATGATGCCTACATTAGCATATATGTGGATAAGCTGCAAATCTCTGATGCCTTTGTCAACTTCATCGACCAACTGAAATCCGATAATTTCCAACAGATCGTTAACAAACTTAGCAAAAGTAAGGCCTTCCAGCTCTTCGTAAGCCGTCTTGAGGACAAATCAGTAAATTTAAAAATTGTGAAAGATTACCTGTATCTCTTCCTCGGTATCACTGTACCAGGCCCTTCACCTAAATCATTAATAAAAGAGCTCGAGGATTTCATCAACCTTATTGATATGGAAAAGTATTTGAATATAATAAACCAGTATATAAATGAAGACGAAAAAGTACGAAAAGCTCTATTATACACGTTCACAACTGAATTCCACAATCTGCTGCGCGCCGTCGAAGCTACTGAGGAATATCAAGCACTCGTGGCATATTTAGAAAAGGCTGGGATTCCTGTTGTCAAAGCTATCCAAGAGTTACATCATGCCATTGGTATGGAAAAATATGTACCACCCAACGTAAAGAGCTATTTCATGTCTCTAATTAAGACGCAAAAGATCGGCGATGGAATGCAAGGACTGCTCAGAGATCTTTACAATGTATTACCTTTGGATGAAATTGACGCTCTTCACGCAAAGAAGATGCGGACTTCCAAAGTTTTTGTTAAGTTCATCAGGACACTTTCATCTGAAGAGTTAAGGAAACTCGTGATCGATCTAATCGGTACTAAAGCCTATAAAAAATTTATCAAAAAGACTTTAAAAAAGGGATTGGATTTCGAAAGCGCGGCAATACTTAATGGCAGAATATTTGGTATTAAACCTTATTCTAAAATTAATATTTATAGTATTCTAAATTTGTAATTTGCAATCAATCTAAGCAAGTTATACGCTAATGTAATAATGTAACATAAAAAAGTTACCAATTCAACAATTATTTCTTCATATGTAATAAATTCATCATATAAATTATAGTAAATAACTTATTTTATTTTTCTTCTTCTCCCACATCCCTCTAAATATAAATAAATAAATATCAATAGAAAAAGAGAGAGAGAGAGAGAGAGAGAGAGAGAGAGAGAGAGAGAGAGAGAGAGAGAGAGAGAGAGAGAGAAATAAAGAGAGAATTTGTTCATGTTTTGTCAATTAAATATCTTTCTTTAATTTTAGTTTTTAATTAATTTATGTGTAATGTTTGTGTGTGTATATACATATATATAGATATATATTATACAAATATGTTTTTAGCACATATTTATAAACGTATTTTCTAAATCAAAATCACTTTTTATGTTTCAAATCATAAAGATGTGTACACGAACAGCGTTTTAACTTCAGTAAAAGAACATATAACAATTCTTATCCTTGATTTAAAATTAAATTAAAACGTATAAAAGTTAACATCACTTAGCTTTTATGTAACTGGCGCGATATAATCTCATTAAAGAGTAAAAAACAAAGCGTACCTATTTATAGAAAGTAATATATTTGTGCAAGCAATTCTTATCAAGAAACGTTATCTTCATAATTATCTTTTCTGTTAGAAATGATTAGTCGAAATGACCTCGATGCGTCGATAAATAGTCAATGTTGAATACTACTTGGAAAATATCTCTCATCTTCGTTTTCATCATAATTGTTTTTACATAATACACATAATGTTAATTGAGCAATTAATTGCGGATATTTTTGTAAAATTTCTCTTGTCTTTCGGCTAACTCTCGAATCAATGCAAAATCGGGAAGCAATATATACAATATATACATATACATATGAAGGGTACTAGGAAAAAAGGATCAAAGTCTGCTTTTTATCGAAATTGATCTGATCAGCTATCTTGTGGCATTTTCAAAGAACTTATATAATTCTTATCTGTTTTGATTAAGAACTGCAGTTACAATTCATTGGAAGGCCGAAAGATGTACCGTACTGGGGAAAAACAATCATAGTCACGCGCTTGTGAGGAAGAATATCGGAGTTCAACATACATACGTGTAAACACTAACAATAAGTAAACACTATATGCATTCCGATAGTCACTGCCAGTACTTTTTGCAATAGCTTCCTAAGATATCTGATATCTGGAAACTTAAAATTGTGTTTTTCTCGAAATTACTCCAGATGGACTGCATTGATCGTTTTTCCCCTATACTTTTCATATATTATGTATTCGGTATATAGAATTGGCCGACCGACATGGAAATCTTATAAAAATATTCGCGTAATTACTCAATTAACATAAAATTATATAAGGTCAAAGATGACAAAAATATCAACCAGTACTCAACATCGATCATTCACCGATTGAAGAAAACTGGAAATCGATTTCTTCTATCGTCCTGTGCTAATCTTATATTTATAAGAATGTGATTGTACCAGCGGAATAAATTTCAAAATAGAAAGTGCAAAAACGCGCGGGGCGGTATGCAAAATTCATTGCTAACCTCTTTCGCATACCTAGAGCCATCTAAACGATTCGCGTCATTTGCTTAATACGAACGAATAATTCATCGCCAGATTTCAGGGAATAAATGCGATAACTTCTCTAAGGAATAGAAGAATTAGACGTATTATAATAGCAGTAATAAAATATCCAATAGAAATCTATTTAAGTATACGTAATCTATATCTTGGCTTGAAAACTATTAAGACAGATATATATTTTATCAACTAGGTAAATTCTATACTTACATTAACAATTTTAATTTTCAATTACTATCACCAAATTTCTGATAATTCATGCAATATATCCATATCAGTATCATCCGTACTCTTGTTTACTAAAAATTTAATAGTACTAATTTTAGAATTTTAAACCTCCAACCTTACTATAATTAGTTAAATGGGTTTTATCATGGAAATGGTAAAGATGTTACACGTTTGCTCCGATAAGATCGTTCGGCTAGCTCGAAAGAATGACGGTAAGCATTTTATCGGGGCGGGGGGGGAGGGGCTTTTAGCGAGTACTGGGTGGACGGTAGAAATTAATTCCTCTCAGGATGTCAGGGCCTGTATGAATGCGACGATGCCGTGCCGGTGTGAGTTTTCATGCTGAAAGCTACGATAGCAGCAGCCAGAGACGGGCGGGAGGAGGGACAAAGGAAAGTGCCGCTTGAGGTATAGGATTCAGAAGAGCGCGAGGGCAAGCGGCTCGCGGTGTCTGCAGCAAACAATTCCAATTAACTTGCTGGAATTGAAATAGGACTCGTACTCGTTCGTCCGGCCGACTCTCGGCTCGTGGATGCCACGGCGTCAAGGACGACGAGGACATGAGCATTCCTTCGTCCATCCCGTCGCGCTTCCTCATTTTTCCTCGTCAAATATCGCCGTTACGCTATGCAACTCAAATTAGTTGTCCGGCAAAATCGAAAGACGATGACGTTCCACAAAAATCAGCCGCCGGGGAATAGTATACTATTTTCTCCGAAGTACTCTCGAAATCTTAAAATATATTCATTCCGAGAGGATTAGAATAAGAAGTTAGAGAACTTCACAGAATCTTAACACTGATAGATCAAAAGAATACCGTGACACAAGGTTAAAAACAAAATTTTGCGATCAAATTCAACGCGAATGGACGCGCCTGTCCGCGTACACGTTCTTTGCAGACGCGTAGCCACCACACAGGGGCCATTATCCACTGCATAATGCTTGTCATCATCGTCATCGGTCGGGACAGTCATAAAGCAAAGTGAACGGGACCGCGTCCTTGCCCTAGACAATACTGCTCCAGAGCTGCTCAGATATTGAAGACGCCCGAAAGCTGTGTGTACCAATCCCGATGTGTGCACAATGTCCTAGCCTGTCTCTCAACATTATTAAATCCTAGCCTGCTTGTGGACCAACCGCGCAGGACAATGACGTTCTTTAAGCGTCCGTCACATCACGGTAACGTGTCGCGAATTGATAATCGTTGGATGAAATTGTCTCGTCGCGCGCCAGCCTTCCTCATTTCGCGTTGTAACATAAGCATCTTAGCATGTACCACGTGATTTATTATCATTCTTGAAAGTAGACAAAAGACGTTAAATAAAATTCAAATTTTGGATCTTGAAATTTTATCTTATAATACAATATACTTCTTATTTATTGTTTTTTATTATGCTATAGCTATATTTATTCTGGTCTTACATATTTCCTTTCTTCAGATTACTCATCAAAAATAGATAGAAGAACATAAATTACCATCATTACTGTAGAATATAATCATATATGACGTATTACGAGATAACAGTTTTTTCAAATAGATTTTTATTCAAAATACTTTTGAAAGCATCCGGTTATCCTTTGGATTTTTATTGCTTTATTACTTTATTGCTTTATTGTCTAATCGTATAAGTAATTATGTCATGTCCGTCAGGTCTTCATGTAATCCCTGGTCTTCATTCTGATCCCGATCTTCCGTACGAGAGGACATTTCGCATCATATGACCGGGGCAAATCGACAAGTTTACAGGCAACGGCGGCAGTTTACGGAGACATAATTGCCCATCTGATGATCGCGCAGGCGACATATAATCACCGGCTCGTAAGCCTCGAACGGCTTAATCCGTGAGGCGTCGCGTCATTACCCGCGTCGTCAGTACGACGTCGCCGACGAGCGTCGGCAATCGTCGTCGACGCCGCTGAAATCCCAGTCGGGGAAGACATTTAAAAGTAAGTATAGTTGGACAGATCCGCCTAGCGGGTTTAAAAGTCAAGAGTGCCAAGAGCGCAATTTATCCCAACCATTTGTCGGATAAGGACAAAGGAAGAGAGAGAGAGAGAGAGAGAGAGAGAGAGAGAGAGAGAGAGAGAGAGAGAGAGAGAGAGAGACCCGGCGAGAAAAAAACGGCAACTACATGAAGCGAAAGACAACAGGAGAAGAAGGCTCAGAACCGCGATCTCTCACCTCGCATTTACCTCGACTCGTTACGCCGACACTACGACCACTTCATTGAATGACTCATTTTATTTTCCGGCATGAAAAGTATCATTTTCCTCGCTTCAACCGCCTTTTGCTCAACCCGGACCTTCATATTCTGCCCGCCTCTTTTCGTGGTCCGACAACAAGGACCGTTACATCTTGCTATTCTCATTAGCCACTCTCGTTAAGCGGAGTTCTTGTCCGGAGAATACCCGTGCGAATATTTAATATGCAATCTTTATAGATATATCTATAAATGTTATTTAGATATATATGTATTTATAAAACAATCTAATAAAATACCAATAGTGTTTACGACTTTTGCTTCAAGTCTAGCGATCATGTAACTTTATCCTTAGGGCGAAAATGTGAAAATTTTCACCATTAACTTCAATGATGAAAATTTTCATTTTTCACAATTCCGCCCTAGAGATAAAGTTACATGATCGCTATTCTGGTTTAAGAGTATGTGAAAAAAAAACAACAGAAAGTAAACGAAATGTAGAAGAAAAATGATAATTTCGCTCGTAATGCGCTGTATAAATGTATGCACAACGATTTTTATAAGATAAAAGATGTCAATTACTGTACCATCGATCGTACGGCGAAGATGTCGTGATAGATATCATCCGCCTTCATACGGCGCGAGTGTATCCAATATTGGAAATTCTGTACCACACGCCCCAAGCGGATGTGGTTGTAGCCGTTCACACGTACGACCACCATCTCGATACAGATATGTTTATTACCGGGAACGACATAGACACCCTCGCTCTGGCTATGACTTATCGGACGCGACTTGTTGCGCGTATACGTTCAACCGCGAAACAATTGTTTCCGGTCTTTCCTAGATTATGACGTTACGTTGTAGCGATTAATAACGCGATCGAGAGATGATAAACTATCGCTGCAAATTCGCGTCACGAAATCGCAATTAAAGGATCGTGAAAGTCTTGATAACGGACAATCAATTTTTTTTTTACAAAAGATGTGCTTCCTTTACTGCGCGCGGATGCACATCCGGGAAACAAGACGACTGCGAGACTCGTTAAACTCACGAAAGACGCGCACTCAAACAGCAGAAAGCGCTTCTTCAAAGTCTTAAAAAAGTACAGTACTCTCTTTCCTTCATAAAGTCAGCAATTATACGATCTGATGAGAACAAAGCTTAAAGTTTTTAGATGCTTCCTAAGAATATAACGTCTTTCGTAAAGTTTGAATCACGCGTACATTTCATTTTAATGATTAACGCGCCAGTCCGCTAATTATTGATAGAAAACGACAGTGACTGGTTTAAAGCTTCAGAGATTCTCTAAATGGAATAACATTTAATAAATCGTAAAAAATCTCAGAAATAAAGTTAATATTGCATATATTTTATACACAATACACGAGCTGTTATATAGTAAGCAAAACAGAGGGAATATTTGATTTATAAATTGCTATCTAATACGTCAAACTATTTGTTACTAAGTATATTTTTTTTAAATTACTACTAAATATATTCAATACTAAAAAAAAATCACGTAATTTTAGGGAGCAAGTGATCAGCTTATATCTTTAAGCAGCTAAACGTGAGGAAGGAAGCTGTTGTGAAAACAGGCTCAATCGTCCAACACGTGTGTCGACTGACGAGCACGGGGTCGTGTAAGGCAGAAAACAAGAAAGGGCAGAAACATCGGGAGAGTAAAAAAAAAAGAGGGTGAGATACTGAGCAAACGTCGCAGAAAGTACGAGTGCTGTTAGAATGCGAGAAGTACGTCGCAATCAGCAGAGCTGCTGTCTGCGCCGGGTCCGGTCGAATTCGCAGGCGTATCACGTTGTTATATAACGAGATTATATCATTAACCAGCGAGATGCAGGCAACGATTGTTGTCGATAACGATATAAAGTTGAGCTTCATTTTTGCTGATTAATAAACGTCGCATGCGCGGAACTCTCGAAATGTGTAATGTTCGATAAATAAAATTATCAATTAAAAGCTTGTCACTGTATTGCAGATTTCGCAAAAAAACGTAATAAACAATGTTGCAGAAAGTAGAAGAAATATTGTAGTTGTATATAAAATATTATACAGAATATATAGGTTGATTTAACGCGAGATGAAAAAGTATTTTACACTAACTGTACTTTAAGATATTATCAAGAAGACTTTGAAAATTCTTTCTATAAGATTTATCGTAGGAGAATATATTAGTCCTTCACGGATTATGAAACGCTTGTATATCGTTTATTTATTCGCGGAGCTTTTTATAAAATTTCTATAAAATTTTATTGTCATATCTTTTTTTTTTTTTAACCTAATATTAATAAATGAGTACAACTTATCGCATTGATTATAAATGCGTTAAAGAAAATAATTAAATTTTATATAGCAAACACAAAAAAAATAGACTGCATAATAATATGTACATTCAAGTGAAAAAATATTAATATTTGTACATTAATGACGTACAAATTATTGTATGCTAATTTTGATCGCAATGTATTTCATTGAATTTATCGAATCTTTTTCGGACATTTTTTAAATATATTAGATGTTATCTCGAATAAGCTATAAGAGAAAGGAAGTCAAGCACCTTCAATATTTCAATAGCCCTCTTCGATCGCCTTTCATGAGGCAATGGCGATTCTAATGAATTCATCGACTCGATCACGTTTCTGAGTGACCCCTCCCAACGACTAGGAATGAATAAATGAATTTCATGCGTGCCTCTTAGAACAGCCATTGGAATGCGGCAATGAAAATGATCTATGGAATATAATGGCATAGTTCTCAAGCTTCTCCGAGCTTGTAGGCAATTAGAAAATTTAATAAAAAACTCTTGAAGAAAAAAAAATCAGAAATTAAGCAACTAAGTGTTAAATAACTTAAAGAGGACTTAGCTAAAGCGCTAAAATATTAGAATAAAAAATTGCTAAATTCATTTGGCACATTTGTTATAATTGTACGCGAATTATTACATAAACTAAAAATATAGCAATAATGTATCAAACTATAGACGTATTCCTGCATAAGAAGGAAAATAAAGCATTATTTTATATCGTTATCTAAACTGATATTTTATATTACTTTACATTTTATAATGTTATTAATTTTTTACAATTCACATATTAAAGATTAAAAAACTTTATTTACAGACTAAGGTTTTCAAATATTTACGTTTTTCATTTTATATTTTATATAAAAAATGAATATTATTTTATATAAAAGAGCATTTTTATCTTAGCCCGAATCATGTATTCTAATATCAAACGCTCGTATGGAGAAGATTGATTACGATGATAAAATTTGATAGAAGTAAGAGATAAGGAGATAATATCACGATGAGAACAGCCAATAGAATAAGAAATTTATATTATATTAAAAAATTTATCTATCCCTCGATCGCGACTCGAAGTCACTGACAAGGATGTTTAGGTAGTAGGTGGAAGCCTTCGAGCATTGTATACAGAATTTCATGGGAGAGGGAGATGGGGGACGAATTCATGGGGTAATTCCGTGTTCGATACATCGTGCGCGCTTAAGGCTGCGATGTTACTGGCGTCACATAAGCGTAATACCGGATAAGCCGCAATAATGCAGACCCGTTGTGCGTGCATGCGAAAGCGGAATGGATCCTGCTGCTCGGAGAGCTTCAAGAACCAAACGTCCGTGGCGTAATCATTGTACCGAAACATAACGGGAGTGACGTAACGTTTCGCGATAATCCAGCGAATCGGAAAGTTTTGAAATTTTGTAATGAAGACAAGAAAACTAAGTGCAAATAAAGCAAATCATATATTTAAAGGTAAAAGAGACAGAAGAGTTATTAAAAAAAACGTAACTTCTTTAGGTTTTAATATCATAATCTTTTCTTTCAAATGGAAATGTGGAATAATCAAAGCTGATAAGTATTTAAAAAAAGATAAGAAACGTTGGAGATTTAATTTATGCTCTGCAAGCGTACGATGAATAACGGACGAGAGATTAACTTAACTTCACGTAATACTAATTTCACTTAAGAATCTACTTCTCCGTTGTTGTCAGATTCTTATATTCGCGTTTTCCTTTATATATTGTACGGGCGCGAAACAATACATAGCCGGGAAATTTCTCTCTCCGGCGAGAAATGGTGTATCGCTCGAAATTAAATCATAAAAAGAACCGTGGGTTCTTCCTGAACCCCTGCCGACGTAAAAACGGCGAGAACAATGAAAGAGCAGCATCCCACACCGAGGTAATTAGCGTGAGAAGCATTAAGAAGACACGAGGCAATTTTGGTCGGCCATTTTTCATGGTAATCTGCGGCATTTGCGTGGCGTCGGCTCGCTCGAATCGACGTCTTCATTTTGCCACAATGCAACCGTGAAAACGGAGACAGATGAGAGAGTCTTAAGCGAAGGGTTAGAAATCTAGGTAGGGTGGGCAGTTAAGCAGTTAAGACAGGAACAGCAATAAAAGGAAAACCTTTAAACGAACGAATTTAAAAAGTTTGACAATAGATTCAGGCTTATGGATTATAAAATGTTTTATTGCAGAGAATTCATATAACAAAAAAAAACTATTTAAAAGTGTTTTCTTCTCCTCTCTTATTCGCGATTAGATTACTGATTACATTACAATATCAATTTCTAATTAATTATTGAGTTTAATAAAAGTACTTATTATTCTATTTATTATTTTTTAAATACAAATTTGAATATCACAAACTTATCCAATAATGATATCAATAGATATTGATTTAATTTATTACTACTATTCTAATATGACAGTCACCCTATATGACAGTCACCCTAGCTGATGTACGTCGCCTCATTAAATCCTACAAACACCCCGGATCGTTCTGAACTCACGCCGAAGCCGTAACGCGATTATTCAGTTTCGTTCGTTTCACCGTCTTCCCATCGGACAGATCTCTTCTCGTTCAAGAAGACAACGCGGCTAAAGACATGGAAGAAGAAGGGACGCATCTGCGATTCGCTTGAGAATTTAACTTCATTTGAGTTGGAAAGACGATTAAATACCGTTTTGTCTGATTATCTACCAGGTTTTCCCAGATTCGAAATTTGTTAATCTCCTTTTACACGATAATCGTTTTCCTAATTAGTGTAAGAATAACTGACAGTCATATGGAAGTTGTTTCTAAAACTTAAACTACGATTTTAAAAGAGACTCTTTAAAAAGGACTAGAAGTAATGATTCCTCTTAATTATAAAATAATAAAATTTATCACCAATATATCTTCGTATTTAAATATTAAACATTTAGTTAAATTTTAAAGTGTTACACAAGATAGCTTCATTAAGAATATATTTATATCTAAATATACTCAGAATATTAAACGTTATATTTTTCATTGCTCTCAACCCTAAGATGCAATTCGAGAGTTAAATCAACCTTGAGCGATTATTCTCGGAACTAGCTGTGTGAGATGCATCACGGTCTATATAAATTTTATCCGAACGTCAACATAGTACCCTATCCTCAGAACGATCCACCCAGACGGCGGATAATCCGGCTTTGCACGATCGGTTCGTAGCTGAAACGATTTGGATACCGGACGTGAAAACCGCATTCCGATAATAACTAGCTGCTTATCAAGCATCTAAGACGATTTCGAGATCCCTGCATCCACCAAAGATCTGGACCAAAATCGAAGATCCGCCCAAATTTAGTTGGCTCAATGTTATCTCTGTGGGGGCTCGATTGCGCCTTATCCATTGACTTCTATCGAAACTGCTGTTCGGAGAAGGAGGATTGTTTGCTTGTAAGATTATGCACGCGATTCATTTATTATTCAGATTTGCTGTAAGATAATATTAGAGGAATTGAGATAATGGGATGTATAAATGCAAGCAACTTGTGTGATAAGGGATCAATATTGCTTATAACTGAGCGTCTTCGAAGAACTTTCTCTCATTGCAGATAACTGATACAGATACACAATAAAATCGATTGCTATTGGCTCGACTGCCGACTGTCAACTACTATTCTTTAGCTGCTTTAGTAGAAACTAGCTCTCGAAATAAGCAGTATCTTTTTGTGCGTTGCTTTAAAATCTTTTCTTCTTTTCTTTTAAACCCTTTGAAACCTTTGACTCTTGTGTGTAAAGAGCAAAAAATATCGATACAAGCGGAACACTTTGCTGACTTCGGGCAGAAAATGTAAAAAATATAGATAGTAAAACGTAAATACTTGCGATGTAAAAATAAAATAGGAATTCCTATATTCCGGAAAATGTGAAACGCGCAGCTTTGTTACAAAAGCATATTCCTAGTCATCAATGGACGTTTATCCATCTTTTTCAATCTGAAAGATTTTATTGTAAAATTCTTACTTGGAAGAAAGTTATTCCTACGCTTCTTCTTTTTCTTTCACATAAAACATACATAAATTTAATCTTTTTTCTAATTTTTTAAAGCGCTTAAGAAATAGGAGTAAAATATTTGTCCAAATATGCTGCATTTCTTATTGCATATACAATATTTAATTGATTTTTCCGTTATTACCTATAATATTTTTAATTATCAAATTGCCCCTATTTAAACATGCCTCTACTCGTTTTCCATTAATTATTTTTTCTATCTGTCCACATTCTCACCTATCCGTATTCCAACGGTTACGCTCGCAGATATGACACGCAATTTATGAGAGGCTCTACGTACTGGCTAGATCAGCAGAAATTTTATCTCACTATCTCACGATCTCGAGATTTGGAAATTGGAGTGCGAATTGAGGTTTAATTTGCAATTAGTTGGGATTTTAAGTTGCAACGGATTGAAATTCAATCTGACGGCATTATTCCGCTTCTGATTCGTGCGTTCGCACACAATGCTTTAATCAAAAGAAACTTGATCATATGTCGCGAATGACAGAAGTAAAATTGTATAATATAAATAAAACTGTGAAATTAATAAATAAAAATTGATGTAAATTACATACGCAAAATTTAAAATCCGTATCAGTATCCGTTATTCATATTTAATGTTGAATCTCGAAACCGTAGGAGACGAGAAATTTAAAATAGATAACGTGAGATTCATAAAGAACAAATTTCCTTCACAACTATAATAGGTAGTACTATTGCAATTTTGTCACGTTCTCGCATGATATGTCTTTGCAAACTTGCAGAATATAAATACCTTGTTATTACATTATTTACACGTTATTAAAATTATTCAAGTATTTATATCTAAAACTGTTGCACTTAAAAAATAAAAATTTTTCTGTTCCACGAAAAATTATAATTATTTTTTATATTTCATGTTATTTAACTTTCTTTGAGTTATGTATTTAATGAAATAATTATATGATGTCCAGACTTACTCCTTAAATACAAGTTCTTTTAAGCTTTTTATACATCAAATTCCTTTTCTTTAATTCTTGTTAAAAATACGTAAATAAACAATATAATAAGATTAATATACAAATGATAAATTACTCACGCCAAGGTTGCTCCGCCGGCGTTCGATGCTTTTTCCTGTCAGACTGTCCACGTTATTAACTCCATAGGGTTCTTTTAACACAACACTCGCGAAAACGGATAATTACGATCGCGCGATATTTTGCACGATATTCTCCAAAATAACGTGCGACGAACCGGCTGCGGTTTATTTATTCAGCTAAGTCGGCGATGATGGGTACCCGAGTTTCCCCATCGTTAGGGTATCGAGCCCTTCAAAGTACTGAACCCCCCCTCCGACTACTTCAAGGTCGTGGAGGGGTTTTCGCCGGCAAAAAGCCACGCGATATCTCTGTTCACTAAAAAATGAGCGTCGGACTCCATATTGCTCCGTATATTCGTCGCCGGTACTAAATATTTAACGTCATGAAATAAATGTCAAATATTTTATTCAACCCACCACAAATTAATTATTAATAGGTGACCGATATCGACAACGCAATACTGGCGAAAATACAGTTAATTATGGTAATTATGCTCGCGTAATATATACTTCCGGTACAAAACAATGTTAAATTTGCGACGAGCAATCCGGCAAAATATTTTTAGTACTTCGTTGATATATGACTTCCGTTGCTTGAATTAATCGATCCTATAATTCTTGTATTATTCTACTCTTGTAATTTGAAAACGATTGTGGATAAATCACATTCAAGTTAATGAAAAACTTAATACACGAACTACACGAAGTATATTTCCAAGCGTCATTAAAGAAATTATTGTTTATGAACATCGTAACGAGACAGTAAATTACAATTTCCATTTCTCCTATCACTTTCGAACGAGTAAATTGCGTGAAATATTTGTTTCAGTAAATAGCTTTGATAAGCTTTTCGAATCGTTAACCTTCAAAATTATTTAACAGCACAAACCAACTATCTTTTTATTTCTTCGTAGAGAACAGCGCTTAGTGTCTTTGATCTTGTCACGTTTCAAGTGATAATGCGAAGATACACGAAACAGAATATGCCACTACTTGCTCGCTCGGGTGTCAACGTATAAATGGTAGCGCGGCTTAGCCCGGCGATTTTTTGTAAATAATAGCGCGCTACACGGTGTAAAAACAAAGGCAAACAAAGGCTACCAAGGCCATGGCTATACGCCATTCAATAACGTCGCTACAAAATATTTAATGCTTTATATAATAAAGTTATTTCAAATATTCTATTTCTTAAATTTAATCAATTACGAGAATAATATTAATTTTGCCCGAGAAACAATCATCACGCTTAAAATAAGTAATATCTACTAAAGTATTTTTATCGTGATTGCGGATAAATTCCCCAATATCTTCGAATAGAAAAATTGCAGTAAAATAATTTTGGTATTATTTAAGAGCAAAATTCTTGAATTTCCAACGAACACACAAAATCATTTATTTCTATGATTAAATTTGTGAGATATTACCAAATTATTGTGAAAATAAAATTCGGCTATAAATACAAGGATTAATTTATTACATGTACAAAAACACTCAACTATATCTTTTTATTAAAATTAATTCTTTATGCATATTATTTCGTTCCGCAATTCCGAAGTCATGCAAATAAGTTAGATTTAATTATTCCATTAAAATTATTTATCCATTTTTATCCGTCCAAACTATCGGACATTCTTGCGGAGATAAGGAAATTTATAGACATCGAAAGAAAAATATTTCCGAAGAATCTCGATGAAATAAATGGTCGGTTGTTACCTACTGCAGAAAGTTTCGGAGCAATTAATCGTTAGCAGGGGACATACGCTCGATTTCCGGAATCCACCGAAAAAAGGATTCGCGGAAAAACAATTCGTGTTTTCACACGCCTCGTGAATTTCGTTTAATTAATTGCTGCGCCACTATCATCCTCTTTCATATCTCACAGCGACCTATACTCTTCCCTCGTCAGCCAACCAGACTGAAAATAATCGGATGACAGCCGCGTCTACGTTTGTCTTTCGTCGATTAATTAATATTTCAACCAACATCAACTCGGATCCTCATTCAGTAACGTGGTACGACCAGCTGAAGCAACATCAAAGCCGGATTCACCCTATCACACTCGAACTCAATTTCATTAACCGTAAGCATCTCGTTTCTCCCGCAATCTGTACCAGATATTCGCGCGGGTATATATATATATATATAATTTCAAAAATATTAGCGTGAAGTTATTTGATACAGTTACCGTGTAAATGTATTGAATAATAATTATATATCTTTTATCTATCTTTAACCCTACAAGTTTAATTATAAGTCATGCTTTTGAAAATGTAAATAAACGATTTTAAAAACAGATAATAAAAATCTACATATATATATATGTTGCTTTGCATATTCATCACTAACTACGAAATTTTATAAACATGTCCTGATATCAATAAATAATAAATAATCTGGCAAAAAACTAGTTATAGAAATATACATTATACTTATGCATATTAGATATCATCGCAACGATGTATAAGTATGTAAAATGCCATTGATTCCGGTTATGCTTAACAGTCATGAATACATTTCACGTCGTTTCAGCAACGTCGCTGTCGTCGCTTTATCATTATATGCGAGGGGCATTCAGAAAAACATATCGTATATAAAACTCAAGTAGGGATAAACGATAAACCATATTTTATATTCATTCTCCCTCCCTAGAAGTCGCGAATTCCATCGTTATAAGAAAAAGTAAAGAAATTTCACAGTGACTCGCTTATTTGCCAAGAATGACGACAAAATCCGCACACATGAGCGCATCGGCGCGTTTTAGGGACATTCTAGGGGCAGGGATGTATCCAGCAGCGCGTAGGAAGAGGCCGCGGATGCTGAGGAGCTGCATACACGAATATTTACGTACATACAGGCAGTCGTGTATACTCGCGCCATACTTTCACGAAATATAAAAAGAGATTGCATGGCTGATTTATGTAAATACCTTTGGCCCGCGAATAAACGAGTTCTTGCCGAACCGAAGAGGAAAGCGGAAGGAATCCTTTTCGGGAGAGAGCTGGGCAAGGCAGCCCGAAGAGGGCTGGCATAGGCGGCGGGTACGGCAAAGGCTTACCGGTTAGGAGGTGTGGGACGGGCGCGTTCGGGGAGTAAATATTTTTCGACGCCGTCACTCGCGGGGATTCGCGAGAGAGTTTATCGTATTTCGCGCCCAGCTACCTCGTGAGAGAGCCTGGGAAGAAGCTTGCCGAGAGGCGAAGGCAAGCGACGGATGGATGGAGGCACGACGGGAGACGGGGAGACCGGGTCGGTTCCGCGTAGCCCAGGGTGCACGCTCATCCGGACAAGCGTATTTCGCCGTCGGAAGTCACGACCTACTCAATTTGCGAGTCGACTGCTTATATGCATACCACAGCATGCTGGCGAAGTTTAAATAATCTCGACGTTTCTGTCGGGGAATGCGAGCGCTATGTAATGCGAATATTTAGAGCGAGATAAGTGTGTTCATCACGATTCTGAATTGATAAGGAAGAAATGATAATTTGAACATTGCATCGCTTTGATGTGTTTGTAGCTTAAAAAGGAATTTGGATTATGAGAAAGTCGTCAAATGTGGACTCTGCGAAAATAGTCTAAAAATCGCCTTAAAGTAGCTTCTTTTTAAATAGAGTAAATTAAAGATTTTTTATTTATTTATCTCAATCAATAAGATATATCATTATATCCTAAATTTGCATCATATTTCAATTTTGAAAACAAAATTATTGTAATTTAGTAGATATAAATAATAAATTTCTTAAATAAATAAAATAAAAAATTCTTGTGTTTGAAAGTCAGACCATTTTGCGCAGATATACAATGCCAGATTATATTGAACGATTAATGTAAATCCATTTAACCTAATTAAAGACTTTTTAATTGATCTAACTGGCTATCAATTCTCATGACCATACGACCATTTTAGTCAAAAAACCAATGTCATGACGATTGATAGCTATATAGTTAGGTCGATTAAAAAGTCTTTAATTAAGTTAATCATTTACTGGCGAAATAAATGTATTACTATTCGGTTTAAATCCATTTACCTTCTATTACGAGGAAACATTATGATGGCAGTCAGTCACTGCCATGCGCTTCAACGTCTCCACGTCTTACAGAGACACAACGAAAACATCCATCGCGCAAAGCTAACATCCCCAACGTCGCGACGTCGCTCATTTTGTACGATCAGAATACAATTGATTAAGCGGTTTGCAGGTCGCATCGCGAGAGGGCAAGAGAGCACAGCGTGCACGGAGCCATCTTTAAGCGTTCGCAGTAATTACACAGGTATACCTCGTGGTGACAGCGAGAAACGACGATAGCATCGGTCGTTTCCGCGCCGATTGCCACGCGTGCGTGTCTGTCGCGACACCGCCGCCCGCCGCGCCGTATTCGTTTATTAATATAATGCATCGAGAAGACGTCTCTTTGATGCGAGGAATGTGTTCCTAAGTGACGAACCGCCTCGGATACGAGCAAATATCATCCGTAGGCGGTACCTAGCTCGCGGCGTCGTTTTACATAGAATCTTGCACACGCGGGCGTAGCCGACCTCGGCGATGCCTGACGTTGCCGGTACGCGTGATTACGTAACGACAAAGTCGTTGGTACACGCGCAATTACGCGTCGCCTCGGGCCTCGGGCCGGTTTTCCGCTTGACGCGACGTAGACTTTCCCAATATTAACGTGGCTGTAACGAAGGTACGAAACGGACGAGCGACGCCGCCGCCGCCGCCGCCGCCGCCGCGCCGCGCCGCGCTGGCCCGCGCAATTCGCCCGAACGCGCGTTCGATGCCCGAAACCGCGGCTAATAACGCTTGCGCGCCTGATATTCGAAAATCGTTTGATGTCATGCACGGTCGCGCCTGAGTACCTGGAATTACATGTAACGCGATTGTGGTAAATTTACGGCACGCTGTAACAGTGACCCACGAGCGTTACGTGAAAGAAAATTCATCTTCGACGTGAACGCGCGTGCGAGCTAACGAAATAATTTTTGTCCGCGTAATTTATACGTATACGAAGAGATATATGTATTACGCGTCGACGATATTTTATAATTCGTAATCGGAAACCGTCTACGCGATATTTGCATCACGTTATTACGAGACGCGTGAAATTTGATTATGGTACATGCCACAGTATTTCAAGCAGCTGTCTACGTAAGGACGACGCATTTGACGTTCCTGATGTATACATACGGCACCGAATATATTCCGCGGCGCTATTACAACGCTGAAATTACATTATCACCAGGACTACCTGCATATATGCTTACCGACATTCGATGCTCGTCGACTGTTTGCTAATCGATTTCGCCGCGAATTCGCGGGGCGAATCAATCGAGAGTTGTGTGTATATCGGATACACATCGTAATGTTGTCTTGCCATGTGCGGGAAATACAACTTCTACTTTCTCAGAGGTTACATCAAGTTTTCTATTACAAAAAACTTTTGTCCATATCTCGCGTCAATGAAAGATTTATAAATAAAAGAATTCGTCAGAGTCAAGTGCATCGTTTGTTGATTCGTAGAGAAAATAAGTTCAACCGTGTGTGGTGAAATGTGGATGTAACTTTAGCTGATATCTAATACAATTTTTGAAATTAATAAAATGCGTAAAAAGTTATAAAAAATATTGTGTGTACAATTCCATTCAAATAGAGCGAGTTAATTCGGGGGAAAAATACATATACTCTTTGCAATAGTATTTCTCGAGTTAATTTCGTTCGACCCTACATCCCTCCATCCCCTTCATTCCTGCAGCCGATGTCCGGCAGCTTGTCATTAGTCTTTTGGTCAGCCATTATCGTGCTTTAACGCTCACTCTTGCGCAATATTTCCTTTCAATATCCCAGCGCGATCCCTGCCGTGGAATAATTAAATCAGTCTTACGCCTGGAGCAGATGGAAGAAGTCAATAGTGAAATGAGAAGGGGGCCCGGGGAACGGGGGGGAGAGGGAGAATTATCTCTCTTGTGCTGCGTGAAAAAGACTTAATCACATTTCAGCACAGCGGAGTTCTCCTTTTTTCGCGTCCACCTTTTCCATTAACTAATAACGGCCCAGCGCGCGGGTGGATGGTCCCGGAAAATAATTTGCGAAGTATTATAAAAATATCACGGCCCTCTCGCTCTCCTTGGGCGACGGTGACGCAAAGTTTCGATGAAAGACGCGCACAAAGTTATGATTGGAAATTAACGTTGCTCTAATTACAGAGAATCTCTTGAATGTCGCTCCGACGACGACGTCGTTTAATTGATCAAAGTTCGACGCTAACGCATGGAAACTTTCACGATTTCAGATAACCATGTTTGAGAAAACACAATGTGCCCGTTAAATTCAAATTTTGTATGTAAAAAGTATAAATGCGATAAAGTAGAGCGAGACAATTTAAACGAACAGCATAATAATACATCTGTTAATTAAAAGAAGTAAACAACAGCGGGAACAAATATCGTGCTTTAAACAGGGCATAAAACATCTGTGGAAAAAGGCACGATGAGGACTTTAATATCCTATTTCCAAGCGGGTAATGTCGCTTCCACAAATGGCGCGTCGGTTGTGTTATCTCGCGGAGAATTGCGGATGCTTTGAAAAATCGGAGTATCCTCAGCAGGAAAATCGCTTCGCCAAACTACCGCGGCAAGCCACAAATCGTGGAAGATACCGAGCCAGACTCTTCTGCCTGCCGGCACACACCGTTGAGAAGGATACGAAAGTTTCTTCCGCAAAGAAAGTTTTGAATATTCAATATTCGTACCCCCCCTCCTCCTCTCTTCCCGGCGAGCGAGATCGCGCGGAGTGAGACGGACGGTTGCGGGTGCACGGAGAGCAATTTCATTTCTCCTATTTCCTTCTTTCCTGCGTGTTATTCGTAGAAAGCGTTTGTAGATGTAGCCTACGGGAGGGAAAAAGGCAGTCGGGAAAGGGAGAGAAAGAGAGAGGATGATCGCACGGTATTTTCTATTGGCGATACGTCTGGCATTCTGCTCGAACCCATCCTATTCCGCCCGCCGCGCGCCGCCTTCATCGCGATCACGCGGAGACAGTTCTCGGGCTTCTACAAATTCTCCCGCGAGAGATGTCGAGGAGGCACCCAGGAGGGTTAGATGTTTTCGATGAATCGATTCGAGGGCACTTCCGCTATGCAAACTCCCTTTCCGCCGGCAAACGCTACGCCTGGTGCACATTCCGCCCCTTGGACTATTTCTCTCTGGAAACCAACCCCCTGCAGGCCTGGCCCCGCTCTTCCCTCTTCCCCTCGATTTGCCGTCGGAGTTAAGGCTGCACTCTTGCAAGTCCAGCGGTCACTGGACGCACTGGACGCCCCGTGCATCGTCGAACGAGCAAGTTCCGGTAACGAGGTTGATTCCGAGGACTGCGACGGTATTCCCTGGGCGCATGATCTCGTGGAATCTTATTTAGAAAGTGTGCGAATGGAAACTCTTTCACTAGCATCGCTGGCGTATGCCACGGAAAGAAATGTCGTGCGATGAAAATATAGTCGAATGGACGCGAATTCTACGCGAATCACGCGCGTATCAAAGTTTCCTCGACACGTATATCTTGAATAACATTGCTACAAAGATTCTTTTTAACTTCAGAAATGTTTTTCTTCAGCATCGCGTTGAAATATTCTTTAAAATTATTTATTTTATTCAAAAACATATTTTTTTTATTGAATTAAATTTATTGAAATAATTCATCCATTGCATTTAGGCGGTAAAAAATTCTGATATTTATTACAAAAGCATTTTCTGAGTGTCCGCAAGAAAGAGAAAGAGAGAGCAAATGCACCGTGTAGTGTTTCAAAGATTCGAGATACAATATACCAAAAGGTATTTTTTGATGAATGTTTTTTAAATAACGCGATAAAATATATGTAGATTTTTATTCATGTGTAATAAAAAGTTAATGTAATTTCTTTTAAAAAAATGTTTAAATCTATATAATCTCTTTAACGTCTCTTTACATCCAAATGAAAAAACCCGTGCCATTCTATACAACAATGAATATACCTTAACGCGCATAATTATTTAAATAATACTTATTTCTCGAAATAGAGATTAAAATTAGTAACTGCATATTACAATTTTTTGGTTAAAATATATTTCTGCATGTTAAAACTTTTTACTTGATTAATTCCCCTCTAATTTTCTTTAGCCGATGCTTCTATTAATGGTCTCAAAGATGCGATAATAACTTAAGATCTTCAGAGAGTATACCATATATACATTATCGATATTGATGGTAGCATCGTGTTTGCAAGGATTAACTTTGGTGTAACCATGTAGTAGCCTTCCCGGTGTAACGTCGCACACCAGCGGTTTTCCTCGAGTTCGCGAGAGGAGAGAAACATAGGCGGTTAACTTCGGTTTGAATTAATAAACGAGGCTTGGCTTCTAATACTGAGCTTAACTCAGTTTAGTTTGCCGATCGAGGTCTCCTGCACCGAATTCTAATCCGATTGTGCAGATCACGTGCAATATGGGATGGCGATATAAGCGCGCTATAACGTATCCGAGTAAAGTTATATGCGATAAATATGATTTCTTAATGAAAATATAACTAAACGTCAAAGGATACAGATAAATGTAAATTTAGCAGAAACTATTTTTTAAAGCAATGATATTGAAAAGAAGTATTTATAGATTTTTACATTATCACATTGTATCACGAAGAAAAGAATCTGTCCCACTTACAAATATTGTCATTTCCTCTTGTGTACTATTCAAATAGTATTGCAATAACAGACGTAAATTAAATTAGTTTGGTGCAAGGCAATTTTATAAATCGTGTGTCTAAATGAATTAATGTCCGAGCCAGACGCTCTCCAACAAGATAAAAAGAGATTAATAGAGGTCCATAGAACTTAAAAGATTTCATCAAGAACAAAAAGACACATCTATATCCATTGCTGCCATGCGATCTGAAAACATGCTCGTAACGCGGCACGATCTAAAATCGCATCGCAGAGAGGATCATCGATAGTTCCTCGCCGAGCTGCTGGATGAGTGTTTCTGCAAAAGTGGTAACATCGATGGAGAAACGAGAGGAGAGGTGCGGCAGGGACGCGACAGGCTTGAATCGAGAATATAGATACCGGCAATCGCGAGGGAAACCATTAAGGGCTGTTTCTGAGGCTTATCGTAGCTGTGCAGCGAGAACGCCAAAGCAAGGAGGGCTCGACCCATTCAATTGTCGCGATAACGTCGGGATTCGAGTCAAGACGCATCAGACTTCGGCCGGAAACGACCACGTCCAAGAGTTTCCTCCCTCGTTTAGCCCTCCCTACGAACACTCGCGTTTCCGACCTTGCACCCCTTTTGCTTCGTCCTCCACCAGAAGATTACAACCTTGAGATGTAATACAGATATTGGTAAAATGCCACTTCCTCAGTTATTCCGGCCGATCAAGTATTGTTGACCCGCAATTTGATCGCGGTTAGATATAATTCCTAATCCGCTATAAAATTTCAACGAAATTTCAAGCCTTAACAATAAATTCCTCTATCGTTAATCCTGATAAAGTACTTAATAGAATAAATAAGAGCGATTTAGATAGTTATGCATATTAGTTTTATATTCGATTTTCTTTCTTTTCATATGGTAATTTATCACAAGAGACGATTTTATAGTATTAAAAGCGCGAATGACGAGTAAGAACGGGCGGATTAAACATCCGCTGAAACGTTTGGGCATTTGAGCGTGTAATTAAAAACACGAGAAAAACGGTAATTTGGCTTTCAAGAGTCGGCGGGAAGGCCGCGCGTTCCCAGGAAGACAGAGCCGTGCCATCAATTTCCGCTTTGGCCCAATAACCCCACCTCTCCATTCGCGCCACCACCGCCGACTTCCGCTCAGAAAGCACGAAGCATTCCCTTCCGCCCGTAGTTCGTCATGTGTACATGACAATAGAATCGCGAGGGTTCATGCATAAATGCGACGTAACAATAAACAGAGCGGTGCCGGTTAAGGGCACGGGGGGATGAAGCGTGGGAGGGAAGTGACCCTTCAAAAGCCGTCATAGCCGGAGGATCAGAAACCGATATGAGATTCGGGCCATATATGAATGATGTATCGCGCTTCCACGCAGCCACGCTGCACCACGTACTATTTCTGTCGCGTTATTACGAGAGCGCGAGTAAGAAACCGTGAAAATGCTTCATTCGAAATTTTCACGCGCGTCGTGCATCAATGCGCATTCTCAAACTTGCCGAATGTACATCATAGAAAGAAGAATCTGTTTTAAATTGTGAATTTAATTTCGGTTAATGCGCACACAATAAAAGGCGACAGTAATTAACAAAAAACGCGAAGATTGTAAATGGTACAAGATAAATAAGAGCCTGTAATTTATAATTAATCAATATATCACATTTCTAGAAGAATCACAACTCAAAAATTCACAAGTTTTAGGAGAGAGAAAAAACAAAAATTTAATTCAATTTTAGGCATACTTTTTATGGGCTTAACTCAAAATCAAAATTTTGTTAGTTGTGACAGTATTCTTCTAGGAGTGCGATATGTGAATCATATATGTGCGCAATCGTATGTATGGCTGCGCTTCTGTCCTCCAGCTCATATAAGAGCTATCTAAGAAAGTAAAACATTAAAGACGATACACGGTTGCCGAAGGAAGGGCAGTAATAGTTTATGAAGCGAGTTGTTTCGCGCGTGCAATCACGGTGATGCTTATACGAAAATCTGCCTCTTTCGTTCTTTCATTTTTCATCTCGTCTCTTCATTTTCTTTCGGGATCAAAGATATTTCGACTTGTGTCCCAAAAAAGAGAAATATGTATATTATTTTTTCATATCATCTTCGCATAAGATGTTAAGACTTTTGCGAAATGACTCAAGCTACATGAGAGAAAACACTAATAAATATATTATTTAAAAAAATTTTCTTTACATACATATATGCGTTTTAATTTAATTAAATTTAATTGAAAATTTTTAGTCTCGACGTTCTTGTTCGTGAAAATTCAATATATTTCAAATTGAGATAAAGCGTTTAACATTAAATTATAAAAATAAGGCATTTTGTACATATCCCTGAATATTCAGTGAAGATAAAAAAAGTACAGAATGTGAGGCATTCAAAAAGTATTTTGTCAATAACTGCACATAGCTGCACAAAAAGATGTTAGAAGTTTAATTAAAACAATCCAACGAGCAAAAAGTTTGTGAATATGCTCTTTAAAAAATTCTTGAATTAAATTAAAAGTCTTAACGACGCGTGTCGGCTCGCTACTCTGATTATTTCAATGGCAATTGAGATCAAACGAAGTGTAACGCGCTACACATTTCTGAATGAAGATCTACACGTATATCTCCACTCTCTTTATCGAGGTCGCTACAAGAGTAGCGAGGAGCCTCGTTTACAGAGTAAGTACGACCCCCGTCTCTGCCGGATTAGATACTCGTAAACTCTTACAGGTGACAGGAAGATGAGGAACGCGGAGGGGGGGGGGGGGCGAGGGATGGAAAGGGGTGGCACTCAGGTCCATGAAGAAGATCCGAAAGGAAGAAGGAGGCGGAGGGGTTTGATGGCACGCGGGGACCGAGGTTGCCTCGAGTGGCGAAACGGCTGAAAGTTCCTTTCATGTAAAGTAATTAACTACCGGCAACCGTTGACAAACACCTTACCCTCGTTCGCGGGCATTCTGGCCTCGAGTGTCCCGGCGTCGTTTTCCTAGCATGAATCCACCACCGCCGTCCCCTTTACTCTTTCAAGGGAGAAAATTTTTGTATTTTTCATCAGCCCTCCGACCTTTCGTTTTCCTCGCTGCTCTCTGGTCGCTAACTTGTCTAGCTTTATAGCCTGCGTTCCTTTTCGTTCTTGAGGCTTCTCCTCTCCTGCATTAAGCTTCTATCATCTTTGATCCTCTTCGGCTTTTGCGCAAACCACTGGCCTGGCCGACGAAAATCGACCTCACTCTTTTATTTTATGAGGCCTTTTATTATCATATATATTTTCAACAGGAAACCCGTACCTCAAAGCGTTATAAAAATTGTATGCACGTGCAATTTTTCATCTTAACGTACACAGAGATTAGTTCTTTGCATATCTAAGTTACTGGCCAGAAGAAGAAGAACCATAATTTGAATTGCAAATGCTCAAATTAATAAAGATTTTAGCAATATAAAAACTATATCTTATTTTTTAAACGTATGTAAAAATATATCCATCGAGATATTCGAATACCTTTAAAACGCTTTATTACTCGGTATTTAGCTAAACTACAAGTCTATTTATGATCTTAGTAGTTTTATTCATTTTTCACCCTGAGAATTTGCCTTCGGCTACAAACTTTCACATCTCTCAGGATATTTAGACTTTTCTGATCACCTATTCTCGAGAGATACAAGTCTGTATTTTTAATCAGTATACGATGAGCGCCTCCATTTACCCTTCCCTTTCTTAACTTTATTGTTCAGTTACCTTGCCTTCCACCACGATGTTATCTACTTCTTCCTCGTCTTCCACTACTTCGTCATCGGCGTCCCATCGGGCCAATAAGCGTCGAAGTTTCTACGTTAAGTGGATAACGGGCTTGACAAATAATTATGAACTTCGTACAACGTCGCCAGCGTCATTTCAATTAATTACAGATTTATAAATTACATAAAAAAATTAATAAATTAATAAGAATATATACATATATTTAAAATAATATAATACAAGTCACAATAACATACAAAAACGTACTTAATATTATGATTATGAAATTCGACAGCCATTTCTTAGTTTAAAGTAGATACTGTTATTGCAGATATACTTACTATCACTGCTACGTACTTTAACTTTAAAAAATAATCATTCCTCATGCATAATTGTATCAACATGCACTTTTTTCATTTATAATGAGCATGAAATAATCACAATATTAAATGATAAACGCAAAATAATATATTTTAGTTCAATTTACACTATATTTGAATTTTATTTCCTAATAAATCATGTTATCGCTAAGAAGAGAATAGAGGTGACTAATTTTAAATTATTTTGCATAATGCTAAATCAATCGTAATTGCTTTAGTGTTATTTGCCTCTTTTATAACACCAATATAGATATGTATATCGTCAGTTACGCATGCATAAAAATTAGCACTGCCGTGTTTTCTAGTTATATAAATTAATGGCATTATTTACATGCGATTAAACTTCAGTCGTTGTATTTTATATTATCTTATTATCTCAGAAAAACAATCGTAGAAAATCTATACACATAAAGTGAAAAAGAAAGTATTAATCAGCAATGATGCAATAAATATATATATATTTACTTTTATATTATCTTATCTCAGAAGAACAATCGTAGAAAATCTATACATATAAAATAAAAAAGAAAGTATTAATCAGCAATGACGCAATAAATATACTTTTGATGTGCTTTTTTACTTAATGATAGACTTCGGTGACAGAAGTATAGAAAAAGAGACAGAGAAAATTAGAGATAACCAATATGAGCTATCTCAGAAACTATATATCCCGCTAAAGTAAATTACGTTAGGTTAATAAAGTCTAATTATAGATTGTTTATTAATCTCTCGTAAGTTGGAATTTAACACTTTCGAGGTAATCATCAATTCCATTGATAAGCTATCTTCGCCACCAACTCTTTTCCATGATGAAGCGAACCATCAAGGACAGGGCCATGAGAAAGATGATGACCGCCGCTGCCACAAGGATAGCGCCGTATCCTGTTAAAAATTATTTGTGTTTAGATCTTTTTATATCTCTTTTCAATAACTGCATTTAGCATAATAGCAGATATTATGAGATCTTGTTGATTCATCTTAAATTAGACCTTGTCTATTATTGATGATGTAATGTTGCTACAATCACTCGCCTATCGTCGAGTTTGTTGATATTATTCGCCAATTTACTCATATTCCAATATGCTGCTTAGATAAAATAATGACCAATCAGCTTTTTCACTATCGTTTCTTACAAGTTGTTTATTAATAATTTTTATTTCTAACCAAGGAAATCTTCTCTATTGCGTGGAATTATGAGTTTACAAATAAAGACAGATATTTTAATTCATTCAGAAAAGCTTTAAATGTAATAGCAATTAGTATTATTTCTATAATCTTATAATTAAAAAATACACGTAGCAAAGACCACAATTCAACCACCGATGCTCACTTCGTGATTTTCTATCGTCGATTTTCTCCGCGATCCCGTCGTCCGCCATTTCCCTCGGCACGAAAGAGCTCCTGCGGCAACCAAACTTGAAAAACTGGTAAGGCATTAAGGGCATCGGATACGACGCGTATTGACCGTTAATCCCTTCGGGATGGAAACTCGCTGCCGGTGCCAGACAGGCTTGGAAAGGTGTCAACGGTATTTCCATCCTACGAGTCGTCCCGTCCGTGGAATACGAGTCGCCGAACGAAAAAAGTCCGTACGGCCAACCGATGTGATCCGGTGGCGAGATCGCGCTATAAGGCGGCGGAATCGTAGCATAAGGCGGCGGATCGTCATTACTCTCGTTGCCGTTTGCGACCGTTGTCGAGGACGGCGTTATCACAGACGTCGGACCGCTCGAGCTCTCCCCTATGTGTGCGTTATGATTTAATGACCCGGATTTATCCTGAAACGATGACGAAACGCCACCTTGAAGGTACAACTCGTTCATGGACAACCGCTCGTCTGGTTGAAGTCTTCTCACACGTGTGTTTGGCGTGTCATCGCCTGCCTCGGCGCTCGGCAACAGCTGCTCGACCTCCGGGTTTGCCGAAAAATCTGTAATCGAAGTCAAAATGTACGATCTTCTGATTAATAACATTTCTTCGTTAAATTAGTTCTAACTGACGTAATTATTTGACAAAATAAAACTAAATATAATTAGATTGTATTCATACAAAATTTGTATTACAGTGATAAAAACACATAAGTTTATTTTAAATTATCAATTTTCCTTTATATACTCTCCTGCAAAAGTTTATATAATTAAAACTAAAAAAATCACTTAAAAAAACCGATGATTAAAATATTTACACAAAGTGTACCTCTAGCAAATGTACTTCAGTTAAAATTAACTCATGAATTGACTCATGCTAATCAGTTGACACCATCAGCAAACACCGTCGCAGAAAAAAAATGATCTGATAATGTATTTTCCTAAGTTGGAGAACCATTTTATTTTTATACATTACCGACACGTAATCCGTTGTAAATCTCATGCGACAAAATATGAAGCACGAGCTATTTGAAAGATAACCGCGTGCACGCTACATGTAAATTTCAAGATTAGCTTTAATTTATGGTGTGCACCATTAGCATGGCACTGCGTCAACGAATTTTAAGCCACTGTTGACTCAAGGATATTTTACATCATTAATGCTTGTTTGACATGAATAATTTTTACAAGATCTTATGTGAATAACAATGCTTCGACAATTGTAACGCAGTCTTGTGTGTTTACTTTTTCGTTTTCAACGCACGATTTCTTTATTTCAAGCGGATATGGCTAACTCGAAAATTTATTACGCAAATACAGTATTCAATATGAGTATAATTGTGTGTATCCGCTGCACGGACACATACGTTGCATACTCAATTAGCAAATACCTTGAAACTATACTTTCATCTACGAAGGACAATTAACCAATTTGATGTATAAGGGCCCCATCGGCGATCTTTTAAAACTCAAATATTTCATGTACCCTGAAGACTGTGGAAATGTAGGAGAAAAATTTCCTGAATATGTAAGTTTGAAGAAAAAGTGATATAACGAATCTTTGCATTACATAATTTTTTTTATCGCTTACGTTACCATTACCTTACAACGAACACGAGAAGAAGCTTTTTGATAGTTATTTTATGCTTATGATGATAAAGCGCATGCATTACACGTGTCTGTCATTACAATTCTAATAAGTTGGATGACGTCCGTTTCAAAGTAATTAATAGCTAATAGATTCGCGAGAGCGCGCGCGTTCTCGAGTCGCGGCTATTTTACATTCATATACTAACGCCAATTGATTAGCTGCTCGCAGTGCTTGTTTCATCGCCAAGTCCTTGAGAACCCGCAGCCAATATGTTACTATCACACTGTTAAAGAGCAGTAGCTCTGAAGAAACACTTTCTATTATCGTAAATGGCGTAGACTTTGTAAATGGCAACGTGAGCCGAATTCCCGCGTCTATCGTTGCATTAAACATGGCGTCTATAAAGAAAGAGTTTCACCCAAAGCATCGGGCGCTTTTCATTCTGTCCAGCACATATTGCAATCTACTTAATAGCTAAATAATGTTGCCATCTGTCATATCCTATCTATCATAATTACTCCGAAATATTCGTTTCTAAATCTATTCATATCAAGCGTGATATTCACATAAGATAGTTTTTAATATACATCTATCTTTTAGTAACTCTTAGCTACATCATGAATATTATAAAAAAATTTTTAGCAAGATATTTGCAATGTCAAAACGTTATAAATTCAATAGAAGATAATCGATTTCTGTATCAAATCTCTTACACATACACAGAAATAGAAAATTACAATATTATAATACATAGTTAGCTTTTATAAATCTACCAGATACACAGAAAAAAAGAAATGTTAAATCAATAACACTGATACACTCGTATATACAATAATATATAATCTTATATGAATTTTAACTTATTTCAATTTTTTTTCTTGGTTGAATTATATAAAACTTCCTTTAATATAAATGACTTCTTTCAAGCAAATTTTCTTTGTTTAACGCAATATAATCGCATTTCAAGATTATACCCTATTGCGTACGTACGAGTATATCAGTGTTGATTTGACACTCCTTTTTTTTCTTGTACATAACGCGTATAATTTCTTTCTCATTTAGCAGTATTTCTTATCAACCATTTAAATAATAAACTCTAAAGAACTCCACAAAATTTTCAACGATCTTACGGGAGTCCTACTGAGCAGTATCCTATGCGCGATTCTACTCAATATTCAACAAAAACTGGTAAGATAACGGAGATTGAAATTCGCGCGACACGGGTGAATCGGAGAACTGATTTCCTTGTCTCGGAGCAAGTGGTATCAGTATCACGCGCACTCGAAAATTCGCAAACATTACACGGGGAATTTATTTATATCGTATTACGCGCATACCTTTTCTAGCGTCCCTCGACATTTCTCCATGCTACGTATACGTAGACCTCTCGAATAACGACTGAGCGACAAGAATGTCGCGCGAGTATCGGTAGCGCGCGTCCGTGATCCGACTGGCGATCACGATGATACACCTGACTAAATGTACACAAGTACGCGGACACGCGCACCCACCCACGCACGCACGTAGAATGCACGCGCGTGCATACACGTGTAACTGCGTGCCGATTGCGGACCGATGATAAGAGATGCGTCGCGAGGATGACGCTCAACACAACTGAACGAGCGGCGCGCACGACGCCAGCGAAACTGCGATCGCTACGCTCGCCAATCGGCGAGCAATACGAACACAATGAGGGGGTGAACACGTGACCAGCCGTACCGATTCCGCAATACCATGGAGAACTCCCGTTGACCGCAGTCATTCAAGGTCAGAGGTACGTTGATTTCCGAGTAGGAAGATCGGACGGTCTCGCGAAGAAAGCGCTTCGCGCGTTATAAAGTAGAGAAATCCGTCCTTGGTCAAACGGTCAAACGGTTCCTTATTACTAGAGATGTGCAAACTATTCGATTCAAATTCGAATTTCTATGTTTCAAATCCGAACTATTCGAAAATTTCGACTTTAGATGGATCGAATACGAATCGTTATGCATTGTCAATTTTATAAAATCATATTTCCCGTTAATAAACAAAAGTACGATCATGTTAATAGGTGCATTCAGTGAGTGCATTCAGTATTATAACCGCTCACTGAGCGGCTAAGTAGCAATTAAAAAGTTTATTTCTAATTTGTAACATGACCCTAGCAAAGTATAAGTAAAAGTTTGAATATGCGTGAAAAAATAATAAGCTATCTATAAGTACTGATAATAAAATAAACGATATTATTTTATTTTAATTTCTATGTATGTAATTGGATAACGTTATCGGATAATACATAAGAGTATCTTAATAATTTATCTATGATTTTTCGCCTAATTGTTTCAGTTACTGCGACATTAAATAAAGTATATTTGATTAGTTTTATATTAAATATTTAAATGTGTTTTTTGCTTTAAAAAGAATTTATATTATATAATTAATATTATTTTTTCACATTAAAATATTCTTATATTATCTACGTGTTAAAATTCAGTCTAATAATAATAATTAAAAATCACATTTCAACGATTCGATTCGAAAGTATTCAATTCGTTTCGATTCGAATACAATTTTGTCGATTTGATTCGACATCAAAAATCCTTGATTCGCACATCTCTACTTATTATAACAATTAAGCATCGTTAAAAACTAGACTATAAAATTTCTTGAATGCTCAACGAACATGTTCTATAAATCACATATTCTATAAAGTGTTACTACTGTCTTTCTCAATTAAGTAATAATTTTAGCTTCATCCAGCAATACACAAAATGTTGATGACCAAAACTTCATGTATTACAAAATAAGATGAAGCAATTATTGGTGGGTCGTAAACAACATGGGATGTAATGCTGAATTAGCATAACAGAAGAAACGGGTTAAGGTCGACGTCTGGTTTAACGAGCGGCCTCGACGCCAACAGGAGTTCCAATTATCCGAATAGAGTCGTATATGCGGTTTCAAGCGAGCAGACGTCGTAAACTTTGTTATAAAGCCTTTCGTGCAGAAAATTATATATCGATCAAGCTATTGAAGTGCAATCGAAATTGCACTCTGAAGCGTGTCGCGTATGCAAGACGGAAGAATACAAAAAAATGGAAGGTATGGAAACGGGCATGGAAAATTTTACTCTTATAAGCGTTTTATGAGTTATTATTACTGCTTATGGTAAATCAGTGACCGACACCTGCAACAGCATCAAGAAAACTGCAATTAAACAATTATATTGTAATCGCTGACAATTATATAAAATGTAAATTATTCTATAATTATCATCGACGTCAATAAGCACGGGTCGCAAACGTGTCATTTCCTGGAATTTATTAATGTTAATTGATTTATTGAAATAATTCTCTCTAAACTTATCTTTAATCTAACAGCGTGCGTACATTTATCGCATTATTCGTTTAAAAGTTACCATTTGCATAATGCATTCGCGTTCACATTTTTAGAGGAATATTCCGTTCAATTTATACGACATAATAAAAGATGTGAGAGATATGTGATTCATATCGCATGCTGATATTTTATCTTATGCACGATCGGTTATAAATTATAATTGATGAGTACAATACATTCTGAATACCTAATCGGCCGTTTACGGTCGAACTCCGGCAAAGAATGAAATGATAATCCGGATATACAATGTTTTTAATTTTTTGACACGTACATAAAACTCGATCTCGTGATGACGTGAGATAGCGACGGTATTCATAAAAACTTATTTTGCTGCTTTTCATGCAACTCGGCGCGGAGCGCGGGGAGCGCGGAGTACACTTCACACGGATACGCGCGTTATATTCGCGATTACGTGTCTCGCATGTCCTCCGCCGAGCGACGAAACGATCCCTCCGGAACGACGACGGAACGTTCCTTCCCCGGCCGGTCCTTTTACGGTCGTCGGAATAACACTCCGTCGTGATTTCTCGCGGATTCGGAGAAAACTCGGCCGGCGCGGCGCGGCGATTTCCTCGAGTCAGGTGTCATTCTCGTATGTTTTATTTCGGAGACAGCCGGCTGCCGTAAACTGACTACGGAATGAGACGTCTCACATTTTCGCGATACGCTACGTGGGCCGCAACAGTAAACTGCCGGCCTGATTCTTCACGGATAATTGGACGTGGCGTGAGATTTCCATCATTTAAATTAACTGATTGGAAAAGTATGATTTAATATATTTCTGATAAATACTTTGTAAATAATACGAAACCACCAAATATAAATCAGGTCATAATAGGTAATAACAATTATATATAGTATGTATAATAAGAAATATTAATTATTTATTGTATAATAATTTTATAATAGTACGTTTGTTAAAAATAACTTGTCATCGAAGAGCTTTGTAGCTTGTTATTAAGTACAGGCCAACCGATATAATCGGTAGTTCATACGAGACGCTATTAAAATTACAATCATAAGAGCAGCTCTTAATCTTCTAGGGTAGCTTTCAAGATTTCTCTCGCCTTTACTGCGTGGATGATACGGCGAACGGGGAAAAGGGAAAACGCACTTTCCACGAACGTTGGTCATAAAGGTGGGTTACTACCGGGGATGCGCACTACCACAGCTTCGCCTACGTGAAATTACTCTCATAGCACATCCGCGTTGTCTTCTCTTCTTTCCGTATGCGCCATATGCATAACTACTCACTCACAGCGTGTACATCCGCTGCGTGTCCCATAAGCGCACAGGACGTGCTTGTTAAAGTTTGACGCCGTGCCCGATGCTCGCGTGTGCGTGCATCGCGATGGGCATCATATTTGGGAGACATAAACCGGAAGCGATGACGTTGCGGCCACAGGAAGCAATGATAAGCTGAACAATTAAAAATGTGATCAGGTTGCTTTCTTTATTCTAGAACGCGCTCCCATACATGACTGCAAATAAAAAATGTAACTGGTGAGCAGAAATGCCATAGGCCGTTCAATTTGACTAACATCGAATTTCTTTGTACATAAATTTAAAATAAATTCTATTTAAAATCAAATAAATAATAGTAGATAAATTTTGTCTCTCATTGAGTCTCCCGTTGAGGTATGTCCAAAAGCTGTAACAAATATGTATTGTTAAAAATGGCAAAAACAAATTAGTACACGTTTCTCCGCGAAGAACATTGTAGCTTACAAACGGGTCGCAATTGCAGATCTGTATTAGAGTCCCTCATCATCGATTTCCATTCTTTGGCTAACGACTTTACTGGTTACGAGCGAACGCTAAGACTGTCGCAAAACAAACGAACAAACGACTGTTTAGCCACAAAAGGCGAGAACGGAAGCTTGCACTCGGACACTTTATAGCAATTTTGCGAAGTTGCGGGCCCAAGTACACAAGTTCGACGTTCCAGGCTGTACCGGGTAGATTAAATTTGGCTTAAGAGTGGATGAACTGTCCTGCGATAAAAGCAGGTAATTCCGCGACACTCGCTAACTTCGACACGACTTGGGCGCCCGGAAAATAATCAGCCGCGGGGGTTGAGTCGGTGTTTGTGTCGACGGGCCACGACATAGACAAACCGCCTTGTTCCAGAGAGCCCCGTTACCTACGGCAGCCCGAGACGAGAACGGACCGTCTTTGTGCACTGTGGAAATCGTAAGATTGGTATCGTCGCTCGGGCTGCCACCCGGTATTGCGCTTCACGGCGGCATCGCCGCCGTAGTGGTCGTCGCCTTTTATTTCGAGGGAAATTAACGACGACCGCTGAGTAATTGTCGGGCGTTAAGCTCCCGCGGAACGTAATTACGCGAGGACAAAGCGCTGCACGAAGTAAATACGAAAACGCGGCCGCGGGACGAATTTGTCGCGGCGCTTTCGAAGCGACGAAACTTCTTCGGAACTCCATCGTCGGCTGTTGTTCCCGTTTGTGTGAGTCTGAAGTTTTCTAATTGACGAAAGAGTGTCTTCACAGCAGGAGCCCGCGACCAGATAGTTAATAAAATTTAGGTAATAGTTATGTCTATGCGGCTACTGGCAATGATAATGTCGCTTTTCTAAATATATGAATATATTAAAAAATTTTGTATTTTAAAAATAAATGTTTTAAAACTAAATTTTACATATCTTTATTTAAACGTATGCAAAGTGAAATAAATTATAAAACCTGAATATAATAAAATTAGCTGCATCTTCTAATAAAGTAGCGAGAAAAGCGTTGCAAATTTGCAATATTTTTTTGCAATACTTTTGTGCTATTTCTTAGAAAATATTGTCAAATTTTAAGAATTTTATACAATATACCAATATAATGCTTTTAAAACATAAAGTTTCTTGTTATTCTCCATGTAGAATTAAAAGAAGGTTACGCTTATATCTCGAAGAAGAAGAATTTTGATTCCTATAAATATATTTAATTTTTTTTTAATATTTTAATAATTTATGAGGTAGTACTAATAGCAATTATAATACAGTATAATACAAAAGTTCTTTAGATTGATCTCTCAAAGTTGTGTCTACCAAGCCATTCGCTGATTATCTCAAAAATTCATGGATACCAGACGATCGATTGTGGCGATTATCTCGCGGGAAACGTATCCGTTGTACCGCTGGTAACTTCTGACGTGAATTAAGCGTCGTGGTGTTGTAATTACTGCGAGAACAAAGCGCGAGGCACGCGCGATGTGCGCGTCGAAGTAAACACGAAGATATAATGGCACGAATTTGTCGCGTGCCGGCACAGGCGTACCGCTGCATTCGTTATCGGTGGCTATTGCGACTACAGGTGGGACCCGCCGCTGCAATTTAAAAGTCCATTTGTTTCTGGATAACGTCAGGAAACGCCGACGCCACCGGCACGCGCATTTTATCCGAAAAATATTGAGACTGAAAATAGTATACGAGGCCGACACGTAGAAAGAAACGTGGCACGAGTACAAAGTGCACGCGAGAAGGTCGTAAAAGGAAGAGAAGGATGTTAAATGAGCAAGAACAAAAAAAAAACTCTTGTCGATAGTCTCAACATGGTATAACGACAAAATTTCCGATATTCGCCGAGAAATGAAAATGATGACGCGTCATATAATAGAATAACAAATGTTTATAACTGCTTTTATCAGTTTTACTTTATGAATGGATGAGTATATATGTATAATAATTAATTTTTTTAAAAACAAAGAACATAGTATTATGTGGTTAATCATGTATAAAATTTTAATCAGATGACAGATACTAGAATTGCTATACATTAATGAACAACTCATATAAGCAAAAAAACACATAATGATGATGATGATTCTTTAATTTCTAAGTGGAACATAAAGTCTCCTAAGGAGGTTTCAGTAATCGCTTCAGATGACGGGTGATTGACCCACAACACTCTAAGGTCTAAAACGATACATATAATGGTGTTGTGTATTTTATTAAATATTTGTCTCCTTTGCTGACGCATATACTTGCAATAGCTTTTTCATTAATAATTTATTCATGTTTTAATAAATAATATCTTTGGCATCATATACATTTATATAAATTTAAAATATCACACGTCATACGAAATATTTATTTTTTCAGCGAGCAAATCATCGGTATTATTAAACTCACACTTGTACAGAGTTTTGCAATTCTACAAGTCATTCTTGACAAAATTTATTGCAGTCCTGCCAAAATTCCGATTGACCTCTGTCCTTTCGACCATGCAACATCACGAAATGTCAGCTTTTCAATTTTTTCAATAATGAATAAACGATTTCTCTAGAAATAAATTTTTCTCGTTTTCTTAATGTAATTATTAATAATTACACAATCATTGGCTTATATAAACTTTTCATGCATCCTTAATTAATATTTTGAAACAACGTATAATACATAAGTTACGATAGTGACCTCGACATTTATGACTTTTCGGACTAATTTGAAAGAAAAAAAAACGAGAGGGAGAGAAAGTCTTTCATTTAATAACCATCTATTAACATAAATTGACTTGTCGGTAGACTTTGCGGCCATTGCGTCAGTCTTTTTATCGTTTTGTGAAACAAGAAATACGTGCCATGAAAAGATGCGTGTGCGTATGTAATATTTATACGCGACCTTGATGGGACATACACGTGAACATGAAACAACTGCATGCATTTTATTTGCAAGTGAAGTGATCGCGAATGTTGAGCGTAACACCTTTCACCGGTTGCATTCTTTGCACATGACGTCGTATTGAAAAGGAAACAATGAGAGCATGAATTGATCTCTATACGTAATTACTGTGTGTCTTTTGTCATTTTAATCGAATCAGCAATTAGCAGTAAGATTTTATCACTTCTTCGATCAATCATGTATGATTTTGTGTCTTCATATTAGCCTAAATTAAAGTCACTCAAAAAGAAAAAATTAATAACATATGCAAAACTTGTAATTGTAAAAATAAATATGAATAGATGCGTGCATTCTATAATCGTAGCTATTCTTGAATGGAAGGATATCTAATGCCATTAAATCAAATACACGCAGTTAGATTGATGTAAAATGCGTTTCTGCTAGACGATTCAGCTGTGAGCTGTGACATTTGTTCATGCATATTCTCGATTAGTTAATGATATTTGAGTTTCTTTACGGATCAGCGGACTCGACTGTATAGCTGCGAATAGAAATAGCCAAGTTGGAAGAGTTGACGGCTTTTCGCGTGCAAACATCATGCGAGGTAGTAAATGCGGAAGAGCTTAGTAGAATTTGCGCGTCCGCGAACATCCTGATTTGCATGTGCTTCGTAGTACACGGATGGGAAAACGTGTTTTGGAATTATGATTTAAATAACAAATCGCATGGGTTAAACGAATGACTATGAACCACTGAAACGTGATCTCCCTATTTTCGCCATAAACCTCATGTTAAGAAGAATTTATTGAGACTAATCTATTGTGCATATGTACGCATATATTATTGTATATGCATACCTACATATTTAGAGCTGTTTTAATAAATCATATATGTATAGATATATATTTTATTTTATAACAGGTTATATATATGTGTTATAAAAATTGTTAGCAAGAGTGTATAATATTAACAAAATTATTATAATCATATTCTCACACAATATTATAAAGAAATATACAGTAAATCTGGAATACTGTTAAGTGAAACATTCTAAACACGTGAACTATTTCGGGGCCAAGCATACTGGATTAGACAACAAAAATAGTTAAGCAGTATACATTGTTTGTAGATTGAAATTTTCCATTACAAAAAAGTCCCCTATGCAATTGTAACTCCACTTCGACATTCCACTTAATATTGATGACGTATGTAGTAATGATAAATATGTAAAAGTAGTGATAAATATGCAAAAGTAGTGATAAATATGTAAAAGATGACTAACAATGTATGGATCTAATGTTGCGGAGATACGTCAAAAGATATATATATATATGTGATGTAGAAGATCAATGCACTAATTTAATTTTAACTGTTATTTTTTAAAAAAGTATTTTTAAGTTGGAATGTAATCTTATAAATAACAAATATATTTCAATTGTATCGACTTAACTGGCCACAATTCAGTACAAAATTACGACGTTTCAGCCCTTGGGTTTGGGCCCTTTTCAAGTGTAAACTAAATCATCTGTAAGAATCGTCGTTGAAATCACAAGACATCCGTAATGTATGAAATTATTCCAGAAAGATCATAAAAGATGTCTTGTGCCCAATAATAAGATGTACATAATCACTTATAAAAATAGCCGAGAGTGACATGTTGTTCGTACGAAAGCGATCGACCGACCTATCGGCTATTTTTATAAGTGCAGACTATGTACATCTTATTATTGGACACACAAGACATCTTTTATGATCTTTCTGGAATAATTCGTTGAAATATATTCGTTAATCATCACTGGCAAATTACGAAATTGTTTTTTTTTCTTATGAATAATATTTTATATTCTGAATTAAAAGAGAGACATTTCTTCTTTAAAAAGGTATGTTTCTTCTTTGAGAAACTAAAACATAATTTAATACACTAATTCGTACAAAAAAATGGTATTATACATGTATATTATAGGTACATATTTCATGAGTAAAGTATATAAGAAATTGAAAGGAAGACAACACCGCGATAAATGAATGTCCTCTACGCGTTAATGCGCATTGCAGTGTTCTCGATCTCACAAACTTTAATCGCGCTTCTATGACTCAACTTTAACTCTAATTCAGACTAATTATAATATCAATCATAATCTTGTTACCACGAGCTATTGTCTGCTTATCTAACTCTTTACTTCTGGGAAAATTTGTGCATGCAGGTATTACGATGACGTTTTACACACGATGGCATGGCTGTAGCGAATTACCGCGGATGTCACATTGCCATTTTGCTTCCTCGCTGACAGAAACCACCGTCACACCCGGAAATTATGTGGCGTGAATTCAGTGCCTTAACGTTCGACAGCCTGTCTGAGTACATTTTCCGGCGCTACACGTTAGTCGCCGAAGTCTCGCGGAAGCACGACCTCCTGACGTTTTAAGATCGTATATTACCGCGTTACAGGAGTTACACGTGACATTTCCTGTATCACGTAAATCGTTACCGCCAAATACGTTTCATTTTACATCGACTAATACATAATGGTAAAATTTATTAATAATATTGTTATTTAAAATAACATTATTTGAGAAAAAATACACAGATGGAACAAAAAATTTTTATAAATAGGACGATATAAAGGCGAAAGAAAAAGATAATTGTTCGAATGTCTGTTTCATAAGTACTTAATAATATTGACGCGCAAAATATAAATCATTAATAATATGAATAGTATTTTTTATTAAATACATAATTAGCTGTGATTAATGTTCACAAATTTACATGCATTGAGCATTTATTTAATGCATATACGTTTATTATACATATATCACTTACAGAATGTTTTATCTAAGTTATCTGAATTAATCTGTTTAAACAAGATTAGAATAATTATTTTTTTATGCTGTATTTAAAAAAAGAATAAAATTAAATAAACGTGGTTCATTAATTGTCCTATTTACATAAATCTAATAACTTGACTCAACTTCTATCTGCAATTTAAATAAAGTCTCATCTGCATTTTATGTTTCACAATCTGACATCTTACATGTTAAATTTTTACATATATATTTGCAAATTCTATTTTGTTACGTTTATCGTTTTTTTATACAGAACGTCATTTCTGTATCAGATTACTACTCTCTTTCTCTTTTGTCAAAGTACGAAATTGAATATTTGGAAAGAAAACTGCTGTCTATGAATTATGCATATCAAACACATATATATTCAGGAAAAAACTCGTGAATAAATAGTTACATTTTTAGATCATTTATACTATCAGCTAAGCAGTATTCGTATTTGATTGCTACTAATTCTAATTACAGCTAATTCTATTCTAAGAATGCATATAATGTTTGACGTATTAACAGACTACGTCATACTACGATACAAGACTTTAATAATACACATGTCAGAAGAGTTGCAACTCGCAATAACATTTTTTACTAATATCGCATATTTTCCGTATGTTTCTTACTAGTAATTCTAATAAATGTCATCATTTAATAATTTCGACCAGTAATTAATTCCCTATCATTCACCTATTAACCTTTAACAAAGAAATTATCTTATTTACAAGATATTTAATAGCTTGATTTACTCTTACTACAGCAAATTTATTTCTTTCTGAAATACTCTGATGTAGAATAAATTCTAAATATGTATTTGATTATTCAACAAGTTGTTTCTATCTCGACATGCATGCCAGTCATACTAGTGATCAGTTCAAATTTAATGTGCTCATAAAAAATATCTTTAAACAACGATTCCTATGCTCGGCGTCAATTCGTAGTATTCGTACGTCGCCAGAAACAATCGAGCGTATACGTGCGGCCTCTTTTGCACACATAGATGGAAGTTTGATTCGGTCGATGACACGGATGCCACACACGCAACTTTTTACCTCTCAACATTGACGAGTGAGCGACGAGTGTCACATTCGGCGCCAGGGTGACTTGCGGAGCGACGCACGGCGCCGCAACGACGTCGTTCGAAAGAAAGAAACAAAAAGCGGGAAAGAGGGTGCACGATAAAACGACGTGCGTGGACGGCCGGAACGACGCCGACGGGCAGGAGACGAGATGCAGCCAGGGAGGCCGCGTGCATCAGCAAGAAGTAGAGAGGGGTGGGGGAGGGGACAGAGAGAGGATGCATTCGATGAAGGCGCTTATCGCGGAGCGAATGACAATCCGAATTTTCGTTGTTATAGAAACGGCTTGTGCATTTTTTTTTACAGACACGCCCGGTTGGCGCCGAAACCATTGATTAAACCCTGGCGCCGGCCCATTTTTCCCCTCTCTCGCGACCTGTTCTTCTCCCCCTCCTTTCCCCGGCCTTTTCCCCGAACCTCTCAAGCCACATGCGCCCCGTACGAGGCAAACTTTTTGGCAACGAAATACCCTCGCCGTTATTGCCGCGCACCGATTGAGAATCACTGGGATCACTTGGCTCACCGGACTAATCCATAAACACCGTTCCTCTCGCGCAGCGTCGCAGCATCTATCGCGTATGGGAGCTTTAGAGCCGAAAGTCGACACTCGATAAAATACGAACACGACACACATCGCTCGCGAGACTTTTTTCCCTCTGATATTGACATTGCAATGCTTCACGCGAGAGTATGACTCGATCAGATAGCGATTTGATGGAAATGCGTTTCCTCTATATATAGAGACAGCAAGGCAAACCAACCACGCTATACGCGAAACGGAATGTAAGAATCGTTAACGATTGTTTTAAATAAAATTTTCTTTATCTTCTTTCTTTTTATTATTACAATAACTAATTATATAAATAATTAATAATATAAATAACTCATTTTTGTACTGTTAATTGCGTGTTTTACAACATAATATATTATGTATTTAATATATAAATATTGTATATAATTTTATTTTTTTTATATTACAAAGTTGTACGAGCATGTTCCGGTTCTCGAAAACGCGACCTCCTTATCAAAAGAGGAAGTATATCCAAAAGAGTATTACATAAAAATATATACGACGAAGGAAAAAAAGCATAAAACCCTTTCTATTAAAATAACCAGCACTTATTGGATTCGCTTATCCACTATCTTCTGAACAATCTTGCGATAATTTCTATATATAACTCGAATAGTTCACATCTGACTCGATTCTGCTATAATTGTATCCTTTTCCTATTATATTATTATATTACATAATTATATTAATCATAAATATATCATTATGATATTTTCGAAAAAATTCAACATTATTGTAAATTAATTTAATACTGCACTTTAAGGATTAATTACGATTTTCCTCATGTACTTTTCATATATTTTTAATCCGCGATTATGTTAAATGCTGCTCGTTATATGTATGTATATCGTATATTTAAACTTTCTACTCGTATGTAATTTCTTTTTAAAAGCGGGAGTATCAAGAACTGATAACGCCAAAATTGATAAAATCTATCTCTTTGTTCGTGTACATACTTAAGAGTTTACCAGATAACACAATGCAGTAACTAACAGTGATAATTCAGGAACGGTCCAATAAACCATACGTGTAAACGCGCTATTAAGTGAGATTTTTATATTACAATAAGATGAAAAGGAGAAACTATAACACAATTCGCTTGAGATTAATCTAATTTTATCTAATTCTCGCATAAATTTTACGATACTTGTGCTAATGTGTTTGCCTCAATATCTAACAAGAAAAACATATTAATAAATTTACTACGTGGATAATTTAAGTTAAGTGTTACTATAGATATCACGGGACATGTCTATGGACATTTAATATACATATATACGTTTAATCAAATATTGAAATATTTACAGTAAATTATGCATAAAACATAAATTACAGTGAGTCATATAGCAAATTACAGACGATAAAAAAACAATATTAGAACAGAATTTACTTTTTATTTATAAGCATCACTAAATATAAAATTTGTTCAATGACATTTAATATTCCGCGAAAAAATTTGTGGCTGATAATGGCTACGTGACGTGTTATCTTTAGAACGTTGATATGTAATCGCTTTGCTATAGCACCGAAATCAAGCACTTGACTTTTATTCAGACGCTTCAGAATTGAACGTCAGTTGAAAAATCATAATTGAACCATTTAAACATTTTTGCAATTATCATACTTTTGTAAACAATACAAAATGTATATGTATATGTATATATCTTGCTGCAGGCTACGATTTGCACACTAAAAAAAACCATTGACGTCATCATCGTTGAAGAAGTCAGCGATACACCAGGTACGATCACAGAATTTTCCTTATTCTTACAATTAGTCATTCATTATTTATCACAATAGCATAAAATATGAAATATCTTGAAACTAGCAAATATGAAGAAATCAAGATAAAAAAACAATAAAATCTAGAATAAATTGACCAGATAAAATAACTAAAATAAAGAAAATAGATAAAAAGTATATAAAAAAGCATCTGAGGAATACACGTAGAGTACCCTATATACTACTATTAAATCCTAATTACTTACTACAGAAAATTCGAAGATAAAATGACAATTTGTATCAACGTTTGTTAAAGTGTTTGTCCTTACTAATCATTTTTGCAATAAAACTTTATTCGAGAAAAGCTTAATTAAAGACTATTTATTTAATTAATCTAATTAAAGATTATTTCAGCTCTAATTTGCGAATGTGTTTTTTAAAAATTAAAAATAGAATTTGCACTGTCGACAAAAAAATCACATAACAAATTACTATTGAAAATATGTTACCTGATATGTACTTTTTTGAAAAACGAAGAGAAAAGCCATCATATAAAAACGTACATTTATATATGCTTATGATACGGCTCGATATTAATCATTTTTATGTCAGTCGTTGACGCTATATACGTACAGAAAATTCGTTTTTATGCCAGTGGTGTTATTTTCGTATCACATCATAGGCGCGAAGCACGTATAATTCATTATAAGAATTGCTTCCGGCCAATGATACACAGGAAGAGATAAAAGTATTAACTAAAATTTGTTTACTGCGAATCTATAGAGATAAGAGCATGACGTGAATTCAGTATCTGCATACGAAATATATATGTATATACAATATATATATAATAACTTATTAAAATATATCATGTTATCGCATGGAATATTCTGGGTATTTCTTTTATCGCAATCATGTTAAATATAATCACATCAGAAACTTTTACTCGCCAGTAAATGATCAACGATAAGAATTTTTTTTATTCGACCTAACTGGTTTATTCTATTAATTCTACTTAATCATCAACGACGTATAGAGTATTGGTTTTGATTTGGATAGAGAATGCTTATATACATATATTAGCATCAAAGCTACATTGAAAAAAACCAAAAACGGTCGGAATGACATGATGATTATAATTGACCAATGATCTAAACGTTGTTGACGATTATATGTATGTATAATAGAGATATGTCAAATAAAAAAATCTTTATCATGTTAAACTCCGTGTCATCAACAAAAACAACTATGAGAAAAATATATTATCTGTTCTTCAAAGGCAAATTTTATAGCTCATATAAAAATACGAATAAAATAACAGTATGGATAATAATGGATGAGAGTCACAACATATTTTCTAAATTTAAACTGTTGTCAATATATAAAACATACGTGCATTTACACATTTCATTTACTACCTGTGTAGCAATTTATGAAACTTTTTACTTGAATAATTCACTACACTAAAAAAATAAAATATATAAAGTCGTTATCATATATAAATATGTATAATATAAATATCTTTAATAAAAATCCTTTTTTATTTCTTTGTCTCTCTCTCTCTCTCTCTCTCTCTCTCTCTCTCTCTCTCTCTCTCTCTCTCTCTCTCTCTCTCTCTCTCTCTCTCTCTCTCTCTCTCTCTCTCTCTCTCCCCCTCCCTCCCTCCCTCCCTCTCTCCCTCTCTCCCTCTCTCCCTCTACCAGTTATATATTTTTGATATACCAATCACCGGGCCAATCACGATTATTTATTATTTTTTTTTTTTAAGAAAAAAACATCTTATTCGATTTTCTTTTTTCTTTCAGATTTTGCGATAATTGCTACAGCGTTGCGATAATCCAGTATGAATCTTCAGAATAAATCAAATATTTATACGATAAGCAATGCCGCACCACCTTCATACGCGGAGGCAACAGGACTATCTACATCTACAAGGACATACAATCCAGAGTTCAACCAAAGATATCCACATGTAGCAGTCCGTTCATCACCTTCGGCGCCGTCATCGTGTTCGTATCCGGCTACTTTTTATCTGAATAATACGCCTGATGTTCAATCGACTTACCCGCAATATGAATCGGCGCAACGACAAAATCAGCCAATAAGCATACCTCATACCAGAATATTAGTAACAAGAAATAGACGAGAACCCACACGTAAGTTAAAATGAATGTCGTAGATATTAGTTAAGCATCGATTTGACAACGTATGCTTTAACGGAAAGTAAAGTATATCACAAAAATTAGGAAAAAAACGCTACTGAAACTCGCTGTATTTTTTTTAGAACTAATCAAAGGACTTATTTAATTTTAAAATGCCAGAAAATGTTAACGTAAAAATAATCATTTTAGCATAAATAGCTACATCAGGTAGAAATGAAATATTTATGACGGTTATATAGTCACAAAATAAATTTTATTGTGACGTTTATACATACGCATTACCTATTAAAGTAATTTACACGTGCATGTGCACAATTCGATTCTAATATTAGTGAGTTTTTGCATTACCGTCTTTCAGATACCGTAACCGTATCTGAATTGTTCAGATACATTCGCTATGTATCTGAACAATTGAGATACGGTTACCGTATCTGAAAGACGGTATTGCAAAAATTCCCTATTATAATAACTTTTTTTCGTTTGTTTCAGCATGTTTCAGATGTTTTCAGTTCTTATGGCTAGCAGTTACTATTGCAGTTGTCGTGGGTATCCTTACGATAATAATTAAAGCCGCTCGATCACCATAACTTATATGCCGTGCAAGTATTTCCGTCACCAATCGCTGCAGTCGTTACGCAAAAATTTGCTATAAAATGGGTCATTGCCACCCATGGAACCAGCGGGACGATAAGAATCGTCCTTCCACACGCGCCGTCATAGTTCCTTCATTTTCCTCCGTTCCGCATAAAAGAACTCATAACGTCTATTCACGGCGACGTTACACCGTGTAAAGTAACGTAGCGGTGAGAAAAGGAAGGAAGAAGGGGGAACGGTGAAGGTTGAACCGTTAACGGCCCTTTATAATACAAGATCGCGGTGTAACAAAATCCCATGTTGCACGGTAGTCTCGTATGTGTCCCAGCGCGAGCATTAAAGACATCGGTCGATGTGGGTAAAGCCCCGTAGTATAAGTAACGACCATATTTCGCAGCTATAACAAAACGTCACATACACGTTGGCAGGAGGGCGGGGGGGGGGGAAGGGGGAGAGAGAATGCTAGGATGCGGGAGAGGAAGGTGGGAAGGCCGGCGGGTGGGCCGCTTTTATTATTGGCGCAATAAAATCTCGGTAACTGAGTAATAATTTAAAAGTTGAGCGCCGTTCAGCTCGAGCACCTTTGGCGCCGCGCCGCTTCCAGATGAGAGCCTGCAATCGACGACGTCCAACGCGACGATATCCGCGCCAATAAGTGCGACCGGTGAAATTCGCGAATATTCCGAAGCTACACAATCTACGGAGGTGTTGATTTTATTGTACAATCTGTCGTATATCGAATGTTTTACTGTTTAAAATCGTGTTAAACAAATATACAGAAAGGCTGCTGAGTTTTCTGATGTAAATGTGATAGAAAAAGGCGGAAGGTAGGAAAATTGAACGATCTAATGATAGACAATATAAATGACTAATATTTATGTTACATTTGATGACATTCCATGCGCAGTAATTAGATTACACAAATTAATTTTCGAAATTTTTCACAGTTTCTACAGAAGACAAGAATTGATTTTTCTTGTTGATAAGACTGATGTATAACAAACAATTTTCCGCATTGCGAGTAATGTGTATGTAATATGTCAATAATAAAAAAAGTTTATCATATGAAATGTAGAAGAGAAATTAATATAGGTTCAGTAATAGGTATACACAATTTGAGCGAATGTATATATTTATATGTATAAAATGTGAAATAAAATATTTAATTCTGTTAGCAACTACTGCATAAATTTGTAAACAAAATTATTTAATTTATTTATTTAACATACCTATAGGTAGAACTTCACATATGACATGCCGTTTAATATAATAATGCGTTACAGCGAGAGTAAATTTTGGCAAACTACTCATTTCGTATCCGTCAAAAATTACATGCGGCGTAATTAATTTGCACGTACGGCGACGTGAATTGCAGAATGAGGCTTGTCGAAGGGCTCATCGCGCTCCTCGTTCGTCGACGGGGAATTTACGAGGCGGCTTTTGTGCGATTCCGACGAAAATCGATCAGAAAAACTTGAATAAGTGCGAAGGACGCATTGTCGAACGGGCGGAGAATACGGGAATTGTCGTTAGCCTCCCTATTCTCACCCCCCCCCCTGGTGACACGTCTGAGTTGTGGAGCGGAGAGATGGGGACTAGATATACGGTCGGACGTTGAGAGTGTAACAAGGTTTTCCGTTATCGAGTCTAAGATATCTTTAAAAAACGAGCGCCGATCGCGATGCATCTCCGCGTTGCTATCCAGGGGGACCCTGGGAAAAGGGGAAAAGGAATGCGAGGGAAAACGCGGTTCCGCTCGCGCCTCGTGTATAAAAATAGATCTTCTTACGGAGCCGCCGCCGCGCTGCTGCGGAATTCGATATCGCTTGTATACGTTGCACTCTCGCATCCCCGTTGTGAAACGTAAAACGAATTAAATATTTTCTCGCAGCGGGGCGGCCCGGAGAATTCCAATGTAACGACGGCGCCGCGCGCATATCCGCGGATTTCGTTCGCGAATTAAAATTAATAGAACGCCTATCGGGACGGAACGATTGCACGCTCCGCATGTGCATTTGCTTCTGGTTACTATGTACGCGCGCGCGTTATATAACCCGAGATTATCGTTACGATCGATCGAACCGATACCTGGTAGCGTATAGGTATACATAGGAGAGGATTTCAAATGACTGTTGGAAAAGTAGGTTTTTCCCGGGCTCTCCACGCCGGACTTTCGAGCTCGCTGCGGCAAGATGTGGGCTCACGTGGGCTTAACGTTTTTACCGTACCTTTTTCCGATAATTAATGTTCGTCCCTACGCGCCTGCAAAGCGAACGAAAGGGACAAACGCGAAAGAGAGAGGCAGATCAGATTAATGATTGTTTTACCCGCTCGTCATTACGTGAAAGACGACGCGGGTTATCGCCGAGCGAGATAGCGGAAGGGAGAACGAGACGGAGAAAGTGCAGGAAAGGACGTGGAACGTTGTCGGGCGAGAAATCAAAGAGTGCCGTGCGTCATTCTAACTCTGGGGAAAGGAAAAAAAAAAGGGGAAAAGTCGGAAAAGAACGGAATCGGCGGACGAAGTGACGCTTTCGTTTTGCACGAATTTATTTTCCGGACTTCTACAACGAAAAAAATATGTGTTGTGCATTTAAACGGCCGTCGCAAAGGTCTTTGTGATCGAATTGCGATGCATAGTATTTTTTGTATACATGATGTTACAATATAAATTCTGCTCTTTATTTGTATTAATGTTATTAATATTGCAATCAATAACTGTTTCATAATTAATCGTTTAAATAATTAATCAATATATAATTTCATATTTAATAAAGGTAAAGAATAGAGATTGTTCTATTTCTGTTATGTTGAAAACATTTCTATTACTTCAAGATTTAAATAATGGTGATAGGACACAAAATTAAATATTTCTCCAAATTTAAATTTACAATCGCATATATCACGGTCATCATAATGTCAATTTCAAAATTATATATACATATAATCATATCGTTGGTGTGTTAAGTATAAAATATTATTTAATAATGTTAATAATCACGTAAAAACAACGATATAATGGCGATAGATAAATGATCACTTGGTGATTTATAACGAAATGGTTGCTCTGGAAAACTTGTAATGCAAAAAAAATTTATTCACATGTAATCTGCAAATTTTTAATAAAATGTAATATTATAGATAACGATAATAGGATTCGCCAGAAATATTCTCAATTATTGAGAAAGTCATTGAAAAAGTTTGCTTTTCAGTCCAAAAACAAAGGGAGTGAGAAAGTGTGAGTGAACATAAAAGGGATAGCACAATCAAAAGAGAGAAAAAGACGATCCGTGATAGGTCAGTTAAAACCCGAAAAGGCTTATTTGGTAGAATCTGACACCGAATTTAATCAATAGGTTACGATCAAGTCAATGTTTGTACCAATTTGCTATCGTTCCTTTCCGTGTGATTAGAGATATCGAGCGGTTTTAAGTCGTATAGAAGAAACTTTATCTTCTTTTAATTTGGAATATATCGCAAATATACGAGTGTTGCTGTCGTGTCGCCGAAACGAGCGACAAAGTGGTTTTATTGAAACGAAAAATCCCAATCTTTAAAAATACTGTAAATCGTTTATACTATTCCGTTGTACAAATGAAAACTCAGTACTTTGCGATGAATGTTTCACTAAAATTTATAGGATTTCGGTAATTTGTCGGAACTCGCTCTCTCGCATTAAAGTAATTAATGACATGCATGTTTTACTACAAATGCCGACGTTTGAAAGTTGTGTTGCCAACGAGCAAAACGGACCGCAACGGAAAATTATGTACTCGAACGCGCGACACACAATGGCGAACGAAAGTGACCGGCAACGTCACAGCCCCGGGAAAGCCTTAATCCAACATAAACCGATATAAACTTCAAAACTTATATACCGCTGTAACGGCGGCGTGGCGAGGACACGTTTGCGCGGGCCCCCCTCGAAATGGAAGTGGCGCGGTCGCTGCGAGTGCTAAAAGGGGTTGAACGGACGTGAGAAGTTGGTGGATGCGGTCGTTGGAGGGCGGCAGAGACCGGGTCTGGGTTGGGTTTGGCAAAACGTGCCCGTTCTCGTCTAAGTTGCCGCGATCGTTTCTTTTCTTCTTGCCTAGCCACATTTACGCTCGCCTAGCCCTTCAACTCTCGCTTCGGCTCCCGTCTTCTTTCCGCCGCGTTTTTCTTTCTTGTCATCCCTCTTGCCCGACCGACGGGCACATCGTCGTGACAACCGGAAGTTGAAGAAGCTGCTCCCGATCGATACCTGGCACTGTTTGGCTCGCCTCTCACCCCACAAGAGGGGGGAAAAAACGGGAGAGCGTCTCTCGCGGTGAGGAACAGGCGACGACGGCAACCGCGGCACGACGCGACACGGCGTTCCAAATTGAGAGCGATAACGATAACGCGGCGGGACGGCTTAAAATCGAGGACGGCCGAGGCACGAAGGAACCGTTGCGAATCTTCACGGCTTGCGCTTATCCGAGGAGACGTGCATCGAACGAGGCCGACGAAAAGACGCATTTCTATCGGCTATGTGATGTGATGTGGCGTGTGTGTTTCTTCTCCCCGAGATTCTTTTCTCGAATGCGATTTCAGAAAGGTCAATTCTCGGAAGTACTCGAGATATATCGGATATCAGGATGGAGACATGCAAAATCAATTTTTCATATTTTGGATAACTGAAAGCTATATCCATTTTGAGAGATATATTGAAAATGTATTATATATCTATAATATCTAGTATAGCTTAAGATTAATCAATGATGACTAAAATGCATTACTGCATTACTAAAATATCTAATTTTGGAAAGATTATCAGTATTAAATATTTTAAAAGGCATATCCTATAATACAGAAACTTGATAATCATTCTTTTTTAATATATTTAATATCTCTCTTCTATAGATTCAATTAAAATTATTATTTATTATAATTTAACATTTAGAAAGAGCATTAATTAATACCTATTTCCTATTTAACTTAATTCCTATTTCCGAAAGAATTATTAAAATTTTCACCAGTTAACACGTTTAATTTTTTGTTTCTTTTTTAAACACAAGATTCCGTTTTTTTTTTATAACCAAAATCTATCACTTTCAAGAATCATTTAATTATTTATTTAAGTATTTCACCGAATTATGCACGGGGTGATTATTTTGCGGATTATGGATAGAATGGTCGGAAAGTGTAGGCATTAAAAACCTAGTTAAAACTTCCCGTCTGCGATAAAAGCGAGAACCTCGAGAAGTCAAATGAGAGAAAGTACTTATACGAAGTGCTAGACTCGCGGCACCCTCGGCAATTTGCATACGTTTCAATTAAACATCCCTTAACACACTATTCCGAATCGGTACGATCCTAATCCCGTGCGCGCAGCATTTTGCATAACTTCGCCAGTATGCCAATTTGCATGTGCGATACAAGCGTCGCGAAAAAGTAACGAATATTGGGAAATCGGCAGAAATACCGCGAATGCAGGTATAAAGGCGTAAATTTGAATGAATTTGGCGAAACAGATATGGATCATTGTTCATTCGTCTCACATAACACTTCTTCACGGACGATGAGCATTTGCCGCTACACGATGGCATATTGCGTCGTAGACAAAAGAAAAGAAGGCACGAAACTGCCGGATAAGAAGAGAGAGAAAGAGCAACGGGAAAGGAACGTGGAAAAATGTTTCGCGTGCAGCGACAAGTCGACAATGCGCTTGCTTTAAAACTCGATGCACTTTACCGTGGCTTACGTTTACACGTTTGCATTTGCATGCATGCAATGGACCGCGACGGTACATACGTGGATAAACGTCCGAAAGAACTCATGTAGGTTATATACTCCGTCATACCGTGTGCCAATGCAGCGAACGCGCACTCACATGCATGGGTGAGCGTATGTGCATCCACTGTATGTAATCCATGATCGGTAAAGTTGCCGAGTCGCGAATCCGGGAATCGTTGGCAACGGCATATTAAAGTTTACGCTATAAACCGCTTTTCGGTTCTCTGAAAACTTTCGTCGAAAAGAACTCTCTGCTTCCAAGCTGTAACAAAACAATTTGCAAAATAGACTGACGACCGGTAAAGCTGACATAAATCCTATGAAAATTCAGAGTTAAGTATTGTTGCGAACTCAATTTGAATAATTAAGTTCAATAAAATTATAATGAATAAGGTAAACACGTAAGTATCGAACATTCTAAATAAAATAAATATTTGTACTAAATAATATCGCAACGTGCAAATATTGATACTAATATCGATCAGAAAAGTAATTTTGACCGATACCATAGTTTATTCACGAACATTTAATTACACTAATTGGAGTTTGAATATTTGATTGTGCATATTACACAATCCAGGAAAGAAACTATTACTCGCATACGATGGGCGCGGGATATAACTGAAACTTCTATCTGCGATACAATTCGCAGGTAGCAGCGCGTCATAAAGGGACAGCATACAATCAAGTTACACATGAAATTCATTACAAATATGAATATATGAGCCATGTGGAGTAGATGAAGCGCGGAGTTCTACGTCGGAAAGTTCCAATGCCATCGGCGAGAGTGTTTCTCACAAGTTGCGCTTTATAGACAGAAGTGGCACGACGAATGTATCATACCGAGACGGGGTTAAACGCTTCCATCCGACTTCCCTTCGTGTAGTTAAGCCACGAGCAAATACAAGTTCGGAGATAAGTACACGGTCGAGCATCCGTCTCTCGAATGTCGATTCGGGATATATAGATAATTTACGAAATTACATTTCGTCCATTGCAATTTGCTACCAAAAAAAAATGGGAAAAATACTAAAATACGCGCGGTTTCGCATGCGAGAGCGACAAAATATACGCGCGCTCTCCCCGATAACAATCGTCCACCTCTTCCCTCTGCCGGCAGCGGTGAGTTCGGATGCATTTACATATGCGCGATTGTACGAGAGAGTACTCGGAACCATAATTCACCTGGTGAACCGTTCAACCGCCATATTATCTGCGCACCAATTAAGTGCGAGCATTGTAATACAGGCTCATAATTCATTCATTTGGCCTTTTGATATCCGCGTTACCTGAATCCCGCGGTACACAGTTGTAACACACAAATTATGCAAATCGCCGACTATATAGCGTTTATTTCATCGATATACACATTTTATTCAATTTTTACTTGCCAAAAATTTAGGTATACAAAAATCACGGAGCAAAAACTTATCGTGTATTTTACATTTTACGTACAATTTTATAATTTTATACGTTGCATGTTAAAATAATTCAAATTATGAATCTAACGTGTCTCTATTCTCTGGTATCGCATGCAACTGCTCATGTTCTAAAAATATTTTTTTCACGCATTTCAAAGCTTGTCACAAAGATGATGTTTCAAATACAAATATAAAACAAATTATTTTTATGCAAACACTGTTTATTATATTACACAAAATATTATTATTTTCGTCATCATTATATTCTGAATGTTATTTTTCATTACCATATTCCAAGATAACGTACATTCATTAATATAATCGAATTACTAGACAATGATTGTGTCTGAATGTTGCCTTTTGTTAGACGAGATGTACTTTGAAACAGTAATTCTAACCGGTTCATGAGTATCTTGATTCTGTTTCGAACTGCGATTGCATGCAACTCTATAGTTGCGCGTGCAATCTGTACTTCCAACATCCGAGACAGAGAATTGGAGAATATAGCTACGAGGACATACAATTAAAACAGTTTGGTAATGGAGCGCGAACAAAGTGATTCTTCTCGTTCTATGTGCGTACAGCATACAAACCGTAGATATGTGCTCCTGCGCTTCTACAAACCGCTGTAAAGCGTTTTATGCGCATACTTACATTTGATGTGCTTCATAAGTATGTTATAAAGGAATGCACCGGTATACGAATTAATATTATAATTTACATCCAATGATAATTTTACGATGATTAAAATTAAAAGTTTGATTTATCTCATTCAAAAATTCGAATTATTATAACGTATTTTTACTCGTGTTTTAAAGCTTATATTTGTATTATCAATCTTATGAAAAATACAGAAATAATGCGAAATACTTATGTGTTTACAATAATTGTAACTTAACCGTTGTTTTAATTATTCATATCACACTTTGCTATGTTGCATTAACTCACCGTAAAACTTATTAAACTGCTAATTGTTTATTTTTCTCATGTCTGCGTAATAATTTACATAAGAAGATAATAAAGAAAATTAAAAAATACACATAAGGTGTTTTCCATCTTACGTATATTTATCCCATGCAGACATCGACAGCAGTATTATTCTTCAATTACTTGTTGCAAAATAGAATTTGATGCGAATGTAAATGTCAATGAAATTGCACAATTACTAAATGCAACCGTCTGAAAGGAAAGTTACTGTCCTCGATTCTAATCCACGCAACGAGATTTTCACCAATACGTCGTTGCACTTCCAATGGTTGCGGTCGCTTTCATACGTGACCACCTGTTTGGCAAACGTGGCACTATAATTTCTATAATGGTCGTCGCGCCGTAGGACGTGTCGAAATCTCACGCGGTAAGCGCATTATCGTAAGGCGCTTACCCCGATTGCTGACCAATGCAATTAGATACATCACGATTAGTCGCCAACGCTGGTTAACGACTTATGACCCGTGAAGACTGCAAAATCGAAGGAGGCATGCCAAACACCGTTTTAAAAGACGTAGAGGGAAAGAAAAAAAATGAAACTAGAGGAGAGTATTTCTAGCGAAACGCGACGACTTAACTATCCGTTCGGTGCTAGGAAGCAGTAGACGAAGAGAGGAAAATAAAAGAGGTCTTCATTAAGATCTGAAAGGGCACTGTTTTAAGAGCAAACGAATAAGAATAGTTAACAATAAGACACGAATGTCGTGAGACTACGGGCAACGGCGGCAAGCGAAAGAAAGAGAAAGAATGAGAGAGAAAGGAGAGAGCAGCAAATTTGAACGCTTCACGTTAAAACGAACAATTTCTCAAGTATTATTTACTCTCGCTCTTGAAAGACACAGAATCGAATTAAATTCGAAGTGAACGATCGAGCAAAAAGAAAGTATCATTAAGTAGAATAGAATAAATCTACTCGCGTGTACGTGAATTTTCCAAGAAATAGAAAGAAAATGTTGCAATTATCGCAATAATATTTTAGGCAAATCAAACATCTATTCGTCGTAGATTTAATCGCAAAATATTATTTTACTCGACAATGTTATTTTATTTCGATCGTAAAATTTCACTTCCAATTTCCTTTACATTTTCGATGATGAGGGTTTTGAGCTTTTATTTGAAAATCGTGTCGCGCTTAACTCCACGAATCGGTCCGAGTGTTTCCATGTAAATTGCCCCGCGTATGAACATAATGCCGAATAGAATGAAGCAAATCGGTCGCAAAGATGAGGTCACACGATTGAACGAGTAACACTGATATTCACCTATATGCCGCGCCGCGTAGACGAGGAATAACCTCCGAACACACAACTAGAGAAACTTCAGCATTTTTGTCTCATGCATTATGGAGCAGTCGGTTATTAGACGACAGACGATGGTAAAGAAAGTCACGGTTCGTTTTCTGATAGCCTTACCTCGTAACCTCGCCGTGTTCTCATTGCCGCGAACCGACACTTTTGACGAAATATATGTGATTTTGAATCTCGGAACGTGAAAGCGCTATCACCTCCATCCGTCCGCCTGTCCCTCGTCTGCGTATCGATTTCCAATTCAGCCAGATATTTTCAATATCGTTGTCATGTCCGTGCTATTTGCCATTCCTCCACCTTGTCTGTATTCGGCGCAACTTTGAAAGCTCCCGACAAGACTCTCGATTTCTGTTTCCCCGGTAAAGTTAACCCCTGCAATTTCTCATTAACGCTTTTGTCAATACTTGGGGGTTGTTTGATCTTAATTATTACTTGTGTTTGACAGCATTTAATAATTTAGTAAATTTTTTTATAATTTTGCGTACCTATTGCGAAGAAATGCATGTATACTTATTTTAATATTATGCAAAAAAAATTAATTTCTCAACCATATTATAACTTTTTATAAACTAAGATTCAGTGGCTTGTAAAAAAATGTCAGAATTACTAGATTTCTTTTCCATCGACATATTTGTCTGAGACGTATTGTTTCCGCTATGTTATTTGAAAATTCTAAAACATCTTTAATGTATTTTACACAGAAAAGTTTTTCTATACATTTTATATGTCTCGACGAAAAATCCTGTCGCAACAACTAAATCGTACAATTTTTATCAAATCATTTCTATCAGGATTACAGCGAAAAAAAAACGAGAACCACCCGTCACGGAGCTATACCGAGGTCAGCGTGGAAAGCACGCAATCAGCAACATCGCGGAATCGAAACCAACCTACCGACAACGAGACAGAATTAACGTCCTTCCCGTCGAAGGTGGATTGAGTTTAGCCCTGGAAGAAGGATAGGGCCGAAAGAAGCGGAAGGAGGAAGACGTGTAGAAGAAGCGGGAAAGAGAGAATCACGAGAGAACTCGGTGGCTTTCCTAGTTTTCGAGTACTTTACGGCCCTTGCTGGGTTAAGTACGTAGCGGCAGCCGACGTTTGCCACCGGCACACGTAAAGTATATATCGTAAAAAGGGCACGAGGGAACGCGGAGGGAGTCGGCGGATGTCCTCGGCCGACTCGCCAGTTCAATCAACTGTACACCCGGCAACAAACCACCGCCGTTAATTGGATCCGAGCTCGCAGACCCGGCTTTACGAGGGCCAATCGCGCCGAATTATCCGACCTGCATTTCCCAATCGCCCTGCAACCCGGAGGCGCACACCCCGCTGCGGATGCACCACTCGAAAGTTAAAGCGCCGACCGCGAGCAACTTCCGACTCGAGACAAGGAGAGGGTTTGAAGGCAGCCTAACGGCGGGATTAAGTTGGTCCGTTTCACGGAATACAGAAGGCCGGTCAATGATGGAAACGGCTTGAAATCGGAATCAGATGTAATACCGAAGGAATAAATTAAACATCGACTATCTCTATAATGTACATAGCCGAGAATTATTACGTAAAATAATTGCACAAAATAAATATGAACTTTTCTTCTTGTTTTGTAAAGAATAAATAAATATTCATGGATGTTTCAGAATATCTATTGGAATCATTGTAACAATTGTAAAAAAAATAGCTGGATATTAATACTAAAACGGAAATAGACGATTTTTATTTGACTAATTGCGATTGTTTGTTTAACGTTAAGTGAATATATCTGAGTACTTTATTTATATATTTTACAGAAAGAAATAAAATATTTTCCTAATGAATAAAGCGATATTTTTTTCATTAAAATCCTGCTTTTCTATGTATTTCCTCTGTATGTTTATATATATCTTTTATTTATCACTGCTGTGAAACTATTATACTTTTATTTCTATTTCTATTTGATTATTTTAATAAATTTTACTTCCTTATAGTTTCTTTCGAACTACTATTTCAAATTCGTGAAATCGTATTAAATAACAAAAAAGAAAATGCTAAAATCACGTAATTAAACGAATGTACAGATAGATGATATTTATTGTGCAGAAAATGGAACTGCACACAGGCGGAGATAGTTCCCTTTGAGCTAAAGATACAAACTTATCTCTTTGCGCAGACGTTTCACATAACTGAAGCAATGATTAATCCTCGAAACCTAGCAACACAGGATACGATCGTATGGGAGGTACAGCGGACTAGCATTACAAGTTACGCGGATAGTCGGATAGGCAAATACTCCGTAAAAACCACGGAAATCGAACGGGAGTCCAAATTTCCGGTACACTCCAAGTTAGTCGAGAAGGAGGTGAAGTCTCGTTTTATTTCTTCCGTAATATATACGTATATACATACACGACCCCGCCATCATCGTCCCCCGTAAAAATGCTTCCACCGCGCGAAGTATCCTTTTTGCAACGACCCTCCATTTCCGAAAACCTATAGAGGGACCTCTTCACCTTGACGAGCCGGGAGGGTATCAAGAAAAACGAGACACTATTCGAACGTCGTCACCACCCTTTATTTGCCACTTAGCTTAAACCCTTTTACCCACCCAACGAACTTTATACTGAAACATTAGATCTTCGGCGAACACAACGCTGCACGCATGTGTGTGCACCGCGTGCACCGACTTCGCAATTGTAGGTAACGTGTTTACATAAATACCAAGCTAAGAAATTGCTTTTGAATCTCAATTTAAATATTCTAATGCACTAAACAACCCAAATAGAAAGTAAGCATGTTTACATGTTTACGCAAGATTCTATTGCCGTACACTAAATATAACGATTGAAAGCAGCACACACGGCCATGTATGCACATTCTATGCATCCTTAAGCACAGACGTAACTTTACGGTTTCCAACGGATTGTATTCATCAAGAGCGGCGCGCGCGCTTAGCTCGGGAATCTTGATTCAATTTACGACAGTAAGTAGTGGATTCTGTAATAGAAGTACGTTGAACACAATGCACAATGCTGGACAATGCACGTTCTGCGCTCTCCGCGAAATTACGGCACGGTCGTTAAAAGTGACTTACAATTACAATTTGGAATGCTCTGTTAGAAAAAAACTCCATGAATTTCCGCGAGGAATCTTGTCCATGCATAATGATTTAATACTTCACAATAATCATGAAGAATGATCATGGAATAACAATAAAAAAATTTTTGTAATAAGTTTTCCATGGAGATTATTCTAGGAATATCTTGTATATAAATATTTGGGAGATTACGATTAGCAATTATTAAAGAGTATTATCTAAAATTACATTTAATTAAGTTTCTGTATTTGCATCGTTTTATGATAAACTCTATTAACAACTATTTCTCTCTCTCTCTCTCTCTCTCTCTCTCTCTCTCTCTCTCTCTCTCTCTCTCTCTCTCTCTCTCTCTCCTCTCTCTCTCTCTCTCTCTCTCTCTCTCTCTCTCTCTCTCTCTCTCTCTCTCTCTCTCTCTCTGTCTCAAAATCAATACACGAACACAAATTAATTCTTTGTAAAGATTCATTGGCATATTGAATTGATCAGATTGGAAACTTTTATAAACATCCAATATGGCAATTGCTAACAGGATTTTAAAAGAAATCGGAAAGGAAATGCAAGGCGAATAAAGAAAAATGGAAATATTTAAAAGCGTAAGGAAAAATATTAAAGAGCATAAAAAAGGGATTAAATCTCAATAATAAGCTGAAAGCGAATTTCTTTCTACCGTTGCAATTATTGATTCAGTTTCTACCCAGCAATGAAAGTATTTTATGAATTTTGCAAATTACGCCAAAACAAAGCTTATAATTGTTCTATTTAATCATATCACTGTCAAAATGTTCCGGTCCTATAATAAAAACGGCAGAGTTGCATAGAATAATCTGTCATTAAAGGGAATTAAAAAAATCTAGTTCTTGAAAAATTTACAGTTGATAATATCGCAATCAAAGAACCAAGAGCACCAGCGTGCGCCACGAAGATGCAGGTTCTTCATACGGAATTACTAATGATCATTCGTACAGGTCGCACGGTGCCGCATACCCACGGGAGCTTCTTCGCGAAAGGTAAGGACGTTCCAGGAGCAGTCGGGGAGAGATTGCGAAGGTGGATTTCGGAGCAGAAGGGTGACAAATCAATGGCGGATGGTAGGGTAGGTAGCGGCATATGAGCGCTGGTCTCCTATCTTATCAACGCATTATTCAACGGCGGAGGCTGCTCGGGACTCTAACTGCCTGCATTTGCATAAATCCATAGATCTCCCGGACCTGCTCGGCTGCCCGGCCGTGTCTATCCATCTCTGGATGCATGCATACAGCAAATTACAGTGCCCGCAAGCGGAATTGTGGGTGGCGAATCGGTATATGTGTGTATATGTGTTTATATGTGTGAGTGTCCCCCTCTCTCTCCTCCTCTCTCTCGGTCTCACCTCTTACCGATCTCCTCTCATCCCATTCACGGGAGGACTGAAGGGTGCACTACGGCGGCTGGGGTGACATCCACTCTAGTTACGGCTTTGTATTGGATCGTTAACGACACCCCGCCTCCTAGCCTTCTCTTATTGCTCTTGCCTTGTCTTGCCTTGCCGTCCTTGCCGAAGAACGTTAGCATAACGAAGAACACTCAGCTCTCAAAAAGTTGACAATATGGTAACGCGACACGTTAAACTTCACGACAAAACAGATTACATATTTCAGGTGTAATGCTTTTATAATTATTTTATAATTGACACAGTTAAAAATATGAAAAATATTACAGAATTTAATATCTTGTAACTTTCATGTTACAAAATATTTTTCAGCAATGTGTGTCCACGTAATGCATATTAGATCAACAGCAAACACATACACATACAACAGCAAACGCGCGATAATTAAAATATTGTTTACGTCATTTTAGGGCTGTGCGTTCTAAAAGTTTTCACAAAGCAATATGAAAATTACACATTAACTGGAAAACATCGACAAGATTTACCACGGTAAATAAAAATGCCATCATTTATGAAATTTGTCACATGTAATATCAAATTCAGATCTTGCTTTGATGGCGTATTCGAAGCACAATCGTCGTCAAATCACTAATCAGTAAGAGAAACAAAAGGATTGTTCCATTGTATTAAGGTGCCACACAGAAACCCGTTTCACCGTGTCAGGATTGCAGTCGAGCCTCCCGCCACGGCGGTTCGTTAGCAAAAGGAGACGAAACTATGAGTTCTGGTGCAAATACCGTCGATTACGTGCCAAGCAATAATCCCGATCCTTAGTGGATTTTCGTGCACGGCGGGTTATTGATTGTTACGTGAGCTCCATGAAATCAGAATCTACTGACTTATCGTGCGCTATGTGTGCAGCTAACTCATTAAATAATTTCTCTACAATTACATAATTAATTTGCGCCGAGCTTTCCCGGGGAACGTGACCCTTTGAAACGCGCCTCTTCGGAATATAAATTAATACTAACTCCACACATGCGTACACATCTATCAGCGTTTCGGTCATCGTTAATTAGTAAATTTATACTCGATGTAAATTTTAATTATGTCATGCTCACGCGATATTTCGTAATTTTATTATTATGTTTATCGATGCTAGAACGCGTCTTGTTTTCTATCATTATATGAACGTGATGATATTTCAAAAATATTCGGAAAATATTTATTAAAGACTACAAATCAATATACGTTAAAAACAATAAAGTTTCTAATTATCAAGAAATCAGCTAAACTTTCGCACAAAGCGAGAATCAAGTACCGCCATATGTACAAAATCCATTTCACTCTATCACTGGTTAAAAGTTCTCATGTTATTATTCAACCGTTGGGTGATCGCACCGATTTCGAGAACGGCTGAAACCGATTCCCGAGATTCTCGCGAGTAGGGTGCAATGGACGCGTAATAAATTCCAGGTTTACCTATTCTGCTTGCGACAGGAATTATTCAGCGAGCTCGTAGGTGTACGATCGATTAAACCAGGAGAGATGAAATACGGGGGACGCACCAATTCGTTGTGCCGGTTCAGTAGTTCTACGGTAATCTACGATTATCTCTCAATCCTCTCCTGATTGTTTCAGCGGACCTTCTCCGTTCCGGCTTTACGCTTGGTCCTTCATGATTACGCGATCAAATCGATTTCATAAGTTAAGCGACATTTATTAATGTGTCTATGTATTAATATCAATATAATTATCTAATAAAATTTAGTGCTAGATATCTTATTTCTGAAAAAGTATATCGAGTTATCCTTTTCCTCTTGCGCAATTGCATCGTTTCTCAAACGGCTATAGATGCAACACGGAAGGTGATGAAATGGGCCGAGCAAGTAGTTCGCACTCTAATTTAACGCAGCACGCTTGAACTCGCCAGCAACTCGCGGGAAAAGCCGCATCGCGTTTTACCGCGCCCACGTACGCTATATCGCGCTCGAGGGAGCACTTCCGTGGAGGGAAAACGTGGAAAGAGCCGACGCCGACGGCGGAAGTTACGCTCCACTGCTCAGCCTTAAAAACTTCGTTCAACCCCTCTCTCTCTCTCTCTCTCTCTCTCTCTTTCTATCGTCGGTGTATCATCAACATGCTATCTTACGAGCATTTCAACGAGCGACAAAATGACTGCGGAGTGGCCAACTTAAGTCGAGTCCTTCTCTCGAATGTCCCTGACGGCGACGGGACGAGTAGTTAATTAACACCTCCGCTCCCTTCGTTGGTGGCAGCCGCAGCAGACTGCCGGCGTGTTCCTCTCCTGGAGTGTACCGCCAGCCTTTCCCACTCCCCCGGAAAAGCCTTCCTCCTTCCGCGGAAAAGCCCTACTCGAGGCCCTCTCCGCTCCCTTCGTCTCCGTGCACCCTTTTCTGGCAGCACTTATCGGGTCTCCCTTCCTTCTCCGGTATTTTCTTCGTCGCCTTCGCAAGATCGGTTGGTAATTAAGATGCTCTCACAGAGTAGAAAAAGTCACCGGCAAGCACGAGACAGAATCTCATGTATTTTTAATTTAGGTAGTGCCATCTCCTCGCACCGCGCCGCGCCGCGCCGTTCAAGGCATAAAAAACGAGTGAGAGACCACTTATATCGCAGACAGATGACTCAGCACAAACGTACTGTCTGTTTGACTTTTGCGTGTCTTTGGTTACCTTTACGCAATTCTCCGCATTCATGGTTTCTCACAATTTTACGATATGTGTTCAACGATTAGATCTACATATCTAGATTGTTATATCATCAAAGATGGAAATCTGCTTTAATATTATTCTCCCCAAACGTCGAAATGAATACAAGTGTCACATCCTTGAAAATGCTGAAGCAACCGCCGGCGGCAAAAACTTATATTCCTATATACAATATCCAACGAATAATCCGACGAATCCAGATCCCTTCGCGGCGAATTTCAGATGTCCACGGCATAAATATTTCCAGGAGTATCCGTGCGCGGTTGGGTGCAAACAGACGTGACAAGAACGGTAATATTCAACGGCTCAGCCTTGCCGCAGCTCGTTATCGCTTGCGATGTTAATGGTTTTATAATATCGAGACGCCAGAAGAGCGCAGCAATGGCGGAGACCAGCATCGGATGTATTTAGCAAGAGACGGCGCAAAATCGCGAGAAGAGATCGGTAAGCTGCTGGAAGGGTACGGACGGAGGGATAGACGCGGACGGTTCCTTTAATCCGGTGGCGACGCTAAACATCGTGGCGCTGAATAGCTCCTCGCCGCTATATCCAAACCGGTTATCGGTTTTCGATCTGTGCGACGAAGCGCGAGAAACGTTGAGTGATAATGCGGCGGCTAATATCGTAAACGATAATTTAACGGCGGCGTTCCGCCCGACGTCGACGCGGTCGGGGCCCCGATTCTTTCAACGTTAAAACATGACGCGAAATGCATTGGCTGGTATTACACAACTGTATTGTACATTGTGTGTTTCCACAAGAAAGAATAAAAGGAAAAAAAATGAAAAATAAACTGAAATTATCCGAAAGAAAAGTGAAAATTTCTGTGGGTGAGAACTAAAGCTCAAGCAAGAAAATATATTTGACACGTTTATCTGTGACGCAATTGGTGATACTGCTTTTTGCGTGCTCAACGATCTTACATTAATCTTCAATTCACTATTTCTTGAACGGAAAAAAAAATTTTATTTAAAGAAAAACACGTTAAAAAAATTCCCAATTAATGTCAAAAACGTACATGACATATACTGATAAAATATTATAAGTAAAGAGGAAAATAATAGTTCAGGACATATAGCCTTCTTCAGTTCTATGTATATAGTATGATGAATAATTCTTTTGTTCTAACTGCCTAACATAATTTCGTATCTCAACTCCTTTGATGTATTCCTCGATATTCCTCGGGAATGGTACTTCTCTTTAATCATTACGGACCCACAAAGCGCAAAGTCATTTACGCCAAATCGCTAATTGATGCAAGCGGAAATCGTACGTAGGGTTTATACACACGAGTAACAAGCGACATCGCCATAAATAAACCATTGCGGTGCGCCTGCGCGTTATAATTATGTGCTAACTACTCGGTAAACAGCACTTCGTCCTAATGACGTCATATAGGTCCTGCTAACGACGGGACAGTAATATGCGCGTTGTGCACAATACCAAAACCAGAATGTTACAGATCACTTGCATTACTCTGTATCACGCTCAATCTAATCTTGGATTATCGCCCATAGTTCAAACGTGATTGCTTTCAAACAAGCGAATCCGATTTTCTAATCAGATTATATTTATTATATTAACTATTTATTAATCACAAATATATAATTCAATATCTTTCAAATAAATGTCACTTTATTACTTCAAACTTTAAATCCGTAACTGTTTAACGTCAAATAATGAATTTTATATTGAAATATTGAAATATGACAAAAAAGTCAACACAAAACGAAGAATATATTTTCAGCTAAATACATTAACAATGCATAGCCATTACTTTTAATCAAACAATACGATAAAGTTTCAATTCATTAACAATTAATTGAGATACCTGTGGTGATCGCGTCACGAGAGCGCAATATTACAATATTAATGACTCAAATCAATGTCCATTGAATGCACGAAATTCGAATATCTGACATCGAACGTTAGTGTTTACTGAATTTCGCGCAAATAGCTTTTTGTCATCCGCCATGACGACAGATTGTAAACTGCAAGGCTCAAGTTTTACGAATCAGTCGATCCATTATAGTCAAGCGCGTATCCGGAGTACTCTTTTAAGTACAATGCCCGCTTCACTCAAAATTGACATATCCCGACATAAAGAATTTTCGCGTGACGTACTGCGAAATGCAATTTCCACGTATACATGGCGCGCCGATTTCCTACACTGCAACGCGCTTAAGTAATTACTACGCGCACAACGTGCAACCCTCAAATCGGATTCGACGCACCCGCTTTCGCGTCGCGTTTACGTCCCCTCGCAATCCTCCACCACCTTCGTGTCTGCCTAACGAGGTACACAATGAGATTCTCCGCGCTTAAATCTCTTAAACAATAATTTTTCGGCGATCGTAATGGGAGTGTACTTGCCGAAGATGTCGGCAATCGACGGGATCACGATCACCGATCGTAATCGCAGGTTAGTGGAATCGCGTCATTCCGCGGCGGCCAGGTATTTCACGTCGACCCGATGCAATCATCCTTCCACAGCCTAGCCACTGCTACTCTGTATAGCGGGGCTGGCGTTAATTGATCAAATTACAGGGCCGTGAGCCGCCGTCGAAATTGCAGGACTGACGGACGCCACGTTTTCGGACCCGCTCTACCCCGAAAGGGGGCCGTCATGGGGGTGCCCCGTGATACTACGTGAATTTCAACCCCTATCTCCGGATACCCTTCTAACCGCCCTCGAACGACCCTTCGTTCACGGGCGGAAGGGGGAGGTCGGGAGAAGGGGGATAGAGAATCACTTCAAACCGATCGGGATGATGTTCCGCGAGGCTGCTCGACCGGTCAAGTGTTCATTGCCGGTTCATTCGTGCGAATTCCGCTTTTAATTAATGACTACCCAAACTCGATGATTGATCGACAGTATCGTTGATTGGCGGCGTTGCCGTGTCGATCAGAATTTATCTCCTATTCGATAGACAATATCTTATTATTGAAGTCTCTCTTAAAAAACGTCTTGTCACTTGTTACGTATTTTTCGAGATAGCTCTTCTTTAAAGACCCGTAACTAATCCCTTAAAACTCCGCGAACAAGTAATAAAATTTCAATGAAAATATGTTAACAAATTGCCGTTGCAAAATAGCAAACAAATTACATTTCCAAATTTATATTTAAAAAGTCCATTTTCGACATATGATTATGATTGCAAGCATAGTTTATTAACTGAACATATAATAACATGTATATATTTTTCTTGAATAATTATATGTATATGTGCAGTTATATTTCCTCAATATATTTAAAGAAATTAAGAAACGCAATTATTTCCGTAAAAATAAACTGTAACATAGAATAAAACAACTGTGATATTCTCTGGACGTTTGTGAAAATCGTCAATGTTCATCGTTATTCATTTTCCGTGCCAAAAAATACGTTCACGCATTGTTCATAGTCATAAAATTCTTGCATTTATATTAATTGACCTTGTGTCATCATATTTGAATGAAATATATAGATTAACATTTTAGGGCAAAATTCTAGGTTTTTGACTCGTCTGGTATTTTGCAGGTGGTAGGCAATTAGCCATATCAAACGGCTTGACGTGTCTCGGGGCACATTTACTGCCGATCCTTCGGCCCGACAGACCACCAACAACGGCCAGAATTTGTTGCAACAGTGACGAGGGTCGACATAGTTAAATATGATCGACGTGAAACGAGTGCCGCCAACGCCCGTACTTAGTTTGCCATTGTTTATAGTTGTTTTCAACCTGCCATGGCAAAGAGAGCGCAGGAGAAGCTTAAAGCGGATTATTATGCATGGATTGCGTAAATATTCGAATACACCGATTTAATAAAATATGATTCAACACCAACGTCGAGCATTATTACTTTTATCTATCGCGATATATAAAATTAACGTGAAACTGTACGAGAAATTTAACGTAAATTACATATAAAGTTTAGAATGTATCCGCGCGCGCCCCATACAAAATTACATGCGCAGGCATCGAGTTTTACAGTGTTTTATTTTGCGTAATATGAAATAAATTTATAAATGGAAATTGCGGCATAAAAACAGTCACATACAATTTACTATACGTTTTGCAAAGCATTCAGGTTTCAATAGAATTGAAGCTACAGTTCTCTAATACTTTATAAATCGCAGGTTTTAATTGTATATTTTTTTCAAAAGATTAATGTTTCATATGCGCAGATATTTACAATATGAAAACAGAGGTCTACTGCATTTTCGAACAAAGGAAAAATTTTATGATAAAGGTTTATCATGTTTATTTGTTCTCCGTTTTTTTAAGTCCCTCTCGCGTACGTATTTCCATTCTCCTGCGAACAAACCTGAGTCTGAGGTATTCGTGCAAATCGATTCGCAAGATTCGTAAGACGGTTGCAGCAATAGTCTCGCGAGCAACGGGCGCTCGAAACATTGATTCGTACCGCTTGAAACTTCGCGACGCCGCGAGGCATAACTTCCGCGAATGTTTCGTACACGCGCCTAGGCGGTCAATAACGCTGAAAACTGGTCGGCGAGACGAAGGGAGCGAGGGGGAAATTGACGTAATGAAATATGATCGACGTAGAAGCGCGAGTGCCATCGCGATGAAGTTATCCAGCTTGGTTTTCACACAATGGATGACTTCGTTGAAATCCGTACACGCACCAGGCCGGCATATCTATACGGTGCGTATAACACGTCAAACGCGAAAATATTGATTCGGCCATTGTCGAACTCTCTTTGGCAGAGAACGATATAGATTCGCGCGAAAACGCGTGACACATGCGAGCTGAACTGCTACGCTTGTATCAATGTAATCGATGATATCCAGATATTCCAGATGACCCTCTCAAGTATAACAGGCCGGTGACAATTCCGAGCAAATGGCTCGATCAAAGTAACAATATTTAATTTTTTTTTTAACAAAACTTCGCATCGCGTGCTTTTGTAATATTGTAAAATTGCGCTCAAAACTACCAAAAATTGCTTGGCTATGACACCAGTACGAATGTTACGAAAAGTAATTTTTTTTGTAAAATTTGACGATATAAACGAGTCTGTTAATCTTTTATGTTCTAATTATTAATTTTCTAACGTAATTATAAAGGATTATTTTTTTAATCCTCTGTATTTATACTTGCGAAATTTATATTTGCGAAAGAATGAAATAAAAGGACGTATATGCTTTCTGCATAAACGGTCATATTAAAAAAAAAAATATTAAGCAATCAACGTAGGCGTGCAGTAGTCGATATTGCCGGCTGCACCGAATCGCGTTAAACAATTTACATGGCAAGCAGCCGAGGAATATACGAGTTCCATAACTCGATTCCTCGATTGCGATACAAACGAAATCATCCGCTTTTCAAAGTTTCCCGGGCCAACACGACCGGAAGATCGCGCAATTCCGTGCCCGTTTATCTTCGCGAGTGTACATAGAGAAACGCGGGCGATTGAAGTCGAGGGGAAGAGCAAAGAGTAACAGGGCTCGTCAAGGGCTAAATCGATTTGCCTGTACGTAGAAGCCGCTGGCGCATCCATCCTCTTACCATCATGCCGCCGACTTTTATTTGCCGGTTCAAGCTGTTCTGCACATCCGTCGTCGTCGTCGTCGTCGTCTTCGTCGTCATCGTCGTATGTACGCAAGTTTCTAAATTCAATGCACCGCACGCAGGGCGCGACGCGAAAAGGGCCATGGCAGAAAGGACGATTGGTGTGCACGAGAAACGGTGAGCGAGAAGGGAAGCATAGGGGCCATGAGGCAAAGGAAATCAAAAGGGGAAAGGAAAAGGTTGCGGGGAAAAGAAGGGGCTGACCCAAGGTGGAATCTTGGGAAGAAATCGAAATTGCAGGTTTTCGTCGAAACGCTGGACTGGTCAGACGTGACCGAAGTGCCGAAATAAGGGACACGGGCCGTGTCCCTCTCCGCACCAAGATAAATAGGATATTTTGAGATAAATGCTTACCTACGTGCTTTCAAATGGTATCGAGTGCGCTACCCCGAAGTTACCATGCCCAAAGTACTCTCGATCATCTCCCTTCCCTCTTCCCTATACGACAGAAATTTACTTACAGTAGAACCTGGAGACACACATACACATACACACGCACGTACGTACATACACCTTTACATCGTCACCGTCGTTCTCGCTGCAACGCGAGCATTACTCTGTCGGCGTTCCGAGAATTAAATGAACCGAATAATTGCATAGAGCACCTCGACGCTCATGGTGCCCCGAATCTCCTTTGCCACCCTTCCGCGCCTTTTCACCCTTTCATAGTTACTAAAGTAACCATTTTATCTCGCACGACCGACTTGCTCCGAATATCGATTCTCGAGGACGCGAACGTTTTCTTGAATAGAAGACTTTATTAATCTCTCTTGAAGTCTCGTAGATGTGTTTGATCAATTAACACTTCATTCTCGAAATTTAAGAATAAAATTATACTTCATTATTTAAATACACGAACAAACGCTTACGTAAACGCTTTAATTATTGACCATGAGAAAGAACTTCGCGATAATGAATCAATGCAGGATATTGTAGCAACAGAATCGATATAGTAAAATCTCGTGTAAATATCTGCATTGTTAAACGTATTACAGAGGTCGATGATAAACATTTTCCCAAATAATTTCAAATATTTTCTACTGTAAATACCGAACGTAAATTTGTTGAAGCGGCGAAACGCGAGTTGTTAAAGCTTACTCAAACATGAAGTATTGTATCTCCGCTATTGAAAATAAAATTTCAATGCTGCGAAGCGGTAGAATTTTTTGTTGATCCGACGAACGAGTTGCCCCAAAGTTGACACCTACGCACACAAGCCAATTCCCATCACTTTTTCCGAAAACGCCAACAGCCAATGAGTTCAAAAGTAACGCTTTATATTGTCTTTTTAATTTCACGTCATAATGTTAGTACAAGACTCATTCACGATTACACGTCATAATGCCAGTATAAGAATCCATTAACAATTCGTATTTTTATAGATTTTAACGTGTATATCGATCCTGGTAACAATCTGTGATATCATTCGCGTTTTTTAAATAAAGTAACGCTTTCACGCGAAGTGCATAGTTATCAAGCAAGAAATTTCATGAATATATTGTACGCAAAAAAAATATTAATCTAATAATCAGAGTGAAGAATAGGGCAAGGAAAGCCGTAACAGGATGTTTGTGTTGAATTATTATTTTTAATAGACAACTATTCCAACCATTTCTTAACTGTTTTTAGATGCTTAGCATCATAAATTAAATCGTAACGATTTAGTTAGGGGGGTGGGAGGGGATTTTACTACTCCAACCAAAATTGTGTTTCAAGTCTGACGATTTGTCGGCGCGAAGTTTACTATGGTTGGAATAATTGTCTATTAAAAATAATAATTCAAAACAAACATCCTGTTACGGCTTTCCTTGCCCTATTCTTCATTTTAAATTTTAATCCACGGAGCCATTTGAAAATTGTTAATCTAATAAATCTTTAAAAATATTCATTATCTATTTCAGTATCTTTAACGAACAAAGTGCTTGAATTTCTGTGAATTTTTCTTGACATAAAGAAAGGGCAGATATTAATCATCAGTATAACGATCGTATTGAATGTCCGAGAAAAAGTAAAACTTCTCTCATTTATCATTTGACAATTACGCGTGAAGTTGACACAAAATTCTCAGAGAATGTTCTAAAGCAATTAGTTCTTGAAAAAATCGAATAATACTTGATAAAATCATAGGATTCTTAATATATTGCGATTTCTCAACATGGTAATCAATATTTCCGAACAAAATTGTATCACTTTTTTTCAAGATTTTTTAATGCCGTTGTTTTGTCATTCTTGTCTGCTAAGCAAATTTTCGAAAAAGAATAAATATGGAAAAAATATGAAATTATCATGCAAACTTATTTTACATAAGCTTATTGTATATATAAGCATCAATCGTGTTATAAAGAAACTTGGGGGGGATCTGTCAGTGACGAATCGCTATCATTCACTTATAGTCTTTCCTTAATAGACCATGTAAAACGATATACTATACAATTTACGTCTCTATATAAACAATCATCCATCTACCTATACAAGACATTTGAATTACGTTTAATAGAAATGGGATAAAGTAGATATATTGTATCGTATGTCAAATTCAAATACCAAAAATTGCAACGAATTAGATTATAGCATAAACTAATAAGTATATAATTAATAATAATAATAATAAAATACTTACATTTATACATAATATCTATTATAATAACATGATGCATATAATTCAGTTATAATAAAATGTGTTATAAATTAGATAACTAAACTGCATTATAACATAAGGAATTAATTCGTGACTGTAATATGTAATTGGAAAAAAATGTACAAAAATTATGGAACATTTTAAAATCTTAGTGTTCCAATTTTACATAATAAAATACATTAAGTACATATGTGTGTGTGCCCGTAAGCAATTTTCTGTGTTAAGAGCATCTGAATATCCATATTACTTGCACATTCCATTGACGAGAATTACGATCTATTCGAAACGAGTTTGTGGAAGGGATATGAGAGGAGGAAGGCTAATTGCTTGATCGACAGCGACGTCGCTCGGACCAGAGGAAGAAAATTTCTCCCTCGATCCTTCAACGTCGTCGTCAACGTCACGTCAACAACATTCCATTACGAGGCTCGCGACGGCGACAATGTTGGTGTTCCCCTCGATCGATCTTCTTCCTAAAACGGTGCACTTTTAGTGTCGCGTCGGGCTGACGGGTAAATATGGATACCGTCAAAAATTTCGGGCGAAGTGCTCGAACGCAAGACGCGACGGGCACAACACAATCGGATGATCCGCGGATTTTTACGGGTCTTCAGTGGCAGTTCGAACGAAGAAAAGTCCATCACGCGACCATTACGAACTAACATCGTACTTTACACGCGTAACAAAACACTTTCCTCGGCGAAGCATCTGTAAACGCGACGTGCAGGCAGCTTGGAGAGGAATAAAAGTCGTACAAACATTGGAAACTCCGAAAGAGCATTTTCGGTAGATAGGAGTGCGGGTAAGTGCGGGTAGGGGTTCTCGAGTATGACCGTGTTGCAATTTATGTTCGAGAGCGCGAGAGATCGCAAAATCATATAACTGTTTGGAGTCGGCGCGAGAGCCAATGTTTACGCGAATAACTTTCGATAGTGTATAGACGGACCTTAAATTTTACAGCTGCATCAATGCGAAACGACATCCCACGCCGATTCTTTCGCGACTTGAGATCTGATATAGCCTAATAAAGTTTTGAACAACGATAAAAATGCACGTCCGTTTATTCTTCTTCTGATATAATTGTTATTACTATTTATATTTTGAAATATTTTTATCTCCTCAGTGTTCATGCAACTATCAATATAATATTTTACACTTTTACAATAATAATTTGTCTAAAAAGTAATTTATTTCTGACGCGTCAGTTACTTTAAAAAAGATATGTTTTATAAAATAAATACTTGATAAAATAATTTTGCATATATCTTGCAAATATATTAATTCATATATAAATCTAAGTTATATAATTTCTGTAATACCAAGTCATTAACGACTGGTCGGTTTGTCTTTTAAAAATTTAAAATTTTTGAAAGTTTTTGAAACTAGTGAGATTTTGATAAGAAAAACGTTAAGAATCCTTGAATATCTAATAGCACTTGCAACATACGGAGAATGTAGGCTACTGGAAAGTTGAAATTTGAATATAATTACCTAAAAAAGAGCAAGAGCTTATGTATAACGGAACATATATTTAATATCAATGCAATTTCTCTGTTCAATAATTAAAGCAATAGTTTATATTACATAAAAAAAAATATTAAAATTAAATACAAACAAAGATGTCAAATTCAGCATCAGCTTTAACATTTAACAACCTTTTATGCCATGATATTTTTGTAGCTAAAATAATTATGTTGGAAATTTATTTTTATTTTTAATAAAACAATAAAAGATGCACATTTTTATTGCGTACAGACAAAAATAATATGTAAAAGTCGAAGCTTTCATAATTGTGTGTTATAAATCATGATATTTATAAAATGATTGTTCTGTCATCGCGAATAAATTATTTAATTCCTAATATACATATATGTCCATGTTGATTTATGTTATCAATGCGTAGATTGATTTTTATTACGCGACGTCATTCAAATTTACGCTTAATGTGATGATCTGCTGCTGTCAATTTCACCGTTTATTTAAAGCGCGCTCGCATTATCTACCGCATTGCCGGCCCTACCGTTCCTCCACCTTTCATTATTATTATCATTTCACTTCTCTCTCAACACACAACGAGCAATTTCACCGAACGATTTAACGATACCTTAATTTGGTATTCATTCAAGCGCGCTCCATCAAACTTCACATCTTCCCCGAGCGAAACACTTTGCGCCATCGTGGCCACGTCTTCGCCCGTCTTCGCTCTCGATCGTGATTTCGCGGGGGAATATTTGCAATTTAGATAGGGCCGCGTATATAGCGACGGGGACGACGCGGCATCCGGTGCATCCTCCGGTGCTCGGGTGTGGACGAGGCGCGAAGGGGCACCGGGAGACAAATGTTTCGAGGGGAAGAGGGTGGCCGGTCGTCGCTTGCTCGCTGGCGTCGCGATGTTAAATAATCGCGTCGCCGGCACGTTTTCGCGTAACGAGGACGTTTATCAGGATCCAGCAACCGGGAACTGATTTACAAATAGGCCCCGAGAGAGGCAGCTCCTCCATCTCCCCTTCATTCCCCTCCTCCTTTCCTACCGACACCTTTCTCGCTCGCTCACCCGCTTACTTTACAAACTTCCCCCTACAAACATCCCTGTCCCACGTCAGCTTCTCCCTTTTCCTCGTGCCATTTTCCACTCTGCCTTCCTTTGGTGGCAGAGACGAATCAGCTTAAGTTTTCGGTGCATCGTCGAAGAATATTTCCTATTTCAAGCTTAGCCACGAGAATCGAACAAGAACAAAGAGTTTCATGTTTCATGATAATAATTTATGTATGATTCTCCATTGTTCAAATGTTTCAAATATTTCAAAACGCGATGCAACCATCATATAATATATATCATATAGCCTATTATTTTTAATTCTAATTATTTTCTAGTATTAACTTTTAATTATTAATGTTTATTTAGAATTGACATATTTCAACATAAGTGTTGCAGAAAGAAACTCCTAAAATTTTTATTTAGGTAATTGTAAGAAATTGACACGTCTCATAGAAGATAATTATATCTAAAATATCTCGTATATCTAAAACGCTATTTTATTATATGATTTATTATACGATAAGAGACAGGGCCTTTGTTACCCGGACTGTCTTGAAACAGCTAGTAAGTTCATGAAAAAGATACAAAAGCAATTTCTTCGAAATGAAACTCGAAGCAAAGGTCCATCAGACTCTTCCATCAAGAAATGGAATGGTATGAGTTCGTCTCGCGCGTAACCGCAAGTAGCATTAATTCGTAAGAGTTTATATTCCTCTCGTATTTTCGAAGAGAGACGAACGATAAAGTGGATGCGGTTCTTTCGGGATCTGGAGGTTAACCTAAGACGCTCTCCCTTCCCTGGCCTGTCCCTTCGTCGCGCGGCCCTTCCCAGCTTTTCCTCTCCAGGGAAATCATTTTCATTTAAGATCGTACACTACGACACCGTCCACGACCAAGCTAGCGTAGAACTCTCTCGCTCTCTCGCTTGGAATAAATTATTACCCGCACATCGACATGCGAATACCTTCTTCCCCCCACGGTACGTTTTGCAAACAGTTCTCGCGCCGCGATAAAAATAACCGTGGAAGCTGTGTCTATTCAAACGGCGGATCGCTTTCAACATACCGTTATCAAACGTTGCTGTTGTTCAATGAACGCCGAACGAGAGCTTTTTTTCCCTTCATAAACGCGTTATTATGTGTTTCCTTTCAAACAATGCATGCGAAAGAGTACAATCAAAGATCGCAACCAAAACTCGAGCGATTATGGATAATACACGCTCGTTTACGCACACATAATATACCCAAGCAAACGTAATACTTCAATTATGTATATCCTGATTTATCGAATAACAATAGTATAAGAGTTAAATGGTGTAAATATATATAGAAGTATAGAACTATCGAATTTGCTTAATTTCTCAATCAAACGGTTTACACATTGCCGTCTTCTCTGCCTATTGTGATCAAAGTGCATCCCAAAAAATTTAACGGTGTTTTCGTGAGCGAAAACTCAGTTTGACACAATCGGACGGCGTTTCGTTTTAACGAAGTCATGTTACATAGAACGAAGCGAGGCGGCGCGGTTTTGTACGAAGGATCAAAAAATACACCTGTCACGGCGTGAAATCGGAAAAAAATCGGCACGATGATCCGAAACAACAGAAAACAGTAAGCCTGCGTGACTGAATGCCACAGATTGCCAACAAATCCCTGCGAAAACTGTGTCATGTAAAACTTGCAGTTTCGCCATTGACCACGAAATATACGATACACAACGGCGCATTGGTGCATCACGATATGTAGTCGTTCGTAACAAAGCTGCATTTAAAAAAAAGCTTCCTGCAATAGTCTGTGAATGCATAAAGAAACTTTAATAAAGATTTTCAAATTTTTTTTAAATATCACGTCGAAATAATCAAAACAAGTTACTTTTATCTACGTTGCATTATAAGAAAATCAATCAAATTCCAGAAATAATTTAAAAACTATATATAATATACGATAAAAACGTAAATGTAAATATACATGTTATTTTAAGAAGTATTTTTACATACATATCTAATTATTATTAATTTTCAAATCATCGTATAAACGCCTATGGCATTTTTCTGTACGTTAAACTAATTTATTAAAATTGCATGTATTTTTAATTATGCTGAATATATTCCATATGTCTCTATTTTTATTCGCGTCTTTTTTCTTATTTTTATGCGGTTTTTGTAACGAAAGCAACGCTTACTTATTAAATTTCTATGTTATCTTTTCTACCGCGTTTTCTCTTTGCATTCGACAGTCTTTTTCGCCGTTTGAAGATTGACCGAGGCAGGAAACATAACTATCGAAACGATCGATATTCCCGAATAATAATTCGCTTGTCCCCGAAGATTCAACGATTTCCCGACGTACAGTTCCGACAAATCGGTGCGGTTGAGCCGCCGGGAGTACTGGGACGACCATAAAGCTCCTTGCCACGGGGTGAATCGAGCGCGGTGTCCGCGATGTAAATCTATGCATAGCTTTTGTTCCCCCGTCGTACACGCGTTGCCCCATTCGCAAAAGTTTTCTTATTGCTGTATTCGAATATTCGAATACGGCAAAGGTGTATAGCGAAAGAGATGGTATGCTTTATCGCTTTGCTTTTCTCTTTCCTTATGTATAATTTGGGAATTTTATCACTCATTCGATTTAGAAATACAGTAGAGTCATCGAAAAATATATAGCTGTCCATTTGATTTTATTTGTATTAATTTGTATCCTCTTCAAGGATTGCGTACGATTTTTCATAATTTTAATTTAGAGTAAGGTAAATTTAGAGTAAGTAAATTTAGAGTAACGAGTAAGATATTTTGTGTTGATAATTATATAAATGTTTAAAATTCATAACATTTCAACAATTCGCAATAATCAATTATTGCGAATTGGAATACAAATATATTATGTAATAATATATTGCAACAATATATTATGAAAAAATATATATAGTATTTTTTCTTCATTCCTAATTTCAGCATTATGCTATTATTTAACAATATAAAACATATATCTTCAAGTAATAAATAATGATTCTTAACGTATACATATTATAGTTTAAGATTATTAAATTTTTTATAGACCAGTCAGAGTCCAAATCCATTTGGAAACAAAATGTGATTTATAAAAAATTAATATTGCAATTTTATGGATTATTACCAATTCACACGGACGGAATAATTCGATGAAAGCTTATTAATCGCGCATGCAAACTATGAGGCGCAACTTTTCTCTCGAAATACCATAAAATAACAGATATCATGGCGCCTTTTTGAAGCGTGAACGAATTACGGGTTAAATCATTGAGCGCTTTCCAATTGCCACGCTGACTGAAGCCTGACCGCCATTTAGTGGACCGTACATACAGAGCGATCGTTTGGCGTGTAAAAATACGCGCCACTTTTGACATCATAATGAGATTGAGCGTCATTATAAGCGCATAAACACGTTCGACGCTCAAAAGGGGATAAAACGCGGCTTAATTATGTGCAATTAAACCCGGATGGCACGAATAGATAACAGAGTCCCAATGAAAACGATGTACCCGCTAATGGATTAAAGTCCAATTTTCTTCTCGTACAAACGACCTAACAATTACCGACGAGAGTATCATTGACAAATACATTGACGATACGACCATCAACATTGAAAAATAAATAGCAATGCTTTACGCATGCTTTAAAAGCCATTAATATCACAAAGAAATAATTGGGATTATATCGCGCTTATTCAAGCGTAATAATTAACAAAAGGCTAATAATCTGATAAAAATACAATGTAATAAATTATAATTGCATAATGCTCTCTGCAATGTTGATAATGCATATCGTCATTATTATCAGAATATAATAATATATTTCCACAAATTCATTAAAAGCGGAATATTAATCTCTTAATATTTTTATACAATCAATATCTACGTGGTACGCGAGATAAATAAATATCTCGGGGAAATCGACCTGAATATCCAACACAATTATAAAATGTCTCATTGCGCGGAACTTCTTTTACAAGGCTCCTTTGCAACGATCTTGTTGTAAAAGCTCCGACCGGCATTTGAAATTGCGTGTGCAGCTCCTGAAGACTCGACTAAAGAAACACCGAGGCGGAGTCGTTAAACTTATCGTCGCTGTTAATGAGTAGGGACTTGTAAAGAGACAGCCAACAGCATTTATCTCTCGTCGCGGCTCTTTGTGACGCGGACTGCAATCAACGGTGTAAAGGAGTTCGGTCTACAAACCCCTTACATGACTAACTTCGTTGCATCGAGACTTTCCTCCTTTATCTCCCACGCACAAGAAATCCCGAAAGACATTCGGCATTCCGCGCTTAAGAAACTTACGTCTTCTTCTAAACAGGCCACGTATTCTCTTTTGTTCTTTCATGCATTTCGTTCATTGCTTCAGTCACGTCACGTCTTTAATCATCGAGCGTGCACGGGCAGTCGAGGAAAACAAACTTTAGTTCTTTGAGTAAAATCTTCGAGGGACCGGTGGTGAATCGTCTGAAAGACGATTATTGTACGATCGTATTTTTGATTGCCGAAGCTGGTGTTGTAATCTTCAGTTTATATATGAATAAACAAAAATAGGATCGTTTAATAATTGTCGTATGCATGATCCCCTATCATCTACTTTAATAACGTATACTGCAGATTAATTAAAATCGAAAATTCTAATGCAAAAATATCTACGGTACAATAATTTTGAGTTATAAATGATTAAAATTATCCAATAATATCAAAAGTTCGCGCAAAGTTTAGATTCGTATTCTAAGTTTAAATCTATCGCGATCTATTGAATGTTATAAATTTATTTAATTCGGAGGTAATACTGATTTACTAATTTCATCATTTGGTTTCTCTTACTGCAGATACTATGTTATGTATATAACTGCAGTAATCAGCTGATATTGATTAGTGATAACTGATAGCGAATTTTACTGTAACACACTTATCATCTGATTCTATGTATCATTTACATATATCGCAGAGAAACGTTTTCTTTCTATTCTTCCCATATCTTTTAAACTGAATTCGATGGAACTATATTACATTATTATTTCTAATATCTCGTCAATTCTCGGAGTTTGATTATAAACTGAATCACATATCACACATATCTGCCTATATTTAATCATTTCTTTTTTAATATTCTTTTTCCTAAAATGGATTAAGCAATGAACCTATGAGACATTATATCTATTTATAAACCGCACAAATATAGAAAACGGGCTAACTAAGAACCAGGCGCGGTAAATAATGCGCGAAAGTTTTATTTTTATTCCTATTTTACATATCTTCCAACCTTGCCTCAGTGGTCGAATTGGTACGACACCTTCACGGAATGAAGAAAGTTTCAGGTTCGAACCCTGGCTGAGGTAATATTTTTCGCAATGATTTCTTTACAGTTATTTAGATGCATATAGCATCAAAAATTAAAATCGAATCGATTTAATTAGGTGTAGGGGGACCCCGATTTTACTACTCCAACCGGAGCTGTGTTTCAAGTCCGACAAATTTAGTCGGCACGCAGTTAAGGTTGGAAGATATGTAAAATAGAAATAAAAATAAAACTTTCGCGCATTATTTACCGCACCTGGTTCTTAGTCAGCCCGTTTTCTATATTCGTGCGGATTTCCATTGGAACACTTCGAATTCTACTTATAATATTTTTATATTCTAAACTTGATGTTTTAATTACACATATCTTCTCTATTTATAACACACTATTTTTTCATAGATTCATTCCCTTAAATGGAAATCAAATATAACTTAACACTCACCGATACGATGCGCAGCAGCGGAGTTGTAGCACGACTACGTTGATCTGTAAAATACAAATATATATCCAGATTTAAAAGCGGCTTCAAACTATTGTTTCAAAATATAATTGCGCACATTAAATTTTTACACATTTTTCTTTTAAGTGAAGATATTCATTAAAATAATTATATAATTTCCAAAAAATAACTAATTCCGCAGGTTTATGAATAATAAGTAATTAATAAAGTTAATAATATTATTTAAATAAATAATAAACTCACTTTATGGTTGCTCCGCCGGTGCCCGATGTCTCCCAAGCCTCCTCCTCCTCTCAGAAGTTCCTTCTCGCATTTGCACAACACTCACTCGCGAAAATACTCAATCACACGGCACTTTGTTCGACATTTCTGAAATAAATCACAAGCGGATTGTATTTTATTATATTGCGACGGAATAATATAGAAATTGTACAAATTTACTATTTGCTTAGCATTCACGACATTTCGCAAATTATAATCTGAATTTCCACGAAATCTCAAGAAGGAGATAGTTTTAACGAATCATTGATGTACAACAAACGCTGAATTTATATTATGTAATTGATGAATATTAAAATGCGAATGTAATTGCGCAATTCTACTTACTAATTAAACTAAACTTGCGTTGCAACGAACTTGGAGTTAATGCTTTTCCTGACGCTTTGTTAATAACCGAAAAATTCGTAAATGGTGTCGATAACTTCACACCGATACCGCGCGATACAATTAATAAAGTCGAGTTAATAAACTAATTAAAACGCGATAGACCGGCCAAAAATATACAATCGAAATTTCAGTATTGCGCAATACATTTGGAATGCGTGAATCCCGCTAAATAAACGTATTATTAATAAATGATCAATATATCGTGGCTTTTCGGTACTTGAATCATTCGATTCGGTGGTTCGCTTATTACTCGGCGCTTTCAATCCGAAAACGATGAACAAATTACATTTTATAGGATCGATGAAAAATGCGAACCGAAATACAATGCGAATATCGTTAAAGAAATAGTTATTGCCCGTAAATATCGCAACGAGGCAATAATTCCCCTCTTCCGTCGCTTCGATTTGTGCTTTAAACGATTAACATTAAACAACGCTATAAACGTGAAATATTCACGTCGATAATTATTTTCGTCATCTTAATATACTTATGTATCGTTAAGCATAAGTATTAGCTAATTAACGCGAATGGATAAATGTGAAATGAGAGAGTTAGAGAGAGTGATCGCGTATATTCTTGTCTCGAAGAGCAATACGACGATATGCGGAGCGACACGCACCGCGACTTACTCGCTCGATCGTTATTTCCGCGTGAGTGATAGCGCGGCGACCTTGTTTACGCAGCACAGGTCTGTAAGTACGTCACAACTACAAGAGTCAAAACCAAGACTGCCGTCCCGAAATATTCTTCGAAATATTATAACGCTTTATAAAATACATTCAAGCTGATGAATATTCTATTTCTTTTCAAACAAATTATTAATATGCTCGATGTACACGTATTATGGATACTCGTTATTAAAATTACTTAATACGATGTACTTTGCGGTACTTGTGAGAGCGCGATAGACAAATTATACTGTCTGCGAAATATACAAAGATCTCGTGTACATAATATGTCATGCGTACTCGACTCTGTTTGCAAAACGAGCGCCGAGAACTGTGTAACAGCCGCGCCGTTACAAAATGTAACGTATTACAAAATAAATTCATAGATATTCTATTTCTTGTATAAGTTAATTTGAAAGCATTATTTTGCACGCGCGACGCGCTTTGCTTCATAAACTTGTTACCGTATGGAATAATTATTATTTTGGAACAATTAATTAAAATTATTTTTAAAAATTCCATCTATTTTGCATGTAACAGCTAAAATTCTAATACTAATTATGTATTATATAAAGTGGGTTTAATTTCCAGAATGTGCTATTAAAAGATTGTACTGCAGTAGTACTTTCTAAGAAATATACGTAAGTTCCGTAGATAGTAAAGGGACCAAATGTCGCGATCCGTCGCAAAACCCAATAACAATGTCGATACGTTGCAACCGAGTACTTTCCACCATTACGACGTTTTTTAACCACCGAGATGGACGCAAAACCTTTTTATTTCTTTCGTGAACGGACGCGCCGACGTGGTGAAGTATAAAAGAGCGAAGTAACGGAAGAAGCCGTCGTTGAAGTCGAAGAAAGACAAACCACTCGGTCGTGACGAGTCGTAAGTTCCCGCAGCCGGTAGTACCGGGACTCTGGAACGAAACTAATCGAAGAGCATGACGCAGAAGCCTCTCATCCGTGGAGGGTCGCCGCTATTGACTTAGCAAAGTTTGGATTGCCGTGCGGATAAGACGCGCAGCAGAGTCAGCAGGCGACCTGCGGAAGCTTCCAGCGAGCTTCAGCCTCATCCTCGTCTTCACGCGTATTCGGTAACGAAACTTCCGGTCGCACAGTCTGCGTTTAAAGCGACCGGCGGCGAATTACGACGACGGCCGGACATGGACCTGCACTAAAACCGACATTAATACTTGTTCTATCGAGACTCGCGAGAATACCAGATTCGACGTGTACAAGCGTTTGCTTTTGAACGGATAAATGTCTTCCCTTTGCGTTTTATAATATACTCGTAGTTATATTAAAATTTTAAAAATTATATATTGAAGATATAATCCAAAAAAGTAAAGTTATTGATAAAATACACAAGTGCTGTTTAACGCACTTATTATTGAAAAATTTAAAATATATTTATTTCTCGTCGCGTGTAATGATATATTTCTTTTCTTATTGATAATTTCATATAATAGATATTATTAATTGCAAATTATTTGAAAAAACCAAGCTCATAAGCGTTAAACAAGCCAAAATATTTAATTCCAAATTAGAAATAATGTTGTATAAAAAATTGAGAATTGCTTTATATAAATATAGATTTATATAAAAAATAGAAAATATTCTAAGCAAGCTAAATAGTAATAAATTATTATAAATACAATATTGTCATCAGTTTTTCTTAGCTTGCGTAGAAACAATATAAAAATTTCAAATAAAGAAATATACTTTCCGAAGTTCATGGAAATTCGAAGGGAGTGACAGATTAATCATCCACGTTGCTTTGCCCGAGGAAAGAGTTCCTCGCAAATGTCAGGAAAAGTCAAGTCAAAGGCAGAATCGGAGAATGCATTTATATCGTTCGCGAAAGACAACGCGGCGCTCGTTGTCTCGTTAAGTCGACAGAGATCGAGCGTTCGTTCCTTTGGTCTGCGAGAAGGAGCATCGCCCCTTTTCAATACGTCAACCCCATTCAACCTCCGGGGACCCTGGAATTTTTTCTCTGAGCAAGGTGGCTCACGAAGACATCTTTTGCATAAAGGAACACGGTCGGCTTTGATAAAGAGAAAAAGACAGGGACCCGAAAAATAACGATGCTGCGGTACGCATACATGGATAATTCGTACGTGGAAAATATCCTTCAAAAACTTGATTAACGATTTCTGAGTATGCGACGCTGCATGCAAAACACGAAACAAATAAAGCTTTCGTCGTTTTTCGTCATGTTTAATTTACAAGAACAAATTATCCATATACATACATATATATATATATATATATACACTTTAAATGTAATTATAACTAGTGTTATTCTTAACTGCACAATCATATATGTATTTTACTACGATAGAGCAAAATGCTCGTACCTATTAAACATGAATATTCTCTAATTATCTCAAAATAAAATATTCCTTTAATTCTTATTGTCAAAAAAATGTTTCTGTGATGATCTCAATAATTAGATAACCTGTTAGCGACGATAGAATATCAAAATTCAAACCGCGGACCAATCAGAAAAGTGCGAGACTGTTCTCCGCAATTGTTCGTGTTAAGTATAATAGAAACAGATGCATCTGTCCAGACATCATTTAGTAATTTAGTATGTCGAAATTCGCTAATAAAGCGCTCGCTATAACTTGATTTTCGCGACCGAGTCGAGGCTTGATGGCGACCGAGCACGTGAAAACGTGGGAAGGAACGGGATGAATGCTATCGTTTCGCGATAATGGCCGTAATGACGACGATAATGCCTCGACACATGCGCCGCGGAGAACCGGCGGCTTGATATATCATTTAAATCACGACCGGTATCATTACGTACGGATGCTCCTCGTCGTAACAACGATTCCGACCACAGAGAGTGCCGGAGTTAAGCGCACCCTATGGAGAAGACGCTCGTGCGGTGTCGTTAACAATGTCATCTCCTTGTCGTCCACCTACGCGAACGACTGAATATGAAGTAAGCGGGTGCCACACGACGAGTCGTTTGCGGCAATAACGATAGCCCCAACGGTAATAACCCTCTTCGTTTATACACATTGATGGAGCTCTACCGTTGCCAACGAGGAGGTATCACACGTGGAATTACGAGCGTTCGCTTTGTCTCTATTGTGAATGGAAATTTCAGAGTTATATTTCTTACATGCATATATAGCGATATAGGTTCTGAGTAAACTGATCGTTAAGTATAGCCTTCTTTATACGCGTGGAGTGGTTTAATAGGTGCTTATTTATTCCTTCCTAATCTCCTTTTGTTTTCGAACATATGCAAATAATAATTCAGTTACAGTATAATAATTAGCAAGGTACAATTAATGTTATATAATAATTACTCTTGTGGAGTGTCAGTTTCTCAGAAAAGATAAAAAAAAACCTATCTGTATATATGCATTCTAAAGTTAAAAAGGAAATAAACAATTAATAATTTTAAATCATAAAAATATGTTGTTATACATATATAAGCAACAAGATATAAGAAAGGCTATGATTCTGAGTTTAATTAATCGTATATCACAGCACATTTTTTTCATTAGACACATATTGAGAAACGTTTTTTTCTATTGATGTACTGAATAATATTGTTTTATAAACTATCTCTCTTTCCTTTGCATAAATTCCTAAACTCTTCAATTTTAAACTCATGTAACCATCGACGTCTGACCGACAAATCGCCCCTTCTTCAATTTCAAACTATTATTGGGCAAACAGGTCGCGTTTGCAATTGTTAATATTTTCCCAATTTCGAAAACCACGACCGTTTATTTACGCAATAGAAAATTCTCGGATGATCCTGAGGGATTATCGTCAGATTTAAATCATACGCATCCGCGTGAGTGAATCATTTCAGTCGTGTATTCGTTTGCAAAGTCAAATTAATTCGTATAATCTTCGTTATCGCACAAAGCGGAGTGCATAAACCTCCGGTGCTTGCTAACCAATAATAGAATTTCTCTCCTCCGCCCGTGTTATTTCCGAATGAAATGGATAATACCAATTTCCACAATGCACGTTGCAAATAATGCATCGCGCTCAATAGATTTGACGCTCTCTAATGTTTAACGTCCTCCGGTTTATTCATTGACTTCAAAAGAGCGACCATTCGCTTAAGCAGTGAAGTTTTTCCGTTTCTATATGTGACTCGATCGTATTGCTCACTCGTTTATTTTTACTGCCATCGCATATTTATTTTGAATTTTTTAAACAGCACTACAAATAACAATCTTACATAAAATTGGATGTTGTTTTCCAGAGTAGAGAGATATTGAAAATTGTTTTTAACAGTACAAATATATTCGTTATATATTTGCTGTTTTAATTTAAAACAACGCGTTTCGCGAGGCAAATCCTCTCGATTTAATATTACGCCAGATTGCGTTTCCGCGATAGACAGTATTTTCTTAACGGACTAAAATCATGGGGCGCGCGCATGTTTTCTCTGGGTTGAGAGAAATCGCGATCTTTCTTGTTTCTGTATTTTCCAAGCGAAGTAAACTTATCTACATTATTCAAATGATCCTTCAGAGTTCTCGTTTTAGCCTCGTCCAATATTACTCGCAACCGCCACAGTGAGAGGAGACGGAATTCATCCCTGTACCGCAGGGATCAGCGTCGCAATGGATTAAACTATGCACGGCCATGTCGGGAATGCGTTGATAACATTATGCGCATCTTTTTCCCTCATGAATGTCGCCGAGATGCGGACGGACAAAACGAGTGGATTTATAACGGAGGCGAAAGATTCCCCGCCGCCCCTCCCCTCCACCGTCTTCCCCTCGACAAGACCACCGTGCGTAATATTCATTCTGCGAGATACGTTCCTTGTAACACAGGGCGGAAAATCAAGGTTCTATACCGCGCGAGTTACAATCCTCCCCCGCAGGCTGTCCTTCGTCCTTCGTCGACTTATTATTCCGCATTGTTCCAATCGCCCTACTACGTTCTTCGTCTCGGTATCGCGCGTCCATAACACGCGCGCGAATCGCATGTATCGCGCAATTGGGCATGTATCGCGCGCGAGCACGATTAAATTCACTCGACGGGCGAGAGAGGAAACTATTTCGTAACTTGCCCGCTTTGCAGATTCGCAACTACAGATTAAGCGAGAAGGAGTAGGACAGCAGTAGCGGCGGCAACGGTAAGGAAGAAGCGCAGACTCTGGGGGATGTTGGAGCGCGAGATAACGTGCACGGTTTAGGCTGTATGTACTAAGCCGGTCGCCGAACAAGAATACGCGCTACTGCAGCTGCGACATTCTAGCTGCTACATATATGTGCCATATTGTATACGTTAGCTCGTGCATGAAAGAAAACGTTCTTGGCAGAAAAAGATGATTAAAAGACGACATGGGAGCAACGTCCGTAATTTAAATTTTCTTGTCTAGCTAGATACATTATCACACTGTTTAAAAATAAAGTTTTCAAATATTAAAATAATCGAGAAAATATCAAAGTCACTTTGATATTTTGCCGAACATCTTATTTTGTTTATTTTTTAAGTTTTATAAGAAAACATTGCTACTTGAATCATGCGATATAATGAAAGAATAACTCATTCATTAGACTTATTGAAGAGCTATGAATTTGTTTTAGATCTTTAATAATTTCTTTCCTCTAATTATTCTATTATTATTATAAATTCTCTAATAATTATAATAATGAGCATTTTGAATAATATATATTAAATTAAGAAAAAAAATAGCACGTTTAATTTGTGGCTTCTTATTTTACACGATAATCGTAAATCTTATAGCAGGGACACTGAATATTTTATCATTGCCTACGTCTATCGGGAATATGTTCGGATGCGCTCGAAACCGCGCAATATAGTTGCTCCGGGAAAATAGCTTTCATTCGTGGCAGAATAATTGAGGTCACCGCACCACTTCGATGAACGCGGAAATCGGCCGAAATCCCGAAAATCGAATTTTCCGACTTCGCTCCAATTTCAGTCGGCTTTTAATAAGTCAACAGACAAGCTCGCTCGATATTCAGCCCAGCGTGCGGTACCACGGCACAGGCCAATACCGAAACGGCCGTCCTCCCCGTCCGCGTCGTCGGGGCGAAGGCGCGCAGTTCGCGTTTCGTTCCAACGCGTCACGTGCACGCCGTCACCGCGAACCACTTCAAATCTGACACCGCATCGGCGCACGTACGCAGCCGGTTTAAGCGGGCATGTTTGCACTGCCAGTGTTCCGCTAACGAACCTATCCAACCACCCCGTACCCGTCTCGCGAACCCTTAGCGACCCCGGTTGACTCCTCGTCGTCGCTGTATTCAACTGCCATGCATGTTTCACTCCCCGCTTACGCATATTCGCTTTAATGATATAAGTCGAAACGCCGCGAAACTCTTGACGCGTCGAAATCGTTTCTCTAGAATTCTAATTCTCAATCGCGGCACGTCACGTCGAAGAGAAAGCGCATTTCTTCTATTTGCATACGTAAAGACCAATTTTTTTTCAAAGATATCAACAAATTATTTCAATTTTTCTGCACTCTTTTTCTTGTTTTTTTTTTTAAAGAACGTAAGTATAAATACATTGCAAAAAATGTTTGTATGTTATAATTTTCCATTGTATTAAAATTTTAATCTATTTCGTTTATTTCTGCTTTCTAAAACATATAATAATGTCACCATCGGAAAAAAAAGACGAGGATTTAATGGCTGTGCCGATAGAGTTATTTTGTAGATCTCAAGTCAGCAAATAAAGAGGCAGGAAACGATACAGCATTCTCAAAGAGTTAAATGTATTCATCAATTGTTTAGATTTGCCGAAGAGATACTCTGAGGCTAATTCAAATGCGAGAACTAGAGAAACACGGTCAAACAACTGTTAGTGCACGAGTCAGTAGGGAAGAGAAGGTGAGTTGTTCCCTGTCAGAAACAGTTACAAACGCATTTAAGGAAGTTAAATCGGGATGTTTGTTCCTCAACATTTGGCGGCTCTGGCTAAATTCAGGCATTTGCGAGATTAGTTTCAATTTTGAAGGAAATATAGCAGCCGATGTGCAATGACACGAATGTTTGCATGGCCAAATGGCTAATAATTCCAATTTATAAGCTTGTTGTGTTATTAACGTACCGCTACGAAACGTTTTAAACCTTTGTATCGATTAGAATAATCGTATCGGCTTAATTTGAAATATTTAATTTCTCATTTGCATTGCGCGGACAAGTGCCTGACAATGCTAACTTGCGAGATAAACTTGTCGCTGCGAAATGTAAACGGGGCTGAACGAAGCGACCGAATTTGGAAGCATCAGGTGTTATTATTTGAGGAAGACGCGAAAGGCGCGGAAAAACAATGGCGCGGACGCTGCTGCCGTCCCGCGTAAATAAAGAGATAATTTATGATCGTTACACAATGATCGTCATAAATCGCATTTCTACTGGTCGACAGAACGTGCCGTTATGCGAGGAACTCCGCTTCCGCCCGTTAGCCTCAATCCCACCCCCGCACCTCCGCGCCGCGCCGCACTGTCGATATTTTACCGCGGGAACGCAATACACGGCTGGCATAATTTATCTGTTTTCAAATATGCCCGCGCCGATAGATTTACATATTTTAATATAAATTCCTAAATGCCGGCCCCCGTCCATACAGACAGCCCCATGAAGCACCGCGAGTACGTCTTTATCGATCATCATCCCGCCGCTCTTCTGTGCTTTATATCTTGCTTCTTATATACCCCCGCCTTTCCTTAATGTAACAGCTAAGAGCACCTAAAAGTAAGGAATAAAAGCGACGGATTCTTTACATGTCCTCGCGTTATTAATTGTACCGTAGAAAGTAAAATAATAGCGCGGGACACGCTATCATAACTTAAAGCTACCTGCATGCAATTTTTTTAATAAGTGTTTAGGAGGAATATAATCAGTTTATAATTGAATATATATAACAATATTTAATCATTTAAATATATGTATAGTTTTGATTGATATATAGTTGTATATAATGTTAATAGTTTAATAATTATTATAATATATTGCATTTTATTGTAGCTCTGTAAAAGAAGAAAAATCCTGATTGAATATCATCATAACATATGCAACCTTCGAAATGAGCGATGAATTGAATGTAGTATCTCATCCATAACTACACACTAACTGCGAGAAACGCAGAGATTTAATCACAGAGCTAGAATACACTTAGATTTTGACAGGACCCGACATCCGATGCATGCCGGGAAAATCGATTTTCCTGATAACGCGACGCGATTCCAACTGCTCGAAGCACGACGGAACTTGTTTGACACCTTAACTATCGCTCGCACTCGAATGCCTCCCTGGTTGACAGTCGAGCTTGGTACAGTGTGTGTCGCTATTATCGGAAGTTCATGTTTAGAGAAGCACGCACACGGATGCGCAACGTGAAGATAACGGGAGACGTCCGTTTGTGTATAGGAAACGCGCATTTCGATCGTTCACGTATAAATGCCAAATGACACCGCTATATTTGTCATGCGCCAAGCAGGATGTAACCACTGGATGCATGTAGCAGCCACTTCGTCGAAATTTGAATACAACGATTGCACGTGAACGTATTGCCGATAACGTTGCCTCGCGATAAGCGGAATTTGTCACAATCTGTATTTCGAGTATATCTTTTTAGTGCGATATTTATAAGTACAAGGCATCGCGCGAGACAAACATAGCGATATCCGATAGCTGATATTTGTCTGCTGATTACATATTGACCATAAATTTCGAGTGTACATTCTTGCGTTGTAGAATACACAAAAAAATATCTTTATTGTCATTTTTATTGTATTCTTATAAAACAAAGATAGATATATACAAAATTCCTATCTCAGATTTTATTGGATTATTCATTTTCATTTTCTAGATATAAATAAACGTACATTACAGAAAAGATAACATTAGCGAAACTATTAAGTGAAACGTAGACAGTATTACGTTAGGAAAAGAGCATTTTTTCATATAAAAAATGCAAAGCAACATAAAAGCTTAGTCTTAACGAATCTCAAGTTTCCTACTTTATTATTAGCGTAAAGTTGTTTCTTGTAAAGTTGTTGATGCATTAAAAGACGGGCATCTTAGTGGAGATATTCTTCATGGCAACTCCCCGGTATGCTGGATGGTAAGCTCCGTAATCTGCAATTAAGTAACGCATAAAACAATTTTCCTATATTTATCAGGGAGAAAGTACGTTAACGATCGTTTGAACCTGAACTTCTGGTCGCGTTCCAAGAGCATAAATGAGTGCATCCGCTATGTCTTTCGGTTGAAGAGATGGTACTTTCTCGAAAAAGTCTTTCATTTCCTTCGAATCCGCAAGTATGTTCGTTTTTACAGTACCAGGACTAATGCTCTAAAAAGACCGGACAAGTAATAGTCTATAATAATTATTTGCATTGATAAAAAGACGTGTGCTTGGTAATATTTTGCATAAAAATAATATGTTATAAACTTTATAATAACATCTGATGTTACACTCCTGACATGTATGTATAAGTAGCGACCATTGTTTACTGCGGCTCTTATTCTTTTATCGCAGATAGTTTGTCGCCAATATATCAATATGGCGATATCATACATAATAATTAACACGTTTTATTAGTTATATATAAATATTATTATCTATATAAAGTAACATTAAAAAATAGAACAGCAATAAATGAAAACTCGAAATATGATCGCAGCTTACGGTAATTCGAATAGGAGCCTTAACTGATGCTAATTCTCGTCGTACTACATGAGTCAGAGCAACAGACCCATGCTTACTAGCGGGATACAGATTGAAATCAGCCAACAAACCCACCGTCGAAACATTCGTCAGTAAATAATGGCCTAGAACACTGCACATCAAAAGTATTAATATTAAACATATATTGCACAGTAAATAAACACTAAATTTTCTAAAAAGATTTCTCGCAATCCTTGTCTTAAGATTTATGAAAAATTCAAAAAAATATTTATCTTACGAAAATCTATTTATTCTAAAGATTTGTGGGACTTATTCAGTCATTGTTAACATACGAATCATAGGTAACAATACCTGTTGATATTGAAAACATGTCCTTCGACGTTTCGTTTGCGCATCGAACGCACCGCTTTGTTGATACACACTGCGACTGCGAGGACATTAATATTTAACAGTCTTTCGAATGTCTTCCTGTCGCTCTCTGCAAGTGTAATTTATGGAATATTTTTAAATGCGCCAAGAGGAAATGTGCGACGGAGAAAATCTAAGTCTTTTATTGTAATACTGTCAGTATATCTCTCAACGAGATATAACCGCCTTCGTAAGAGGCCGCTGCGTTTTTGAACGACCTTAATAACACTTCACGATCAAAATTAGATTTTTAAATGAGATATTTAATCAGTTCTCAAATTCTTCAAATACTCCAAAATACTAAAACGTTGACATTTGATTCTTCTATAGATGTATATTTATACATCGTTTCTTTTAAATGGATTACAATATTCGTTATTTTTCAAAAAAAAACTTTTTAAAATGTATAAGTTCATAGTTTTAAATTAATATTAACCTGGTTGCATATTAAAATTAAATGTACAACATACATATTATATTTTTGTAGTTAATCACAGAGAGAGTTACAGACTCATTTACCGCTATAAGAGCATACAAATAATATTCATTTCTAATAACTTAAAAGTCTCTATCCTTATTTGCATGATATTCTGTATAAATATGTGATTTATCATACCTATTACTCGTGAATTTTCGCAAACCCCAGCATTGTTGACCATAACATCCACACCACCTAATGTCTCAATATGCGAGAATGCCGCATCGATCTCATCCTCGCGAGTTATATCGCAGCATATAGTATGTAACGTGCCCGGGAAACCTTCCCGCCTGCATTCCGCATCGAGTTTCGCTAATCTTTCTTTCTGGACATCCAGAGCGGCCACGTTCACTCCGTTTTGCAGAAGAGCACATGTAATTGCTTCGCCGATGCCGGATGCAGCGCCGGTAACGACTGCGGTTTTACCAAGCCAACGATCCATAATTGCCTGTCTGCAAGTACGACGTAGCTCGCGGTTGACATGCCACTAATAACTACCGAGCCGAAAATAATATCAAGCTGGTAAAAAGCGTAATCATGAGCATTCACAATCGCAGCGACGTTAAATTCAGCCGTGAATTTGTGGAAATGGCATTTCGATTAACAACACTAACGCTGACGTATATATTATACTTACATGCGTATCTCCTATTCGCAACTGTCAGTGAAACTAGTTTGTCACAAAATGCGCTGCGAAAATCGTGTTATTCCGATACGAAATGATAGTTGCTGCATAGTGATAAAAAATTATCTGACGCAGCAGGTCAAACCGGTTACATCAATGTCGATGGTATCATACGAACTACGCGTAGCAAGTGCACGTAATATAATCAGAGCAATTCTGATATGAGTGAATCACTCTTTTACTCGGAGTGGTGTTGCTAAACTCAGAGATTGCACATGATTGCACATGATTGCACGGACGAGTGCAATAATTCTCTATAAGTGAATATTATAGTCAACACACCTACGTGCACACACATACATTCACTCATTCCTTTACAAAAGTACATAGATACATCGTAATAATATAACAAATTTATGAGTTCTAAACTTCCAAATTAAGGACCAGAATAAAGATCTGTCTATATGAGACGTGTATATATATATACACTTTTTATAATTTTTTAAATAATATTATTGTATAACTTTTTTTGATGTCTATATATTATTATATTAATTACGAAATCACAGTAATTGATGTATTAATACATCCTTGCTATTATTCAAAACAAAGGAAAGAGATAAAGATTTCCCTTAAGATAAGGAGCAGACGCGAACGAGCCATTAATTTTCTTATAATCCACAGCCAGCGAACTGCTATGTTAAAAGTTTTACTCGTATCACACAACTCTAATAGAGAATATTCTGTAAGGGACCATTTTTCGTCGTAGACGTGTCCCGAACGTTGAGCACGTATAGGCCAGACGCATCATGGAGAAGGACAGAGATCCTTCGGCTTAGGTTTATCCGTTTACCCACTGGTTCCGTCCTACGGTTTTGCCACGGCCTTTACTTGTTTTAAGTGAAGCGCGACGTGACCTGCCGCAATCCCCTTCGTATCCACGTACAATCACATTGGCTTCTGCGTACCGTCTCTGAACCAATCTCTTCCGCGGAGACATCGGGCAGAATATCAGGATATTTCGAAATCCCGGAGATTCCGGCAGAGACGACTTCTAGAGACCTATCCCGTTCCATAAGAGGGGATTTTATTGTCAAAATAAACAATACAAATATCTCAACTTATGACCGTCAGAAGTTTAGGCTTCGATATCTTACCGAAAAATATTCATCTATATATGTTTAGATTAAAAGAAATAATTTGAGATACTCTGAAAACGAAATTAACGTTAATAATATATCCTGCGTAAATAATATAGCGAGCAAGAAAATGCAAATATTGATTACTGAATCGATTGGATTGATTAATGCTTTGTGAGCCTGGAATATTTATAGAGAGAAACAGGAAGAATGAAAAGCATCGCGATCTCTTCTAACATGTCTAATAAGCAATGGACAAAATTCAGCGAATGACCGTGTTTCAGCACCGAATATCATACGCGATTTTCCATTTATTATACGAACGAAAAATACTAGATGAAAGATTGGCGACTGTGGAATTTTGTATTTTATTTTATTGCAGCGTAGAATTTATTTTTCTATTGACAATTTTGCTATCTGGGATCCATTGGTAATCTCGAATCTCGAGATTCAGAATAGGAACCGCTGCCGTCGCCGGCGCCGCCGCGCCTTTTCCTCCTCTAGCTCTCTCCCCTTCTTCACAGATAAACGATACTCGTTTCCGGACGCAATAACAACGGCGTGTATCGATCTTCGTGAGCCGGCATCTGGTGTACCGGGTCCGGTGCCGGGCCGAGAGCATTATTCTTGTTCACGCAGGACGACGAGGAAATCGACAAGAAAACCGGAGGAGGCTTCTCTCTCGCTTCCTGGCCCGGTCCGGCCCGCCAGATGCTACTACTACTCGACCATTTCTCAATGTTGCCGTGATTACGCGCATCGTTCCGCACTTACTACCATGGATTCATGTTTTTTTCATAGGCGACAAATTATATAACGACTTGCGGGTACGTGATCTCGTTAAACTCAAGCGAAATTATGAGAAATATGGTATAAAAGATCGATTTCTCTGCGAGATGAACGGTTATATTATGTATGCGTGAGCAAGAGAGAGCTATATGTTTTCCTTTTATAAAATTTTTCAGTATAAAGTTTTTCTCGAACTACTAAATGTTTTTTTAGCAAAAATTTGTGACATGTTACATAAATATAAAATTATTTAATATTAAAAACTGAATAATTTTAAAACCATATAGATTACTTTCAATGCTAAATACTTATATTTAATTCATTTCAAGCACGATAAAACGAGTATGTGTGAAATTTCGAACAGTCTGTACAGAATATGTATATGCGCGCGCGTTTTGAGATTTTCTTAAATATTTTACTTACTCCGCAGAGTGCTTTGAAGTCGATGAAAGGCGAGCGTATTTCTTCAGATATCAGAAATGTTCGGGCACACGACTTAAGAAGTAACGACCTTCGAACCAAAAATATTATTATACTCCGCGCCAGCTGACGAGGAAATCAAAAAGAAAGGTGGAGGAAAGCTGTGTTCTTCGATTCCGGAGCGCCATATGCTTCTGCCGCTTGGCTATTTTTCAACGGGTCGTGATTACATATACCAATCCGTATTGCTACAAGCTCTAAGCTTCCCTTTCTTACAGTATACGTAACCATGAATTGCACGTATTAAACGCGAAAGAAAATAAATTTCAACAAATTGAAAGTTGGTTATAGTACCGATAGAATAAGGAAAGCTTCAGAATAAACTGTGACACGGACGCGGACATTTTTAAGACGAGTGTAATCTTTCTCCGTATAAGCGATTGATAAACCGCGGTAAAGATTACTTTCTCGGAAAATAGATAAAAATTTAATCACTACAATCTTACAACTTCGAGAAAAGTTTTCATATCTTGTTTATTTGCTTCTTATGTACGTTACGCGTGTATGTATCCTCGCCGTATTTCCAACAGCTTCGGTGAAAACATATAACCGGTCGACTTCTGTCCAGAATCTTCGATTCTACAGAAGTTTGGCTTTACACGTCGTTTCCGCCGGCCAGATGTGGAGAAACGACCATTGGGCGCCCATAATTTTCGAGTTATCGAAAAAACTTGGGATCTGAAGCGAAGCGGGTGCCCGCCGAGAATTTCCGAAACTTTCTTTCCTCGCCAGGTGCAAACGAGATGCAAACAACTCGGCTGCCAGACCATTTTGAAAATTCCGAGCGGGTCATCCAAGTAGCTCCGCATGCGGGAAATGCGAAATCAGCCGCCCACGCGTTCGCGCGAGCATCCGGCTTCCAATAACTTGAAAACTATGATAGTTCGATTGGGGGGGAGAGGGTGCGGCTTTTAAAATCTTAGCGTGACAAATAAAGTCGAAAAGGAACATGAAAGAAAATTTCGAAAATCCGGACTCGTTGACCCACTTCAACTTTCCGAGTTGAAGTAGTTGCTACCGCGGCGCGATAAGACGCAAACGAAGTGCGGCGACTTTGTCCAACAAAAACTCTGAAACTTAAGAGCGAGTCCATCGCAAAGTTCTCCATTACCGGCCCTCGGAAAACTGTTTGCGTAATATGTAGGACATAAATGGGAACGAAATTCAAGAAAGTCGCTGCAAAGTTACATCGCGCGGAGAGAGTCACGAGTTTCTTTTGTCCGTTCCTTTAATTATTCCTCCATTTCTCAGAGATTCATATTTATCCGGTGTGGAAATAAACTCGAAAATCTATGATGTTCGCGGCAAGAAAACGCTAACTAGAAAGCGCGTCGTCCCGAGCGGGGATGAGAAAAATGAAGAAAGATTTACCCGTTTTCCGCTTCAAAGCACCAGATGTTCCCGTTAGTCGGCCATTTCTCAACGACGCCGTGATTACACGCATCACTTTGTATTGTCGCAATATCGCGCGTTTCTTTTTCTGATAGCCGCAAAATATGCATGATACAAGCGAGCGTTGTAGAAACTTATTCTAAGCTGTATGTCATATTACGATTAACGAATAAATATTTCTTCGCAATTTTGTAGCAATCGATAAGATTACTCATTCAATTTCCATTGTCTTAACGTTTTCATTTAAAAAAGAATAAATTTTCAGTTTATTGAATAATGTGTTACTAAAAGTTGATGATAGTGAGATTTATATAAACTGAAGAATTATTCGGAACGTGTTTTCCAAATTTCAATAGCGGATATACCTATTTTGCAAGAAGCATTGGTAGAGAAATACAACAGGTCAAGACATGCAGACCCATGCGAAAAAGATGTCTGCAAGAATGATCAATTCTTGATTTCCGAGAGTATCCCTGATTCCACTTGACGAGGACGGAGATTCCTATGACAGCTTTACAAAGAGCTCATCTCTAACGGAGGTTGTTGCCTGGAAGTTATTTGAAAGCCTATTCGGAAGTTTAAAGGAACTATCGAAGAATAGCTGAGAACACATAGAGCGAGAGACGGCATTCAACTTCGTTTCCGAAGCAATAAACGATAACGGACGGTATCGACGTTCTTTCAGGCTATCGAACTAATCTATAAACGTGAAGTAACTGGTTCCGCGTTCTTATGATGTCAATTCCATATCTTCGTTCATCAATCTCGTTTTGTACATTTAAAAGATAGATGTGTAGGTATATCTAAAAGATAATACGCATAAATAAAACACTTATAAAATAAAAAATGCTTATGAAAAATAACCATTTCACTAATAATGCTAACAATAAGTAGGTTTACATTTAATAGATATTCCTATTACAACAATAAAGAAAATAAATTTTTATTTAAATTATGCTCAACAAAAAAAATGAATCGTCGTGAGTCTTGTCTTAATGCAATAATAAATAACTACTGAAATCATTTCAAACTTTTTCCATTTACTGAAGCATGAATAAATGGCATCGGTACTTCATTTCGATAGTTTCCTGTAAAATATCTTCGACATTTAATGATCGCCGTCGATGTCTCAACGTTGTTGAGTGCATCCTGTATTGGACATATTTTACGAGAAAGGAAGAAGCGTTTCTCTCTCAACATTCTAATAAAAAAGGCTAAAGCGAACAAAGAAATACAGAAATACGGAATGCTTCGACGTGACTCTAAAAATTCCGCCTGACAGCATTCCTGTTTAATTTATATCATTATCGAATTCTTTGTCTATTTCAGCGACTGCATTAAATTACATCACATCTATGTTTTATGTTTTCAACAAGAACACATCACGTGTTGTAATAAGTTTTACGAAGAGAATCCTATATTTTTATATAAAGAGATTTAATTTGCAACGTAATACTATATGTGTATAATATATGTGTAAAAATATCTACAAAAATACGCTTATAATAAACATCATATAACTGTATTATGACTAATAAAGGTATGAAATACAAGCATGATACTTTTTCTCACGCACGCGCATTAGTCCAAAAATTAAAAGAACTATTAAATTCCACATTGCACTCTGAATTATAAAACGAAATGATGATAATTCAAATATTCAAGCCCGCGATTAACGCTAAATACTTCAACAACTGCGTACCCATGTTTTTCTGCCACCATCAAACTACCTCTTCGGCTGATTACTTCACCGCTAAAAAAACAAAAAAAAGGGAAATAAGGAGACCGTGCAAACTCGTAGTTAGTTTTATTCAACGCCCCGACCGTTTCCACGGTCTGCATTCTGATCATTCTGATGCACGGGTCTTTCGCCGGCGCTTCCACCTGTTCCAGAGATCCCTCCTCTGTTTATCCCCGTGTATATAATTTCAGCCGACCGGTGACTCGTTAATTTCTCGGTGCCTCGTTCGCGGTCTATCCTATCCCCTCGAGCTCCTTCGTGCCTATCCCGAGCTTGTATTCGCCGTTGGTACGTCTAATGACCGGGCGTCACTGTGCGGTACAGCCCTGAGACCGATCACTTCTATACATATTCATGAGGCAATAAGCCCGCCGCTGATCTTCCGGGGAATGGAACAACAAGGGAAGAATGGAAAGTAGGGACGGCAGTGCTGAGGCCTGAGCAGACATCGTCCGCTCTCGCTCACTGGGGAAACACTCGTCAACCCCCTGCCGACTGTTTCGGCATTCCCTCGCGTTTACGTGGTAGCTCGACCGCATTTTATACCACGAACACCTAAGAAGCGAGAGCGTAGATGAGGGATCGTGCCCGATACGAGAACCGGCACGATATTATTTTATAGGCTGTTTGCGTCGCACGTGTGCGATAGCCTCCTACGACAATTTTCTCTTTGAGTCATCAAACGTAACGCTCGACCTATTGCATCAAACATCGCGCGTTGGATTGACAAGAATTGCTTTTACTTGCGGCAGTTACGGTCTCAAAGCGTGAAATGTGCATGTATGCAGATGCACGAGTGTAAAATTGCTTGAATTCGAAATGTCGTCCAAAGAAAATTTGATGTTTTAGGAGCATATAACTAGTCAACATTCAACGTACGTAAATCAGTATCTATACATATAAAACTGAAAGTCTTTTAAAATGTAATATTAATTTAAATATTATCTGTACGTATATATCATCTATTTGTCTCCAAGACGATAAATTACTTTCAAATTTATGTTTTCATAAGCGCTGTTAATCCTTTTGGGGCGGCTTTAGAGTATAAACTACATCATTAAACACCGTCCTGAAAGAGTTAATATTGACGCTGCATTAATAACTGAAATAAATAATATGAGAAATTTATCTACAAGCAAAAACTAAACTCTACTTTAAATGTCAGAAAATGCGCATTTTAGCAAAAATATAAAAATAATTGCAACTAGAATTTAAATCAGACATATCGAGCTGTGCATAATTTACTTGAAAAAATTGAATGTTAGAACATCTCACTTATTTCTTCCCTTATTTTAGATTCTTGTGATACTAGGGAGCACGTTTATGATGCAGATTGTACAAAAATCTCAAGATATTTTATACGCTTGTATTCCGATGCGAATCGAATAAAATCCACACCAACATATATCTCAATTTTGAATTCGAATTTTGCGCATCGATCGTTCTGTATTAACAGCAGCCGACTCTGGAGTTCCACATGGCGGAAGTATTTGCGTCGCAAACATCGTGTTTGTCAGAGGCTCCGACGCCTCCATCTAACTATCCATTCCCTCGCGCCGCGTCTGTCCCACCCTTTTTCAACATTCTCCATCTCGGGCTGTCCTTCTGCCTCCCACACTCGCGAAACGCCGTGGTGTGAATACGAAACCGTTTGGCACCTCTGAGTTGAATTCGAAATTCACTCGACGACAATGCGACGATCAATAGAGATAGGACGGTTCTAATCTCGCCTTCTCATTAGCCCACGTTTGTTATTCACGGCGGTAGTGTCAGCCAAAAATTATTAGGGAACGAATGCAGCTCCCGCATTGAAGGAGTAGGGAAACACGAAAATTGCGATCTGCTCGAAATTCACGATTTGATCGGAAATGCCACGGCGCGGCGGATCGTTCGTTTGAAAAGCAGAGAAATTAGAAACGTTATGTAAATATTATATATTAATGATTATCGCACGAGTTGTGGATACACGGAGATGTAATAATTGATTGTCTCTGCCGCACGCCAAGTTTGCCGAAGAACTCTGAAGGATATTTTTCGTGACACGCAATTTATTCCGCCCACGTTACTCACGAACTTATAATTAATTTTGTGTTTTAACTGTAAGAGACAAAGTTTAAAATAACTCATCCGATATTGTCAATAGCAAGCAACAGTCTGTCGTCGACAACTCCTCGTCGCTTCTCGTCGTAGCCAAAGGGCACTCGACTCGAACAAAGAACCGCTGTTACCGGGTGTCTGAGACTTAAAGCTTCAGAAAATGTCTCGCCCAGAAGAATGCATCGTTTACCATTTTCGACCATTTTCATTTTTTACCGTTACATCGGCGCCATACACAAAGACCTATTGTTCCGTCAACTCTATCAACTGCAAGAGAGGATGCGAGAAGGATCTCTCATTCAATTCCGAGTTAATTAAGACTGTGCCAATTTTCTTGTTTATCTCGATTTTCCGTGCTCTTATCTCATAAGCGTTTGCATAATACGGCCGCGGTTTAACGCCAAGTGCATGTACTCTCACGGAGCTCAATTTTGTTTGAATCAATAGAAGTGTATTTTCCCGCGCGTTCTCATTCGTCGCGGTCTCCGCGGGCAAGGCGCGTTACGTCCATACGATTTTCAATCAGCAACTTCCCCGCGCGCTGGCACGCTGCACAATGCAACGTCACTCATCCAAGGGGGACAATACATCCCGGAATCCATTGATAAAATGCACAATACTCGCATTCGAAAGCTTCCCTTTCCCTGACATGCAAATGCTCCTGCAGATCGCTGCGTATCGCGCTTCTATTTCACCATAAACGAGTTAGTATTGCAGCGCTGCACATTTACGCTCTCAAAGAGCTATAATCACAATATCAAGATATTGTGATTGTGGCTTATTGTCTTTGACATTTCATATCAGCGTATATCAATAACGAATTGACAATCACTTAGCAAAATGACTAAAACATTTAAAAAATCCTGTTTTGTCTTACGCTTAAATATGTACATATTTAAAGATATTATTACAAGCTATCTTTATACTAGATATTTTTTAATCATTTAGTTCTACCTTTAAAACAATATATTGTTTACTATACATCTACTTCTAATTGCAGTTGTAGTAATCTATGCAAATTTATATAACTATTCTATTTCTATCACCTGTTTATTTGTCAAATTCTGATAAGAAAAATAGATCGAAATAAATATGAGTAGGTAGATTAAAATTAATATTAAAAATAAATAAAAATATTGGAATTTAATGTGTTGAATATTTGATTGCTGTCGAATACTGATTGATATTTTTATCACCTTTGATCTTATCATAATTATTTTTATGTTAATTGAACAATTGTGAATATTTCTATTAAATTTCTATTTTTGTCAATTTTCATCGAATACACAGTATAGGTATACATATATACTGTGCTTTTTAATTTTGCATCAATTTGATATAGAACTGGCCGTGCGCGGAAGACAGTAGAATCTTATATAAATATTCATAATTGCGCAATTAACATAAAATAATTATATCGAAATCAAATATGACAAAAATATCAAGTATTCGACATCGACCATTCATCGACACATCGACATTAAATCGACTTCGATTTAATTAATCACTTCTGGCTGAGTTCGGAATAATAATAATCATATATCTGATCTTAATGTTTGTCGTGCCAGTATATAGCATGCTATTGCACAGGATACAAGGTCGTCTCGTTTACATTCATACACTCAAGTGAACAGGTAATAATATAATGTCGTGAGCAACTTCGCGTCTCGTTATTATTTCGTGAAATACGATTATCGCATGAATAATCAACTGGTCTTAATTCATGCAATTATTTAACCTTCACTATTAACAATGCGCATAAGCATATAAAAATAAGTATATAAAAGCGGTGACTACAGATATATTATGCGATTTATTCAAGTACCGAAATGACAGACGTCAAGGATTTTAATTTGTATCGTGATATTTTTACGGATGACGATAGATTCTTTAATAACGCTTGCTGATTCGATTATATCTCGTATTGCGCTTTGAATTTTTCGTCAATATATAATTTGTCTATTATCATTTCTGAATTAAAAAAATAAAATAAGGCGGAAAGTAATTGATTGTTTATTAATATTTTTTTTATATTTCACGGAATTGCGCATTACGTACAGTTAATATCGAGAATGTCGTGCAAAGGTATATTGTGTAATGACAATTGGCGTAATCTTTATCATCTTCAATAATTAATTTGCACGCGATAATATAATTATTGTATTATTGTATTTTCGTTGTGTTGTATTGTGTAATGTGTGATGCAACCAAATAATTTGAGAGAAGGAAACCTCAGGAAACATCGAATAAAGCATGTCTGTTAATCCGTCTATAGATCTTAAGATATGAAACTTTATTGTAGGTATCTCAAGACAGAATTCAAACGACGACTATAAATGTGATCCTCAGAACTTAAACTATAAAACTTTTTAACAGTTTTCGATCGATTAAGTCTGCACTATTCGCAATAAACGCGTATCTCACGTGTTCGCCAGACACTCAACGTCCCGTCTGAAGGACTTTGAAAATCCCCTTTTCAAATCGAAAAAAGGTCTATCTCGTATCCGACCTTTGTCCAGTAGCACCCATGGCGACATTTTCGCTATAACGACGCTCTCGACGAAACATCGTTCGATTCTCGCGTCCCCGAATGACGCAATTACGCCCGTGATTCCTCTCTAGACGGGGTGGTCTACCGTGGTTTCGGGTAAGGGCTAAGTACAGCCCTGCGGCCTTTTCGCGCGGTAATTGGTCCTTGGCGAGTGCGGTCTCACTGCTTCATTACGCAAATTGACTGGCCGAGTAAGTGGCATGAGCATCTCGGAAGCTACCACTCGCGTTCATGACTCCGAACTCTGTCTAATGTGTTACCTGGACGAGATTCTGAACCTACGCTGTAAATCCTTGGTAAATCTCCCTCTTTTCATACTGGCGCGCCAGTGATTGCAAACTCTTGATGATAGCAGTGTCCTATTACTCTTGCTAAAAGTACGCGAAACCACAGAACGAGACTTCCTCTTTCTTTACTTGTAAGCCTCTTAGACATTTACAAGCGACTTACGAATACTGACATAACCGCCGTGCAGCTTTGGATCTTTAAGTTCTTCAATAAGATATACGTCACATTTGAGAGAGTAGAGCGTAGAATTTATTGAGACAATTCATTAATTGCATTGTCCATTAAAACGTGTTTTTAATGAAGAAAATTTAATGACCAACGCATATGACTCGATATCGTCAATGCAGCTTTTATGTACATTATGCAAGAATGCAAGAATAACCAGCGGATCGCGCCGTTTAAAACATTTATGACCCGAAAGTTTCGAGATAAATGTACCTTCACACCTCCCGATGGGATGTTAAAAAATTAATGAGATACCTCGTGATTAACGTAAGCGACTGCATAAACTAGGCAGGCCCGCCGTCGTCGTCGGACGAAACGGAAGGCACGGCAAGGAAGCGGGGGGGGGGGGGGGGGGGGAGGAGCACTTACATTAGAATATCATAAATTTGCGGCTGTGGTTGTGCAACGACCGCGATAAAAAAAAAAGCAACTTACTCCGTAAACGCGATTTTGCATTAACCACTCGAGGGATGGGGGTTTGTAGCGCGGCGTCGGACGGCGCGCGGACGGGGAAGGGCTGGCATGGGCGGACAGGTATCTCAACTTTTCTCATATCGTTTCACGTTCGTTATTACGCGCCGAGTTGCCGCGAGGCGGATGAGTAAAATTAATGGCTCCCATTTGGAACTATTCCCACGGACTTTCGTCTTTTTTTCCTCTCGCTATACCTCTCGCGCTCCCTCCAGCGTGTTCACTCCACGTCTATTCGTTTCTCTTTCCTCGTTATCGTTACACCGCCGGGATTTATAATTAACGTTAGCATTCCTCGGCCCGGTCGCCAATCGTGAGGCGCCGCCGACGCAAACTTTTATCAAATTATTGGAACACAATGCTCTCTTTACCTTGACGCTCGGCATTTTACCAAACGAAATGGAAACTAAATGATTTATCCTACGGAACTGTTAATGCTACATCGTAGCGCATTTATAAAATAATTACCGACGTTCTATCCGTTTCGTTTCATTCATTTTGCCGAGTAGTGAGCTCACTCTCGCCAAAATGTCATGCTATTAACCAACGTAACAACCAGTTCGACACTGTAGAGTAGGATACAATTTTCTACATTAATGTAACCATGTTGTAGTTCAAACATTACACCTGTTTTAAAATGATAAATTTAAAGAAATTATAAGGAACACAAAAATTACACCAAGTATATTCACAAAAATAATTTAAAGATATTTTAAAAAAGATTCTGACTGTGTGTATATAGCTTTATTTATAAATCTATTATTGTATTAAGTTATCAAATTTTCTTAAGCGTATCCTTAAAACAAATAGTATATTACACTACAAGGACCGAAAGTTGAATTTTCGGCCCTGCGCGTCATGATGCCCCGAGGCGAAGCCGAGGGCATCATGACAAGCAGGACCGAGATTTCAACTTTTGGCCCGCGTAGTGTATACGATTTTTCTTCATAGCCGGTCGAAAGTACGTTATTAATTTTACTTTTTTTAACTTTAAATGTTAATAAGCATGTTTTTGATGCCTGCCCCCGACATTTGCGGCACGAGCGAAGCGAGTGCTGCTGGTCGTGGGGGCAGGCATCAAATACATTCGAAGAGTCAAGTCTAAGAAAATTATCTATGTTAACATTGTCTCTTGAATTTAATGTGCTTTTCAAAATTGACCAAACACTCCATAAAGTTGACGGCTTTAATTTTTTAGATAGGTCCTTAAAATACACAATCAAATTATTTTCTTCACAGTTTGACAGTGAAGTTTTGTGTTCTATCTGCCACTTTTTATACGTGTTGTAAACAAGATTGTATCGATCAACAGACTTCTTTGGCAACGTATCTGTATTTATTATCAATCGCGCTTCTGCATCGAAATTTCGTATAACTTCTTCCTCGTCTACGGATTCATCAGATGACATATTGTTCATTTTTGCTAGATTATTGAATTGACTTTAATAATATTTTAATATTAAATTAACTGACGACAGAACAATATTGATGACTATTTTTAAGGTTAAAGGGCGTTAAGGTTTAAGGTTATAGAGGGAGCGCGTGTACTTCTCACAGGGAGTAAATGTTAAGCTTTCGTCCCTGCTATTAGGGACGAAAGTACGTACTTTCGACCGAGGTATGAAGAAAAAATTCTTTCCACATCGCATTTAGCTGTCTGAAAGAAGATGCAAATGCATCTCGAATTAATCGGAACGTAATCACGGTAACACGTTTATCGCACACCTCGTGTATCTCTCTCATCCGACGCAATTACGAGATATACGTGACAAATTGCTCGCATTGCCGATAAGTTATTTACATTTCATTACCGGCGTCCGAGTAATTTGTACTCTCTGCCGGCGTATCGGAAATTTTTTGCTATCGCGCCACGTTGCCGTGGAAAAAGTGCGAGTGGTTGGAGAACAGGTACAGGTAAGGGGTGGCCGGGGGCAAGGGGTTGGAAAGGGGAAGGAACGACGGGACGAGGCATAGAAAGAGGAGGAGAGTTACATCGATGCGGATGGAGACGCGACACGTTTTTATTAATACCTTCTCGCACACCCTCGTCCGTGGGCACGTGACGCGTCGAAGGAAAAAGTTAACGAACTTCTCGAAGCGTCGCGACGAAGGAACCTGCCTGATAAATAGCGGAGGATGATGGGGAAACGGCTGCAGGACCGCGCATAGCCGCATCTATCGGGCGAACCAAGAATGTCTCCGATGATATATGGGACAGATAACTCCGAAGGGTGACTGGGTAATTCATTCGTAAGTCATAAGTCCGCGCGATAAGGGTTATTTATCTATCTTTCCCCATTTTTGTTCTTTTTTTGGCCTCTCTCATGGGCGTGTGTCGAACGAGAGTTAACGGAGCCCATCAGTTGATATCGAGTTTGTTAGAGCAGATGAAAAAAAATGGGCTAACTTAGACAGCTGAAATTAATTAGAAAGCGATATCGAGAACATTGCCCCTTTTTTAGGGTATTCAAAATATAATTAAGTATAACTGTCATTGAAAGCGACCAAAATTATATTTAAGTGCAATTTATATATATATCTAATAAGTCATTTCATATCAATACTACAATTAACCAAACTTTATGCTAATATTATAGTTTTTATAATATAAATAAAAAATACAGCATTAAGAAGATATATGTATAAATACCAGAGTATTATTGATAAAATTACATAAAATTTTTCTTATTTCTATTTTGGCAATAGTCATATCATGTAAGCAATATAATATCGTAATTAGAGCGGAATAGATAAGAAGCGTTTGACAGTAATCCAAGCAGTTAGGGAGAGAGGGAGAGAGGGGGGGAGAGAGAAAGAGAGAGAGAGAGAACCGGAAGGATAATGCACACCGTAAACAGACGTAAACACTGTGTTCGTGCTTGCTCGCGGATGTATACCGGTAATAAATCTAAATTTAGCGCGGATACGAAAAACTAAATCCTCTGCAATTTCTGCTCCGACGAAAAGCAAAAACCTGGAGAGAGCGCCGCTTGCCTCGGCGATGTGTCATAATAACGTTTCTGGAGCCATGGTTTCCCTGGCATGATAACCGTGGGTCACGATCTCAGGACAGTGACTCGTCGCCCTTTCACCATGGAAACCCTTAAGTCTTAAACCGTACCGGGACTAAGGAATTTGTGGCTCCGCCGTGAAGCTGCGGCGACGTTGTTACCCTCTGTCTTCCTCGCCTTTCCTCATCCTTAACTTCAATTGTCCCTCCCTGCATCGTACTACGCGTTTAAGGTACGTGTACGCGTGAAGAGACGTGCTTCAGGACAAACGCAAATAGTGACTTTAAAGGAATACACGTAAAGCCGTAGCTTATTCGGCTCAAAGAGGGTCGTCTGGAAGACAATCTAAGAGCTTCGTAACGTTATGACGGAAATCTTACAGTTTTAATGCTTTGAATATATATCTTTAAAGAACAGTTTTTTAGGCATACTGTTTATTAATCAATTTTGAGACTTTTTTTTTATCAATTGTAATCGAGCTGTTTGCGTTAATAGAAGGAAACGTCATCAGTTTCCCAGAAGAACGCGATTAATGACGAAGAGATGATTCTTAATCAAGGATCGCTCAGAATAGAAAACCGCTCTGGAGCGTAAATTGATTGGTTCTGGGATGAGGTGGCAAGGTGGTAGATCTGATCGATTGATTTGCCTACCAGGAGTGCCTGTGGTACCTGTGGTACCATCGGAGAGTGCCTTAATTAATCCTGGAGTGGGGAGATATAGTATCCTGCGGTACGCGGCTGGTTTCCAATAGATGAGATTTCTATTTCCGAAGTGGCCCCGCTGATTCCCTACCACGGAATGACATGTAGTACGAGATTGAACATTCCTCATATGGTATGAAGATGTCTAGAACATGCGCAATATTTTCGACCAGCCTGACCTACTTATTGGGCAGTATTTTTAGCAATTAAATGAATTGTAAAACACAAATCATAAATGACACGAGTCTTATATCGATACGTCTAAACGACGATATAATTAATTTGATGTAGCAAAAAATTCCGATATCGCAAGTTTTAATTTAGAAGTTCAGCGAAGAACATTTTTAACAGCAATTTAATGTATTTATCTTATTTTTTTACAAGCTCATAATACTTCTAAAATTAAATTTAAGGAGAAATTACTGCTATACGAGTTTTATATTCGTAACAATCGATGTAGAACTTCTATCTATCCCAAAATTGCATCCATCTTTGAAGCGTTTTATTTCAGAATATTTGCTGCCCCCTTTTCTCTCTTCTTGAGAATCGCACGTATATCCAGCTAAAACGAAATTACCAATTAAGATACTTTTGACATTCAAATAACGCCGATTTAATATGCACGATGCCGCTCGGAGCCAATCGAATTGCGGAGAGCTCGTTTTCTTGAGCCAAGGTCTTTACGCTAAGAATCTTCTATCCACTTTTATCTATCCCGCTAACAGCTTTCTCGTGGTCTACCCAACTATCTTACTAGACTACCAAGCTACAGATTTACGTATTCATTCTTTAGTCAATGACCCAGCTTTGCCTGCCAATTCTTTCACGAGCTAAAATTTTTGGCACGTTATACTTGACTTCTTTCTTCGTCACTTTGTATAATATTTAACTTAGTTCTAGATATAGTTTGTATTGCTCTAAAACTTGGAAAAATTATATTTTATTATATAAAATATATATTTTCGACCGTAAATATTTTTATGTTATGTTACATTTTAATACTTTTTATAATTATTTTACGGCAATAATTCCTACTTGTTTATTTGCCGTTATCAATATTATTTATCCCATAATTAGTCTTAAATCTACCGGATATTTTACATCTTGCTCGCGTCTGTAATAAGTTTTACATTCGTATAATGAAAGAAACGTCAAAGACTTCAAGCACGGTGCTCTCTGTCCTCATTAGCTCTTATTCCGAGCGATGCAACGATCGTGTTCCCTTTTCTGGTTTCATTGTAAAGAGGGAGAAGTATGAAATTTGTTCACCGATGAACTGAAAGTGGTCCTTCTCGTCCTCGTTGCAGTCGATAGAGACTCTCCCGGCAAATCGAGCGGCAAATCTGCCCTTTAATCTCGACCCTCCCTGCATAAAGGGTTAAAAATGACTGCCGTTACCCCCATGGCTGACCCTCCCCTACTGGGACCCATTTTGCCTCACGTAACCGCACGGTGCCGTCGTGAGCGCGTGTACGTGAGCACGTACGGCTCGCTCACGCAAGCGCTCGCATCGCATCGCTCTCGTGCATGTAAATGAGTAATAAAGTGGGCCAGAGTGATGCACAAAATTTCATTCTTCTCTAGTAGTCCACACCACAAACGCCGGAGAATATCGGAGACGAATTATCAACCGGCCGCGCTTTAAGCCCGTTCGCGTCGTCGTTTGACGCGTATACCTGCATGTGCACGTCAAGAGTTGCTAAATGGCATATAAATTATTGCGATTGATCTGTAATTAGTAATCCCAATCGACTGCATCAAGTTAAAATTTAACGTTTCGTCTGGCAATAATGATCCACGTGTTGCAAATAACTAAATGATGAATGTGCTGTAGCTGATAGATTGAAGTTAATGATTTAACAATAAAACGCAATAATAAAACAAATTCAAGGAAATAACAAGTATTCAACGTAACGAGTATTCAAATGATATTATTACTACGGCACAAGATATCTTCGCATTTGTAATTACTGGTAGGAATAGCCTTTCGACCGTGGATTGTAAACTGAAATTTTAAATCAACTCGCGGTTTATCGTGATCTCCCCAATGTTCGCTTTCTCTCTCGATTCGATGTTTCTCATTATACGAGAGGCAGGACGCTGGCGTATCGGGGAAAACAAGAAAAAGAGCGCTCCAGGCGTTAATCTCTTTATGAGACACGATAATCGTTCATAACGTACGGTGGCGCGAGGCGAGCAACAGACTCACGGATGACACGAAGCGGAGGCGCGTTAATTAAATTAAAAATCATTGTACCTATATTATGTCTCTCCGCTTATTCGGCGAGAGGCGAGAGATACGGGATCGTGAAAAAGTGCAGACAAAGAGGAACGACAATGAGTGAAACAGCGATGAAAGAAGAGAAAGAGCAGCGTTAGGGCAGGCAGGGGGACAGATACGGAAGAGATACCTTTTTCACGATTAATTCGACAAGAGTTGACTGCCAGAGAGAACAGAGAGAGAGAGTTGCAGCGACATGAGCATAAAGGCATTGCAATATCCGTAATGGAAATTAATGAGATTATTGGAACGGCTTCGACGTAAAAAAAAGGGCGAAGTAAAATGGGCGGTTTTCCCGTCAGAAAGCACGATTCTTTGGTTTCGCTGCGAGCGAGATGCAGCGATACTATTAGTATTCATTGATTTATTAATTGTCAGAAATTTCTCCTCTTTTTCGAAATCTCTTAATCGACGGGATTTAGATTACTATATAAGGACGTTAATATTTTATTGGTACATTGGTGCATTGGCAATATCGACAGGAGAGATATACGTATACACAGACCTCAATTTCCTTCGTCTCTTCACGTAAAGTGCAATAACGTAAGGTAATCTGTCAAATGTAGCATGCTATAAATTAGAACAGTTTATGGGCGAAACTTTCTCAATATTTTTGGAGCATCCATCGCTGGTAGTTTACATATTTATACCGCTGTCCTTGTTATTACAATATTAACGTGAAATATGCTCTCGCGTAAAACTCTTTTTATCATTAGCTACAGGAAGAGATTTCACACGCGCCAGGCTCATGTCCCCCCCCGTAAATAATCGCTCTAATGCAGTGTCGTGAATGGATTTTCCGCGATATATAACTGTACGACGATGCAAAAAGCAGCTCGATTAATTAACCTTCTTTGACTGCGCTTTGACTCCGCCGCTCGGGCGAAGCGCGGGGTAGTTTTTGCGTGTTCTATGTAAATCCCTAAATTTTCGCTGGCGTCGCGACTCCCGCCGCCCCATATACCGCGGCTATAACGTACGACGATAAAGTTTGTTATTGCGCGAATCGGGAATCCTGCATTACGACCTAGACAATCGTTTATTGCGCACCGCGTGCACAACCATCCTGCATTAATAATGCTAATCGTGTGTATATGCCGTCGACGCATTAATTAATGCCGCGGGACGATTGTGCTCCGTAAACAATGAAACTCGAACGTGATTGCGAGCAACGTGCTATTGCAAGCCCATTAATGATTACCTCATATAATTTTGCGATCGCGGCGATCGATAATTTATTTATCGTCACGCCGGAAGTCACCGCCAGCCACCGCGGTAACGGCGCGGGCGGTGTGCGGAGCGCCAATATTTTCGCGCGGACGAAGGAAATTATATCGCGCAATGTGCGTTTCCGAAGAACGCGGAAGAACGCGCGATAAATTCGCGTCAATATGACCGCCGACGGATAAAACAATTTCGCGCGTCCGTTCGCATTCTGCTTTTTGCGCGATACGATTGTTTATTCGCTAAACGGATCGGGTTTAACTTTTGCGCGACACCTTTGACGCCGATTGGATGTTTGATCGGCGCGTACGCGAGGCAACACGATTATTTAGCGTACATACACAAGGTAACAATCGCTTTATCTCTCCTCCAACGGGTCGCTCTGTAGTATTTGTAGAGTAGGTTACGAGAGCGTTGAAATTCCAAACTCAGTCGACGGACGCGTATTCGTGCGCGTATAGGTACGCGCAATGCGGAGGAGAGGAACGAGACGATATATAAAGTGCTATTCGATGGCTCGTGCGCGCAAACTGAAATCGACGCGAGTGTGCTCAGCCAGTAATCTATGATCATCAGCATCAGGTAACGAGTGCTTGTTGGCGCAGAATTCGCTATAGCCCGAGTACAACAAATCAGATTACTCGCACGGCTAAGTGCGTAACTCGTAAGTGATTTGCACGCAAGAAGCAGAATTACGCGCGAAATTGGAGACGCGCGTATTTCGCGCATAGACGCGAAAACGATTTATCTTCTGGATTATTCAATTGCGTTTTAACGCGCGACGCGGAATAAATCTTGCTAATAGCGTAGAATATGCATATAAACGGCGAGGATGCATTAACGTGGCGTAAGCCACTTTGCGGCTTTTAATAGATTTGTCCGTTCTGTGAAACATAGAAAACTGATCATCTATTAATAAACTCTCATCGGTCCGGTTTACATATATCGTACCGCACTGTACAAACTTTGCCACTGGTTCGCTGATGTATTAGTGATGAATTCAATTGCACATCTGTTTTTTTAACATCTTGATTAAACATTCGATCGTCATATGACAGCGTGGAATAATACATTTCGCAATCCGCAGAGTTGCGCGCGATGTCCATATCGATGTCCGGAATTAATATAGAAAAAAATGCTAATAACGTGCAGAATATTAATGATGGCAAAAAATAAATCGGAAATATTTACATAAAACGACTCATCGAAAAAAAAACCCGATCCCTTAAATATCCCACATGTGTACTATTTGTTTAAAGTAATTTATTAACATTTATCATTAACAAAATTTATTATATTAAAAGAGGATTAGCATTTATCTCGATTCTCTTGTTCATCATGACAATTATATGATGCGTGGCAAGATAGTCAAAGCGAGATCTGAAAATTCATCTCGCATGCCGAGGTATAATATACAATATATATGCATGGCATGCACACGTGCATAAATGATACACTCGCAATCGAACTTAAAACGGCCGCCGCCGTTGCGGTTTCACTGCATTTACGATCCGATGAGCGCTCGTCTTTATTGCCGGGCCGAAAAGTATTTTCTACCATCGCGTACCGATATTTGCAGTGCTGCGACGTTTCGGGAGGCAATAATATTGACGATGAGCTCCGTTACACACAGGCTAGAAAAGCCATCTCGCGTTTACGTCACTCTCGATTCCAGAAGTCTGCTTTATATCATCGAACGTATCGATAAAAAGAGCGAGAAATAGAGGAAACCTAGATTCTTTTTATTTTTGTCGATGTTTAGCGTTTGATGTGACGGACAAACGCTGGAGATAATAGCATAAATCTGCGAAGAGTTATATTTATGTATTTTTATTAAAATATATAAAATTTAAGCACATATTAGGTGTGTAAAAAAGATTAAATCGGATATAAAATAATATAAAATGTTGGAATTAGTATAACTTTTTCTTTTCATTATACGTTTCTATTCTGTTTAAAATAACGCATCTCGACGGTCAAAGAGACTTAATTACGCGACTAAGTCATTAAAATAAGACTATTAAAAGTTACGCGTATAAATTTACTTCACAGCACCAATTCTACGCGCATCTTAGTGTTTAACGATAGCATGAACCTTTAAGATGGTGCCGTGAGTTTGCCTTTAAATTTCGGCCCTTCTTATCGTCGTCCAAGCATGCGCGACGTCGCCGTGGCTATTTGTCACTCTAAGCGGTAAGAGTTATGCGAGAAAACGCACCCTTCGCCGCGGTGTTTCACGCACGCCAGGATGACGGCATATTGTACTCGCGCGTAAATAAGACTTTGCATAAACGTGGCCATCGTGATATGCAGATCCCAGGCCGATCCGCGTGCAAACATCAGGTATCACGGTTTTTAGCGGTTGATGCAGTGCACACAGACACGCATAACAAAGAGTATTATATCTTGACTGCATCAGTTTTGCAAGAATCCTCATCTAAACATTTTCTTATGCGAACAGATAAATCGCGATAATTACGAAATATATACTTCTCGTTTATCAGTATTGTTATTGTAAAAAATATTATTTTTCGTATATCATAACAGTAAAGAAAGAGCAGAAATTTCACGTTATTTACTCAGGAAATATGATATTATTAGTTGGATGAGAAAAAGAGCAAACGATCGAATGGATCAGGCGCAAAAATGATATACGACGTGACGATGTTTTCACGGATTCATTAAACGAATATTATATTTGATCAAAAGTTATTTTTATAATCCAATTAGATATATATATAAATTAATATATTTAATTTATATATTTATTAATATAATAATAACAGTTATTTATTATAAAGAAAAAATAATTGATTAATTTATTTTGTGTAATATTTTAGTGTATAATATTTGATTATAGAGTTATAGAGTGTTGCAGTCTTATTTTTTTGTCACGTGATTAAAAAAAAAAACTTCTATAACATACAGTTAGAGACATAATTTGCCATGATATTTGACAATTATGTTTTTTCATACTATCTTTCAGTAAAGAAAATGTGCGCTAGAAAGCGCATTTATACCGTCATTATATTCGAGCTTAAGTAAATGGAAGATATGCGAGAGGGAATGGCATCGGCGGTGGCGGTGGCATCATTGCGTAATGTAGACACGAACGTGCTAATAAAAATTCTACGAACGTAATTGAAGGGTACACGGTGTTATGAGCGTTAGCGGGAATATTACTTTATTCGCCGGCGCAGCAATAACACTGCGTCGAAGATTATCAAGAGTCTGCGCTAGATTCCTGCCGCGAACCCCGAACGTGAAAAGTACAAGAGGGCTCCCTCTTTTTCTCTCGCGTAGGATTAATACACTCGAGCAACCGGAACGGGTGAAGAAACGTGCTCTTAGCGCGCTGTGTACGTGACGTTATTCTCTCGTTTCTCGTCTTCCTCTTCTACATCATCCAGCCCGGATAGCAATAGCTTCCTCTCCTAAACTCCTTGCTTTTCCATTCGGCTTCCCTCTCCTCTACCCTTCTATCCCTCCCCCCCCCCTCCCTCACCTCCTCCGTTCCTCACAGATCTTCGCTATTACCCTCTCGCATTACGCTTTGTACGGTTACTGCGACTGTCATCTTCCTCTTCCCTCCGCCCCCACCTCAGCCTGCTTCCCTTTCTCTCTCCCTCTCGGAGATTAAGCCGTACTCTGAGAATAAGGGGAACGTGAGGACGAACGCTCTCTCATTTCCATAGCAACAATCCGGGAAGCACGTTTTCCAAATTAACCCACGCGCTATGCAGAATTAACCCATCCTCCCGCGGCGTCTTTATCCCTTTCGTTGCCCCGCCGGACGAGCCTCTAGTCTTCGCGATTATGTCGCACGTTAATTTCGTTCCTAACGAATGGCGTGAACGCAGGACACGAATTGAAATCTCTAATCACCGGTTTAAAACCGTGTCCAACACTGGCATAACAGAAATGGCATTTACTCCCTTGTAGCACGCAGTTGGTATTCCTAATTGCGAGTAGAAACAACCGCGTTCGCCAGATATTAAGCAGATTTTAAAGTCTCCCCCGTAAACATTTTTCAGTAAAAAATTCTTTAAGTCATATAAATAATCTAACAAGAACAAGTCTGTTATAAGTAAGAAACAAAAGTGTTTATTTAAACAAATTTTATGTTTTTATCATAAAATTCAATGCAATTTCTTAATAAAAATATTTGAATATAAATACGAAAGAAATGTAATATGAAAATATGTACCTTTAAAAATGAGATATCACATCAACGTTGCAGTATTAATAATTACGATAGCAGCATAGAAATAGTGCCCTGTTCATTAATGTAAGAAGCGAATATCGAACTTTTTACTTTCTTAGCGCATAAAAATTTTCACACGTTCAATAAAGAGAAAAAGCAGACGCGAGCATGAACGAGAACCAGATTATCAAACTCGCGTTATGAAGAAAATTCAATAAAACCGCTAAAGCATTAAGAAACCGGATCCTCATCTTTCGTGGGTCCTATCGGCCACGACAATCGAGTAAAATTCACGAAGGACAGCGGTACGGTCACTCTCATAAACCAAGTAAGTCGACCTTGCCGGCCATAAAACTCAACTTCGAAGTCTCTTTGTGTGCGCCCAGCTTCTTCTGAAGTAGAATGTGAACGCGGCGAGAAAGCGTCTAGTGAAAGGTGTTGGACTAAGATAGAGAAGGAGGGGGGTTGTATTAAAGAGCAGGAAGAAGACGATCTCGAAGGAAGAAGACGCGAAGGAGAGGAGCAGAAACGAAGGGTGCGCAAACACTTCGCCCGAGGACTGGCGCTATAGGCTTTTACCTACAGCCTTCGCGAGGGCGATTGATTATTTAAGTCCTCTCTCTTGGCTTATATACCTAACGTTCTCTCCGGTATCTCCCCCGAGACCTCTGTTCCCGGTTGACCCGTAATCCTTTCTTCTTACTCGCTACCACTCGTATATTTGTAAATTCACAGTCTGCTTTTCTATCTCGTCGCGGCGCACAAAGAAGATACTTTCGGAGTATCGAAAATCGAAGGCATACCGTCGTCCGATCGGATCGAGACCGAGAACACCATCGCCGTTGCCCACCTTCCTCTTCGTCGCCGCCGTCGTCGTCGTTGCTGCAATTTTACTCTGTACGAATTTACTCTGTGCTACGCCAGAATCCTTTCTTACCCTCTTCTAGTTCACATGCTACAAGCCACGTAATGGTCTCGAGCTTTACACCGGGCACGTGCTTCCTTGAATTAAAGACCGTCTTCGAACTGGTATGCCACACGCGGCTCGTATCACATACGGCTGGATCGTATACAAGGTTTCGCGGCCCCGGAAAAAGTCGTTGGAGCATGAAAACTTCAATGCCAGCGCTATTGCGCTATTGCGAACATTCCATCGATGCACGTATATGTGTGTGTGAGTGCGAGGGAAAGGGAGATCGGCACGAACATATCAAAATATAGGGCTACGCGGTTCGTAGCTCGCAAACAGCACTAACTTTTCGCGGATCTCGGTGGATCGAACGCCAATTTCAAAGCTAATTCGAAGCTCACCGCGACAGCTCTACGGCTCCGCGATGGAAGACGTAAATATTTTATCGCCCGGCTATACGTAGCGACTACTTTAACGGCACCAACTAGATGGATGTTAAACATCGTGATTTACGATGCGTATCGTTTGTTTCGCAAGTATTCTCTTTCGATGACACTAGCCGACAAACGTCTCGTTCGCCGACGCCAAAGCGGACAAATAATTCCAATAATACTTGGTCATTAATTACGCAACAAGAGCTTTTCTATCAAATACAGCGGCTATACGAACTTTATTTTTCTTATCGTTATTCCAGTTTATACTTAGAATGCAAATGACAAGAAGAAGTTTTACGATCGAATTATGACAATTTATATTCATAACTGTAGTACAAGAATAGTCATTGGAAAAATTTAATTTGTTAAATAGATTTATAACAAGAGAGGTGTCATTCTTTCTTATCAATATTAATGAAAAATGACAGAACTAAAATAATTTAAAGTAATTATTTTAAATGTGAGATATCGGTAAGTAAGATCAATAATAAAATGCGAGATATGCAGATATTCTAGACTCGAAAATATGAAATATCAGAATCTCGTTTGAACCAATACCATCTTCGAATGCGAAAGCCCTACTCAAAGTCTTACCAAAGTTTCCAATCCGGCAGCTTCCCAACTTATCGCGGTTTATATTACATATATATGTACCCTTATACTTCTGCGGTCAACAAAACAGTTAACTCTCCGGGGGGATCTTCCACGAGGCCGCGCGACCGACGACAAATCCGATTGTTCCAATGGCATCTCGATTCGCGGTCGATTATATGTATACAGTATGTATACCTTGTGGGGTGCTCTTGGATGTACTCTCGTCATATCGGCTGGTCCACGAGCAACCAGTGCGAGGGGGTTGGAAGGGGTTGGGGGTCGGACGAATACATCCGCCTCAAATTGATTGGAATTGTTCCCTGGCTGATATCTCGTTCCTGATGGTTCGTGGCAGCTTCAGATAGACAGTAGGCTGCACCTTGCACGCGGTGAGAGGACAACCTCGGTGCTTTGCGTTCGGTTGGGTTAGACTAGGTTAGTTTAACCCGGGCTATATCCGTCAGACCGCTCCCGTGTGTTTGCGGAAGGCTGTGCGCGAGTAGGGTAAGGACGAGCAACGACGAAGGGCTTCTTGCTTGGAATTAATTTCGAAGCTTCTACGGAGAGCGCCACTTATCCCACGCTTATCGTATCGTTCGATGGAAGGACGCGTTAGCTTCACCGTCGGCATTCGCGGAAAATATTGAATGTTTATATTAAACACACTGTGGTTCAGCAAACCAGTCCCCAAAATAAAGCATTCCTTAATGCCAAATGCAACTGCGATTTATATTACGTAACATAATATTTCCATATTTTCATTGCATCAAATTCCAAATTGCATTACTTCTCTTGCATTTGCGATGTGCCGAAACAAGCTTAAATGATCGATTTAATAAATGCATATCGATCCAGAAAACTGGATAGTATTTTGATAAAACATTCTTTGGTCAATCTGGAGTTAAGCTTGTTTTAGTGAAAATTTTAAAGCTTCAATAATTTTTGAGTTGTAAATGATTAAAGAAGAACCTTTTGTAAACTAAACTTTAGGAGACTAAATGAATAACTATATTTTTCAGCAAATTTCAGGCGAAGATACTTTCTTTCAAAGATTACTTACTAATAGAATTTTAATTCTATTTTTCCAAAAACGTTACAATAAATGATGATCTTTCTCTAAAATTTTGTTAAGAAAAAATTGATTATAAGTTGGCCGAACAATCTGTTATTAAAAAGCATTTAATCTTTCTTAGACATTGAATTAACTACTTATAAATATAAGTAAGTATAGAAACGAAATATTATACATATAGAAACAGATATATAAGTGTATAACAACTTTGGCTTAAAGCAAAGAGATTTGTAGAAACTATACTTTGCACATCAGAAACTATGTCTTTCTGCTCTATTAAATCCAACAATGAGATTTATTATATATCACAATTTTAAATATCCATAATATACTCAAGAGAATAATTCATATTCGATATTTACAATCGTTCCGGCATGCGGATGTTTTGTTCGGGACACAATTATAAATTACTGCATGATAAACATACCACCAATAGTAATGTGCGATCGTTTGTAAACGTTGACACGCGCATTAGGAAGTATTACAAGTACAAAACCGATATTGATCATCCAGTGCGAGATAAATTGATGATAGTTTATCATATATTAACTTCTAAATGCAATTAGAATCATGTAACATTTGGTCAGAAAAATTCAATTATATTACGAAGAATTTATTCATCAACAATAATAATTGTTTATGTAAGTTGATAACAATAATTTTTTTTATCCTTTTAATTAGTCATATTACTTGTTATTTAAGGGCTCTTGTTATTTAATCCTCGTTACGCTTGAATACTTATTACAAGAAAATGATTATATTGTCGAAACTGCAAACCTGACAATTTTATTTATAAATTTACTATAATCACAAATTCCCTATCTCCATTTCATAAAAATAATTGTCAATTTATTTGTTGCTACACAATTTTTGCCAGATTACTATCGTAAAAGGCATCAAGAACAATCAGACAAATCGAAGAAATATTACTCGTGTGCTGCTGCACACATATACAGAATCGTAATAAAAGATTATTTATGGCGTTTCAGCCGCAACTATAAAAATTTCGGGATAAAGTCGTAATTTACAGTCTGCTAAACGTAGCACACCATGAAACGCAATCCATCGTTACGCCTAACGTTTTACGGCCTGCAACGATAGCTAAGAAAAAGATTGTAGGGGACTCACCGTACAGTTGCAATCGAGTGTACCGAGTTGTCGTTTTACGCTTCCAATGAGGCGTCGGACTTAGGAGAGTCTATAGTTGAGATCGAGCCAGGAGATAATCTGAAACAATCCGTAAAATATAATTAGTCTCAAATATGCATCACATTAAGAAACAATCCACTGGATTAAAATTAAAAAATAGATATTTACGAAATTATTATCAATATTATTAGTTATGGACTATTTAGTTGTGATATAAAATAATAACGTGATACTATACAATGCCGATTGTTAATCTATGCAATCTCGGTACATATATGTGTACGATTGATTTAAACGTTTCGAGAGTATGAGTCTTCGGTGATCGTTGATTCATGAGTGAGTCATATATCATCTGCGCATTAATGACATTAAATTGCACAAAACAGCGAAATGCTTTCAAACTTAGCAGGCGCCGTATCACCACGACTTCCGCGATACGTCACGGCTAATATGCACGGGCGCAGTCTATAACTGTAACAATACGTGCTTTGCTTTATATTGCCACAGGCAATAATTACCGCAGCAGCAAGGTGAACTTCAGTTTCATGAATCCTCCAAGGAAACCGCCGCTACATTAGATTAGCGAGTTTGACACTAAGGAGGTGAACGTGCATCCAAGCCTAATCTGGAAAGCAATAGTTCGTGTTTACGTCCTGGTGTACCCTGCCTTATACTGTTACCGCTTTTGATATCCAAGAAAGACTTGCTTATCAAATTAGTGTGTGAATTACGTAAACTAGATGACGAAATACAAAGTATAATGAATAGACTTTTAAATATTGATAAATGCGTTCGTTTAATTTAAGAATGCTTTAGTGGTTTTAAATTCTTCACCAAGAATAAATTTTACTGCGCAAGCACAATAAAAAGAGCTCTTTACATAAGCGACACCCTTATTACTTTGATAAAATAGAAATTTATAAATGTACGAATTTAATATAACTTCTTTTTCTATATTTATTAAATAGATAAAATAGTTATATCGCACATGTTATATAAATGTCTGAATTTTATCAAAAAAAATTTAAAATTTTTTTTTCTAAATTACAGAAAATTGGACAAAGTTCACCTACAGATTATTTTAATATTTTCAACCCTCATATACAAAGCAGAGTCCGCTATTACTAGATATTAATTAGTAATTGCATTAATAACTGTTTTATCATAACGTTATTAGTAAATACACCACTGATTACATTGTCGCAATTGATACTAAATTGCTTCGATTTCAATAAAATATACATACGCGCGCGCGGCAAACTACCCCTCCCTCCAATAAAAATCTAATTACGTAATTAACGAGAATAACAGCAATTCGAAGGGTATTCGTGATTAGTGTCGACAATTATTATTCGTTTCTCCAATTAATTGATAGAATGTACATGATCGAGTAAATTTATAAACTCTCTCCGCGCGCATGCTAAATTAAATAGCGCCATCGATGATAACTTTATTACGACGTTTAGTCATACATTAGACAATGCCGCCGGAGAGTTAAACAGGCGAAGTCACATCTTTCTCTCGTTCCTCGACGTAAAGGGCGATTCCATGGTACGTTGGAAATACGCGTGAGGGATGGCTTCGGCCATTTTATATGACGTGCCGTAGGTAATCCCCATTGCGAAACGATCTGGGCCACGAGCCGAGGAACGACCTTTTTATTTCTCGACCGGTTTTACGGCGGGCTCGCTTCCACATTTATCTCAGCTCTTTCTCTGCCCTTCGTCCCATCTTCAGCCCCTCCTGCATTCTCTTAGGTAGCTCCTGTTTCTCTATTCTTTGTACCTTTACGGCTTCTTTCCTCGTGCGACAGGACTTGTAACGGTGTCCTCAGTTTCTCCATTGCCTTACTTATCCGGGGGCTTTTTATCGAAGAATTCTCGAGTATATGAGAAATAATTGACAAGTATCACGATGCGCGCGTGAAAGAAGATTCTTCTGGTAGAAATACACCGAGAATATAGTCTTCGCGATTGCGAATCAATTTCGATGAATGCAACAAGTGCACGGTAAAACAAATTATCGAAGAAACTTGTCTATATATACTCGTTAAATTAACGAGTTTTACTATTTACGCGCGTCTTAGATACAGTATGTAATCAATACATTGCACATATTGAAGCAGTATAGATAGGCAATGCCAAATTCCAGCATTGGTAGGCATTGCGCACACACGCACACAAGACGTATTCAGCATATATATATCCCGTTTCTCTATGTAACTAGCTCGAAGGATTCGGCCAAGTGATAGGACGACAACCCCAAATCCTATCCACGTGTATTCGAGATGAGAAGCTTGTGAAATAGATAGGATTTGACGATGGGGTGAATCGCGCAGGGGGACTGGAATCATATATAAGCAGGCTATGAACTAATCTCAGTTACAATAAAGTAAATATTAATTAAACAATAGGATAAGTTTTTAAATAAAGATGTTCACCATAAAACAATGTTATCCTATTACAATTGTTTGAAATAAAATAAAAATATTATTTAAAAACTTAAAATCAAAATAGTGGGCATTAATGATGTCTTAACATTATACAAAAAATTAATCTATAGTGGATAACCAGAATCATTAATTAATCTCAACAAGAAAACATTGTTTTCATCATTTAATAATGCCATATATAGTCAATATATGCATACATAGTCAATATAATAATTCCTTCATCATATGATATGCGAATGTTGCAACTATAACTCAGTTTTTTTAAACTAAAGAAATGCTATTTTAACGATATGCATGTGTCCGTAGAGCCGGCTATGTTTGCTTTGGCAACAATATATACTGATATTGTTTTTTTGTTCATCTATCTCGTGCAAGGACGGCTCCCGTGGAATAAAAATCGGTGCTGCAATTTTTGTTTCATGTGAAAAAAAAAGAAGAAAGAGAAAAAACGATATCTCATCCTTCCCGATTCGCCACTAAACTGGGTTGACGAAGGGTGACGCACCAAAATACATGACGAGCTAATAAAGCTCGCGCGCAGCTTCTCTTTATATATATCCTATATGAAGAAGAAATAAAGCTTCATTGTGTCTCGTAGCCTTGGGGCTACCGCAGTTTCATCGAGGGACAAAAGGGATAGGGCCAATGGCGAGAAGCGAGGCGGGTGCGATATTATTACGCAATACGAATAGACCTTTTTTGTCGTTTGCTGTTAAGGGCGTCGCGGCAAAAAGATCCCTTCGCCTGCAGATTGCGGCTGCTAGTATGCGGAAAAACTTAAGAGCTTAAAGCGGCCATCCTATTGCGTGCGTCTTAATGCAACGTTAAATTCGTAAGCTTGCACCGACTTTAGCTAAAGATTAATTGAATTTTATATCACGTTTTAACTTAAAAGCTCTTCTATGTATACGTCCGTGTGTATATGTATATTTGGTTCTACTTTAAACTTTAAACGTCTATGTATTGGCCATAAGAAATGTAACTGCAAATGCAAGACTGTAGCAGAGTGCCATTATGCATCTGAGACATTGTCCTGTGTTCGTTTCCTTGGGACATAAATTAAATCCTACTACTTCGTTAGAAACGAGAAGCCAATTAAGATGCACGACAAAGCGCTATTTCATTTGATCCCATTGCACTATTTTCTATTACGGTACAGTAGTGAAATTTAATGCGATGCCGCCATTATTCCTCTGTACGCTCGTACGAAGTGACAGTAAAAATTTTAAGTGGCATCACTCTTCGCGATATACAATATAAGTACATTGTAAAAGACTTTCGCACAGCATTATTGCAAAAATTGACGATAATTCTCAATATCGTAAAAGGGTAAATCCATTGTGCTATAAACAAAATTATTACCACACGCATCGTGTACTACAGCGAACGATCGATGTGAGTTCTTACTTTTTATGACGATATAGAATCTCGAAAATTTTATGAAACCTTCTCTGGAATTCTGGATTTTTTAAAACCCCTCTGACGGAGTATATGAAGCTGTGTGTAATTTAAATGTGTGAAATAACACATTTATAAAAGTTCGTAGATTTAATCATGGCTAAATATCGCTAAATATGCACAACTACAATATATAGCAATAAATATAGTAACGGTAACTACGTATCGACAATGGAAATCAAACAAATTGACCATTCAGTTGCATCAAAGCTATCAGAAAGTTCGGTTAACTTTTTTTTAATCAAACGATAAATCGACTGCCTGCGAGCGAGCCAGCAATTCCGCAAGCCGAACTAGGTCGGCATATTCAGGCATATACATATGTATCGCTGCATGTAAAGGGAAAAATCTATTATCAGACAGAAAATATACATATATTCCACCGGGGTAACGGGAAGAAGATCACCTTCACTTTTGTTTCCAATATTTCGGATGACGCAAGAGATATCAAATCCAGAAATAATTACTTTCCTCTCGTTTCAAATCAAATACGGTTTTTACTTCTCTCACGAGCGAAAATCTAATCGCACTTTCGTAACCTGCCATCTTTACAATTGCTTGCTCGTAGAAAAATGTAAAATTTATAAGCGTTTAAATGTAAATTTAAGCTTTATTATAATGTTTCATTTGCGCAATATCTATTTCTTGTAACGAATTTCCCGAGGGATCATCCTTTAATAATTTTATACCCCCTGATATATTCTGATGAATAAACTTCGTGCTTGGAAAAAGTGCCTATAGTAATGGTCGATAAGTTAATTCACAGACTGCGAAGTGTGAAGTGGTCTTTTACGCCGTGTGCCAAAGTGTCAGAACCCGCGTGGATGCCGTAAGATTCAATTAGAAGCCAATGGGCTATGCAGTTTACCGTCGGCCCTCTGTCGGCCCTTCTCTCTTTCTCTCTCTCTCTCTCTCTCTCTCCCTTTCTCTTTCTCACCTAGTGCTAGTGAACATTTTCCGAAACCCCATAGAGACATGCGCATAGAGCCGTTTGATGCCAGATGCTGCCGCGGATATTGGATAAAAGTTTCTCAGTTCGCGGAGGAAATAATTTCACAAGCCGCGCGCGGGCCAGGGCTGCTGCCTCTCTTGCGCTCTCTCCCCTCGTTGCGCAACGTTCGTTCTTTCGCAGGGACCAGCGCTAGGAAAGAAACTTACCAGGATCGTGGGTAAGACCCCCCCTTCGGATTTTCTCGACTTGTCGTGTTTCTCTGTAGACAAAACGGGCGGCGACGCCACCTGGCACTTAACATATATGGTAAAGCCCGGCTCGTATCGCGCAATGGTGAAACTTTCCGCCACTTTCCTCCCGACCGATTAAGAGATAAAGATGTTTGCGAGGAAGCAACCCAATTGTTGTGTTAGTCTCTCCTCTGTTATGAAATTGATCATAAAGAATTTGACGAATGTCAATCGCGTTGCAAGGTACGCGTTGCAAAAATATTTATTCAGTTTTAACCATTTCAGTAACAGATCTTTGGGAACTATTCTCGTTATCAATATATGGATAAAAATATAAATCGCATAAATGTTTCAACAAAGGCTGTTATCCCAGCATATATTAAAGCGCACAATTCACTCTTCCCTCTGTTACTGATACGATGTCTGGGTACAAACACCATGTAATCCTCATCCTCGTCAACGCGCACTCCAAGCTGCATACTGTTATTTACTCAATACGATCGTCTTATCATTGATAAGCTAGGCGATTCTATATAGAATACATTAGAGAAAATCGATAGAACACAAGATGCAAGAGTGTTTCGTATTTGAGGTTTAGTAATGAATCCTTAAAGGATGAGATAAGCACATTAACATAAATTAACATAATAAAAAGATTATGATTTTTCATATTAAAACATCATGGCAGTAATATCAGTTATTCTATATGCGGAGTTCAATGTATATAATTCAAGATATAATTATTTGTTTTCGATATGTCAGGCTCAATAATTATTACAACGAAGGAAAATATCAATAAAATATTTTATATTAAATATTTAAATATTTCATCAATAAAATATTTTATATTAACTCATGTAAAAAATATGCTACAAAAGTTCATATCTCTTAAAATATTTCTCGAAAATAGATGTTTCATAAAAAATTGAAACACTATATTTTTGCAATATGTAGACAAATTGTAAATATGTTCAAATAGAGAAAGGTAGAAAATAGAGCAATGCATAAAAGAAATAAATCCGGAATTACTTATAGGATAACGATTATCCCTCCTTGGCTTTTCTTATTCAATTAATTTCATTGATATTAAAAGAGCGGATGAACTGTCACGTACTACAGGAAATCGACACGTTCAGTATAATAAGGTCTTAAGCTCACTTAAAGAAAATCACTACGATTTTCAAACAATCTCTCCGATAATCTTAATCTTTGAACTCGCGATTCGCGTATCACATAGATTACACGGGACTTTGATCATCCGATGCAATATCAACGAGAATTTTTCTCTGTTTAGTTCTCTACAGTTTCTCGATATACATTGCAGTTTTAGCGATCGGACTATTTTTGTCACGGATTTGCTTTGGAAGCATTCGATAAACAGCGCTGGCTCGGTCTAGCTAAGTGCTCTCGGCAGTAAGCGGATATTATTCTGTCACGGCGCTCCAATAATCTGTGAACAGCGTTCGTATGAATGCTTTTTTAATCGCTCACATGGCACATGGATTGTAGCGAATAGTGATTACTAAGAAAATGATAACAATATCCAATGCTTAAAACAATATAATAATAACATTATAAAACAAATATTTTCAGAATTTGTCTAAAACATAATTCCATTAGTTTTTTATCTCAGAAAAAATTTAGAAAATATTACGTACGTAGAAAAGACTCTTACAACTATTGAAATATAGAAGCAATAATAAAATAACAAATTTCTACAATTATTAATGCTACAAACGCTTTTTTGAGGGAAAATAAAAATTTTTAATACTCTACATTTCTAAAATAATTTGATTTGATTTAATTAATTTTTTCTATTTCTACTAATTTTAAAAATATTTGAAACGTGTACATTAATAGTAGATTATAAAGAAATTTTTGTAACATATTTTATCGATAATTTAATTTATATTCTATTGTTGGAATATATTTTTCACATTTTCTAAATTTAAATAGCGTGACAAATTAAACCACAAAAATTAAATAAAATTAATAGCTTAAAATAAAATTTTCTTGTATCGCACAAAATATCTACGCGCGCTCTGCTCGAGATTTATTCACACTAGAGAGCACACAGTGTCACCGCGATATTGATTTATTTTCCTACTGCACATATAACGAATCTTTCATAGATTACATCATGAATCAATCGCGTTGCCTATCTTTAAACGGCCACAAATTTTTTGCCATGCTCGATTTCTGTCGCGTCCGTATAGGAAATCATAAAATCAGCGCATAAATCAATCGTATCGTGAAAGAGAGACACGCTTTACGCGCGTCGTCAAGACCAAATTTCGCGATAATATTTCTTATTTATTTCCATCTTGTATTTTAGAAGTTTATCCGTTTGTAATGAAAGCGTTAAATGATACGATAAATAAGATACTAAGATAGGATAGATATGTGTGCATCGCTAGTACAAACTCCACACATTTCTTAGATAAAACGACATGCGATTCGAATGTACATTGATCAAAAAGAACTAAAGAATTGTCCCGATATAGCAGCCAATTATATACGTAGCCGTGGAAAAAAAATGTGCCATAAAGAATTTAATTTTATCGTTCGCGATAATAGAAAACACACGCGACGTTTTCTTTATATTTCTCAACGGAATGGCATGGTAAAGCACGATTATATTTATGTAAATGCAACATTTATTACAGTTATTCTCGATCAAAAGCGCTTCCATAGATTTGCATGTTCTTTGAATTTGTCATAAGTTTTGCAAACGCGGTAAAATATTCGATGTTAAAAAAAGAACGAAATATAATTTTTTCGAACAACGAATTATTACGTCCATTTTCCTTATTCTACAATTCTTCTTCATGCAACAATTTGTAATGCAACATTTATTTAAAATAAAAAATGTAACGATCAAATAGACTATCGTTTTGTTACAAAATTTAGTGAAATTCCCGTTGACAGGCAATTAAAAATTGTTATACAACATACACGTGTGATATGCACACAAATGGTTTCTAGTGAACGCATAAAGATTGCCCATTCGGCTAAATTTCATCTCGTGGAAACGGTATTATGGCTGCCGTGCATCGCTATTTGCTTGCTGCGCGTGCCACATAAAACATGTAAGAGAGAAGTTGATCTCATATAGCGACGGAAAGTAATTTATTTTCATCCCATAAGTGATCTTGCTCTGCCACATGCCAGTAAATACGCTACGCGTATTTGACCTCTTTCTGAAGCTAGACATCCTAATTTTCAGAATTTCACATTTCAATATAATTGATGGAATTTTTATTTTTCCTGAAAATTTTTACTTAATTGATATATTTAAAAGCTTTATTTATAAATAAATAAAAAGAGATTTAAAAAAGTAATTAATTATAATTTTTTGTTACATACAAATTGTATTAATAACTTTTTTATTTCAATCAAAAGAATATTATAATAAAGATAATATTTCTTTAATTATTGTGGTAGAAATTAGAATTTTCCAAAAAAATTAATAAATTAAAAAATCCATATGAGATTGCATACGAATTAATTTTTTATATTAAAAAATGTGTTACTATATAATTACATTCGAGAACATACGACTTTTAATAGCATCGATGATCACGTATTTTCTACTCCAATTTCTAATACATCATTATACATGTTACATACTGCACATGACAAGTTACATTCTTTCCTGTCAGCATCAGGGAAGTGCATAATACCCTAATAATAATTTAATTTGTTTAATTAATCATAAAGCGTAAAATTGTATTGGTAATTCCTATGAGCTTGAACGGAGAGAACAGTAATGTTTCCTCGATTTTCGACCTCTGGGATATAAATTGCGTTCCGCACGATTATTTCCATAATAAAGAAACATTTTAGTTATTACATTTTTAACAAAAATGCACCGCTGTATACGAAAAAGCAATGAATTATTATCGTCAATCTGTTAAAAATATTTCGCGCATTTTTCTCTTTCTAAAGCTGAATAAAATAATTAATCGGTTAGCAGATATTGAAAGATTTTATTAAATAATGATCTGCGATGTATCATTGGTAAAAACCGGTTTTGTAATCTGCAATCTCATCACGCTTTTGGTATTAGGAAGATTTAGAACGCGCGCCACGCGATATTTCTTCCGGCAGCGATATTTCAATAACGCCCGCATAAAGTATCGGCGCAGTCTGCCGATACAACCTCTATATTCAATAGGCGCCTATCAGTTCTCGCAAACGACATTAAATCTACACTGATTGAAATCTACCTGCTTCCTCTTAAAATCATGCGGAAGACTTCGTTTCGAGAAATCTGCCACCGACAACATTCATCAATATCTGCAATGTTAATGATCACGAAAGAAGGATATTATGTTTGTCGCGAGAATATTTTTTCATTTACGCAGTTTATCGCGATAGAGGAATTAATTCGCAGATTTAAAAAAAATACAAGGCACCGCGTAACACAGTATGAGCGATTCTGACAACGAGATAATCGATAGGAAAGCATTACGACCAAAAGTTTCATAAACTGTGAAACCATCTACGAGTTTTATTCCATAAATTCCACATATGGGCGGCGAAATCCATTTTGAATGGCAAAATTTGTGCAAATGGCACAAATGACAACACACGCGTCGTCGCGGCTACGTTGGATTTCACAATTCGCCGTTTGGTTTGGCCAAAATGGTAAACTCGTTATCGAAAACGCTAGGAATTTTTGCGTCGGAAAATTGGACATAAACTTCAATATTGATAATTCGTGATGACGGACTATCGAACTTGTCCTAGAGTCATTTCGCGGAAATTCGTTGTATAAAAAGTTTCTGTTTAATTAACTCGTAAACGTGTATGTGTGTATGTAAGTGTGTGTCTATGTGTGTGTGTGTATATGTAACAGAACGTGAATTTGATTGCGGGGACCGCAATATCGACGGTGGTTATACGCGGTGCAAAATTATACTGTCATGCACTGAGAAATATTTGAATATGTACGAGTGTGTGTCGCGCGGTAGGACATTATCGTGCGGGACGTAACTGTGGCAAGGATTAGTTAAACGGTCAATGTTTAACTACGGTGCCGTTACGCAACTATAATTTGGCGACTTCGTCGCACGAATGCAAGACGGCAATAAAATCTACTTTGCTAAAAGCACAGCCGAGAGAATTAATTCGGGCGGGCTATTACTCTCCAGCCGGATGTCGCGTCATTAACGCCTCACCATGTAGCTGCGCTGTGTACTAAATTATTCGTGAAGCTGTCGCCGGCAGTATGAAATAGTTACGAAGCGTATACTTCAATATCTATCTCTATTTTGTAGTTAATATTATTAATATGAATATTATTACTATATATTATCCGTATCATTATTATATTATAGTTCAAGTTTTTCTTTAATACAACCCAATTATAACATGTACAAATTATGCAATAATTGGGTATTTCGATACATTTGCTTGCTTATTTAACATATGTATTTACGATATGTATCCACAATTGCAGTATTCCGAATGAAATCAGACTGAGACTATGATTTTTCTGCAGTTCGGGATTAATATGTCACTTCGGAATATCAATGAGCTAATTATTAAAAGAAATAAACGTAAGAAAAAAGATGAAGGAATCACAACGCTTTTGTATGCACAGGAAAAAGAAGGCGCTACCATTAGAATGCAGCGTGTTGGTCTGCAATCAGATCGGTAAGGTTCCTAACCAAGTCCAAATGTAGTAAAAGATATAAGCTTGCGTCAAACTGATACGTTTTGTGAGTATTTTCAACATTTGTTTTTAACATAGATTTATTAAAGTAATTAAACATATATGTATCATTTCCAGAAATTTCTGCGTAAAGGTATAGATCAACGTTAAATTAATTAAAATTTGTATTTCACCGAAAAAAGCCTTGACTACGAAAAGTTAACAGTCGTTCTTGTGTTATGTAAATTTTCCTATATTGCTAATAATAAAGAAATGAGTTTTGCGTATATTTAAATAAGTAGAACGCGGTAAATAAACGGAGACAGTTCCTAACCATTGCTAGCCTAGTGCGGCTGCATTCGAACGCCAGGCACGTGACTTTGTTACGAGATAACGCTACTTCCGAATTTATACGTAACCTCCGCCTTAGAGACTCCGGATTCGGATTCCCTAATTAACGAACGAGAGGAGACAAAGCGCGATCGTCGCCCTCTCTCCGGCTCACGGGGATGTCAGATATAATTAATTTCACATCACATATCTACGATACGCGAGCCAAGTCAGTTCGAATAGCAGAAATGTCCGCAAACTTAATATCTCGCAATCTTAATTACTTCTTCATATAAAATTAAAATCTAATTGCCTTCTAACATTTCCCTCATGCTCAATATGGTTGATGAACAAGTCGACATGAAAAATTCATGTTTCTATTAATAAAAATGGAATAATTTACAATATATGGATCCTGCAATATAACAGCTATAAAAATTAAACCAATTTTAGAGTAGATTAAAAAAAATGTATTTCTGCAATATTTATTATATTTTTCTTTTGAGATTAGAATAACATTTCTCGCGGATCTTCTACCGAATTTGCGAGTATGCTATAGAGTCAGAAACGACAAGATTAAAATGCGCTTTAGAATTTAAACCTTTGCGACGATAAGATCATAAGAGTATTATAGAAAAGCAACTTTCCATTACATTCATGTAAATTAAATAATTTCCAGGTTTTTATTATTTTTTTATTACATTAAAGGAAATATGCTAAAAGCTAAAAGTGAATATTAAAAACGAGCCACTGAAGAAGTCAGACTGTCTCAAAGAAGATGAATGACACTTTGTATACGCGAAATAAAATCACGTACACATGAGAGACGTATACATGCTCATTAAATAATTAAAATTAATTCAAGAAAAAGGTGAATTATCCTTTATTCTGTATTTAACACGGCCTAAGTGTAGGCGGTGAACGACGGAGAAAATCCTGGCCGGTGTTTAAAAGCGCTTCTAAACGTCCGGCGACAAAAGGTCAAAGGATCGAATATCCAGATAGCCCGCGGTAATTTGAATGCGGTAGTTTGAAATAAAAGGTCAAGCAAAAGCAGGACAAAACGGATCTCTGTGTACAGACGACGTATGGCGGCTAATGGAAGCCGGAGGAGGAATCATGGGTGGAGGAAGAAGCACGGGTGGAATAGGGGGGAAAATCAAGGGACAGAGGGAGGACGAGATGGACAGGGGAGAGGAGGACGAAAGGGAGGACAAAAAGAGGCCGAGGAGGGGAGGGCGGGGGGTGGATACGGCGAAGCGACAGAAGAGAAGACTCGATTACACGTCACCAGCAGCCCAGGAGCCTATTTGATCGCAATCGGTTTTTCATTACCAAAAGCTTCGCCGGGCTTTATACCAAATTGTACATTCGGCGACCCTTGTAAAATTCACCGGGACGCACACCGGGCAACGGAAGTCGCAGGGTAGCGCATAATTGATCATCCTGCGTGCATACATCTCGCGCGCGTGCTGCCCATAACTTCCGGCAGACGAGGGATAAAAGTACGCGGAACATCCGGGTGCCGTTCACGTCGAATCTTCAATTCGCGGAAATGGATTGTGTGTCAGAGGTAATGCGTGGTAAATCGACATATCGACTCTCGTGAAATTCATGCATCCACCACTCGCGGCTTCCCTTCCGAACCTTTATCACGAGTTTCCGATGGATTATGCATCTCCGGCGTGTCGTTCGTTAAAATTTAAAACGATACAAGCTGAATCTAAGAGTTCTTTCGCGTCGATGCAAATATCGAAAGGTGGCGGGCACGAAAATTTCGCATACTGAGAAAAAGAAGTTGTTAACTGAATATTTTCAACTGATTATTATTTTTTTAATTGAAGTATTTAAGTATTTGAGCCAAGTTATGTCATGTTAGATTTTAATATATCGTATTTAATTTAAATACATAAATATTTCAATTAAAAAAATAATAATTAGTTGAAAACATTTAGTCAAGTTAACAACTTTTTTTCTCAAAGTAATTATACCGTGTATTTAACATTAAAAGTAACTGTTTTATTTCGAGACTTTCTGAATATCTAAATATGAGGTTTATATAATATAGATAATATATATAATTTTGATTTGTAAATTATGCAGCTACATTTGGGTTACTTACAATATATTTCTTTTGCTTGATTCAAAGTACAGATTTGTAAAACAAAATTACATTAATAACTATGAAAACATAAATACGGCGCAAATATCGTGGCAAAAGCTTCTTCCTATTAAATTTTTATATTAAAGATTATATATTATATTTTATTTATCACCTTGTTAGATTATTTTGCTTCGATATAATTTATTAGACTCTTTTATAAGAAACGTTCTTATATAAAATTCTATTCTTACATAATTATTCTTCTCAACGAAAAATAATTATTAAAAAAGGTTATTAAACTTTCACAATTGAATATCAATTACGTATATCAAACCTTTAACTGCCACTTAACATGGAGTCTTAAAATAGTAGTCTTAAAATACTAAAAACGAAAGATTCTCGAAAATTAATGACGTAGAGGGGTTTCTGATGGTGCTGATAACGAATTTCAAGTCAAATTAAAATAATTTTTGTCATAAATCTTTATGAAAACTATCATAAAACTGTTTAAACATATTTTTTTCAAATATAACTGTAAAATCATATGCAGCACACCCAAAAACTCCTAAATGTACGTACCTTGTTTCAGTCATTAATTTCATGACGAGAAGATGCATTCTGCTGGCACTGAACGCAAAGTCCAAAATGACGAGAATTCTCGTCATCGGCAGTAAAGAGGTTAAGAAACAGGAGGCAGATTTTCGCTTCTCAGGAAACCATTGCCCGCTTATCAAGCTCCGCACATTTCGACTTGAAAGAATTCACAATGTTATGGTCTTATTGCCAATGTTATTCACAATTCAGAGCCTAATTACAATTACATATACATATATGTATTTTATACGTACCTGAATTAATTCGTCTGTCCGACGGGCCGGCCGCCACTTTTAATACCCGCGCGATTGCGCAGTGCGCGGTGTAGCGAGAAAACGGCTGTAAAGGTGTGCACGCGACGATCAACCGATTATGTTATTGACGGTAAGTGTCAAACGCACGATTTCGAACGAGCGGACGCAACAACGAGCGGACACGGCAACGCCTGGCACAAACGGCGGTTTACCCGCGTTACCTGTTATCGCGCGCGCGCGCCGATTAACCGCTTTTAGGACGACCGCACATTATTCGGCACTTTATTCGGCACTCCTGATGTTTATTCGCACGCGAGACTGCTTTTTGACGCGGAAACCGCGGTATAGCTCGCGTCCCGGCGACCGACGCGAAAGCGCGCGAAACCAAAATGGCGACGGGTCATTTCGCGGCCGCGCATGCGCGGCGCGCGGCCGCGACGCGCGCTAATTAATCGCGTTTAACGTTTCTTCTTTTCGTTATCACATTAGCGCTTGTCATTACAGGACATTTAGGTGAAATGTTACGTCACCTGACGTTCCATTTCGCGATCATTTGCACAAAAGCGCACTTTTGACGAACGATATAAACGCGAAATATATACACGTTCATCGAGGCAACATTAATTTTGTTTGCATTTTGCGAACAAAGCGGAACAAAGCCTGCTCTAGACGCGATAATTCGAAATTCGCAATAGAATTGTAGTTTTATGAACTGTACGTGCAGTAAACGAAAAACGCTCAAAGAGTCAGAAAATGAGCGTATATTTATTTTACAAAATTATAAATAGCATTTGTATCCTGAAATCTGACAAAAATTAAAGATCGTCCGGCCAAAGTTAGCATTAAAATGTAATATTAAACAATTATTATTAATGCAGCATAAACAAAGATAGATCATATTTTACGAGCAAATAATATCAAGTTTCGATAAAATACTAATAAAAATTAATAAAAGTATTTAAAAAAATTTATTTGCTCGATAGATTTATTGTTTTATTAACATAAAAGCTTTATAAGAAAAAGAAAATCACATATTGTTATCAATCTAATATTTAGCAATTTTTTTTCTTATTACAGTAAAACAATACGGGGCTCGGAGTCTTGAATGATACATCATCTGTCATCTTACAGTGTCGTGTTGAAACTTGTAGCCGTTTTAGTACAAATTTATGACTACAGATGGGGACAACATTCACAGTCTTTTTTGACAGTCTTTTTGTACGCGCGTGTTACACGACGGAGTAGATCAACAGCTGATCGTTTATTTTGGGACAAGACACGCACGGATCTGGCAAAATAATAAAACGCAGTTACCAAATTATCACCGTATTTTATTATCGACCGACATTTTTTATCGTAAAGAAGAGAAAAAAAAATTTCCACTATAAGAACTGCAAAAGGATTGAAAAGAGTGAACTTTGCGATTGTGGCTCGAATCCGCAGAGATACAAAGAAAAATACACAGAATCATAATCGTGCGGAGGAGCACGTCGCCCCAGAGACATGTCAGCGTTATCGGAGAGTCTTACGATCAAGCAGCCTATTAGACGTCTGGAGATCCAGATCAGTAATTTTAACGTTGCCATTCCGCATCATGTGAATTTGTTAAAGCGACACAAGAACAATATCAAAAAGGTGAGTCTGTTTTACACACCTCATATTTTTTAGAGTCCTTTATACGAGCCTTTCAAAATCTTTGCAGTATCAGAATCAACAGGATTGGGAACAGGTACGAAGGGAGCATGTGAATGTCTCTCGGATCGTCAAGCAACTGAAGGAGTTGTTGTACCAGATGGACACTCTTAGAGCACAGGTCCTCGATGTTGACATCGGTAAATTTGACAAATTGACAACGAATGCACGATCGAGTATCATGAGCGCAATCGAGGAGTATTTAGGTAAGAAACGCAGTGCAACATATAATACTCCCTCTTTTAATTTTGATTGGCATAAAATTATAGGAAACTAATATGGATACAAATGTGTCGTTTATAGAGATGGAATTGAATTTTTCGACATCACCACCTACGACATCACCTTCGCCTATAAGTGAGTCAGAAGAGCTTCCGCATCCGCTTCATGACAGGGGTATCCAGTTGCAAGCAGAGCAGGAAGATTTGCAACGCCAGCAGACATGTATGCAAGTCTGGAATCGACTGCAAGGGGAAATACAACAGTTGCACGAGCTCTTCGTTGAATTTAATAAAGTTGTACATGTAAGTATATAATTCCACCTTGTGTCACATGATATTTGAAGAGGGATAATTAAATAACAAGTGTTTTTAAATGTTTTCACACATTAACATGTGAGAAAGGTAGTTTATTAGTCTTTATTATCATTAAATGTATATTTTCTTACAATCATGTAGGATCAGAAAGAAATGGTGGATAATATGGAAGACAACATTGAGGAGACTCAAATAAACGTGAACGAAGGTGCAAAATACCTGCAGAAGGCTTCCAGATATAAAGTCGCTGCGTATCCCCTAGCAGGCGCTATGCTGGGCACATGTATTGGAGGACCAATAGGTTTGTTAGCTGGATTGAAAATTGGTGGTCTTGCTGCCGTGGGTTGTGGTATTTTAGGTAAGTTGTATGAATTTATATAAAATTAAAATTGAATACTGAAATAATTATATAAGAGAATAATTACATAAGAGACGATGAAATGAAAAATAAAGATAGTGTGCAATTATTCATCTTTAGGTTTCACAGGAGGATCATTATTGAAAAAGAAACAAGTAGAATCGCGAAAACAAGAACCGTGTTTAGATAAATCGACAATAGATCTCAAAAGTGTTAAGAAATCTGCCTCTTGTCCTGACGATTTAAAACAAGACAAAAAACATTTGTGACAAACGATGACTTTGTCGACAGGCGACATTAATTTTAAGCGTAAAAAGAAGTGCACTGTTATATAAATTGTAAATTGCTAAGATATTTGTACATTTCCCTATTTTTTGTAGACATGTTTTTTATTTGTATATAAAAACTATATAAGTTTTGTAAAGCTACGTAGTTTAAAAATTCTTTGAGGGAGATTTTTTAACTTTTATGACTTAGTATTTATAACTTTGTATGCTTGAAGGAAACAAATGACTAGTCTTCAAACTGTAAATCTTTTAAAATGTAACCTATTTAACAATGTATTATAAGATCATTGTACTTTACACAGAACTTGTCACAGTAAATATATGCACGGCTAAAATCAGGTTAAAGAGATAAGGAGATGTCTCTTTTATAAAATGACTTTTATATGCCTCTTGCGTGCCTTGTAACTGCTTTAAATTATTAAAATACTTATCATGGTCTGTAAGTTTTTAAACATTGCAGCTGCTTGTAAGTGCTCTCCTACGAATTAATATAAAACGGTCACGTCCGAAAGTAAGACTTGATAAATGCATAATTAAACAAGTTTACGTTAATAGAAATTTAATTTTCGCCATTATATATTTTGGACTTTGACGTAGATTGTCTCAGAAGATATTGCTTTTCGCACTTCAATCAAGAAGTGCATGTTACATAAAATATAAAAGTGCTTTGCATTAATCATATTACGTGCAAATTATTAAACTATTTGCAGAGAATACTACGTAAAATATACGATATGCCGAAATGGCGATTGTAATAAACAATCGAAACATATAAAACATCGAAATATTTATTCCGGCAAATAATTACATACTGGAAATGGTAGACATACGTGGTAGATAATACGGTCTGATAACGTTCACAAAAACATTTGAGTTCTCTACAAAAGGCACCCAATACAGTATATTTAGCAAGTAATAAAATACATCGGTGTTAGACACAGTACAATACTGAAATAATCGTGTGTTATTAAATGTAATATATACATTTCATTTATAATGGGAATACTTAATCTAGAGACTAAAATGTTCTACTTAAAAAAATATTAATAAATATCTAAGAACATGTAATATTAAGTGACTATCGGCATATTTTCTTATAAGGTACTATGTTGTTATTATTGTTACTCCAACATCCCTAATTCAAAAGCAACACCAAACACGTATTCACAGTATTGTGGAAAATAGAGATTGTTTACTTTCTTTCGCTTAGTTTTACTTTCGAAGCTCGGGATGCTCAGCCAGGTGCACCGATGTATGTATGGCATATTAATGTAATTGAAATTCAGATGAACAAATAGGTAATTACGTTTGATTGAAAATGATTGTAAATTGCGATTTGAATACAATTCGTAATAAAATAGGGTGCATCGGACTGTGCCAAAGTTCTTTGTAATACTCTATGATCTACAACTACACTTCTAAATATTTGCGACTTTTCTCTTCACACAAAAGATATAAAATAAACAGTTTGGTCACTATCCATAAGGTACTTACAATACCTTGACAGACCTTGGCAATGAAGATGGCTAATTAATCGACTTATTTGGAAGCAAATGTAACAATGCAGAATCACATATAAACCGCTATTATTCACATTTACTCGAATTTAAAGAGTTAAATGACTACTGTTTAAAAATTTTAAGTTGATCTTAATTTTTCCGTTTCTCAAATATTATCTTTTACAATTGCTTGCAAGTTTTACAATTTTTAACAATAATTATACAAATAATTTAACAAATATTATACAAGAAATTTTTCCGATTAGCCGTTAGGTAATATGATCGATTCTGCATAGTTGAATTAATTGATTTACGAAAAAGAACATTGGAATATGTAGTGTGGATTGTCTTAAGGCAAGCTTACCACTCTAATTGATCCTAAGCTGTTCCAAAACATTTATCCACACATGTATAGAAACAAATTTATTTCTTAAACATAATAGTATTTCATAAAAAGAACAGAAATTTGGCTTTCGACAGTACAGGCCAGAGTTAGATTTACACCTACGACGTGTGATAAAAGGTTTTACAAATAACTCTGACATAAAAAGAATATAATATTTTATATATATATATATATCTATATATATATATTTAATATATAATCTGGAAATAATATATAGACTATCGGTTATATTACTTGTGGCTACATTGTATAAACCTTTGATATTACATTATATTACAAATTGGTATGTATGTGTGCGCAGTGATTTGACATTCCTGAATATATAATCCATAATCAACTTATTACATCTCTTTGAGAGATAGCATCGATATAATGGATGATAATTAAGGAAAATATATATTTTTTCTCCAATTTCTGTATGAAATGCCTCTCTAAGAGATGATCATATATTTCCCTTAATATAATACAATAAGCGCGAACACAATGTGGAATTGAAATATTACTATTTATTAACTATAATATAAATAAATGTATAAAACTCTCTTCTCTCTTTCGCTCTGTCATAAGTCATCGGAAATTTCACGAAATTTTCCGCCACTGTAATCAGGAATGCCAATGTAAATGAGGATGGCGACGAGTGCATATCGTTTATGGTACTGTAGCATACCGCGACATGTGAGTGTACATTTGATAGAACATGTTTATCTCACGTCGTCTTGAGCACATTGGTAAAATTAATAGACGGAATAAGAAAATACACGTTGCCATTACTTCAGAAACCATCAGCGAGCTTCATAAGTAATAGCTTTACGATCTCATAAATCTGTGGATATTTCGAAGCGTATCAAAAGATAGATTCACAGACGGATTCACTTGAAAGTTAAATGTCAAAATTCGGTACTCCACTTCCGCAACTTTAAGATAAAAATCTACGTTTATGTAATGCGATTACAAATTCGTAGCTGGGCACACGTGTTAAGCGTAATGCGGCGACCTACCGAATTGCATGTGGCTTTATATTTTTCTCCATTATGTTGTCAAACTATAGTTGCTCAAGGATGCAATGCATTCTAGTGCTACAGTACGCGTGCGACGATATTACCTCATTGTACCTATCTAAATATGCCACGATAATATGTTACGTCTCTGTAATCGTAACACAAACTTGCAAGTGAATCAATGATAAACTCGTTTTTTCCCGATGGTTCCCGTGTCGAGAAAACTTCATAGATTAATAGACATGTCTTGGTCATAAGATGTGAGATTCGTATCCGTCGAGGAAGCAGGGGTAACCGTTGCCGCTGTTGCGCTTGTTGGCGACTGCAGTGGGGTGGAAGTCGTAGGTAGCGACGTAGGACTCTCCAGGGTTGAATTCCAGTGGCTTCTTTCAGTGCCGTCACCCCCATCATCAGACACAATTGAGATGTCAGCGATAATACCACTTTCTGCAATGGGAACATTAACATCATTTAATAAATTAATATCGATGTCGAATTTCCTTAAAAGTTCAAATCACTGAGATCAAAGCATAATACTCACCAACGCTACATTGACTGTTCAGTGTAGTACTACGATGATGCGGTCGTGGACTCGTGTCTAATCCAAGATTAAGCGTCGTAGGGGGGCCGCTGCTTCCACCGCTGCTCGAAGATGAGCTGACGGAAATTACGCTGTGCGGCCTTCTGCTGCAACGACTGGAGTCCTCCGTCATTGATACCGCTATAGAGTTTCTAAATCTTGGTGCTATACAGACAAATGCAAATAATTGTTTTAATATTCAGCGATATAAGCAAATGGTTTTCGATAATTCGCGAATTGTACTCACTCTTCGAGAGTTGAGCCACACTGATGGAGCGATCGTTTATCTGATCTGCACTAGGCCTTATATCTAAACACGGCTTATTCCCAATGCCCATGCTCGACATCTCCGCCAGGCGCACTTCTAAAAAGTGAAATATCATCGATAGTAATTCGCCCTCTTTAAAATTTATATATTTATATTAATAAACGAAGTGAAAATAGCGAATTACCTCTGTTTCGAAGCGCCTGCTTCCATAAAAGGTTGCTGAGTTCCTCGGTCCAGGCTTTCTTAATATCCTCACTCGCGCACTGTAACGTGTACGTATCTCCTGGTTTCCTTTTGCGGAACCAGATCTCGAATTTTGTAGGCGAGTCCGCGATAACGGCAGTCAAGCCGATATCTGTCGTTTTAATGCTATGTTTATAGATGTAAATATCAAGATTCTGAAAAAATATATATACATGTAAGTAACAAAAATGAAACAGAGACATAAAATAGTGTTAAAATGCACGCAGAGCAAACATGCAGAAAATCTTACCTTTCTATCGGGGAATCTCCTTGCCTTACTGAAGAGTATAAGATCTTCGAACAGGAAGACTTGACGCAGGCATTTTTTGCCTTTTCCTTGCCAGACTAAAAATTCGTTTTGCCGCAACAGCCTGCCTTGTTCTTTTACATTTACCTAGGAAATAATATCACGTCTTTTGCATTGTACAATATATTTATCTAAATTATTATAATACTCATTTATATTCACTGAAATGGATAATTACTAATTTTATTTTATTATTCTAGCACAACAAAATGAAACTTACGTCACAATCACGAAGCGAATCCATCGCCAAAAGATCGTTCCCATGTCGAAGCTGAAATCGAACCATCTGCTCGGCAGCCCTCAAATCCGCTTCACCTTCTACCATCGGTTTCATACCATCTTCCTTCTCGTCTTTCTCCTCTTTGCCGGACAATTGTTCCGATAAATCTGTACCAGCTTTGACCAGCTGCTGAAGTAGCAAAGCGTATTTTCCCATTCGCTGAACCGGCTTCAGCAAATAACTAGCTAAGTCCATTTTATCTCCCAACTCTAATTGCTTCTGTTTGAAGAAACTCGTGCCGTATTCCGCCATCAGCGAATCCGAATTTGGTTTATTCTTATTGTACAAGGCATAAAGATAAAATTTCTTCTCCTGCAAGAGATTTATTATTCACGTGATATCTCCCTTTTATGTGTTGGATTAAACTGTCACGAATTTCGATATAGTCATGCTTACGTGTCGGAGGAAGCATTGTCCCACCAGCATGGGCGATTGCTCGCACTGCTCTAGTTCGCGTAGAAAGTGTTGACTGTGAAACTCGTATATCTTCTCGACATTCCCGAAGATCACGTTTCTCTGGCCTCTGAGAGCCTGCGGGATGTCCTCCCGTACGAGTTCCGGAATATAGTTCTTCAAGAAAGTACAGATATTACGCTCAGCACGCGCGATAAATAATGAAATTACGCGAGAATAAACTCTAACGATGCGCATATTATAATAATTACCTCTATTATATACTCGAGGGACTTGACGTAGTCTCGTTCAGTCTGTATCATCTCCCTCATTATGAGCAGTATTGTTCTGCAAGGTGAAATTCTTCGTTAACGACGTTACGATCGGTATAACAATCGGTACGATGGCATAACGGAAATTACAGGGGAACAATGGGTCTCGCTATTAAAATAGCAATGACGCAGCAATAAAATGTCACACCTAGGACACACTAATGACTTTACCGATCCATTTTACAATACAAAATTTCTTTTATTTTGATTGGTTTTATCAAATTAAAAATGATGAGAAGTCAAATGCTCGATCCAAAAAAAACTTAAAGGAAAGGTGTTAGATAAAGAAAAAATGGAGTTTTATTATGGTTTTATCAATGTCAATTCTTAACTTTTTTGGAAATTTTGCAAGTTAAATGGCAAAAGAATAAAAGATAAAAGATTGGTATCAAAGATGTATACGAGCATCGTACTTTTTCGCCTTCATTCCTGGCGCGATACTGGCTGATCTGTGAAGGTGCGAGTTCACTGGCGGCTTAACCAGCCTCCGTGGTGCCGGGCTTCGCGGAGGTGTACGCGGTGGCGAGCAGTCCAGAAGCTGCTCGGCACTCTCTCGAAGTTCGGCGATGTTGTCCAGCACCGGCCGACCACCGCTACCAGCTGACCCGACGCTTTCCATCGGGCAAGCATAAGACGCGCTGCTGTCGCTATCGTCCCAAGACGTTCCTGAAAACATGTGTAATCCCAACATGTGGATATTCTTCTTGCAACGGCCTTAAGGCTAAAGGGAGAAAGAAGCCTCACTTTTGGCCAAGGTGTCGTCCCAGGAAGTCGACTCGGAAGCGGCGAAAGATCTTCTCCTCGCGGGACTCCCCGGCGCGGACGTGGTCCTGGCGAACTCGAGGGCTTCCGCGCACTTGTTCCGGGCGATGCGACATTGCTCCAGGAGGACTTCGTTACCGAGTTTCTCCGCCAAGGCCATCATCTCGGTGAAGTGTTCGGGCGGTAGAGGCGGCCTCGCCATCAAGAATTGCTGGGCCCTCCTGTCGCTCGCTAGGCGAGCCTCTTGCGCCCACTCGTAGGCGCGATCCTGCAGGAGGCAGCATCTCGACGTGTCCTCCAGGTATTCTCGCCTGTCCTCCAAGCGCGAGCCGAAGCCTCGTAGATGCTGCTTCAGAGATCTCGCGAGCTCGCGAAGTCCGCTCGCGCTCGCCGCCTCGGCAAGATCGCTCCCCTTGTCCAGGTGTCTCTGTAACACAAAGAAGAACACAAATCAAAATGACAAATGCTCCTCGTGCGTATCGTAATTTCGATCGTAATCCAAGAACAAAATATTAATTCGGCGGTTGTATTTTCCTGCGTTACTCATTACCGCCGGAGAGTTCCGTCCGGAATCTGATCTAGAATTTCATTTAGAACTTCGCGCGATGAATACGGGACGGTAACGGAAGTCAGACGAATATTTCATCCACAAACTCATAACGAAGGGCGTGATAAAGGACAAGAATCTCCCGTCTCTCGATGAGAGACGATATTCCGGTCCCCCCCCCCCCCCCCGCCACGGCGACGGAGTTGCAGGATCTCCCGCGGTGCCCGGCAGACCCGTCCCTAATGGAGGGGCCATAAATCGGCATATGGGGGTAAATAATGTCGCGATAAGCCAGGGGGGGTCCGTACCGGCCGCCACCGTGTACAACTCGCACGGATGGATAACACGCGCGTTTACACAGAAAATCTCCGCGTGCCACGCTCGTTCCGCTCGCGTATCGCATCACCGCGCGATGATACACGTACTCTCGCATTCGTGCGAGCGTGAAATCCACTTAGACACGGCTCGGCTGCATCCTGGAGCACGGACTGTTCGATCGAGTGCCCGTGACGAAAGACGCTCTCGTATCTCGTCCCACGATAGCTCCGGATGCAATATGCGATCGAGAGAGAGACCGCCGCGTCACGGATAAGAATCGTATGCGTTCCACGCACGGTTACGCGTAATATCGACGACGTAACGCGCTCATGATAAGTCGTCCGCGACTAAAAGAAATTTCTCCTTTACTTATTAGGTATACATAATAACGCATTAGTATGCGTGATCGAAGACGCCCGGACGACATCGGATGTGCGGGGGGACGTTCGAGACGGCTTCTGCACGAAGAAGAAAGTATTTCGCACGTAACGTTGGTCGACGCATGATACGCGTCACGTTACACCCTGATGAAATATCACGTCTCCCGTAGCGCCGTGAGACACTTTAATATCGTAAGTAGAAAGTGTGCGGCATATTAAGCGCTTTAGATGCGTTACCCTACTGATGTGGACAGAGAAAAGAAATGTGCAAAAGTTCGAATACAGATGACCTGGGGATACAGTGGCATGAGCTATTGAAAGTTTCATTACACTTCGCTATAGTTATTATTGCAGTTTTACTGCATTTTATTGTGCAGTAAAACGACTGTATCTATAAATTATGACTTGCAAACATGAATAAAACAGGCTACTTTATTATATCTTTAAGTGTCTCACTTGATAATTCAAATATTAACAAGAGTTATACAGATAAAGAAGATAAAAATGTTTTTAATTCCTAATTTTTCGGGAAGCCCGTTGACATTTATTTCCGACGTATCGAAAGTCTATTTGTTAAGGATATTTACAACGCCAAATGCACATTAATCTTCAACAATAATCGCACATTAATCTCCTAAGAAACCAGACATTACTTGTTACTTTGGCAATAAATCTTATACTATATGTATCCCATAAATTTATAAATCAAATTGCGTCCTTGGGAAATATAATTGCACGAAACGGCTGTGTGCCTTTTTTATTCATTGAACCGCCGCACGCGTTACACGGGATGATCTTCGTTCACTCTAATGGCGTTCGTTCGCGTACGCGCACGTGGCAGACTCCCCCAAGAATCTCGAATTATCGGAACTATTTTTCCCTTCGCCTCACGTCAAAGCACGAGACTCGTGAGAGAATTATGTGGCACGTGCAATGTTGTATTTTTCACGCTACTGGTACTCAAGCACGGCATTATCAATGTATCACATTACAATGTATCAATATAATCACGTGTCGACCCGTATAGCGTAAAAAATATCGTCCAGTTAATCACGTTATTTTATAACGAAATATATTTTATTTTTTCAAGTTGTTATTAATAGCGCGGTAGAACTCGTCTACTTCATTTCTGTCTGTAACGCAAATGCCTTGATTCTTTTAACGTTATTCATATCGTGCGACGATTTAGGTAGAATTCTCCAAAAATCATTTTCTTAGAAATAAGCTATGAGTTGATGAAATTCGTTCTAAACACTGCTGAAATCATCGACGAAAAACCGGAATATGATTCTCTCGATTGCACACGTCAGTGCAGCGCAATCACGAGTACCGTTGCAAATTGAATTCCGCAAATTCATCGTCGATTAAAATCGTAAATCAATGTATAAAGTCACACGCGTGTCGACAATGTTTTTTTTTTTATTTCCGTACGGTTCGCGCACTTTCCAATCAGGATATTGAATCTTCTATTGAAACAGATCGATTTGCGCGCGCGGTCCATCTTCATGATTATAAGCGGTTTGTAAAGCACGTGAAATATTGCTTCCAGGGTCATGATATATCTCTCCCTCTTTCTTCTCTTTCGCCTCGAGTCGTTTAATCAGAGGGACCGCGTTTCGGCACGGGTATAATCCTCTCCGAATAGGCGTGCGACCCTTTCACGCATTGTAGATGCGCGCGCGTGCACATAAGGGTGATTATTAAATTTCATATACCCAATAGCCATTATCTCGCGGTACAGTCCTTTAAAGTCCACACGTGATATCGTATTCTCTATTTCCGCTTCCGAAGAGCGTTTCGCGTGTTTCGGCGAGTTGTTAATTGTTTATCTACACGAGAAAATCAACCCGCATTTTTATGAAAGTTTGCCAATGACTTGTTAATTTATTGTTGCCCTCATTATGACGTGCATATCCAGACCATCGAATCCCTAAATCATCGTGAAAGTGAAACAAGTACACTTCTAATTGCACTTACATATTTAAAAAAACAAGCAAATGAATGTCTTATTTCACGGTATTTGTTTGATGATTTTTTTTTTAATATGTAAATGCAATTAAACAGTTACACTTTCACGATGATTTTGGAATTTGATGGATTTTTAAATATGAAAGTGTAATTGAACAATTACACTTTCACGATGATTTAGGGATTTGCGCTTGTTTGGAAATGCACATATAAGTTCAAGTCTCCGACATGATTGTTTAAATCGTATAACAATTTTCTCGCGCAACTATATTGAATATAAATAAGTATGATCAAGTATGATAAATTACGGTAATTGCGTTCGACTAAATTGCTGCATTTCTGTATAAAAAAAAGCGCAGACGATGCAAATCAATCATAAATACCTATAGCTTGAGACGTCGACATCATCGATTATTAAATGTGCAAATTATACCGAAATTATTCTACAAATCCGTAATAATTATTCTAACGTGAAATTAGTAGATATGAATGATCTTAGGACTGAGGTGATTATTATGGCGGAATGTAGAAAGGCGCCTCTCGGAGCGTAATTGTTGGAGCGTGAAACCAGATTAGCTAAAACGTGACCAATCTCGCGGACACGTATAGACTCGCTTGCGAACGGTCATGCTTATGTTCGTGCGTCCATTAATTGACACGTATCGTTGATTATCGTAATAGATTGTCAATTAATATCAAGGAAGTTCGTATAGGCGCACGGACAAAGACCCCTGGTAACACGCTAAACACACGGCGCCGATTATACTTTCTAATTACGGCAGCACGCCGCATCCGTATCCGTCGAGAATGGAAAGTCCCTGTTTTAGACAGAGATTACTCCCAGTTGTCTCGGAAGGACCCGACTGCGATTTATCTTTTCGAATGCAATGAAAGTACCTAATTAACACATCCCTCTCGATCATCAAGGATGCGCGCATCATGATCTTTCGCAAGCGCGAAGACGATTCGTGTCTTCACGATCGACGGCTGGAAATAATTACAGCTGGCGCGCGGCGATTCTCTGGGTATCGCCTGCGATTGTGTATTTTGGCGTAACGCGGACGTGAGCCGATGTGTGAAATCGATATATGCGAAAGAGAATGGGAGCAGAGGCCGCGAAGGGTGAGCAAGCGGCAAAAATGCAAGTCAGTGCATCGAGGGCACTTAGCATCCTGCAGCGTAATTAATTATAGATGAGTTGCAATGAACGTCTATGAAGCGAATGCAATGACTCACATTTTGTTTGATCACGGTAGTCTTTGGTCCGACTTAATCGGCCATATGTGTCGCGCTTCGTGCAGCGGTGGTATGCTAACAAATTGAATTCCATCTTATGATTCAAGTACGTCGCAAGTTATTTGTTTCTACTTCAAACTACTCGACCTGTTTACAAGCAACTGCAGGTATTTAATCGATAATATGATTATTTACGCGCGTACGACAAAGATAATGATAATGAGCATATTTAAATTTCGTAGCATCTTTAATTATATTATTTATCCGAATTAAAGCTCATGAAATTTTTTAAATATTTAACGTTTCGGTTTTTATAATTACTGCCTTTAAAATGCATGACTGCATGAGTTAGAACAATTTCTTTCGATAGCATTATACGACATTCTATTTGCGACGCCAGCATGCCGACGCAGTCGATTTAAATTGATCTATCCTTCTGCCATTCGATAGTTGGGGCCTATTAATACACAGTAAGAAATAAAAATGACGTAAGACACGTGGCTGCAATATTATTCAATTGTTATCGTACATTGCGACGAACCTTTGAAATGACTCTTAATCTTCCTCTCCAACAGTCTTTACGTGCTTCATTAAACCACGTTAATTAACCGTCAAAGTAATCATACGGTATCGTTAGCTATGGACGGGCTTTTAAGTCAAGAATATTTCTCGACTCCCGGCTTATACTGGTGGTTCAACCGGTACTTGAAACATTTTCCTGACTATTTAACGAACGATAAGACGACGCCATTAGAAAACACGCTAGCTGACGGTTAGTCGATTACCGAACGGTTTTCCTAGTTTTACGTTCGAGAGATCGTAAATAATTGCCGGAAACTTTCCTGTTGATATGGCTAAACGGATCACAGTACGTCGATTGCTCATCACTGCAACAGGTTGTTGACCAACACGGAATGTCGTGCAAGAAAAATCGCAGCAAAATGCGGACGACATTGCACTCGTTAAATCCGATGTTCAGCAAGACGATGTCATAAGCATTACTGCATTATCAACAATGACTCTCCTCGCATATCCACGAGATACGAATGTGTGACACGTAAAAGAGAACGATTGACAGTTCCGCGACAGATTCCGCCGTGTTAGTCGCGGTCGAGCACTCAAAAGTAGTTTCTACAGCGATATAATTATAGAGGAAAAAATTAATGGCTCAGCAATAAGGTAGAAAACGGAATTTATTATAAAACAAAAGCTGCGGTAAACATTTAAGTAAATAAATACCATGTAGGAAATGTTGCAAAAAAAGACGCAATCAAATGGTCATTACTGAAGAATAATCTTCCCGCAAATACGCTGGAAAGTTTGCTCAGGGAAGGAAAAACTACAGATTTCTGAAATAATTGCGATTTTATAAATTATAGATGTTACTTGTTTACGCTCACGGCATTGAATATTTATGGCAGGAACTTTCATCGCGGTAAATCACGAAGAATCTTCCTATTGGAAAATACATACGCTTAGGAGTTAGGACACGGATAGCAAACGCATTTCGAAAGTTATGCTCGCGGGCTTCCTTTCCCGCGTAACTCAATTCCAGATGCAAATTTCGGGTGATGACGCGATGCAACGACCTCTTATTTTCAACCGGAATAGCCGGGAGGATTTCGTTCTTTGTATTCGAGGATGGCTCCGCGATGCCATGCCACTTCCAGCGACAACAAATCACCTGTCACGATACTTTCTCCTATTGCAATCCTATTGCACGCTACAGAAAAGGTAGAGTTACGCGCGCGTCGTTATGCCGCACGTGCAGTCTGAGATGCATCATCTTATTCGCGAGGATCCACGAACACTTCGCTTTGTCCCATTTGACTCGATTTATGATCATGGCAAATAAGTTAACTAAAACCTCGGGAGAATGGAGTCAAAGTATCATTGAATAGTCATGAAATGACAAGACTAGTACAATAGTATATAAAGATCTAGTTACATCTGTAACATGTTATTTCAATTCGCTAATGCAATCATTTTCACATAATCACAGTTATATTCATTTAATTAAAAGTTTATGTTAAAATTATTAAAAATAATATACATGAATTGCAGCGAACGTTTACTTATCTTTATAAAAAAAAAATAATAAAAATCGCGATTACAAATGGAATAATCGTAAAAGCGATGTTCGTTGACCTTGTATCGAGACATTCAATTTATCTTTTCTCCATTTATCTTGCTAATTGATGATTGACACAACGTTAAAAGTCTCTCGCGTTTGCATGAAGAAAATTGTAGTAGAAAATGTATCGGTTGATAAACGTGCGGGCATTCTTCATTAATAAAGAAAAACGGAATAATCGAGTAAACGTACGCGTTAATTCGAACAATTTATGAGAAAAGGAGAAATGCATCGAGGTTGAGCAATATTGTAATTAAGAAAACAAATATGTGTAACGATTCAATACAGAATGTTTCATACAATGGTGGACCACTTCACTTTCGATCGCATGCCATGACGTATATATTTATGCAATAAAATATAATAAGACAGCGTGCCTAAGTCTGGCATTTAAAGACAGAGGAAGTACGTTATTACATACAATCACGTCATTTTATAATAGCCTATAATGCACCTGTTGTTCCCTTCTTAGAAATATAAAAACTTCCGCTACATTGGCGATGCTTTATTAAATAATATTTAATTGCTGAAATAAAAATAAGAATTATCTTTACCAATCAAAAGACATAAAGATATAAAACAGTGGGCAGCATATCGTGTATGATACAACTGCCATTGCGATAAAATCTGTTGAATGCATCCTTTATTCAAGTCATACGTGAAAATATGCGCGCATCCACGTTTCTTTACGAGTCGTCTTGTATGCGCAACGGCGCACTTAAATACGCCTCGGTCAGAACGTTTCGACACCAATCGCGTTATTGCAAAGTTCAAGAGTACTTTTATTACTTTCCCTCCCGCGCCCGATCACTTTCACTTCTCCTCTTCCTGCCATTTCGAGCGCGCGCCGCGCGATTAGCCGCAGAAATGCAGGTATTCGCGATGAAAACCTGGTACCGGTCGCGTACGTGAAATCGATAATCGCCGTAGCCACGAACGGCGTCCCAAGTGTCCCGAGATATTGCATTCCGCGGCGGTAAAGGTCGTACCTCTCCGCTATAAGTCGTCTGCATTCGTCGCCACGCGAGAGCTCTCTCTCCCTATTTCGACGTAGATCGCGCGTCTCTCTCCCATCGACGTGGAGATCGTGTGCTCGCCTTAATCGTCGCGAGAATTTACCTCCTGCACTCGACGGATCTTTTACGGCCGAGGAAACTTTAACGAAGAACGTAGGGCTTCATTACGGAAAATATCGCGCGATTCGACGGAATCACCGCGGTCGGGTCCTTTTCAGCCGAGGAGGCAGGAAACGCGAAACCTGCACTCGTCGTAAAACGCAGTCGTTAGACTGAAGGCTCATATAAATGATCTCTCATATTTTATTCGTGGCGCCTCATCAAGATTACTCGAGGCGAGTAGTCGCGTAAGTTGTAATTTCCACCATGAACGTTGATTCGATGCGTTTTCATAGAGTTATTCGCTGCGCGAAATTACTGCTCCATCCGCAATGCTTGTAATTAAGACCAAACATCCTTTAATTATGAAAAAAAAAACATTGCTTGCAGGAAAATCATCCGTTTCCTAGAAGCGAGAAAGATCAAGTTCAGAAAGTGAGCTCACACGAGATTCTTTTAGTTCTCGTTAAACGCTAAGTTAATTAATTTAAAACTGAAATTAATCTTACATATCTATTAGGCAAAGTAATTAAAATTTATTAACACGGAAAACGCATTTACGATTATCTTTGAATATGTTTTACGGCATCGTATTCCGTTCTCAGAGATTACTGGAGTTTCGCTCTGGAGTTCCTGAAGGCCATTTTCATCAGGAAGACACGCATGAAGAAATACTATAAAATATGAAAAAAGATCGAACCGAATCGGATCGAGGTCGATGGCTCTAAGCATGATCGATCAATCCGATCTATAGTTTCGCTTTATGCGCTTCTCGATTTCTATCCATCGATTTTTATTGACCACTTTATTGATCGGCCGTGATCCTTATTGCCACATAGATGCAGATATATTGCACGCGCGGGAAAACATGCACCTAAATCGTTCGTGAGAAGGTCGAATTCCAAGATCTCGTGGTTTCGCGACCCTCGAAGTGATCTCATTACAGATTTGTCTCTGTATCTTACATGACACGCTTCGCCTGTGTGACCGAGTAACATGATCTGGAAATGGATTTCGTGAAACGTAATCGCGCCAAATTGTAGACTATATTACATGGCTGCGATAGAATAATCTGCTACATGACGATAATGAGATATTTTCTCAAATAAAACAGGAATTTAATATTTCGTACGTGTGTTGTGCAAACATTTGAAAGTACATTAAAGCGATAACGACACAAATAACGACATTTTACGCATAAACTACGATAAATGGGATTCTAATTTTGCAAGCCGCAAACAATTGTTACATCCAATTTTATTAAGTCGTTTAGTGTGTTCGCAGTTATCTTTTATAACAAATTCTTACCGCCGGCCGAGAGCCGAGGATACCAATGAGAATCGTGAGAAGGCTAGCGCTGGCAACCGCACTCGCGGTCACATTTTTTTGTCGGGGATAACCACGTGGAGGGAAGAATGATTTTACGAGAGCACGATCTCGCGTTGAAACGTATATAAAGAGTGATTTATGATCGGTGGAAGCAGTCGGGACGCAGGAAGAAGATGAGGAGACGCACCCTCAGTGGTTACTCGATTCTCGACCCTTGAGCCACGACGCGTTATTTATGCGCAACACACACGGGGTGTCGTTTTTCAGTCGTGCACCTTTACGTACTTCCTACGTGCACGTTCGTGCCAGAGGAACCGCAAAACTGCATACGAATGTTTGACTTTTGTGGTTGATCTACGTGCCATCACGCCATGAAAGTGCTGTCGAGATAAGGATATGTCGACAGAGATGTATTGTAATGCACAGATATCAGTTACCAACATAATCGTATATATTGTTATATTTTAATCATTTTCAAATTGATATACGCCGAAGAAAAAATATAGAAGTAGTAGCTAAATGTAATCTCGATTTTTCGAAGAAAGAATAAAAAGTTTAAATTGTGGTATAATTTATGTAACCTGTATTTTATTAAAATGCATAAAAAATTTAAAAAAGAGAATTAAAGAAATGAAATATCCAATTTTATGAGTAAAAAATATAATAGACATACATACATAATTGTATCTCCTCATATATTACGTTATTTTACGTTATTTATAATAATTATAATCTTTTTTATTAATATTACGTTTAATAATATTATAAATTTCTTCATATTTTTTGGTACTGTTTAAAACAAAATTTGTACGCTTTTATGCCGCCTGAGGTACATTTTTGTGTGTTCAGTTTAAAATAAATTTTTTTAAATGCACTTTTAAACGCACTTGAGACCACCATGACCACATAAATACATATTCTAACGGTCCGGAAAATGTTCAACATTCATGATGAAACAAACATTACCATAAAGCGCGTTAGCACAATAGGACATAAAAGACTCTTGCATCTGTCGTCGATCGTTTTTATTGTCTGGGGAGTGGTGTCAACCTGTCGAAAACCCTGACGGTGCGGTCCGCGTTTAGTGCGAAAGTTTACAGCTGTCATATGAACCTCCGAATGAAAAGCGAGAGCCGCTGCAATCGATAGATCATGTGCTCGCATAACAGCGTCGAGAGACGATTAGGGTGAACGGCCGTAAATAGTTTCCATAAACCGCCTCTTAGATTATTACGGCATCGTAAATCTTGTGTGAAGTGTTTACACACAGATGTACTTTATTTAGAGTTAACTGTACAGTAAAAAATTCATATGTCTTTTTTTTTTACATCCCGCATATCGTACATAGTTATAGTGCAACGAAAATTACGTGTACGCTATGTTATTACTCACGTTACAAATTTTATTTATTTATTTTCGACTATTTTATGATACGACGAATAGTTACATTTGATAAAAATATTGCAGATCAGAATTTATGAAAGTTCGCGTGTGGTGGTTTGAAGAGAATCGTCAAATTTCAATGTAATATCGAGAGAAAGTAGTCGTAACTATTCAACCAAATATAATTCGGGTGATTATGAGAGAGTACACGGGAGAGCACGTTATATAATTATCGCTTTGTAGTTCGCTACAAGCACCCTCCCTCTTCCGACGTTTAATTCAACGTTATCCGCTTCAGTTAAAGAGCAAAAGCACGAAACATGTGTCGACATAACGGTCCTGCTGCACACACACATACACCGATAGAAAAATATAATACAAAAATCACTCTCTGGTATGCTCGAGTTTCATCAATTACCATTGTAACCACACCTGGTAATGATTCAAAATTATTATGTCATTAAAAATAACCGGTTTAAATACACAATACGTTGCTTTTCACTTTATAAAATAAAATATAAACCTGACCTATATTGTACTGTGACCCATTCTACATTAATTATTACATTCGTTATATTTATCTCTTTGGTATCTACTATTTAAAAATATTTATTATGGTAAATATTTATAAATACAGTATCATTATTCAATATTATTAATAGTAAATTCTTCGTTACATTTTGCCGTCCTATTTTTGGACCAAAGTGTAAAAATATACGTTTCGTCATAGATTCGCCTAGATTTTCTTGCGGTTGCTTAATTCCGCCAGCACGTTTATATCAGCCTTTGAGATTGTCGATGCTAGTGGACAGAATAAGAACTATCGTGTTTCATATCTAAAAAAGGTGCTACAACCGAGCCCGTGATTAATGATGCAATATAATGGAATGCGAGGCAGTACCATAACGATCACTGCAAATCTCTCGATATATAGCATTTATTACATAAATCAATCATTAGTCAAACTGACAAAATCGTAAGTAGAAAAAAATTGTACTAATCGCTGTCCGCAATGTACACCTATTTTCATTTGTAATGTCTCTCGTCTTCGACAAAGACTTCCTACAAGCCACGAGACGACAACTCTCGGCGTTCGTCTCGGTTGCATGTGACTTGCACATCTTATGCATCGCGCTCAGTTATTCTTAGACCGTAAAACGTTTATTTTTCTCGGCTTAAAAGGTTTCAAACTATGGGGTCTACACGTACGCGCGTTCTAATAACTCGACGATGTTATGCACGTCGTCAGTGATGCATATACATCAGAGGCTATAAATTCTTCAACCGAGATTCCTTCGCACAGTAGTAATGAAATTCACGGGATTATTCGCGGGATCGTTTCTTATGTAATTCTGTTGCAGCGTAATGATTAATAGTCAATCGTTACGCAGATTTCTAAGTGAAAGATCACCGATACTTTAATAAACCAACAATATGCAATAATTATTATCAAGATAGCTTACCTCATCTTTTCCAAGAAATACAGTGATCTCACCTTTTACAAGTAAAACCTTCTAGGAGAAGATTATTTTAATAATATACATTTTATATTTATATTCCAAAATATAAAAATAGTTATTGAATTATCAGGAATTCCAATTTAAAAATTTTAATGAATTAAATCTCACGTTAAATACTACCAAAAAATTATCGTTGAAGAATTGTTGCAAAACTGTATTTTGCGATTAACTTTGATTGAATTTTATTTAAGACAAAATAAATAAAAGTATAATATACTCGAAATTTAAATGGCAAAATAATCAATGTTGGAATTTTGATGGTTTCCAGCCTCGAGGATTTTACACAACGTTCACTCATTCACGATAATAATCTATCGATCCGACTCGAGATTCGAGCTTTTCTAAAAAAGAACAATGATATCTTAATTCACACGCGTTTAGTAGCCTATGCAAACTGAAGATTCTATCTGACTATGGCGTATAAGTTAGTGTTACGATCGAACGCGTTATTACAAGGCTGCGATCGGCAATGTATATGTTAGATCCGACGATAAGAGTTATATCAGATACGATAAATTTCCATGCGCGAGCGTGCCACCAACAGATTGGATCACTCCAGCGAGTGTCACGATTAGATTATTCCCAGAAACGACGACTAATTCAATTTCCTTTGCGGGCATCGGGAAATATTCAAAATATTCGCGTCAGCTAAATGAATATTCTATTCTATATTGTCTACATTGTCATTTAAATGACAAATGTGCCACGCCTATGATAAATGATGTCGCGATTCTCTCTGGATTTTGATTATATAATATTTGATTTTATTTGTGTTCAAAAACTCCAATAAAATTGTATATTGTACATTTAGTTATATATGTTATACATCTGTTAGCATTAAATAATTTTAGCAACTTTAGTTATAAATTGTCGTTCAACGAGAGAGAACTGTCAACATTTTGACTTTAATATTTTGAGGTACGCGTTCTCCGTTTCGCCAATTACAGACCAAAGGGCGCGAGCAAATCACGATTAGCATAAGCATTAACGGAACTACCTGTGGTTGTTTGATCAATTTAACGCAGATCAAATGTAATCGGTCTCGATTGAATCGCAAGTATCAAAGGAGCCCATGCTCGCACGATGTTGCTGAGGGCGCAAGGCGAGTGTATTGACGTTTACATAAGCGTCTCTCTGATGTAATTGATCACGAACGCCGGTGACTCGGGCGGACCGGTACGCAGACCGCTGATTACATTACCAGTGCGATCTATCCCGTCGGTGATTCGCGGAGCGGTAAAAAAGGATACGAGAACGTAGCAGCGCGCGAGCGTGGGATACAATCAGCTCGCCCCGACTTAATTGTCTAGCGCGAAGCAGTATGTAATCCGTCTCTGATGGAGCTCGGTTTAACGAGCTTCCATCGAGTAAAAAAGATCCTGCCGCAATGACCGCGCCCATGCGCCACACCACGGAAATTTCCAGCCTTCTCCGGATAGATAATGCTCCACGAATGTCCTGGTGGGCGGGTATTTACCGGCTCCGTTGTATCGAAATCAAAAGCACCCGCCGAGTGCACGCAGAGTTCAAGTACAGCGATTACCTTGCATCCATCAGACGGCGTTGAATTTGCGCCTGTGGGTAGAGGATAACCGCGGGTGGAGAGGGAGCAGGGGAGGGTGATTCGGATTTTACATTAAAAGCCGTTCCGCTTCCACTCACTTCCAGCTTAATGTACCCAACTCTCCTGGATCGTCAGAGGAAACGGTTTTACTCTTATATCCAATTATGCTTTCTCCGGAGCATGAATCTTTAGTCTTAATGCAATTTACTACGTCATCGCATTCATCTGTGCCTACAATCTTTCCGAATAGATCGAAATATTATTTTCTTTTTACTACTCTCTAAAAATGTTAGAGAGGTCTGCTGCTTGCACTCCGCCACTCCGGATTGCCTGGGTCGGTCAACGAACTTTCGACGAAGTGCCAAATTATCCGTAACATGCCAAATAGCGCGTATCATAGTAAATACATGAATGCCGGTTTCGAAAGGGAAAAGGATGATCGTGGCGCGTCGTGTTATTACTCTTTTGCCTATCGCGATATATATTCTTTTCCACCAGCAGTGGCGAGCCTTTAACGGTACATTCGGAAAACGAATCGCTCCAGGAGGCCTTTGCGCACGTCTGCGGCATGGCATACCGATATCGGTGGCCTTAGGCTCCGGGTGCATCGCCATGCCCAGCATCGAATGCCGTTCGTGCGACACGAATAATAGCTAACGGCGAAGCGTATTGCGAACATGCCGGTGTCTGAATATCACGCTTTGTCACGCAAATAAGTACGGGCTCGCACGCTAATACGCGCCGTGTACGCGCAGTGGGTACATTTATTACGGTATGCAACCGCTGCGCCGAAGAACGCATCGTACGAGACGTGAGAGCCTCGCACGTAGGAAAATGGGATGATTGATGGTCGAGAGTCATTCGTACTGTCCACGTAGGCACGTTGATAGGTGCGAGAGAGAATTTTTACTCTGCTAAATACCGGGACACGGCGAGAGAAATGGTCAAAATTGTCATAGTCAGGAAGACGCTCACGTAAGTGACCGTTGATGAATTGTGCCAGTTCGTTTTAAGCACTTTCATCTCAGCAAACTTTTCCTCCTACAGTCTTAATGTATAGAAGTTATATATGTCACACAGGATTACAGTGAAATCGCATTATTTGACAATTTTAATCACATCTATCATATCTATCGAGTTTTCACTACATTACTTATCTTATATGCTTATATATAAATCGTTTACAAAGGCATATATGTAAATGAAAGTAGTACGTTTATAAATTGAATAGAACTCTTTAAATGTTTTCGCGAGCCACTAGAGGTAATAACGATAAATGAGCCCATAACCGTACATAAATATAATTACAAACTATACTGACTTGCTGTATTAATAATATCTGCATTTTTTAAATAATTTAATCGATTTATCAATTATATCAAGAATAAGTGAAATCAGGAATGTCATAATATTTTCTACATTTTTTTACATCAATTTTTGTTCTTTAAAACTCGGTTTCTTGAAACTAGGAGGTTTCACTCAAAATTGCAAAACGTTTGAATACCTGCACTTTCAATCATTTCTTTTTTGTACGGTTTAGAAATAGAATGTGATCGAATCATGCTGGTCTTGATCTTAATATACACCTCCTTTTTAGTCACCGCTTATGACAAGCTTATCTGCCTGAATAAATTCCTGTGGTTCGCCGCCTTCACGCTTCTTTCTCTCTCCTTCTTGGTAATACGAATCTCTCGATCGTGCCTCGTGCATTATAATATCGGCATCAGACATTCTGTTCGACCTGCGGTTCGGCGCGCATATTAATTATCATTGATATGCTGCCGATCAACAGATAATAGCGTCGCCCACATAGCGCGCACGCGATCGGGAACAGAAACACGTAGGATCTTTTTTTTTCTCGCCAACGCTTTTCTTTCACCTTGGTATTTCGTAAATGTCTCCGAGCGTTACTTTTTCAATGCAAATTATCAATCCAACTGTCCGAGATCTCATAAATATATAATGTCAGATACTACAAGACATTCTCTTGCTTGTTAGGTAAAATACTAGGTTTGCGTGAAATTTTTGCGTTTTCGTAATTGTAGGATACAGACAGACAAATAAATTTAAAAACCTCTAGACACGCTAAAAAAAAAAGCACAGCGCTAAAGCTGCCTGATGTTAAAGAATTACGGGAACAAAACGGGATGCAAACGACAAAGATGCTCGCATGAGCATCTGCGAACAATTAGATACAGCCCGGTATTATGTACTCATAAACGTTTTCCTCAAGGCACGTCGTTTTAGCCTGAGATGCTGCGCATGCATGCACACGCTATATTTATCGCGACAGACGGACGAATGTGCGATAGAAATACCGCGAGATCGTCTCGTTAATTAGACACAAAATCAACGGGGGATTTCCTTCGACTGTTCCATCCCGGAGAACGAAAGCGAAAGGCCAAACCGTCACGGCAAGGAGATTGTTTCGAAGGATAACCGGCGGCGTGCCTAGCGATATACCTATATATTATGCAATTGCACCGGTCAGGCAAATTGAACATGAATTTTAATAAGATTCGCGTACGGTGTACTTGTTCTCTCCTTGCGTGTGCTTACGCAGGGAGTGACCACCTATTACGTGGGGCGTAATCGTAACGAGAACGCCGAGATAAATGACAGTTTACACTGTAATGAAGTCGTCGTGTTTCCTTCGAGCAATTCTTCGGACAATTCCGTGTGATTTTATTCGATAAGAATAAACGTTCTGAATAAGCAATACACTCTACATACGAAAACTTTATGCACACGAAAATTAAACGTTGTTCTTTTTAGCATGTTGAAACCATCAAGATATATTGAGGCATGTATGACGAGATACATATTATGAACAAAAATGATGAAATTGCTCTCAGATTTCGTCCAAGAGTAAATTACGAGATTGTGCTTTGGCCGAGGAAAAATATTTTCTCGCGGCTTTCACGCCTGGCCGATGACCTACGAAAGAGCGGTTGCAATGCGTTACGCTGGCGCCGTTTCGCGCTCGCGGTTAATCATACGACGTTATATCGCGGCGGCAGGAGCGTTCTCGCGCGAACATTTACCTTGAAATAGCACGGTGACGCGCACAATTAAAATGCACGCGAACGGGTGCAATTCCGCGCGCGACAGCTGCGACCGTTGGTTCGCAAAAGGGAGGACGAAAACTGCGAGAGGAAAGCGAAAGAGAATAATGGGCCGGGGCAACACGCGGAGGGCGCAACGCGCAGGAGAATGTTGACCAGGCGTAATGCTATAAATATATGAGCGTAAGAGAGAGAGAGAGAGAGAGAGAGAGAGAGAGAGAGAGAGAGAGAGAGAGAGAGAGAGAGAGAGAGAGAGAGAGAGAGAGAGAGAGAGAGAGAGAGAGAGAGAGAGAGAGAGAGAGAGAGAGAGAGAGAGAGAGAGAGAGAGAGAGAGAGAGAGAGAGAGAGAGAGAGACGCTGAACCCCGCGCGCCTCCCCGACGCCCGCCGAATCCGCTTTTACCCTCGGAATTATTCGGCGCACCTTTGACAAGGAATTTTTGGCGCGCGTTGAAACAAGGGAGGAAAATTCCGGCGGCCTTAGAGCTTCGAATAGCTGTTCTCGTACGCAAGCCCTCAAATATAGTACGGAGGTAACGCGAAAGGAATCTCTCCAGCAACGGTGAAAAATGATTGCTCGTTACCCCCGTTTACTCAACACATTAATCTGCAAATTCCTGACATTAGGAACAGGACAGTACGATCACAACTACATCGTACATCTTGAACTCGAGGCGTTTTTATAAATAATAGCCGTAGGAATAGAGCCTGAAATTGAAGTACAAATTTTACAAATTGCACGAATAATTTTAGAAAAATTTAAATTAATTATAAGCAGATACACACACATATATACACACATTTATCATTGAGAAAAGATTCTCTTTGTTCCCCCTACAACAAAGAGAAGTAAAAATCCAATGTTAGAGAGAGAGAGAGAGCATGGAGCATATAGAATATTTCCATGAAAACTTTTTTAACTTTTAGAATCGTTTGAAGTTTGATTCAGAACAGTCTCGGCAAACGAAACTAAAATTATATTTCATGGTTGCATGACTGACAGTGTGACATACTGTGAATTTTTGCATGACGCGGAACGGCACAAAGTTCGATTCCGAAAAAGACAGCGCGGCGCCCCTTGTTACGCAAAAGTTCGCGACGTGCATTCATTCCCGCTTACGTATTCGCGTGCACACTCGCTGAAGATAATACCATCCTGAAAGGTTCGCCGAGATCGAGAACTCGTTCGCATGATAGCACTTAAAGAGCGGCTTGACGCAAAAGGTCGATTAATATAAAAATCGAGCTGCGTCCTTGCGATGCAATTAATGCAGTTGCGTATACGCGTATAAGACGCAGCGGCAGCGATGCAACGCGATTTCACGGTGGGCGCGCGCGTTTTTGCTCGCGATGAATCACGCGAGTCATGTCGTTGCGTAATTCGAAATTACATTCGGTAGGTAATTGTACGGCGTATCGATAATAGCGGACGAGCGACCGATCGACCGTTTTCGTCCGTTATTAGGCCATAATTATATGCATTATGCAGACGTACTTTTAAAGGCGCCGCGCCGCCCCTAAGCGCGTAGAATATTAAACGCTTATACGAGTTACGAAGAAGTCAATAATTCCGCAATTTATTATTTCCGCGAGTTCGCGAAATTATAACTCCTATCGGCTGATCGGATAAGAACCCTGCCCGGCGATGAATGAAATTATTCGTGATTTTATCCAGCAAATTAACAGTGAATAAGTTGATGGCGTTTTAAATGTAACAAAGTTCTTAATGCCAGGAGATTGGAAATTTTCAACAATTAATTTAAACAATTAACTCTCGATATTTAAGACGGATTGATGTTCTCTTGAAAAATTATATTGCCTGTAATGACTGCCCATGCAATGACATCCTCATTTTTTTCTGCGTAAAGATTAGATTTTAACGCGCAATTTCCGAGGAATGTCGCTGAGTATCCTCCCTTCGTTAATTCCGAGTATAACTCGCAACTCGAAGATAGCATTATCTCCGAGTACTACGCTCCTTCGGTTTTTCTGCCAATAATTCGTTCCGCAAAAATTCAGGATCTTTCTGGTTTTTGTCGTAGCAGCGCCATTGAAGGAAGTAATATAAAACCCGGTCTGTGTTGACCGCGATATGTCCAGATCTTTCCCTCTTTGTAACGAGTGAACCGAACTAGTAGCAGAGAGCTTGTCTTAAGGAAGATCTTTTTACTTAACAAGATAATTATTCCGTATAATTACTTTGAAGTTTGAGATGAGGTTTATAATAAACTTTGTAATTTCGTTCCTCTCTCCAATTTAAAGTGATAAACTTCAAAGAGCTCCACTTTATTTCCTGAAACTCAATTATAGACATAGCTCTACATACTACTGTACGTAACGGTTTTATATATATGTAACTTAAATTCTTACAAAATTAGCCAGTTACACAATTACTGGAAACGTCATTTTACGAGTATTAGAAAGTTCCGCGAGTGCAGTTTGCTGTCGAAACCGGCGTACAAAATGACACTTGAAACGTTTGACATTTACTTTTCCCCGTAATACATCTCGCGCTCTCGGCTGCCAATTAGACGAATTTCAACGTGCCGTTTTCCCCGACGTAATTTCTCAGGATTCGACAGACCCAAAGCCGGGCACGACCGCGAACGGCGGATTTTCTTCCCCGTCAGGAAATTAGCTCGGAAATAAACCTGTTGTCGGGTGCGTGCTAATCCGGCGTACCAAGTTTTGTTATGCTTCGTCGGACTCGCACTATTCCGTTCGATAGACACGCTCCGGAGTTGCACGTCGATGGATTCGCGGAAGCTAAGAGCGATCGTATAACCGTAGAAGCGAGCCGGCCGAAGCGGACGATTCGATTACTTCTCCAAGTTATCCTAGCGTCAGCGGTACCGTCAGCTTCGTTTCTCGCTATCGGTCGTTGTTCGTGGAACCTCGTAACGGTCCCATGATAAAAATGTAGGAATATCACTTCGCGCGATTTTGTTACAGAAGGAAAGTTGCGTACGGATAAATTGTATAAAATAAATAAACGTACGAAATATACACCGTGAAGAAAGATATCAAAAACTTGATCGCTATTGAAAGTATTAGTATAGTTAAACATCGTTGCTTAATAATATTCGGTTATTACTTATTTTGAAATAGATATTGTCAATAAAAAGAAATCCGCATGAAGGAACTGAAAAAATCGCTGAATTGAAGTAACAGGACACGCGTGTTTTTTCAGTCTTTTACGCTTTTATGCGTGTTTTTTTCAGTCTCATGTTTTCACATGTTATTCAGCAAAAGATCTGCATCGTACGACTTTTTTGCGACATAATTTTAATACCGGATAATATTTCCGAATGGCCATAATAAGTAGATTATTCACGAAGGCCACAACAGAATCACGTACGTTTCACATTTTCTTTGATAAGAAAACGCGTGTCTGTTAGTAGAGTTTTTGCATTGTAAAAACAGCTAAATAACAGAAAATGTAATTTATATATTTCTTTGTTGCATCGGCAAGGGAAAGCGTTGATTTCCTTCGGAAACGTCAAGGCAATCGATTTGCGAAACGTGTCGGCAAAATTTCTTTATCTAGTATCAGCATAATTTATAGAATAATATCAAGGAAATGATAAGGCATGTAACACTTGCCGAACAAGAAGGAAACCGCGCACCATTACACTTCCATAAAGCTTTCTCCTGATCAATCAACCTCCCGACCTGATTCACGTAATCCATTGTCTTCATTCATTCTCGCAAGACGCTCCATGAAAGAAAAATTCATGCTTGTATAAAAGATAAACAATTGGGTTTATTGCGGCTAGGAATAGTTACGTACAAATCCGTGATTAGTTACGTCACTTAGCATTTTCGTCCTAAGAGCATTGAATGTTTCCTGTTAATGTATCTCCATACTCTTTTACAGTACATTAAACCGAGCGTATTTTCTTTATCGGCATCCGATGTCTGTGATGCACACCCACGGATGAGAGATTATTCTCCAGGAACGGATGCGCGATTATTCTCGATAGTCTACCCGCGCGTAAACACGCTAACGCATTGAAGTGAGACATGTAAATCACGGAATTCAAAGAGAAGAAATTATAATTCAACAATATTTTATCTTAAAGATTCAAACACAAAGTGGAAGATTTTTAAAACACATTTAGGAGCAATAGAACAAATTTGAAAATAACGACTAATATACAGAGCAGACTAAAAAAATTGTAAAAGTGTAGATATATACAATATTCGACATGCAATACTCCGAAAAGTTCTAATTTTCTTTGGGACATCGAGGGTTAAGAGAATAGTGCAAGGTAAAGAGACATATTAAGGTCGGAAGTCGTAGAAGTATAACAAAGAAGCCTTTAGCTTGCACTAAACGCGATCGCCATCAACAATTACGTCATATCGATGCGGATGCATCGTGATGCTATCGTGATACTCGAGAAGTATCACGTGATTATGAAAAATAACGTTAAGAAAATAACATATTTAAAATTGCAATTAAAAGATTTCAAACGCATCTTATTTTGTCAAATTAAATATGACGTTAAATATTGCGTGGTCAAAAGTTTTGTGCAAAACGGCTTAAAAGGATCACGCTGCCGTGATCGTGAACGTGGGAACATTTTTCCCATTATCATCCGAAAGGTGTTTACCCAAAATTGAAAGTGATCTCAAACTGGATCGGAACGTTAGACCGGTTCTAGGAGCAACGCGTTATTTTCTTTCGGTCACGAGAGACCGCTTCATCGGTCCATTAACATTCCGTGAATACGTGGCCCACCAGCCAGATTTGCATAAAGTTCCGCAGATCCCTGACGCCAGGATCGTGTACCGAAATAAACGGCGATAAGCATAGACACTTTGATGATCATTTTATTAGTTTAGTAACCTCAGATCTTAGCATATACAACGCGGTCAAACATCGTATTATCGTTTATTCGATAAATTCGTCAGATCTCGCCCACTGATTCGTTTTTTAAACGTTGTTTACCAGTTTCTCATGTAAGATGCTGAATTGCATTTACTATAATTGAGTAGCAAACCTTCATTGAGATACAAGTATGTAATTTTAATTTTATACATTTTAAACCAGTTTTTCAGTTATCTCTTTTAGGCGTATTTCTGTATTCTCTATACAAACTTTTCAGTATTTTTTTTAAATTGTACAAAAAATTAATAGAATTAATTAATATTAAGTAGCTCTTCACATAAAATGTTTTAAATATATGTCAAACATATTCAATATTCTGTTAAAATAATTAAAATTGTTAACAAGAAAGATCAACTGCAGAATCTAAATACAAATATAGAATATGTTAAATATAGAAAAAATTTAATTTGACAGAATAAAAACTACTAATAATAATCGAGAATTGGTAAACAATGTTCCATTATCGAATGTATTTGATCAAATTCTCTATTTCTCACTATATTATAATCATTTATCATCTATAATATAGAATATAGAATTTTCTATAGCAGGCCAGAACTATTTTATTAATTGTGCGCATTCACTTCAAAAATATTTATAGAGTATAGAGTACAAGTGCTGTACATATGTACATCTACTTACATACGAGATAGTACATTATTCTAGTTCTAAATGATGACAACTGAAAATATATACTTGCTGCGCTTTATGCATCTACGATCATGAAAAGCACGCACAGCGGATAATGCGATCGTCAATGTATAACTGAATTTAATGAAATAATTATTTTCTCATGTATTTAATGTTTGACATGCGATTCTTTTCACAATACCTAAAAATAAACACTGTTTGTAAAAACCAGAAAAGATATTGTGTAATTCTATACGATTCCGTGAAATGCAAACTTCACATATTTTTCGATCGAGATAATAGTCTCTGCAAAACTGCTCATCGTCTTGTGACGTTACGCATAATTTTGCAAGACCGTAGAACCTGTTCCTGCTGATCGTATAATAATACGTAGTTAGGCAAAAAAAATCAAATGCAGTAAACGTTTATTTAAATTTAAATATTACATCACACTAATCCATGCTATTAAATTATCATAATTTTACATTTTAATTAGTTTTGTGATCTTTTTCTGTTTCTATCTTACATTTCTTTGAATGAAGAGATGTCATATCGCTATGCGATATTAAAGCAATCGTATAAGATTATCTACAACATCAAAAAATAAAATTTGCAGATATTGTAGATATATAGTACAGGATGTTAATCATCCAATAAAATTTCGATTAAATTAGCGATTCATCATTATCGGAATTTGAGCACGTCAATAGATAACCATCATGATGTACTTGATAACGAGAACAAACAATTTCGAAAATGTTCTTTCAATTCCTGATAGAATTACGAAAGGCATAGTCACCGCAATTTTATTGCGTTTAGATATTCGATTTGCGGGTAAAAATTCCAGTGGTAGAAGACCGTTCCATTGCATCGCAAATACGTGTACTATCGAGATATGCTTTTAATGCCTCGCGTTTAGCGACGATAGCGTCACTTCATAATGCACCGAGCAGTCCTTATTAGCAACATTAGCTCGTACTCGTCGACGATAAGACGCATGCCAATGCAGATAACAAACATAAAGCCGGTCGCTTTAAGCCACGATCGCTGCTCGACAGTCGGCTCTTTAGGTGTGTTTGCGAGCTCGACGCAAAACGCGCGATTCACCCACGCGCTTAAATTCAAGTACACGTCCCCCGCAAAGCAGGTATTATACCGAGCCGGCGCCCGAGACGTGCCGTGTGCGTGTGTGTTGAAGAGATGCACCAGGTAAATTCTAGCTCCGGGTCGTAGCACTCGCTAATGCTATCGATATAAGTCTGGACCACTCACGAAAAACCATTCGTTATCTCTGACATGCGTCTCTCGATACTCCGAAGAGTGTCGAAGATCATGCGCAAAAGCTTAGATAACGCTTGGCCGAACGAAATTGGAATGCGAAACGTAATATATTTATGCAAACAAACGTACAGTGTATCCGAAAAAAAACAACGTAATAAAAAACGACTATCAAAGCGATTTTTGTAAGAGAAATTCTATATTAAAGAATCTCCAGTTGCGATTTATTTATTAACCGTTAAGTGCGCAGCTTTGCATATATGCAAAGCGACTTTTCGATGCTCCGTGTACTCCCCCATATGAAATTCGAACTGAAAATGCGCGACTTTGTTCTTTAAAAGGCCTTCTCTGTATGTATTTCATTGGTTGTCTATTACGTGCCGCAAAAAAAAATAGTAAAAAAAATTTTTTCAATATTTTTTTAGGATCCCTTAAGCAGTCATTATTTATTTAAAAAATATTCAGATTTAAATAAATATGATAATTTACGGCTGCAATGAAGCAAGTAGATTCAGCGAAACAAGTTTGCTCCCCGTTAAATTTTAATTAAAGTTCGCGCTAATACACTGAGGCCTGATAATTATGCGTTAAACTAACGGACCAGAAGCTTCAACCATCACGATCGAGCGGTACGACACACGTGAAAAGGTTAAAATGTGTAAGAGGTTAATGGATGCGCGATCGCGAACATCTCGCAACGTGTCCCGTGCATAAATTCAAGTGCACATTCTGAGCCGGTTGCCAGCGCGCGTTTGTGTCAAGCGCGATGCGAATGCTCGCGCGCGTCCATCAGCCGCGCCAGGTAAATTCCCGCTCGGGTCGAGACACTCGCCAACGCAAATACTCGTAGGAGCTTTGCGCAACAACAGACGCGATCGACTCACATCTAAATACCACATCGACGCGCCCGTGTGGGTGCATCTTAAAGGAGAACGCGGCGATTGCTCCGCGAGCACATCTTTGCGCAATTGTTCGCGCGATGCGTCGCGTCGCGTCGCCTCGCGCGATTTATTCGCACATGAAAGACGCTCTGAATAGCGCGGACGCACCACCTATCCCCGAGGCGGCCCGCCGGAAATAATGCATCCCGATTTGCGTCCATTCAACGACCGAGGCAGATTCGAGACAGACGCAGCGCAGCGAGACAGTTCCGCGTCTTCTCGAGCGATGAAGAATACAACGGCTGTTCAAAATTGTGCGCGGTCAGCCACTCTCGCGTCGTGAAACACACGCTCGACCGCGGGGAGCGTCGTTGCGAGCTTGCATATATCGACGATATTTCACCGTCAGACCAGTCGCTCTATCGCAAACGCTTATTTATCTCGTAAAAATCGTTATTTTCTTTTTATCCGAAACCGGCGAGCGTTTCCGGGTTACTCGCAGCAGATTATTATAAATCACGAACTGGTAAAACGGGTTCCAAGCACTCACATCCGTAATTCCCTAGTAATTACCACCTGTTACATAGATCGTGGAAAAATGATATATCAATGTACCGAGAACACGTGATGTTACGAGAATTTTATTTTATCAGAACGTTGAGTTATGTATTAAGCTAGTTATGATATCGATAACTAAAAATATATGCTTTTACAAAAGAATATCAAATTCAATTAAATATCTGATAAAGAAGACCGAAAACTAACAATTATCAATTCAATAATCCGCAAATTTACAAAATTACGATAATTCTGAGACATGTTTACATATCGTGCATCATAGTTATTTTCTGTATAGTGTGTTTCATGATTACTCTTTCTATCTACTTGTCGGCATCAATGATCGTAGGCAAAGCTCACAGCCTTTGCGACTAAAAGAAACATTTTCATTGTAGACAACTCGCTACCGAAATTAATATCTTCTCGTAGAAATGTCTGAAACGTCTCAAAAAAATCCACTCACATTCAATCTGGGCACCGAGGCCGACCTGCCGTTGATTCTCCTGCGTCTCAGAATCCTCGCCCGCTCGCGGTCCCTCCTGGTGCACCTGCCGTCCTGCCGGGGCACCAGGCTGATTTGGGGCGCCTCCTCGAGTGATCGCACCCCGAGCAGAACGCAACCTTCGTCCTCGCAAACGCCCGCCACGTTGCTGCCGCAATTCCGCATTCCATCGGCACTCGCGTCGCTCGTTATCGTGCACTGCGACAGGTCCTCGGTGGACCTTGAGGACGCTCTCGAGCCTAGCCGATGTCTCTTCCGTTCGATCACGAAGGACGAAGCTCTCGCGCGTCGTGCAAGATCAAGCTGCGGCGCGACGGACCGCCTAGCGATCAACTGCTCCGTTTTCGTCGCGAATTCCTGCGGTCTGCTGGACCGTAATTCGATCTTCGGACGATATCTGACTACCTGAACGCCGTCGGTGACGTCGTGATTCGACGAGGGGGGTGTACCTCGCTCCAAGGATGAATCCTCGAGGCGAGTGTGCTCTTTGGTATCCTTCGCCGTCTCGTCGCTTTGATTCCTCGAGGAATCGTCCGCGAGAATCTGCTCGCCGGTTCCAGGCGCGGAGACGCTTCTCCTCAGAACGCGCCTTCGCGCCTCGATCTTGGAGGACGCCTGGATAGAGCGCGTCAACGTGTCGCGATACTGCGGATTCACCACCGTCGTATGTCCATCCTCCTCCACGATGTTTCCGCGCTCGACGATCTCGCCCGAAACTTCGGACGTCGCCTCGACGATCTCTCGACTCAAAGCGAAGCTCGCGCTTCTTCGAGATCCCTTAAACGCGTGCGCGTCATGAATTCGCGAGGGACCCTTCCAGGACTGATTCTTGCGAAACTCTCGCGGCTTCTCCGGCAACTCGATACCATCGACTTTCCTCTGGACGCCCGATGGCACGATGCGCTTGTCGACCTCCAGCGTCGTCGCGTCCTCGTCGCCCTCGCGACGCTCCACGTCGTCGCCGCCGTTGGCTCGTCGCTTTTCGAACCGCGGCGACGTCTCGCGCGCTTCGTCGACGTCGACGCACTGACGTACGGAGATCAGACGGCAGCCGCCGTCGTCCCCACTATCCTCCTCGCTGATATACATCCGAAATAACTAGGCGTCGCACGTCATCGTCGCGCTGCGACGCGACGTTTTACCACGAAACGGAACGCGCCGACTTCCTTCCTTCGGCCAGGGAAATCGCCGACTCCTCGGGATCTCTCATGTTTTTTTTTATCTCTCCTTTCCTCGGAAACGGACAGGTGGACGGAAATCTCGCAAATTGCCGAAATATATATGCGCGTCGTTTCGCGGGAAATCCGTCTGCAGAAGTCCACGCAGATTTGAGGTGCGAGGTCGCGTCAAATCTGCGACGTCTGTGACAATTATTGTTTACGACGGGCTTTCAGGAAATTCTTATGCAGTGCTTTTCCTTGATCCCTCTTTCAAGCTTCGGACGTCAGAGTTGGACATGCAGCGTGTGCCAGTTGGCTATTAATTAACGTCTCGGCGTGACGTCCCGTGTCGGTCGAATGTTTGAGCGATCTTCCGTATAATTAGTTGGGAGGAAAGCAATTTTCCTTTCAATGTCATTTCTATTACTGTGTAACTCAATATTTTTTTTTTTGGATGAGTAATGTACAGACTAATAGAGTAATGTACAGACTAATTCAGAGGTATGAGACTAGATCATAAAAGTAATTAACAACCATCCTTTACAGCGCATATGTTATTCTAAATTTCACTGTTAATATCTCGATCAAGGAATGAGCTAAGAATCGTGAATAAAGAAGTGACGTAATTACGAAGGATCGAGTATATCCTAATTATTCACGATCTTTTGCTGCGAATCGAAAACCTCGCAGCGTCATCGAGTGTTTTAAAATATATCCACTGACAATGAATATTGGAAATCTTCTCCGTTATATTCCGCGGACACATCCGGAATAAAACCGCTCATACGATCGAATGTGAATTCCCATTTGTATTCATGCCACGTTGTGCTCCAGAAAGAAACACAAATGCCTTTTCAAACGTAAATCATACGATAACAGTCTTCGCTCTTTACAATTAGCAGACGAGCGTTCAACGAGAATGAAGTTTCTCGCGATAAAGCAAGAACATTGAGGCTCTCCCTGATATCGAAGGTCCAAAAATTCACATGTTGCGAGTCCTGTTCCTCAACGAGAATTCGCTTTCGCAGATCTCGGTGTACTTTTTTCCTGTAATTCGTATTTTATGATGTACGTTGTTCACTCCGGGAGAGTTTCACTTTGCGCGAAATTTAAGAGGAACAATTTCAGCCGACGCAATTACGACAAGAGTTTTAAATTTAATGAGCTCCATTGTAAGGCAATTTGTCCTTGTGAAAACCGACGTCACGCGATCGATCCTCGAACATGAGCATCGTGCGAAAGCGATCGAGGGAGATAGCGCGTGCTGCGTCGCGCGTAATTACATTACCGTAATTAGTGCTCGTCAGATCTCTTACGACGCCGTCTGGCGCAGTATCGGAGCACGCAAATGTATCTCACAAACGAAGGTACTTGTAAGCGCAGATCAATTCCGTTCACCGGAAAGTGATAAAGATGGACAAAAATCATCGGAGAAAAATCTTCATTCAAAATAAAACTCACAGACGACAGTTTAAATTAATATACTGTCATTAATTCGACACTCGCGTAAGAGCCTTGCCGAGTAAAACATTTCTCATTTTATCAATTATAACGTCGTTTCTTTCTTTTTTTTTTATTTTTATTTGTTATGCTTTCGTGTTCAAGGCAAATTAACACGATGTCTTCGGAGGAGAAAGTACACCCTATTTCTCGCGCAGAGGGAATTCTCTGGTCTCCCTTTTTTTTCTCTGTTTTCACTCCGATCGATCACTGACGATGAACGGTGGTTCACCGCTGACTTAGCGTAGGTCGGACACGCGCGAGCAGAAAAAGAGACGCACAGGCGTCGAGCGCCGTTGGCCTACTGCGCCGGCACCTAATCCCATACAGCCGACGCGCGGTGTGCGCGATACGGCACGCCGCGTGCACACACACACGCGCGCGCGCGCTATCGTACGGACACGTGTGTACACGCGGCTACGTGAGGAACGACGGATACACGCGCGCGGGCTTCCATTCCGCTCCATTCCGCCATTCCATTCGAGCCGCGCGGCTTCGCGTCTAAACTCTCACCGGTGCTCGAATCTCTCGCCACCGCGCGCCACGCTGCGCCGATTTCATACCTCCTTTCGTGCGCGATGCGCGTAAGTACACGCGTGCTCGTATGTCGACGTCGACGGCCCGCGACCAACGTCCTCCGATCGGCTGGGACCGATCGCCGGCACTCGCGGCCTGGAATGCCTTTTCCTTTCGGAAACCATCTCGGATCGCGGACCGGTTACGACCGCGATACCGCACACGCACGGCCGAGAATTATTGGGAATTATCGAAAATTGATACTAGACCGGGAGGGGCCCGGAAAAGATCTGGGAGGGGCACCGAAGGTGCAGATAATGCGGGGGAGTCGAAGGTATTATTTGTCGAGACGGTATTCTTAGAAAACGTAAGTGTTTAGAGAAGCCGCGCCAACGGCGCTACTTTGGATCACGATCAGCTCAGAAATTTTTAATACAATTTTCCAAAAAACTGTTACGTGCGAAACGCAACGTAGTGTTTTAATAAAAATAACGTAGGCAATTGATCACTTAGAAGACTTTATTTGGCACAGAGCAAGTGATGAGTCGAAGGTGTGATCGCATTGAAAGACGACCAAGAACTAACTAAAGAGGGATCTTTCTTTATAGGAATTTTTGTTGATATATTTTTACCAATAACGCAACGCATCCTATTATCAGAAGTAGCGATTGAAGCGGTTTATTAAAAGAACAAATAAAACTGAAAGTTTGGTATATGACGCAAAGATCTGTTAGCAAAGGATTAGTCGTTTATAGCTGTACGTGATTAGGAGATACAGAAAAATAATTTTAGATTAAAAGCGAGTCATGGAGTAAAGACAAATAGCGGGACTTAGGTTTATTAGGGTTTATTTAGGTATTTGTCTGGAGAAAAATTATCTTGTAAATTTTTAGAAATGGAATTCATAAATACGTGAGAAATCGAGTTGTGATATGTAACAGCTCCCAGATTGATATTCACTATGATGCGACAGCAAAAAGAATTCATTTGGATCAATCTATTGATAAAATTTTACTGAATTTATATAAGTTATATTACAGCTAGGATATATGAATATTTTAACGTAATTCGCATACAATATTTCTATTTTGTTCTTCTGTTTCATATAAAAAATGAGTTAAACGTTAGCCATATCTAGTTTCTATAATTTTCTACATTCCCACTTTAATCAAATAAGTTTAAAAGAACTAAAGAACCGTAAAAAATTTACATTATATTTATAATGATATTTCTCTAATTTTCTTGTAATTGTGGTATGTTTGTTTCAAACATATATATGCGGTCAGACTTCAATATCGAAGAAAGCAAACCCGCATGGCTCATTAATGGACGCGGTTTGCCTTTTGCGAAAACATTATCGGACCTGCACATGTCGCTTTCCGTTCGCGAGTTTGCGTCCGGTGTAAAGTTTCACTTTGAGGTAAAGCGCATTGGTGTAGACCGTCATCATTGGACCGTCACCTATCTACTAGATTTTTCTTCTCGGTTAACCGCACGTCAAAGGGAGAAGATAGCGCGTTAATGCTTCCTCACACAATATATCGAGCTCGAAAGATATTTCTCTTGATCTTTCTACTTTATATGAATTTACTCGCGTGGTACCAAGTTTCTTGAACTCGTCTAATAATAACGAAATCCGGAATGAAAACGACGGCGCAATAGTTCTTAAGATATTTATATCTATATTTTAAGAGATATCAAAAGATGTTTTTTTATGGCCGTGGTTATGGCCATGCATCTTTAGCTTCCAATGTCCGTCATACCTCCACGGAAAATAGGAAACTCATACATCTTCGAATAACAAATAACATAATAATAATTGTAATAATAATTCGCAAAGTTATATTTATTCTAGTTTCTCAGGCAACTATAATGGAATTAATTTTGATATGCAATCATCCCCTTTCATCATCTGTAAAGAAACTTTCTCTTTTGGAAATTGTATTCACAATTTTTAAGTACCAACTTAAAACGAGTGTATTCATAAAAATTGCTCCAGTTTAATCTATGAAAGTCATTTAGAAAGCGATTAATTGACTTGATAAAGCGCCAGACCGCTTTTATCACAACACCGTCAACTTAATGTCACTTGTATACGAAAAGAAAAATGCGCCAACCTCTCGATACATATTTCCAATCGGTACGCCGGACAAGAGGCCTCTGTACATATGGAGTTCTTCATATATGCATTTCGAGCGGAGGGTGCAGCGAATTCTCGCTCGTGCCGCGTGCGAACCTCTGTTTACGCACGTGCAGACGGTATTTCATTAATTGCTCGGCGCAGCCCGCCCATTCATTTTGACACGTGATCCCACGATCCTCTTCCATGATATTCGCATACGTCACCATTAATTATAACATGCGCAAACACATCGATCAGTACGCGCGGATAATGAGCTCAGTGAAATAATCACCAGCTCGTACTGCTGAATTATCGTAATTCCACGCTAATAATAATTATTCTTAATGAACGTGTGTTTAATATCCGTTTCGTTACGATGTAATATATTAAGCTAATCGTAAGGTTTGACGAGAATAACGAAGTAGTTCAGGACGGACTTTATGTTTTAATACAATCATTAAAAAATTTATTAACCTATTGAAGCTAACTTCCTTAATTGAAACTGAAACGCTCATTGTCTCGCTAGCGCCAATAAATTTATATTGAGAAAATATAGAACCAAGAATAAAAATTATTGAAATAAGTACATGATACATGCGAATAATTTAACGATAGTTGCCGGGTAGATATTAAAACTTTACTATTTCTCTCGACAATATATATAGAATTTTGTAAAAATGTTGAGAAGTAACAATTACTTCTCCTATGTACTAATGCTAGAGAAATTAAACAACAGTTAATTAGAAAAGAACCGATATAATTATACAAAAAGTGTGGCACGGAGAAGGTAATGAGTTTAATTTGCGAGCTGATAGGCGATTATGCCCAGTGAAATTCATATTTTCGTATAATCATGCGGCAACTCATCCGCGAGTTGTAATAAGTCTCACCTAACACACAGGCTAATGATTAATTAATTTTAGACAGTCGTTAACAGAGCATCGCGCCGTAAATTCTGGTACAACCGTCAGATATAACACAGAAAAGGCGTACAATCGTTAGGCATACAAAATCGTTTAGGATTACAACTTCGCATGTCGCGACGTGCGATGAATGCCATGAAGATCACTTTGATCACGTTAATCTGTGTGGAGCACATTTTTCTTCAGAGATATCTGATCTCAGTATACGCAACTCTCACCGTCTACGGCTCATTAATTTTCTCTCACGCTATTCGAGGAAAAAAAAACCAGTCAAGGAGATCCGAACTCCTGTCTTGCCCTTGAATCGATCATGTTGATGAGCGCGACACGATGCAACGGGAACAGGAATCTGGTCGGTATTTCAACGTCGGAACCTGTGAATTACCGTGTGACACCCGATGCGGCGGTGAAACAAAAAAGACATATCCGCATTAATCTACCATTATCATTAAATCCATCTCACGTACTCCGAAACATGTAACTGTACATCGTACATACGCGACGTATTGGTTTCAGCGCATTATAACGGACTTCGTACATTCCGCGTGTGATTGATTGATGTGTCCATTTATCTCGTTAATCTTATGCAGTCTGATAAGGGTAAAAATATCAAGAAATTCAAAAGGAGATCAATTTCGAATGTTTTATACTGGAGTTTCAAGTTTGGTATAAAAACTCGGTATAAAACATCCGAAAGACTTTTATCGCAGAATAAATTTCAAGGAATAGTATTTTCGGAACTTTGTAGATATAGACGACCCTCAAAAAGATAAAGAACGTACATAGAGGCGTTTACAGGGGGCGATAAAATGATCGTTAACACCTGGATACGCTCGTTGTGTTCATAAAAAAAGTCACGTTCATAAAAAAAGAAACTGGTGCGAACAATATAAAAACCACGTGGCGCGTTAATGGTCCCTTTTTGTTAAAATCACACTATTTCGCGTTCCTTAATTGGGCTGACGAGCCTCTTAAGTATAATTCCCTCGATGGCGCTCGGGTTATACGATCCACTTTCATCGCAAGTATACACCATTGTGTGCGCGAGCATTACATTATTTGTTGCGCGGATGTCGCATTATTCTTCTGAGCTAATGAACTCGTGTCATCGGTTGCAACCTCAGCGTCCTTGAGCAGATCCATAAACGCTTGGCATTCTCATTACGATCGTCTCCTAGCAGCGAATGTTCAACTAGGAATGCAGATGTTGGTCTACGTCCTCCGCGCTCTCAGATCCGCTTACGACGATCATATCGATAATGACTGCTTTCTACACACGGATTATAATGATTGGCAGCTGATCTTGATTATCTCAACAATAGAAAGGCCAACAATACAGTGCTAGCTGGATTCAAATGTGAAATGTAGATATACAGATCGATCATGTGTGTGACTGAAATCGAGTTTTTTTTTATCCAGCAATCTGCGATTAAGGGTTAAACGTGGCCTTGGCATAATATTTATTCTTGTTACGTAATAACATCCGTGAAAGCAAAAATGAATAAATCATGAAGATTATAAAAACAACAGCACGAAATTATACATTTATATTTTGCTAGTGATGAAAATGCAAGTCTCATTGCTATTTATTAATTTGACACATTGCAACATCCAAGTACAGAAAAAAAAGTATAGGCAAGAAAGAATGTCAATAATATGCAGAAAAGAGAAATATGCAAGCAGGTAGGATTGAGAGCTATGTCGGTCGAGGGGATCGGCGATTTGTCGGTTCGAGAATCCGGCTTATGACAATTCATGAATAATAACGTCGCGTAAGGAGGAACCGAAGGTACAGTTACATTTTCCACTCATTTCTACGCAGTACAGGTAGTACACGTTCGAGCGAGCATATAAGTACGTATGTCGGTACGTACGACGGGTCACCCACTTCGTTTTTCATGAAGAACACGTACGTGACGTGGCCCCTGGTCGACCAGTTCAAGATTCCCGAACTAGGGATAGATCGACCTCGGATATACCGTAATGTCAGTGAAAAAAATATCATGTGTTACAGTAAAACTGTAATTTATTTATTCGGCGGTAACGGAACGGCCGGACTCGAGACTTGCAAAAAGGAACCCGCTCTTCTTCAATCCGCGTCTAATAAATATTCAAAGACCGCCAAATAATTCTGATAACAATTGACGAAGGTAATTCACTTGAAAATGTAAAAAGTTCAATGTCTGCCTTACAGATTCCTATTACAGTTACTTAACAGATGATACGCTCTCGCAGTTTCCTTACTATTATTTAATGATACACTTCTAAGTTACACGCATTATTAAATTTGAACGTTCGTTCTTAATTTAAAATTTCATAACGGTGAATGGCGGAATTCCTCGACATCACTCATTCGTTTCGCGTATGTTTAGACTTCGAGAATGAGCGCGCGGGGCTTAGTAAGTATACGCTAGCCGTCATCACAGCGCTTTGCTGATTCACTCTAACAAATCTGTCTGCAACGCGAAGAAGCGTTTAACGCGAACAGGGTCTACTGAAACTATGCCGAGTTATGTCGTTCGGTGCGTGGTGCAACGACACCGTTTCTTTATGTGCGTGCGCGTCAACAGCATGCGGGTTCACGTCTATTGCTGCATTCATCTGGGAAAGTGCGACAGAGACGGAGAAAGCGCGTTACGCATAAATGACTGCGCGCGTAGGTGCAATAGCGCACAAAAATAATAATAAAACGCAGTACACCTCGAAAATGTGGGTTAATCGACGGCTCGAAGTGGAGCGAAACCTGCCTCGCGTCGTCTCGTAATTGACGCCGGAAGGTAAGACGCCTCGAGGTGTCCCTACGGTGACCTTCGCGGGATGTCACCTCCCGTTTCGCCTTCCTTTCTCTTCCGTTTGGCACCGAGCCGCGCGCTGATGGGTGTGAGAAACGCGCGTCTCGCACGTGCGGAACGATATTTCAAACACGAGTTCTTTCGGGCTGACGTTTTCTTGGGCTAAATAAATTGCAGGTTTTACCATTTTTGGCGGCAGCATTTTATAGTACCAGTTACACACAATTACTTTCCAACATCCATGTTAGAATAAGCTTGCCCTCTTAAAATAACGTCATATATTTAATTAATCGCCTTCAGTAACGCGCGATACAATGCACTTATATTTAGTTTATTAACAATTTTTAAAAAAATTAACACAAAAATAATACAAAAATAAGGATTAATTTGATTACTTATCTATTTAACAGACACTGTCTCTGAGCAAATTAAACAAGTGCATTCTTTAGATTTTTGATAAATAAAATTTATATCTATTTTTATTTAGGCGATTCAAAAAAGGAATAATTTCCAACTAAATAGCATATTATATTGCTAGTTTATGATAAACGCTGGAAAATTTTTACGACAGATGGCAAAAGGCCAATTGCATAGTTAGGTCGTAAAACTTTATCGATACTTTATCGATCGCTTTGGCATTGTTCCCGCTGCTCATTAAGATATCGTTAAACTTCAACGAATACCATAATTGTTCGCGTTTATTATCGTTATTTACATACGATGAAACCATTCGTTGAACGAGAGTTCTACCCGGTGATACTTTTGTAAAAAATTTCTCGGCGACGACAATGAATGAAAATCAAGATAAAGCTCTATCTATATAAAGACGATAAGAAATGTTCCTATAAGGAGTAGATATCACGTCATAGGGTGGGAACACTGGGAACAACGACAGCGTAATTTGCATATAAAGTGTAATTTCGTGCACAATCGCGCCTTACGTTCCAAGGTCTGGCCTTGTTTATTAGGTTTGTCGTGACCCGTTATATTAACACTAAGAAGGCGGAGCATTTTACGGTTTCTTCTTCGAAACCGCACATTGCGTAACACAACGTCGACCATTGTATTGTACGACTGCGCGCCATGAGAAAAAGGCAACTCACAGGCGACATTGAATCGCCATTTTTACGGAGTGAAATTGTAGAATGGCCCTCCGAAGGTTATGCGAAGTAAATTTATAATTGTACCAGATTTGGAGAAAACACAATTTTCACATGATATTACAGCACACCTCGATCAAATGTAAGAATTCCAGCGAAACAAATCGTCATAATGCAAAAATATCATTTATTTAAATAAATGTTGCATATAAATTAAAAACGAAAATAGATATTGATCATCGATGCATATTTCAGTCATAATTTGCAGCGATAAAGAGTTGACCGTCGATAAATTGTTTCGTTGTTTTCTCATCGACAAAAAAAGGTATGCGATAACTTATCGGTCTACTTGAAAGTCTTGGAATCGTTAAAAGTCAATTTTACGCGCATATTTACTTCATGCATATTTTAAAGTAAAGTGCTACGTGCTAATATGTAAATTGCAATTGTCACAAGAATCGAAAATTTCTTTCAACGATTTCTGCAACAGAGCAGCATCGCAAATCGATTAAACGAGGGACTTAATCGCGCAACAGATGTTGCGTTCAGACAGGGAGGACCGTCTCTTCCTTTTGCCCGTGATAAATCTATCGTGCATTAAGTGGGCGTTACGCGTGGGGTCGAGCACGATTAGGCGATTACTCGCTTTCACGGGGGTGTGGGCGCAGACGGGGTTCCGCGCGATAGACGTTCTAAAATTCGAGGGACCCACCCCGTGTGCCCCCGTAAATGCTACTTAGCACCCAATAAACACACTCGATCGAAATGATACCGAGTGAGCGTTAGTGATTGAACTGAGCTCAAAGAAGCTTATACCCTGATCTTTTCCAAGGTGAAATCGAGGGGATTTCATCGTGCAAAATTACTAAAATCCGGACTCGAAGATTAGAAATTAAAAATTTTATTTTGAAGAACTAAATGACGCAATAGGAAAATTCTATAATATTCAAAAGTGCGAGATAATTGTCGCATTAAATTGCACTGTGTGAATAAAGATCTTGTTGATTATTTATTGGATTCTCGATTAACAGCATCTAATAATTTCCTACGATCAAACTTGTTTATTTTTTCTATTTCAAAAACCGTTAACCTAAGATTTAATTTTTTAACTCGTTTAACGATCCAACGTGCGGTATCATCTCGACTGACCAGTTGAGGTCCCAACCGAGGTCAACTGCAAATTAAGTAGCTCGGTAATTGCGACCTGGATTTTTATAAAAACACTTAAAGTTAAAGTATTGCGAAAAGAATCCGACTATGCGGCACATCAGATAGCGGTCAGCATATCGTCGCCTTGATTATCGCGTGACGACCGATTATGATGGAAAGTTGCGCATCGGGTAAGAGAAGTACGGCGAGAACTAACGAGCATAACCGCCTTGTGCCGATTCGCGCTTTTGCAATTGGATTTTGAAATGGTTTCCCGATCGCGATTCATGACACGCGCTCAACGCCGGTGGTATCGAAGAGCACGTTGGCCGGATGTAACATTGTATTCGTTCCGCGGGTATCTCTCATGCGTAGATATTAATGCAATTATTATATTGATGTTATACATAAAAGGACAGTTGATTTGCATCATTGGCAAATCATTATATCGTTGTTTATTATTACCAAAAAAAAACATAAGATGGATCATGCCTGTAAATTAATGAATTAAAATTTGTAAGACTTGGATATTATACGGTTACAAAATTGCAGCCTATTCATTAAGATATAATTATTTGATAACTAAATAACAGTTGTGTGAACAATTCGCTCTGGATATTTTTCAAATGTAAATAATGTGCTTCGGTATCTTTTTTCTTCCAATGTAAGTTCTAGGAGTTGACGGAGTTAATCGAGCATTTAGCGTAAGATTCCGCGAGTAAGATTCCGTTTTCGTTTGCATTGAGTTTTGCATTTCGGTCGCACGACTATTGCCACTTTCACGATCGATCGATCGTTTTACCAAATTCCTCAGAGTCCGTTACACCCGATGTCGAGTGTTCACCAGGCACGCTCGCAACAATCGCGCGATCACGCCGCGATTCGCGAGGTAATGACGCGGCCAGCCAGCGGTTTCTAAAACTCGATGGAATTTCCTTCCCAGAATCGGCCGTGATTTCACGAGTCGCGATTGTCGCCGTTATAGGTGCCGACATAATGCTTCGTTCCTATTCCTGGCGCGACTTCCTCGCCTTATCCGCCGGCGCGCGGCGGCGCGCCATGTAATTGGGTTACGAGAACGACCGTGTACATTGTTACGATTACTCCTCCCTGGCAGTCCTTCTCAACATCATCCTCCCGTTCCACCGGCGTGTTAACAACGTTTTGTACTTTGATCGCGGTTGTATTTTTCGCCGCTTACCTCACCCAAGGTCTACGATAATTTTTGCATTCTTATCGGCGATTGCATTCTACGCCAGCCTGTATCCGCGGTCGTCAATATTCGCGCAACACTCGTAGAAAATACTCGTGGAAAAACACCGACGCGGTCGTCGTTGCGAAACACGTTTTCGATTATCTTGGCTTCGAAACGGAACATAAAATCGGCCACTACCGAGTAACTGATTCAGAAAGACACGCGGTACAGCGATATCGCGATATCTTTCCGAAATAGTCAGATGGGGGCAATTTTCGTCGCCATTAAACTTACGGCGGCTTCAATTGACGCGCTCGCCGTTCGAGCAGTGTCGTGTAATTACTCGATGCTCCATATACCGCCCGTTCGTCGTACAGGGAGCGAAACGCGCGCGGCGGATCGTTCAATAATAAATCGCCAATAATTCCGTTCCAGTTCCGTCAAGATGACCCAAATAATGGCGCTTTTCGACCATCGCGGCAATAATCGGTGACAATTATGACAGCGTGTGGGTAGCAATGGGGGTTATTGGGCCGCGTAAGAGGTATAAAAGAAAGAGAAGAGAAAATGGGGGAGGGCACGAGAGATGGGTACATTTTTGGATAATGACCCACGCGCTCGAGCGCATCCTGCATGAAACGAATAATTGAAGTGGGTGCAACGTGATTAATTAACGTCCACGCACAACCGACCGTTGCACCGTCGGGCCCGACCGGCTTTTATATCTCTCTGATCGTTCGCCCCGACGTTTCGCATCGCTTTGAGGCTGATTAATTAAGTAACAACTGTCCGTCGGATCACCGATGGACCTTTATTGCGCCCTGAAACTGTCTGTGCTACGCGTAATACTTCGGCAATACTACCGCCGGAGAGAAAGTTTAGTCTTTCGCAAAAAAGGAAAAACGCCCGCGGAACGCCGATTTCTTTCGCAATAAATTTTCCACGACACGGACCGGCCGAGGGCCCAACGTGTTATTATCGCGCTAAGTTGTGACTCGTCGCGTAACATCGATAGCGTAACATTTACGATCGTTCGACTCGCTTAATTGCTGTGCTAAATTTCACGTAATCGCGCTTTAATTAAGCTTACGGAAATGCGCGTGCTGTATGATCGCAGCTTTTTTATCTCTCGAATATGCTCTCATTTATATGCAATTACTCTCGATATCGAACTACTTTCTCTTTGCGTTATCTCTAAACAAAATTACGATTACGAGACAATCAAAAAGTTGATTATTTTAAGAATAAGTGATAGATATATAATAGAAAAAAATTTGCTAATTTAATTGACCAGGCCTTCTAGTCAATCTCTGACGAAAAATAAAAAAAAATGTTTACTATATAATCGATTGTGAAAGTTTGGAGAAATCACCGGAAAACCGTCAAAGGTCAAGATCGCAACAAGTCCTATCAATATCCGTTATCAGAGGACGGAAGCGAGAATCCGCAAATATGCTACCGCGCCATCAATTGATAAGAAAAGACATCGGTATGCACTTAGTAGTAGATATACAAGTTTCACCTGCTGTATAGAATGTTAATCGATTCTCCATCATCCATCTTAGCAGGTACTAGGTAGTAAGTGAAGTGTACGACACTGATTGCGGAACTTATTCAGAAAAGCGGCCTCCGCTACTTCAAATTAATAGTCACGATCAAATCAGCCCATTATATTACGTCGGTGAGATTCTGCCGATTAACTAGGCAACAAGTGTCAAAAAGAAAGTAATTGTTGCTATTATAGTGCACTCACAACCGCGCTATTGTAATTTACGCGCCACGCTCAGTCGGTTATGAAGACTTGCATCAGTTTGAGAAACATTCAAAAGAAACCTTAGTAGACGGCGCCACAAGATTAGCCGATCTACTTACCGATCATAGATCACTCGACTAACGATCGAATAAAAAATAATTTATTGATAACTGTTACTGTTACTAATTCCAAACTATTTCACACAATTAATAAATTATTTCAAAATGTAAATATCTGTAGAAAGGTAAATGTACGTTTAATATTAGATGTATATAGGAACTATAAAAAGAAATCTGTTACCGGCTGAGTAGAAAACGATTTTAGATTTGTTGTTTAGTAGATAATATAGCGAACTGTTGCATTTATAGTTATGCATTATTTTAAATAAAAAATAACTTAATATTCATCAATTTCAGAAACATATATTTTGAAAATTATCTTTTATTTCAGAAACTATCAAATGCAACTTTTAAAAAATAATATAAAAAATATTTTTTTACTTTATTATTCTAAATAATAAAACAATATAAGATTTCATGGATTTCAGATTTATAAAACTAGAGCAGAAAACATAAAAAAGTTGAAAGTGTTAATTGTGATAATTTTTTCACAAACTACATATTTTCAACTAAATATATTCACACTGCTTTTTTCTAAGAACAAGTTATATGTAGGTAAGTCAATTTATATATTACAAAATAATATATAAATTGACGGTACAAATAAATTTTCGGACAAAAATCATATTGCTGGTTTACTTGTTAAAAATCACACATTGATCTTATTTTATAAATAAATATCCACCTTCTGTCTTATATTGACGCTACATGTTTCTCAAATCACGTAAATCGTGTAAAACTGTTTTTGAGAAACAATTAATACAAACGAATAACTAAACAAAAAGCAGTATTTCCAAAAGTTTACTCAACTTCCATGAATGGATCGGCCAAAGATAAATCCGTTCAAGCGCAATGGATTAAGATCCTATCTTTAATCCTATAGTTTTAAATTGCACAAACATTCTACGCGGAAACGAATGTATGGCTAAAGTGAATATCTTCATTATTTTACGCCGTTCCCTATTTCGCATATTTCAAGAACGCGCTTTCTGACCATATTAAGTCTACAGATGCGAGAGAAATAATCATTTTCGCCTTCATCTTTTTCGGCGTCTTTCACGACTCCTTCCGCGTTATTTCTTCATTTCGCTGGCAGATAAATAAAAAAAGGAGGAGGAAGTGCGCAGACTTGGCAGGGGTCTTTGCAACAGTCCGCCTGTCACAAAGGAATCTTTTATTATCTCGCGCTTATTGCAGCAGCCACCTTTCGGGTTCCTCCGCGACGGAATTTCTTTCGCATCGAAGCGTGACGGGCGGCTCAATGGGTCGCGAAAAAAGTGAAATCTTCTCTTAGGAGAGCGACTTGATTCCTCTTGGGGCTCTCCTTTCGATTCCATTAACTGTTATGGGACAATCAACGTTACTTACCATCGACGTGAAGTAAAACTTCTCGAATTCTCGCTCGTGAAAACGCGCCGACGTCAAGTTCGTCGCTATGTGCTGTGCGTGCTTCGATAGAATATCCTCGCCTTTCTTGCAAAGCCACGATAGTACCTGTAATTTAAAAAATCAAACACAGATATATTAATTTAGATTGCTAAAATGTCATTAATATAGACTAAATATCAGCAATTATCATGAGCAATTTAATTAAAAATGTTTTTAAATTTAGTTAGAGAAACATATTGCACATTTCATATGTATTATTGATAGAAACTGATTTCAATAAACTTTTCTCAGAGCGCAAAAATATATTTCAAATATTTAGTTCATTTATAAGACATTGGATTATTTTTATCTCATCGTGTTTATTTTTTAAATATCAGTTTCTGAAATAAAAGCGAAGATGTAGTAAGACATTATTGTTAATTAATGCTCTATCTTTCAGTTGCAATTGCTTTATGCTTCCTTCTTTCAAATGAGTTGTCGAATAAGTCGCAGGCAAAACCATACATGTGAAATGATGCTTTAAGACGTAACCGGTCTTAAAAGGAACCGACGACATAATTTACACATTGGACATAACAATTATCTTGTACTCTCTCTCTTGAATCCGCAACTTTTCCTTCAAGAATACTACATTCGCGAAGTGAAAACATATTTCAAAATTTCTGTGCGTTGCTTTCGCATTGTTAACGTTGAATATGCTAAGTATGGAAAAATAGAATTCTCGTAACAATGGACGGATTTGTATCAAACAGCCGCGCTAAAACATGAATTTGTTCTCAGAGAACAGCGCGTACAGCTTTGCCTGAGTGTAAAAATGACGGTATTTAGTACAGCTGGACAGTGAGTAATCGCCGTGCATCCGAATTCGCTGGATAATTAAGGCTTTCCAGCGCAGCTGTCCCTGACTTCACAGCTTCACGAGAGTTATTTATGGCAATATCGCTCAATAACACACACGGGATACGCGCGTAGACTATCGCCGAGAATACGTCGATTTTTCGATCCATTTCGATTATCAATTCGTGCAACAGACAATAACAAGACAATACTGTACTAGAGATCGACGACTCTCGCTACGATTAGTCACGTCTTACGCAATTCTCCTGCAAGAAGATCCCTACCGATGCTCGCAATATTGCTCGTTATGCAATCGCACGGTCTTCATTATGACGTAATCGAACAATCGTATGACAGAAATGATCCTCTGATAACGATCGGTCCATGTCAAACGCGCGCGCTCTCGCTCGGTATTGCCACATTTACCGTCATGCTCCAGAACTTTCAAACAAACGACGTATCGCTTGGGGAATTATTGCTTATGACTTATGACGACTTAATACTCGCTCTGGTCGAAATATTAATCGTTCGTACGATGATTTGAACGGTCTACATTTCTGCCGTTGAACAGTTAACGATGGAAAAAAGAGTGTGCGGAATGTAATATCTCCCAATATATCTCCGAAACGTCAAAATATATTACGGACACTTGTCTTAATTAGGCATTCGCGTGAACGGAAAGAGGTGATAAAAAGCAGGAAACTTGTACGAAGCAGGTTGTCAAAAGCGACAAGAGTAATTTGCAACAACGTAGATCCTGGAACTGGATCCAAATGCATCAAGACGTTCTAAATAACAGACGTCAATATTATTATTGTTACTCTCCATTGAACAGAATAAAATATCGATTAAATCAAGAATCGCGATCAAGGAATAAGATCAATTCACAATTCTATTTACCGATTTTCCCGTCCTTTTTCCTAGTCGAAGACTAGCCTCATCTGCATAATCTGACTCAAAAACGATCTCTGGCTCGATGTCACGATCTTATATCTGTCGCGGTCGTTTCACCTGTCACACCCATGCGCGGTCGTGGACCGAAGCGTGTTTCTTGAAGGGAATTTACGACGACGACGCGCAACGTCGAAGATCTTGCCGATAATTAGATCGCTTCTACGTGCGCGTCGCGCGTGATAAATGGCTAATCGTCCCACCACGACGCACCAACGAGTGAAAAATACGCGGGGATAATTAACGGCAGCAGCTGAAGGAGAATGTATCCGCGAAGGAAAGTGGACGAGACGAGTCAGGAAAACGTTGAATAAAAAAGAAGAAAAGAAGAAAAAGAGTATTTTCACGATCTGTTGCATCTAGAATTAAACTTGAAATAAAGTTTTGTACGTCAAAAACGTTATTAATTTCAAACGTTATTAAAACATTAATTATTTTCTTCTTATCGAGATAAAAAAAAGTTTCTGCTTAAATCGCCGATTTGCGCAGTCTTATAGAATGTTTCTCGCAAGAAACTGAAACGGTACTTCATGTCATTCAGATGTATTATCTAAAGGTACCATCACACGCAAGATTGCGTCCGAGATGAAATGAAGATGAACGGATGTTCGCGTTGACGATGTTTGCAGATATGAGACAGAAGCTGTATACACACGCGAGCATCAGAAATGAATTAAGAAGGGGACTTCGATTCTGCGAGGAAGAAGGTGGGCCCTCTCGAAGGAGCATGATTGGGCCCGAGGAGAAACGGAAACCGCTTCGATCATAAGCAAACCGTGGCTTATTTGGGTCACTGGGCCGCGTTAGGTGAGCCGCCGATCGAATGTCGTGCATACGGCTCCGTACAACGTACGCGGATCCTTCGAGTGTGCAAACCCGCTTGTCTGTGGGACGGCGATGTGGGAGCGGACAGCGAATTTCGCGTATCGGCTTTTGATCGTGTACGGATTTATCTCACGCATAGATCGCGCCCGAGAATCACGCACGTCGCCGCGATTTCTAGGTAAATATGCGAAAAACGGATACGCGCGCGATGTGCATTGTAGAGATTAGAAATGGTATTTATGTCTCGTGCAGTGTCCACTCAAACGCTCGAGTGTTTCATTTCGCCAAATGCACGCGACGATAAATATGTGAAAGAAATATAAAATAAGAATCATGCGATGTCCTTATTTTCTAATGAACAGTTTTCTAATAAAAGTGATATTATGCAATAAAAGACAATATAAAATTTTATCTAAAAAAAAAAGTAAGAGCAAGAATATCACGTGATGAAGGATGACTGCTCATTCGTAAGTCAATCATTTGCGAAAAAGAATGATCACGGATCACGGCACAGAAAGTTTGGTATTCTTTTTTTTACTAAATGCAGATACATCAGACGAGTACACCGGACGTTTTTGCAACTACTCGACTCCGAACGTTGAGTTATCGATCGGTCGGGGAGGCAAACGTGGGAAATGAAAGTTAAATCACGCGCTAACTAATGTACACACTCCGCGGCGGCCATAAAAAGATTATAATATATCATCATCCGGGAATTATATGCATTAAAAGCCGCCGGTATTTAAAACGGGCGTACGAATATTTCATGCGCGACGCGGCCGGAGCGTGACGCTCAACCCAATTACGAATTTTTCAGATCCTTTCTCGAGCGCGAGAAGACCATGTCATCTCGTATCGATCGAAAGTATCGAGCGGCGCGCGAAGCACCGACGTGGGAAGTAAAAACTAAACCACGTGCCAAAGCGACGTGCGTTTCGTGCGCTCGTTACAAAATTAACGTTATAAATCATCACGCCCGAGTTGTATTCATCGACATTAGCGAAGGCGATCAGTCTCGACGTCGCACATTCCGGAGAGAAATCGGTAAGAACCATAAGATCGTAAGAAGCGAGACGTGCGATGAGCACCTCGTTATCGCCACATTTTCCTCCCTTCCCTTTGACTCTCGCTTGATCCCGTTGGCAATATAATTGTACGCGATTTTCTAAGCTTCTGGTTTATTGCAACATCTCTGACAATACTGCTTGACATGAATAAAAACACAATGTAGAATTTCAAACAGAACCAATGTATCCATACGAAATGAACTTTCAAAAGGTCCTACAAACTCGTGAGATTATAAATATTCACCATGGAAAGTATTACAAGAACTAAGACCTTTTGCCATTAATGCTAATTCTCGTCTCGCGGTGAACACGGTTCCGATAACGACTGCGGAGTTGTCGGCGTAAAGTGGAAAAAATCATATGCGCCCACGAAAAAAGTCACTCGCATTGATTTGAATATCTTTAATGAATTCGACACGCCGCTCGACTATTACTACCGAAACGATCCTCGTAAGATGCAACACTGGCTCTCGTATCGTCCCGTTAAGGGAAAGATACACGGAAATCTCTTCGATCATAAGCAGACCTTAGGTTATACGGGTCACTGGGCCGTGCTAAGTGAACGACGATCAAATACCGTAAACACGTGTGCGTGAGTGTGTGTGTGTGTGTCTGCGCCCGCGCGCGCGAGGTGAGGTGAGTCAGGTGCGAGCGTGCAAACGAACGTTGCATCGAGCCTCCTCCACCTCCACCTTCTCTTCTCTGCCGCATGCAGCGATCTCACGCGTCGCGACCTCGACATGGACCGCGTGCGTTTTATCTCACCTCCACACGCCAAAGCGTGCAAACGCGCGCACGAGCGTGTGCACGCCTAACGGGCGATAGGTATTTAGGTTCCGTCGTGGCGCGCGCGCGCGCGCGCGGCTCTCTACCGAGAGTACCGAGAGACGCTTCCGCATCTGCGGCGCATCTTCTCACGCGCGCGTGGACCCGCGCGATCGCTTATCGCTTATGGAAAACGCGGCGTGTTCGATTCGATACCCTGGAGACCGCGAACGGTGTCGTTATGACTCCACCGCGCCGGCTACAACGCCGGCCAATTACCGATACCGTGTAACGTTTGGAGGAAAGAATGACGCGGACCGCAAGCACGTGGGAGTGGGTGACGCGTTCGACCACCTGGTCCACAATATATGCACAAGAGAGTTGAATAGGTTGAATAGCCTTTCGGATAAATCGTCGCTTGACGCACGAAAAGGCGTATCTCGATAGTGATTATTTGATTGGAGAACCGTTTGAGAAACTCAGGCGTTGTATATGAAAGGGAGATACATCTAATTCATTCTATATTCTCTAAATTGAAAGAAATTATCATTAAATCAAATCATTGTATGATAAATACCCGAAAATGCATAAAAAATAAAATTGATAAGGTCTATTAATCCGTAAACCGTTGCAAATCATGTGATTCATGCAATTACTTAAATATAGTATTTTAATATAGCTTCAGTGTTAATAATTGTTATCTTTAAAAGCGATAATTAAAATTCTAAGAAATCTTCATCAAATTATTAGAACATGAAGCATTGAAATCTCGGTTGAATTAGATATCCATCCCGTATTTTATTATCTCGTGTATCAATAAAAAAAACGTTGTTATCGCGTCGAGTAGTCATAAGTATCTCCGTATCTCGCTTAATTACTTGGGCGTACACGCGAAAGTAAACCGTGCACGCGAGAGCTAATTCGATCGAAAGTATCCCGAGTTTTTGCCGCAGAGATGCTTTTATTCGGGCGGATACCTACCGAGCGAGACGCGCACGATTCTCCTCGCGCTTCCTCTCACCTCGCGATGAAGACCTTCGTCGCGGTAACGACGTACCTTCCTGAAACCTGCGTTTTACGACGCCGCCTCGTTTGAGTTTCGGGACGCGAGCCTCGTTTTATCGTCCCAGATTCGCGGCGGCACGGCTTGTCGGCACGGCGAACGAAAGGAAAGAGGACGACGAACCAGGAACACGATCGCTTAGCTCGGAGGGCTGCCGAGACCCGAATTTTTATTCGCGATGACAGAACTATCCGCGCCGGTTCGTTCGCATGCTACTTTCTTACGGCCGATCGCATGCGTTACGAATCAATACGTCACACTTGATGCGTTAATGCGATTTTTGCCATTTCTCGAAACGATCGTAAAATACTGAAATGCTTCGGCAGTGATTCGTTGAAACGCGGCGCGAATAGGATACGCAGACTGCGTCCGTCAGATATATTCGTACGAATTCTTAAAGCGCGGAATGGGTGCGTAACTTACGAGAAGTCAAACAATTTAACAATTCGAAGAATGCTATGATTCATCGAGTTCGTCGAGTTCGACGTATGGTTAATTTGAATTTTCAAGATGCCCAAGAGAGTGATTAAAAAGCGAAATGGCGCGGTCGCCGATTTGTCGACAGAGGGACTCGTCGCCGGTATTCAAAGCGCGATTAATTGAAAGTTTCACCCTCGACGAGTAGCTCCGCAATTTATCTTCGTCCACGTGACGCACGCGCATTCCCGCTGAATGCAGCACGAATATTCGACGAGATGCCTCTCGAACGCGATCTAACGAGCAAAATTAACACCTAATTTTAACCCGCACATCTGGAAGTGTTAGGTATATACATAAGCAATTAACCCGCGAAGGTTTAGAATGCCTAGCTGTTCACGACAGATACAAGTTCAGGCTTCTGGTAACTGAAGTCAACGTATAACATTACAAATTAATCCTTATTGCCATACATAGAGAATAAATAACATTAATAAATGTCGAAACAAAGCAATAGATAAAAGTAGCCATATCCATATAAAAAAATACATTTTATTTAATTATTATATTATATTATATAATTAAATATTAATTATGTACGCACGATCAAACGTTTTTTGCAGTCAATTAGCAAGATCACGCGAATCACAAAGCGCTAATAAATTCGACTGTCATAAAGCAAATTGCGATGTAGCTAAAATGGTTCCCAGGAAATTGATCAGGAAAGAACTTTATGATATTGTGGCGTCCCCCATGGAGTTGGAAAGGATTGATTGTCAATAGAGAACAATCGAGAGGAGAGCGAGGCGCCGCCGTTCGAGAGGGACTGTGCAGTGTGAGGTTCGACGCGCGATTTATTCGTCCGACCATTTTTCGCGCTTTGACGTTGATACCATCTCACTATGGGACAAGCGGTTTGTTTCTCCGATCTGGCCGCGAACCCGACCGGGATTAATGGCTCGACGCGGTCGATCGCCGGTGCGGGTCGCCCACGCGAGAATCCGCGATTCGCTATCGGTCAAAATTTGATTTCCGTTTCGCACGACGTATGTCCTGTCAATTGAATTGTAACGTACATAAAATGCGCATGGACGGTTGTCGATGTGATCAATTTTGATTGACGTAGTAATTTAGATATCAAGTCATTGAAACGGATATTGCGTGTGACGAATGAGGGGAAAGAGATAAAATGTTATATCTCACACAATAATATGTGTGTAATTCGTCTTGTGGAAAAATATGAAAAAGATATTAATATTTCAGTAACGTTATATTTTGCAAAAAAAAACAGAGCGATCTCTATTTACCAATATAAAAATTAGGAGTAAAAAATGATTTTTCAAAATCTATAATAATAATACAGTCAATTCATAGAAATATAAAAAATGCTACGAGCGTTATTACTCCTGAAATGTAATTATTTAGTTATATTTATGTAAACCTGTTTAAAATATCGAGCCATATTTTAAAAGAACAATGTAATAATTTCATGACGATAGTTGCCACGTCACATATGTCCGTCGTATATCAATAAACGGCAACTGTTAATCATTTTCTTGCGACCTGCGTCCTACTCCGAGTCGATCCCTGAAGAACTCGGAAGATCGTTCGTCGAATCGAATTCCCCGATACCGCACAAGCGCGTGCTGTCAAGTTGAACGCGAACGTGACAGCACGCTATCAGTCAACAGGGAGACGAGATGTGGGAACATTGTGAGGTGAGATTTATCGGTACCAAGTACCGATCGTGAATAAAATCTGAAGCGGAGATAGCGCGCACGCACCAGCGAATATAATACTTTTGTTCTGTCGGAAGATTGATTCGCCCGGGACTTAATTCTAAGCGTCGCGGGTCGCGGGCGTAATATCGCCATGTATAAATCGCGAGCCGATGATTAATAGAGCGTGTTCCACGCGTCGATCGTTGGTCATCTGGGGAGACAAATTGAAATACTTTATATTCATGAGCTATTTGAGATTTTTATAGAGACCGTAAGGGTGTAACGCACGCTGCGAGATTACTTCGTGCGATCGCAGTTTAAAGGGCTCATTTAAAGGATAGGATTTAAAAAAGGCAGGAACCGAAATTCGTCTGGACGGCTAAAGGTATCGATGGTAGGGCCGGCATATATGTGTGCCATGCGCGTAATCAATGTCACAATGAATAATCGCACCGCCAAAGGCTACTTTTACCGCGATCTCTCATCCCCCTCGTCGCAGAAAAGATGAGACTGCAAACGAGACTCAGCACAATGATCCGATATGGAAGAGTAGAAAAAAAGTCATGGGAAATGACAATTGAGGCTAAAGAAAAACGAGCGATGGCTTTTAAAGTGCATGTTATAGTTTGTCTTACCAATTTTCTAAATTAATCGTTTGCACATAGGATGACAATTATCATTGATAATAAGGAACAGACAGTTCTACGCGCACATAAAGGTCAAAAGCAATATACATTGACATTTACGTTAAAGCTATTATTATACGGGTGAAAACTGTTACTTGATGTCATCTCATAGAGCACAGTTGATGCTAATTTCTCCATGCAACTATAACTCCGCAATTTGCATAAACATTGATGAAGGCAGACATTATGACGGGTGAATTATAGTTATGGTATTGACTGTCGGTTTATGCGTGCGAGAAAATAACGTTTTTGTCATAATCATTAACGCGCTTAGGAAGTGAAACGCTCAGTGTGTGGCAACTAGTTAAAGCTTTTATTACGCCACTATAATACCGGCATGAGTCTGCATAACATAAGCATTCGGATCAACGGACCGCATTACGTAGTCCGGTAAAAATCTGGCGACTCCATATTGCTTTCAATTTATGACCTTATTTAAATGCCCGGAAATTCGTTAAATGCTCGGAACATTCGTACCGCGCATTTGTACCGCGTTTATATTTCTGGTCAAAACTTACAAGTCGCGGAACATAAGAAGCGTAATAATTTTAACCACGCCAGAAATTATCAACGCTATAGTCCTCGAAGATTAACATCCGTGCACGTCGCACGAAAATCAACAGAATTTAAGCGAACCTCCACGTATAACTATACTTTTAATGGCGCAAATATTTTTCACAATTTTATTGCGAAAGAATAAATCTCTACCTGTACGTAAATATTTTATACATATCTGCATGCTGTTACGTTTCGATTGATTATATCCTGTGTCGCAGGATATAATGTCGTTTCACAAAATGGTACAGCGATCTGATCCAATCTATAAAATAGATAATTAATCGATCTGTGTGCGATCGTGCAGCTCCGATACAACGGTGATTCCTAATAGCGTGGAGTTACAGACGAGTTCCTTGCGGGACGTCATAGTAAATAGATCGGTACGAGACGCTCGAGACAAATGTCATTCCGATGCAGACCGGCGAATGCGAATGCATCGCGACGAGACAGTTATCGTCGCGGATATCTCGTTGCAGGTGCGCCGCCGATTGGTCGGTACCACCCCGATCGCGGTTAAACAGCAAAATAAGAACAAGCCGGCGTGTCGAGAAGTGCCTGGCGTACACCAAGAAGAAGTGCACGAGGTAATGAGGATACAATTTACTCCTAATAAGAAGATACGCATCATATTTTACGAGCGGACTTCTCGCGCTTCCGCACCATGTACGACATTCCCTTGGCCATAAACCCGTTGCGCATACAGTCCTGGTCATTAAAAGGCGCGAATGTCTTAACGAGTGGGCCCATAAGGACAACGCAATCCTTAACTTCTCGATATCCTCCGTGTGACCGTATAACGAAGTCCCTGCGTTTTTGCAACCCGCTTTCGCGATAAGACGGTAATCAAGGCGGATATGCGCGCGAAATTACATATCTCGCTAGGTATGTAATTTCTCCCTTAAAGCAATTGAGATTCTAATTAGAGAGGCTCCGAAGTGAGGGGGAAAGAGTTGATATCCGAGCGCAGAGAAGTATCTAAGTTCTCTACTCGTTCTAAGACCAATTCTAGAAAAGATTCGAGAAATGGAGGAACGATGGGCGAAAATGCGACTCGCCGAACTCGGCAGGAACTTAGATAAAACGGCCCGGGTTTCCATTAATCGCGCTATTAAACTTCCGGTATCAGCGAGTCCATCGGGACCGTCTGCTCTAATGGCGTCCCGACTGCATTCTACTACCGAGTTCACGTCTATCGATGGAAGCGATTCAAAGCGAGGGAACTGCGTTCGGTATATAGAGGCAGGGGTAGACGCCAACTGATTACGCAGCTACGAAGAAAGGGACTGCGCGGCCCGGTGTGTAACATACACGGAGGAAAGGGGTCTCTCTACGGAGAGAGCCGAGATTATAGTTATTACTGTAATAAAGATACATGGTTTGTTTGTACTCTGGTCCGGAGAAGAGAAGGGCTGCCCCGGCTTCTCGCTGGCCAGGTTTGTTACGATTTATTTGCCCGCGAGCCGAGGAAGTATTACCGCCGAGGCCGACGCGATGTTAAAATCTCGATACCATCAACTCGCGCGTTCGAGCCTTTCTTCCGAATAATTTGTCAAGAGGCTCGTGCGCTTGTAAAATACTCCGCGTGTAGAGTTCTCAGATAATAGGCGTATCTATTTTCATTGCTTCTTTTCATCGACCGAATGGAGCTACGTTAGATTGCGTGTATAATTGTATAGATACGTAAATGACTCAATTGAGCCGATATGAAAATGATATATCGCGTTCTATACAAATTATTCGCCGAAAGCGTTTTACAGATTAAGCTCTTAAAGAAGAATTCCATTCGCGATACGCGTTCGAGCTCGTAAAGTATCACTCGCACGTCGTTACACGGGAGCGAGAGTTTTGTTGAAAATCTAATTTACAACCGCAGATTGCGATCGTGCAGATTACGGGTTATGGATTACAGATTACAGGTTACAGACGCTCGTTACGACGGTCTGCCGGTTGTTCGCAGGTTCTAATTTGCGGTGCAAAAAAAGACGTCGGTGCCATCTCCGATTCCGATAGAAACCAAGTTTTATCTCTTATGTTGCCGCCGCCCGTTAATCGATTGCATTCGTTCTGTTTATAGGCGATTACACGACGGCCCGACGACATTTTTCCTTGGCAAAGTCCTCCCGTGAGAACGTTCAGCCGGTTAAGCCCATAAAATGAAACTGTCCCTTCGCGCAGTACCGAAAACGGGATACCGTTCGAGTCGACGGACTTATAAAAGGACGTCGACGATCTCGTAAATAAAGTGCTCCTTTCTCTCTTCAATCGTATCGATATTCCAGTCTGATAACTATCGACAGGCTCTCTTTCGCTGCACCAAATGCAAAGATTCTCACTGATACAGGAAAAAATTAATGTTTATCCATTGACAAAAATTAAATTTTTTAAATTTTTATGTAGCTGTCTTATAGTAAACATCTTTAAGCGAATTTTGTATATTTAGATTTTTTAAAATAAATTATATTTTAAAGTAAATTCGTATATTTCAAAGTAAATTCGTAGAGACACTGCTATAGCTGATATACTTGTGAAACAAAGATTTAGAAGTTTTAAAAATTATGACGTTAAATTTTTATTATGTTTTAATTAGTGAGACACTCTACATTATTGCTTATTTTAGACTCATTGTATATATATATATAGACTTGTTATTTATCTTCGTCAGTCAAAGTGATCGATCATAATCGCAAAAGGGTCTTATCTGACAATTAACGGATGAACATCTGCAATAAAGTGTCTCCAAGGTTCTAGGGACATCCTATATAATCTAAGCGATATTAAAGCTTGACTCCACCCTAATGCACGCCATCAAGTCTCGTCGTCCTCCTCCCTCCTCCCGTCCGGCTGTTATTTACGAGGGGGGAGGATTAAAGAAGCAATTTCAAGGAACGCGAAGCGAAGCAAGAGACGCTATCATGCATGACACAGCGTTCTCTCGATAAGATAAGGCCGCATGTAACAGGACCACTTATGTGACGGCTGTTTAAGCTATTCAGTGCCAATGCACGAGCGTGAAAACTAATTACACGTGTACACACGTTTACACGCTCTCGACGCGACGGTTTCACAATGCTCGCTTTTCCCGTTTACAAAACAGCGTTTAGCAAGAATGAGAACTATTGTTCGAGCCGGCGGATGTTGTCACCCTTTCGATCCGGCACTATGAGACAATTCTTTGTATCGCACGCACGACGTGCTTTAATAATTCTTACCTTTTTTTTTTTAAGGGGGTATCGCGCGATATTACTCGCTCTCACGGAATAAGAAAAGCAACCTTTTAGAACGCCAATTTGTAATTTCGACAAAAACAATAAAATCGTCAAATCTTATAATCATAGATGTAAAAAACCAGAAACAGAACTAATTATTTTATATTTACTCTGTTCTGATCCTACATACTCTCGTAACTCTATTATGATTCTTAAAAAGTAGAGCTTCTCCTCTTACAAAACACGTTTCGAAACCTAGGAATCATCGAGATGAAATTACGAGTATGCAAATGATCGCTGCTGCGTCGTTACATTGCCCAATCACATTGGCATCAGTCGGATCCATCGCTGCCTCTACACACAAATCACGAGTTTCTCCAGAGATTATCTACGTCATACTCACTCGATGCAACGATCGAGCCACTTTCGTTATCCAACGAACTATCTGCGCGACGTAGTAAGCAGAGTTTACCTGCCGGAAAACTCCGCGACAGCCGGCGATTTCCGGTATAGAATAGGTACGCTCTATTCACGGGAGACATTAACGACGTCGGGAGAAGAAATGAAACGTGTCTCTGATCGGTCACTTCGGTACCGTGAATTATTGTCGCGGCAGCGAGATATAATTCGCGGTGCGCGTAGTATATTGCGAGAATCAAACACGGCTGGCAGGTAGTTCGGTAGACAAAAGACGCCATTGGCGAAGCGTAAATCACTTCAGGAGTCTCGAGAGGACGAGAGGGAGACCCTTTCTTCGAGTCGTGCCACCACCTTCTCTCATTTCCGTCTATCTTTTCCCCCTTTTCTCTCGCTTTATAGCACTGGCGGCACTCTCCGCTTTGTTCGGTGGCTCTGTGAAAAGTTTTTTTAAGAGACCACACAGCACGGTTTCCGGCGAGGGACCGCGACGTTGCGGGGAACACCTCGAAAAGTCATCACGGCCCGCCGGAGGACGAGCGTTCTGGCGGCGGACCGGTCCAACGTCGAAAACCGAACTCTCGAGTACCTGTCGCGCTGCCCTCCGAGAGTGGCGCGATCGGTATCTCGCCGGCAATCCGTGAAGGATCCTCCGAAGCCGGTGTCCGTAACACTTTTTTCTCGACGAAGCACGTCGCTTGTAGCCTGAGGGAAGGGGACCGCGTCGATAAAGGATCGGCCGTAAGTCTTCGGCCGGTCGAGAAAAGAGATATCTTCGTTTAATGATACTGGATGTTCCCCGGATAAGCGATACGCGAAGGACGATAACGGGCGAACGGGCGCTGCGCAAATTGTGGGTCATCGAACGTGAAACGCCCCAGAAAGCGGCGCGCCGTGCGCGATACTTTCCCCATGACCAATTCATGAATGGAGCACGGATTAATAGCGGACTACGCGACGAACAGCGGGCGCTGTTATCGGATACGGTGCATCGATGTACACGGACTTTTTTTGTCAATTAAATTGCACGACGGCTTGTAATTGAAAGAACGTTCGCACACAAGGTAACATTGTTCGACCGATAGACAGGCAGGGGATACATCATTAATTCAGAAGTAGAAATTAATCGCTGTCAACGACGACCGGAAATTAAGGAAAAAAACGCCTTACTTAGAACACTATACCGCGCGTGTGAAAATTCTTAAACTACGAAATGTAGAAATCATGATAAGCAACCGACTCACTTCGACTCACTCGTATCTATACGTGTCAACGAGGAATGTCTCTACAAGATATTCCACGGCCCGATCTCATATAACAGCATATTTTTCAATCGTTCGTCCGTGCGATATTTTACAACAACTTGTCATCCACTCCGAAGCTCCGGAATCTCGGGAAAGCTCGCTCCAAAGAGTCAAGTTAACAACGTGAACGATCGCAGCGGGGATGCTGCTTCCTCGAGCGTTGTGAGGGACCAGTTCCGAGTGCGTGCGTGCGGTGCATTCGATCGCGCAGGAATGCAACGCGATGCGTTCACTTGCCACGAGACCACGAGCGGTTATTGACGACACGCCGACACAGCGAGCTTGTGATGCTTAATGCCGGTTTCCGTTCCGACTCGCGCGCTACGTCCGTTACCGCACTCGGATGCTGCGGCAGAGAAGGGATTACTGATGCCCGGGCTGATCTCAGGTTAAGACGTACCTACCTACGCTACACTGGGAACCACACGCCCCACCTACTGCGATGCACGAGTCTCCTGGCACGTCGTCCCCTGCTTTTACCTTCGATTTTCAGAGATGCATGCAGCGGCGAACGAGATCGAGACGAGACGACGCGACGCAGTCTGATCGCCGCGATTGAAGGTGTGAGAGATCCTGCACTTTCTTTAGATTCCCGTTAAATATCTTTGTTTTAAAATCACATTTATTTTCTTCAGATTTTTTACGTGCTACGAATAAATATATTTATATATTCTGTTGATATTTCTACTTAAAATAATCATATATGCTCTTTTTTCTTAATAGCAAATTTTTTTGCTATATAACTACGAAATAGCTATATCGAAAAGTTAACTCATTTAAAGTATTATTGTTATTATTTGAGCTGTATGTATTATTTGAAACCACTATATTAAAATTTAATCACTAATGTATGCAATTTTAAAAATAAATATGCTTTATTTTGTGCATCTAAATTGTCAGACTTTTATGCCCATACATAAAAATATGCCCGTGAATGCAGATTAACCAAATGCGAATAAGAATTGCAATAACATGTCACCTTAAAATATGCGCATAGAAAATTACGTCGCATTAAACGGATGATATATTATCATTGCAACTGATCGGCGCTAATGAAAAATGTTGCACAAGAATTATAACGAACATTAATTTTATTTCACGACAAGATTGTATTCGTAGCAACAATGTTATTCAATGTTATATCCAATTACGTAAAAAAATATATAACGGAAATACATCCACCGTTTAAATTCGCAAGTAAAAAGGTAAGCTAAGAAACGATTCCTCGGTTATCACGAAATCGTAGAAGAGTGGAACCGTGGTAGATCGGTGGGAGATTAAAAGGTCCCATGCTCCGCGAACGTCTCGAGACGCAGAGTCGTGCCTGCGGTCGGGCCATGCATACTTAATGACGCGACCGGGTCTCGTAAAGCTATTTCTTGTAATAAGGATCTTCGTCCAGCGAACGGACCTCGAATAAGTATGACCACCGGCAGCGGAGAGTCCGAGAACTCGTGCCGCATAATTCACGAGAGATCGGCCGCGTTCAATATGCAGCACTTTTAGGGAATGCTCTCTCTTTCCCTCTCTCTCTCTCTCTCTCTCTCTCTCTCTCTCTCTCTCTTCCTGATAGCTAAAAATAACAGCAATAGGTCCATGAACCGGATTCGAAGGTCAAGGCGCCCTTCCGTGTGAGATTCGCGTAGCGGGTGCCTCGTTTCCTGAGAACGATCGTCTCATTGTTAACGGCCGGATACCACATTCCAGGCTTTAATTAGTCTCTTAGAGTGATTAAACACCCGCACGGGAGTTATTAGATCGCAACAAATTTCCAACGTTCCTCCCGATTCTTTTAACGAGCACCGTGGGGTCTTTGGTCCCGTCGCGCGCGTGCGTGCGTTCTCTGAAGTATGAATTAAACATTGTTGTATCGGTACGTTAATGCCGCTCGCCGGCTAAGCAATGATAATATGCCCTGGCGCCGGTATCTGCGCACGCGGATCGGAGATCACCCCGGGCGATCGTCCAGAAGACGCGAGTGTGCATACGTAGCTTTGTCCGGGATAAAACTGCAGATGCAACTCCACGCGCGGTGATGCAGCGAAACGACGCCGACGGTACCCGCCATAGAGATCGGCGTCGATTAGGATCGGCAGAGACAACACCGGGCGCAGAAGTAGCGATAATAATGAGCTACTTGCGGCCGATACCGTCGGGAATTTGTCACAGCCCACTTCGTACGTCCCACCTCGCCTCGAGATTAATTATGATAGCATCGCTGCCATGAAGAGCGCTCTCTTATCCGCACGGATGAATCCTCGTGGTTTCTCGCGCCGTGCGTCGTCCAGGAACGTTACAACACCTGAGTAATCACGCGTATTATCATACGTATCAATTAGATTTTTTTCTTTTACCAACGCCGAAGCAAACGAGAATATCCGTAACAGACGAACGTATATAATTTCCATCATTTCTCTTTTGCGCACACGTTTCTTCTCTCCGGGCTCTAGCGACCGATTTAAAAAGAAACCGGCTGATCAAACCACGTCTACTATTCCCTCATTTCTAGCTCTCGTGTAATGACAATTTATTCCGTTTAATTAGCGAATCGAATTAATCACCCTGGCAGTCTACCAGCAAAACTTGTCTCCCGCGCGACGGGACATCGTGAGTTGAAAAACAGGATTCTCGATACCATAACCGCGCCTTTACAGTGAGTTCCGCACCTCTATATGTTTTTCAATATCGGACAGGAGGGACAGAGACAAATCTTAAAATTAATAAATTTAATGTACCTGATCGGGTATAAATTTGTCAATTTTAATGTATATGTTCAAGATGTAAATTACATATGACAGACTTAAACTTCTACTAAATAATTTCTTAAAATAATTTTATTAAATTTATAATGCATGTAATATGTGTTCACATTGTAAATTATATGGAATATATAAAATAGCATACCTATATTTCACAGAGATTGACATTTGTAAAAATATGTTGAAAGAATAAATACACGCATACAGCTCAACGGAAGACTGCAAAGTGAGATATAGGTAAAAATAAAAATAAAAAATTCTTTAGCATTAAGCAGTGAGCAATTTAGCAATAGACTGTAGTAAATAATGAAAGTAATACAATAATATGATCGTTGCTTCTGCCGTCGTTAAACATAACAATACTTTTGATAGTAATATTATACATCAAATTTTATGACAGTAATAAAATAATATTGTAGTAATCCTAATTATCGTATAAGTAAATTATCTTACGTCATCATTAAAAAAAATTAAGAAATATAGAGCCAAGTATCTTAATACCATTATTGTTTTTTCATGCCTTACAAATTAATGCCGCATTAAAAAAAAAGAATATATACATACATGTATATATTCTTTATATTATACATACCTACATATATAAGAAAGTGAAAATGTATGTCAATAAAATGTGTATGCCCAGATTGCCCAGAATATTTTGTAACAATAATTGTACATACAATCGTTGTGTTCTAAACTATCTTTTAATTTCATAATGTTATCGAAAGTAGCAAAGAAACGAGTGTACAACGCATTTAAAAGTAATATCAGAATACAATGAAATATTAGAAATTCTATGGAAAACAGTGTCGAGGGAGGCAGATCGACTATGGAATTCTGTGATCTGTAGAGCACCACGATCAAGAAAGAACTTATATCGGATAGTCTTGAAAAATATAAAAATATAAAGCCATTAAATGGTTACATGGAAGATACTGATAGCCGACTAAAGTCACTCGACTTCTGAACTTCTGGCGAAAGACTTATATTCTACCCTGGTGGAAATCTTCTCATGGGTAGGCAAAAAAGTCCCAATTCTCCCCATGAGTATCTTCCCTTTTTTGCCTACTTATGAGAAGATTTCCACCAGGGTAATGAAAGATCAATGTGTAATATTGTTTATCGCTGTAGTTTATTTTAATGTGTCTGTTTTGTAATTAATATCTTTATAATGCGTAATTACAAAATAATTATAATTCTTTATATTTTAATTAGTAACTTCACTATCAATTTATTTTGTAATTACGCATTATAAAGATATTAATTACAAAACAGACACATTAAAATAAACTACAGCGATAAACAATATTACACATTGATCTTTCATTACCCTGGTGGAAATCTTCTCATAAGTAGGCAAAAAAGGGAAGATACTCATGGGGAGAATTGGGACTTTTTTGCCTACCCATGAGAAGATTTCCACCAGGGTATATTACGATTAATATATTTTGAAGTATAAACTTCTCATCTAACAAATAATGTGAACAGAGTTAATTAGCAAATTGCAAAGACGGCTCCACTTAACTTCAGAGATATGTATAGGTTAACCTATCCAGGGTAGGTACGTGTCCAACCAGCCTTTGGGCTGAGACCTTGGTGATAATGTGGTACTTTTGTCATGTGATTTTTGTTTCATGCCCATCGTTGATTGTTTAGTACGAAGGTATTGCAAGCAAGCTTCTACTTCATCAAGCATTTTTGCATAGTTAGCATTTGCTATAATGCGAAGTTGAAATTTAAGGACGCTCGTTTTTCTCGCTTTATCGCAGGGATCTTGCACATCTTTTGGATACCCCACATCTTCTTTCTTCCAGAATTCGTCAAACAGGTCAAAATCCTCTGGCAACAAGAGATCTACCAAGGGCATAAGATATGTACTAGTATAAAAGGACCCATCTATTAACGTGTTGAGAAATGCAGCCACACGCGAAGGATCACGCAACTTATTCAACTTTTCAAAACTGGGCGTCAAATCGAAAGATACGATCTTTTTATGATCTTCTATGAGTTTGGAAATTAACTTGTCTTCTCCCGACCTGGTCTTCAGAACGATCTCCGGTGGAGGACTCGCTTGATGGCCCGCGCACAAAGGAAAGTCGACATCTGGCATGCATCCGTGTGCTACTAAAGTAGCGGTCACTGGCAAGTCGTATACCTTCGTGACGTATGTTTGCGATGGTCTGATCTCGGGGATAGAAATACGTTTCTGAGTTGATCTGCTCGAACGTTCGCTCCATCTGGTGGGTGGCCATTCGATATATAGTTCTGGCGTTTCGAAGAGCAACTTCCTATCGGGGTCCGGCAATTTTTGGACGTCGTCGATTACCAACTCCGAGGATTCGAGCGAGGATCGAACATCATCGTTATGCAATGTCTCTTTGTCGTTAATAATCCCGCCGTCCTTCCAGAGGACGGCATGACTTGTCTCCGCTTTAATTGGTTTTGTTTGATCGGACTTCTTTGCCCTCGAATACTCGTTTTCGTCGTATTCAACCCGGATTTGACACGGTGGAATGTCCTTCGCAGGCATTACACAGACCGGCTGACGCCATTTCACGATTTCGACCACACGCGGCTCCTGCGAAAGAGTTCTGCTTTGTGTCAAAAACTGAATAAACCCGAATGTATTCGACACGATTGCTAGGAGTAACACTATCAACAAACAGTCCTTCATTGCTAACTTTTTGCTTGACGAAGAAGAAGCAACAACGCTATTCTTTCAATCTCTTGATTGCGAGACACATCCTCCACCTTCCAAGACCCTTCAGGACGATCTAATAAGGCCGGTTTACAATAAGTCGTATGTCAGGACGCGGCCGATGGTCCAATGGTGAGGAGAACTAATTTTCGAAAAAGAATTTCTCTCATTGGGCCATCGGCTGCGTTCCGATACCTGACAGCGACGTATTGTGGAAACGGCCTAAAAGCGTTTTTAGGCCGGGACTACAATGGATGTGTAAGTTGTGTCGGGGGCAATCGAAACGTAGCCGATGGTCCAATGAGAAAAATTCGTTTTCGAGAAGGAAATTCTCTCATTGGATAATCGGCTGCGTTCCAACATCTGACTCCGAGACGCGACTCACTGTAAACCGGCCTAAAAGGGTGTTTTTAGGGTACGCAAGAGAGAGAGACAGAAATACCAAGAAGAGAGATACAATTCTCTCTAATGCATTTTTATATACGTTAGACCTCTACTTAGAATCCCTGAAAGTTTATAGCTTCTGCTCTTAGAGGCTTAACATTTATCCCTGGAAAAGGAGTCAACTGACCGCTGGAGAAGAGGAGGTAGAAAGAGCCGGCTTAGACTGCGAACGACGTGCTTGGCCAGGCACTCTACACTCAGGAGGGACGATACACACGCGTGTGCACGCGACGTGCGTGCATGAAACACGCACGTATACGCACGTATGGAACTTACGTACGAACCTGGCAATTAGCATACCAGAGCGTTCCGGGAACCGGCAAGTCATTCCGCTCGTCGTCGATCCGAGAATGTGCCGGGTTTGGTGATTCACTCATCGATTCGCCACCCTTTGAAATAATAAGTATATTGATGTTCTTACAGGAAGAAATTACGAGTTCCGCAAAAGAAGTGCGCAGCTGCTTTGGCGAAAACAATGTGAATTTAGAATATTTAGGCAGAAGAGTGTATGCCACATTATATAAATGGTTCATTAATAATAACATATTATCGTAATAAATTTTAATTTTTTTATCATCGAATAAATAACTATTTATAAGTTAATTATTAATTTATAAGCATCTCTATTAAAAATAAAAATCTGCTGTATATTCTACTCATACTAGATGTAGTTATTATACTTTTGATGATTTTGAAATTACATTTATAGCAGAAAAACTGTCTTTTACAATTTTTCTAAATAAAACATTGCATACCTTTGTAACAATCTTTTAAACTTACATTCTATTAGTATAAAGGGAATCCTATTACAATGAAGAAACTAGACAAAAATTCGAAAAATGTTCAAGTGATATAATTCTATATTTTCAATATGCAATAGCGCCAAATAATCTCTTTATCTTGCGCAACAAATTAGAAAACGAGTTTTGCGAGTGGGCCAGAGCATCCTACGCCAGTTGGAAGGGAAAGATTGTCTGTGAGAGAGGACGATAATGACTACTCCTGGCGAGGAATCCCGCGCAAATTACGACCACGCTTCTGTGATTGCGTTTTCTCGATCGACCACGTGTACCGCAATATTCCATGCCGGGCGAGAGTGTTGCAAACGAGTGCGAAGCGTCGTCGCGACAAAGTGGGCATCTATATATACACATTACGACTGAAGTTACAGCACAGGTAATAAAAGTCGCTCGCGACACCCATCGAGAGAAAAGGGTGGACAGCGAGAGCGAGAACGAGAGAAAGAAAAAGAGAAATGTTGCAACGACAATATAGGGGAACGGGGATATATACACATATATAATTTATATAGGTCTTAAAGGATTGCACAAGAATGTCTGGTCCACCAAGAAAGACGACGGCACGGTGACGGTGGCGGCAGCGGCGCCTCGTGATTCGACGCGCCTTATCGTCGTGAAAACAACACGTCCAGTACGAAACACAAAGGATCGACAAAGGACCGATCGAGAATCGTGAAACCTGGCGCTGCGATTGCGTTGTGCCGACCACCGTAATGTCGACCGATAAACTCGATAAGGCTCTGAGATCGATGTGACGTCTGAGTTATCGATCCAATAAAATCTGTGCAATGAAAGGAAGTAGAAATATTCTTTATAAATTTTCTTAAAATACTTTTTGAGTTTTTAAGAATGATTACAGAAACCTAATTATAATTAAAGAGAGAGAGAGAGAGAGAGAGAGAGTAATAGCATCCTTTCTATAATATGCTGTGTTCTTTAATTCAAACACAATTCACGATTTATTTACGGAAGCATATGTAAAAATAAATTTGTATTTTCTCATAAAAACATATGTAATTATTTTTAAGATAAGAAATCTCTAATTTAAGATTTCTATTTGTGCTGTCATCTATAAAAGTTTACAAGTAATTCGATTAACAGAAAATAATTTTAAATATTGCAGATAGTATCTTTTTGTCGTCAATTATGCAATTTATCGTTCGATTGAGTCTGATAATTCGCGCTTTCATATTTCGTGTCCTCATTTCTTGACAGTGCAAGATCACACAACTACAGATCCATTTTGCGATAAAGTCATTACGCGATGATTACTCCGGAAACACTATAATCTCGCCATATGCGGGCAAATGCGCAAATGCGAACGATAAGAGTGGGCAGTGTTCAAAGGCAGAAATGTTACATCCAGCACGCGCGCGGTCACAATTTCACTCGAAACTTATTTTACTGGATGAATTTATAATATCGAGATCGATTTCGTAGAAAGTTAGTGAAGCGCGGATTCCAGATGACTTCTCGATATGAAAGGGAAAAACATCCACGGAACGGTCTGCCCCGAAAAAAATAAAAACAAGCAGCAGAGGATGCAACACCCCGCGAAGAACGATCACGAGTTTACTACCTCTGGGTTTTGGATCACCGCCGGCTCAACCACAGGAAGCGCACTTTCGGACCTCCTTTTTTACCGCAATCCGAACGAAGCGGCAACAGGAATTACGCGATATCGCTGCGGCTACCGCAGATCCGTTGAAGCGGAGGCGAAAGAAGAAAGTCCCCGCGATCGCAATTATATCTCGGTTTCCTCTTGCGATCCAAGGTTATAAAATAAAACGCCGGGGAACCATTAGTAACACTTTCGTTTACGTCTTAAAGTTCATTACCGCGAAGTCGCGTAATCTGTCTCGCGGGGATTACAATCGCGTAATTTGTCTCGTGGGGATTACGATAGCGTTACGCTTAGACAGCAACCGGGGTTTTTATATCGCTTTGCGCGCGCGATCTCGAGGTTTCATTTGAACGTAATGGATTCAACGTAATATATCACCGCAACTAAGCTCCGTAGAATCAACTCTTTAGCTACCTCAGTCGTAATTACGCGATTACATTTATCAACTTAATTGCTCCAATATAAATTAGCAGTACAAATACTCCTATTTACCTTCGCATTAAATTATCACATGATCGCTTCAAATCTGCATATAATCCACACAATGTACACGAGTACAAAAGACTCGAGTCTCCAAATTTGGATTTATAAATGCGCTGGTCTCTCGAGTTGAAGGCCAAATTCCAGCGGTAGCCTCGCTGAGAAAATAATTACAAAGTAACGAGAGAGCACGGCAGAACGATGAGTAACGACATCCATGCGGGCACAAGTATGGCGGTTTAACGTCGGCGAAATATCGCCGGGATTATTCATTGGCCCGCGGTGGACCTGATTGGAGATGAGCGAACTCGATAAGGACCCTCGGGCTTCACGAAAGAATTTTCAGGTCTGGGAGCAGGTGTCGCGTACGGCCAACCTGTTCTCAACACCGGTGAGAGAAGAGAATTTGCAGTTCAGTCTTGTCGTTTCCTACAAGCCGAGACGCGATCCAATAAGCTGCTTCGTATAATTTTGCTCTGAGTAATGCACGAAAGCGGGCTGACGATCGTAAGTAAATCTCGCGCGATCGTGAACGTGATACTTTCATGACGTTGATAAATTAAAGAAAAAAAAAGACGAAAATCTCTTGCATTTATACACATTTTATACATAGATCTTTTTTATAATTATTCAAACCAAGTTGTAAAAAATCTTTAATTGAAATTTATTAACATATATACCTTATTTATCATTTTATATATTTATTTATACTATTATTGTTATATATTATCTACTTATTTATATAACATAAAAGAAGTTAAAAATATATATCTAAACAATATTTCTTCAATTTCTTCTATATACTGATTCTTTCAAACATCCAGCCTTTCAAACGTAAATATATTTATTCTTCGAAACGTTAAAGAACGTTACCATTCCGAAGCGTAGTCATTCTTCCGCGATTGTAAAGGTATATACATGTCATAGCAAAGATGGTGCTAAGGTACGAACTGTATGAACACGATACGCCGTACATCATACAAATATTTACAAGGCACGTGCACGTGCCATGCAGCCGATACGTTTCCATAAGGTTTACGACGAAGCATTGGTAGCGAGCGTGATCCATGGATCGTGCACTTCCTGCAGGATTAAGCGTTCGCCTTCCTGCCATGACCCGTGAACCTTTGCATTTTTTCACAGGCGAAATAGATCGCTCGCGCAAAGGAAACGTTCGAAGATCGAAAGCGTATATAGAGGGAAAACGTCCGAAGGGAAATATATAGGGCGTTCTTTAAAGAATTTATCAAACAGAAGTGTATCCTTTGATACACAAAAATTTTGCCTTCAACAAAAATCTGAATAGACGGACAAGAATTTGCTTCTCGTCCGATTTTTTAGTGCTTGCACTTTATTGAAACACCTCAATTAGTTCTTAATTTTTCAAAGAATCGTTCCTGCAATTTGACTTGAATCTTATAAAATATCCTATACAATTAGTGCTGAAATTGATTTAAAGTACTACTTTCTCGAGACAACTTTCCATTACAAGCCAAATATCGGAGTCGAAAGCTGGTATACTTTCTTTAAAGGTATAACGCGGATTCAGGATCAATCTTATTAGATTATGTTTATGCATATCTGCAAACGGTGACTTCGCGGTAATCAAGATAGCCTCGCAGCCGACATATTTGAGCCTCGTATACCAATCGACGGCCGCGATATTTATCCAGCCGGTATCAAAGTCAAGGCCCCTGTGGCCGCGAAACGCTAGAAAATACAGGGTGCGATTTATTATTCTGAAACGCTCGGCGCGCGCAGGTAAATACATGAGCCTGTCACGGGGCAGCCGATGGAGTTACGATATGGGATTCTATAAGGAGAGCCGAGGAGAGGCGCTAATCGAATCGACCGTCTTCGGCCCGTACCAGGCTAAGCTGCGTTGCACATAGTTTATCGCCTTTACGCCTAATTACCAAGTTAATTGCCGATACAGGCCGCGCGATGCACGCGCATTTCGATGCCGCCGCGTTCGAAGATGCGCTTTTGCCCGAGAGAGGCCGTTCTCGGACCTAAGGCGCGCGATTATCACAATTAATGAACGATTACGTTATCTGCTTCCCTCCCCTTGTATTCTCTTCTCTGCTCTAGCTTCCTCCTCAACGAGGGAACCTCTCAATCTCTCCTAACGGTTGCACGCGCGCGCGCGAGCTTCGTCCTCCCTCTGACCATAATCTACACCCATAACTCCTCCGTAATAGTCTCCTCCCGCCCTCCGTTCCGGCGAACCGGCTCTGTCTTTTCCGCCGAGTTTATGATAAACGTGCCTTAAATCAGTCACAGTGTATTAGCGGTGCCGAAGGCGGATTACGGGGCGGAAGATAAACTCTCTCAAGGTCGGCGCGATCCAATAACGTGGGAATTCACGCGCGCACGAACATGCCGCCGCGCCCCGTCGATGCAATTAAACGCTCACGGGCGCTCGTGAGCTCTTTACTCGATTCAATTAGCAATAATTGGCGAATTATACCTCGTGCCGCGCGCCGCGCGCGATAACCGCCGCGTTTAGGCGGCTGTTTCGCGCCGGAATGGCACGAGTTTTACAAGCGCCGCGGCTTCGTTATTACGTCAGTTGAACAATTACGTTGTAAAAGAGGAAGCAAAATGCGCCGATCGTTCATATGAAATGGTCGTTCTCATGACCACAGTGTTTTACCATGATACCAAACCAACGCAATGTTCTTTATGTTATCGTATAATAAGTCTAACATACATAACGATAAAAGTATTTGTTTTCAACATTAAACAATAAACTTGTCATATATATTATTTTTTAGTATTGGTGGACGTTCTGTATAAATATACATACAGTTGCTATTATATATTACCCTTAATTTAATATTTGTTAATAAATTATCTCGAAATATATCATGTTACTTAGGTATAATAATAAAAAAAAGAGCTCAAATATTTGCTAGTCCCTCTTGTCATTAGTGCATTAGTTCAACGAGATTATTAGTCCCCGGGGCAATTGCATTTAGGGGAGAAGCCTGAGTGAATCAATTGTAATCCATGGAGATCCTTTTAAGAGGCTCATCCCCGCGAAATCGCCATTATTTGAGCTGCCGAGAGCGTGGCACGTTAATCCCATTAACCTTCCGCTTCGTTCTAATTGCGCGAGTCGGACATTCGATATCGTTCCAGACGTCCCTTCCGGCACCCCGCGATCCCGCGAAGAGGGCCGGAACTTGGTTCCACGACCTCTTGACGCGAACGCGAGGGATAATACCGGTAAACGACTAGTGAGTCTAATGACGCCGCGGCGCGGTTCTGTTACCCGATACCCACCAGTCACGCAATTCTACCGTTTTCCTTCGCGCACCGACATCACGCGGATGTGGTGGTGCAGTTTTGGCACGAGCGGCAAAGCTACTTCTCTTTCAAAAGGATCAAAGGTAGACATCGTCATAATCGAATTAAATCAAAATAGTGTTAATTAGATTTAAAAAATAATGTATCGAAACCATAATTAACATATTTGCGGTGAACAAATTTACGACAAAATATATAGAGGAAAGTCCCTCTTTCCTCTATCCATAATAGGGGACTTTCCTCTATCCATTAAAAATAAAAATAAATTAAAAAATCGTTAATAAAAAATACTGTAGTAGAAGTACGCTTCTTCTATTAATTTTCCCACAAGTATTTTCATTGCTGCAAATAGTAAAAAGTATGAAGTGTCGGACTTATACGGTTTGAAAGTAATATAACTCTTTTAATCTCATGGATTAACTGGAACTTAATATCGAGCTGCTACAATCTTGCACCTCTAATGTACATAGTCGACGATTTATCAAACGGTTAAGTGCGCAAGAAATTATGATAAATCATTCCCGGCATTGGAAGTAACAAGCAACTGATTGAAAAATAGATATCGGCGTCTATAAATATATAGGATACTCGAGGAAGAGATCAATTTTAGCCTAACAGTTTTATCAACGTTAAGAAGGATGAATACCAAGTGAAAGGTAATAACCGCGTATCATCACACGGGTTCTAAGTAAAGCTCATTACATTATTATTTACGCGTAATTTAATGCAGGAAGCGTGATGTAAAAAAAAATAGGGAAAAACAAAAGTGAAGAAAATTCCTGGAACCAGTTTCTCACGTCCGATTAAGGAACGAAAAGGGCACGTACAAAGTATAAGGTGAAGTATTCGTTATCTCGTGTTTCCATGAAAAAGCATTCATGAGAAAGTTCTACATTCTACGCTGAGAAAATCGCGGAAGGCGTAGATCGAAGGAGTGGAAATTACGATGCGGGAAATAAAATAATCGTGGAGAGCGAGAGCAGCCCATAACTTTTCCTCCATTTGATGTCAAAGTGATCGCTCATAAACAATTTAACCTCTAACACCAACTTGCCTACGCAGATAATTAACGACGGTAATCCAATCTGCGTTTATTTCACTCCCCACATAATTTAATTCGAGTATATAAAGTACAATATATAAAGTACAATAGTTTCATTGAGTTTGATTTAGAAATCTCAAGTGGGATATTACATTTTATGTACTGTCGAATGTCATACAGGATGTAAAATAAATTGTGCAAATAATGACGTAATTCTCAAGATAGATCGTCCGCTTTCGACAATCGGAAAAGGTTTCAATTTCGACGAAAGAGTCATAAAGTGCTTTTAGCACTTTGATTCGCGTTTGTGCCGCGTGGATCTCGCGCAAATAGAGAAAGGAGAAAGCGATTTTTCAAAACTCGCGATGTTAATCAAGAGTGACATAATGCGGAAGAGCACACACGGAATTGGCAGAGTAAAGTGAGAAACCCGCCGCTTCTTCGTGTTTCTATGTGGTATCTTTACTTCGGGATAAATTCACCGCGCGCGGGGTCCACGGCAAGGGGGAGCGAGAGGGGGAGAGACGGAGATCACGGAAGGGTACAGCCACCGGAGGGAATAGGATCCTCGGAAAGGAGACTCAATGACCCGTGGACATCCTGTCCTTTGCGGAGTCTTTCGTAGAAACGATAAACCCCGCGCGTTTTTCGCGGCGCGAGAGGAACAGAAGAGGAGAAAGAGAAAGAGAGAGGAAGAACGACGACGACGACGAAGACCGGCTCGTCGCCACCGTGGCAGGAAATGCGGCCTTTATACCTATAAGGCGTTATGACACGCCAAAGAGGTCGGCCGCGTGCTCATTTGCATGCGCTTCGGTACAACAATGGTATCAGACCTTACACGAGTCCCGGCTAGATGCATCCTGCGGTGGCGCACACCGCGAGCGGCGCGACCCGCCGCGAAGCACAATGCACGGCGCTGTCGGCTTCTTAATGATCGCATTTTTCATGAAAGTCATTAAGAACGTACGAAAACCTGCGCATCTTTTAAGAAGGAAAAGAGTGCACGAAGTTCGCGCAATTATAAATGCCATCGTGTCCGAAAGTAGTTTTGTCATCCGAGACTTAAATGATGGCCATCTTTATAACGCTATATCCTGAGAAAGTTTTAATAAGATATATGATTCTCTTTGTACAAATTTCAAAATCTACTGTATAGATAAATCGCTTCTTTTTGTTACTTATTATTATATCCTTTAATAAAAATAGAACGTGAGAATACTCAACTACACATCAAGCACATTAATACATCAGTTATCTTTCAAACTTTCTTTTCGTATTGTAGTTAGACATTACAAAAGCAATCGGTTATATAACTAAAACAATTAATTTTTGTTAATTACGATAAAAATTATTCCTCAGTAATTCTCCATTTCGACATATCTTTAAACTTCAATATCCACAATCTATCGCGTAAAACTGTATCGCGAAAGTTCGAGTTTCGAGCTATCGTTTCAGTCGCGGAACGACGGAGCGGAGATAGCGGCTACTCGCGGGACAACGAAATTGCAGGAGTAACACGACGCTTAGCAACGGAGCAACGCGAGTGTACACGCACAATAGGTAGATAAGCGGCAGGCGGTTGTAAGAGGTATGCGACCGGGACTGTCTTACGCGTTGATATGCGCCGAGAAGCGGCGTGTAGAGGCGGGAGGCCCGGCAACGAGAGGCCTTCCCGAGCGGGAAAAGCGTTCGCCTTCGTTGGCCGTGCCCGGCGCATCTCTTTATCTGATGGAAAGAAGCCGCCTTCGGAGACTTTTGCCCTCGCGCGAGATCGAGTCCGCGTCTTCGTGAGTCATCGCACCGTGGCACCGAGGGCAACACGCGGAGGAGGCCTTCCGCTCCTCGCGCGCGAGTCCCGAGTCCGTAAACTCACTTTCTTGCACCGGCAACCGTTCGGGAAGATTACAGTGAAACTTTACGAGTCGAAGCTCACTTTCGTTTGCCCAAGTGGAAGTTCGCATGCTATCGAAGTACACGTTTCGCAATATCGATTTGCAATTTATTGGCGAAAATGATCGTTCCGAAAAGTTAATTTGGTACACTCATTGTTAAATGGATTTAAAGGAATACACGAAAATTTTGAGAGAGTATAAAGTTATCAATTACAGTGTTGAAAATTCTTTCTTCCGTAATAACTCGAGGCAATTATTTTAATAAGAGATACATTGGATTAAAAAAAGTTTCGCCCGTTCCGAGTTCTTGATCCGGTTTTCTATCTTTGAATTTCACATTTTTATGCGATAAGGAAAAGTTACGAAATACTTTTCTGCGCGTATTTTCTTACCGTAACTCCGGCAGAGAAACGAGTACCTACTATTTTTCATTAACCATGTCTAACTAGAGAAATCTCGAAAGTTATAACTAGATTGACGATCGAACTCGCATAAATCTTCTGTAACTGACACGCTTTTAAGATTTTTCTCGAGGATCGCTTTCATCGCGGGTAAAACTCGTTCGCCTTTATTTTCGTCCGATTTTCCATTCATCTTCCTAGCAGCAATAATCTTGGTCTCGCCTAGTGCTTTGACAGAAGATAGATCGGTATCTTCGCATATGATTACAAGCGACGTAATGTCAAATAAAAATGTCATTATTCTCCTTTCGGAAATTAGAACGATCCAATTAACGGTACCCAATTATCGACTTCTAATCGCGTCATTCGCGGTCGATCGGTATCAATCGCGGTCGACCGCGATTGATACCGTACTATCCAGTCGAGAAGGCACGGCTCACCCAGTTCGAGTGGAGTAGACATCGTCAATTCGATGCGAACGCTTATTATCATGGACACGGGCGTCTGACCGTGAAACAGGCCGTTCGCGCTAACGATGCCTGTAATAGTCCGCGAAATCGCCGTACTTCCTATCATTACGGATGAACGCGGCCTTCACCATGGTGCACCTCAATGAGTTCTCGGATGACCAATATTTATCGCCAATCTGGGTACTAACAGTTTTCTAATGCGCGGCATATATCACGCATTGACAACCGGATCTCTCACGATCGATATTCATCGCTAATGCTCTTGCAGTTTAGAAGACTTCAAAATGGCACTATCAGCTAAGAAACTTTAAATTATTTATTTATTTAATATATTTAATTTTTTTAAATATATTTATTTAAAAAATATCTTCCCTCACATTAAACTTCAAGTATCTTCGGTATTGAAAAAAAAAAAATGTTTTAATATCCAGCTTCTTTTAATATAGCTAGCATTGTAATGTTGAGTAAGAAATACTCTTTTGAAAGCCTTATTCGCAGGTCAAGTTTTTATGAAACACGAATGTCGTTCCTTTAGTGCCTTTCAGCGTGGTAATTGGATATTTTTTCAGCAGAAATTACACGAGCGAATCAAATTACTTTACTGTTGCCGCCGCTGTTCCTTTTTATATAAAGAGATTGAGCAGAAAGGAAAGTTCGAGTTCGAGATGAAAATTCCGTATAAGGCGACGAATGTGAATCCATCCACGAAATGTCGAGGTGTCGATACAGTTTTCAACCGGAAGTTCCACAGACAGCCGGAGAGTAAGTGGAAGAAAGTCGGCGCTTTTAACGTTTGCGGAGAAAAATACGGAAGATTAGCGTATTATGCAAAATACAGTGTTGCTGGAACGTTGCGAAACGTACGATGCGATCATTACGTCCCGGGAGTGCGCTTTATTCGCTGTTATTTACTCAATCCTTGATCGCATCGTGAAAGTACGCTTTACACGCTCTCGCGCATCATTTCGAGAACTGTCGGCACTTCCTTATTAAGATTCATTCTACGGAAATCGCTAGTCCATGCGTGACAAGAGGACCACCACAAGTATCTCTTCAGCTCCGGCACATGTAAAAAAATTTTTCAAAAACAAGAATCACATAAAGATTAAAAATAGTCATTAAAAATGCAATAAAAATATATAAATTAATCTTGCATCCTAATGCTTGGAAAAAAGAAATTGATCACGATTGATAAACTGAGATAAAACATAAAGCATAAAATAGAAAAGTTGCATTTCTTTATAGAGAGGAAAATTAAATAAAAATGTATAAGAAACAGAATTAAAAAATAAGTAAATTTCATGATTTAAATATTTAATGTTACAGTGTCTATCGGTTCTATTCAAATTATTTATCAAACACCTAAATTATGAATTTCTTAAATACATGCAATCTTTCAGAAAAGTTAAATTACATGGCCTATAATGGCAGATTGGATTTTTTTGAAAGTTAACATGTCGAGAGTCTGAAGGAAAATCAGTTCAATGTTTCCTCAGACATGAAGAAGGTGAAAACGATATGGAAAGAAATGAAAAGCAGAAATTTGCGTCGTGGAGAGACTCGGGGCGCGTCTCTTGAATTTCCGCCTCGAATCTCGAGCAAAGAGACTTTAATGCGATGTAATCGTCAGTCAGGGAAGCCCTCTAATATCAACCGCCGTCTCGGGCAGGCCGATAGTTAGTGGAAAGTGCGGGTAAATGTAAAACGTGACGCGGTTTCAATCCGTCGCACGTAATTGGGTGTAAAAGTCGGTTCACGTCCACGGAGACAAACGAGCCAAACAGAAGGAGAGGGAGTACGGAATCGGCGAGATCTATCGTTTGATCTCCAGAATACGTTTCTCTCTCTTTCTCTCTTTGATCCAAATTAATTCTGAATCTGGAAAGTTTTCCACGTATCACGGTAACGTAAAAGAAAAATGCGAATTGCGTTGAGGAAATGCACAACGGTGGCTTAGGTAGGCAAACATTACACGAAGAGGGAGGATAAATGAAAGTCCGTTCTTTCAGAAAGCTCGTTTTACTTCTGATACTCGCGTGCATTAGACTGACGTCGATAATAAATCTTTGTTCGAGCCTTTCTGATCATTTGCTACCTTGTATGGTGTACGATCTATTTAATAGACAATTAAATGTACAGGCAGTTTATAATGTTAAAATAAAGTAGAAAGTTACTCTAAAAGTATAGGGCATAATAAAAGAACAATACAACATAAAGGAGAAATTTTATGAACGGAAGGATGCAAAAGATCAACAGGATTCTTCACGACAAAAGTGATATTTTCTCATTTCTTTTTCTCCCAATGGCAAAAACAATTTGATAGCATAATTTATACAAATTATGCTTGTAATAGCTTGTAATGCGCATGTTTCTCTCGAGTATACACTGGCTCGTTATGTCGCAAATGTACTGTTGTAAAACTTAACATAGAAATATTTTCAATAAAACGTGTGTCATGGTTGACCGCGCGTTTATACATTGTATCGGAAATTTCTCATGTCGGTGGACACACCTTAACACGAACGTGTACATAATACGAGATAAATATATTTTAACTCCGTAGAAAATATTCGAAATTATAACCTCGCGCGTGCGAGTAATTCACAATTACTTTCTATGGAATGGTAAGAAAAGACGACCAGTTCTACGTACAAAGATATCTGCAACGTTTCAAATCTAAATACTGTAGATATTTCTAATTTATCCCATCGTTTATTCATATGTTCCAATTAATTTATAGAAACCGTATGTATACGACGAATACACGAAATTTTAAATATCGACTTATGCGCTTCATTTCTTCATTGATTCGCTATCCTTTATATCCATCATAGTTTGAAGACCTCTCAAGCTTAAATTAAGTTTTATTAATTTCTATATATAGATTCTAGCCTCCAGGGAGAGGGATTGCTATCGGGACTGTGTCAAAAATCTCGCGTGAGGAGGCTGGTTTGATATTGATGGACGATTCAGCCCACTTTCCCACACACGTCCATAATTCCGTACGCGGCTCTCGCTCTCATCGAGAGGGAGGGAACCGGTGTTACGGCAATTAATTCGTACCCGATCGACATGCCGCGCCGCTCTGAGGCTCCGAGCCCTCTCAAGCGCTCCTTTTTCCCTGTTCGGGTTCTCATCTCCCACCGTTGTTGAGAGACGACCTGGCGCTATTTCCGTGAACCAAATACGGCGTTCGGTCAAAGACGGGGAACAGAGAGCGCCGACGCTCATGTGGCGGCGTGAACGATTGATGAGAAGTGTCGGACTGGTTTTCTTTCGGATCCTCTTTTGACTCGACTTTAACTAAAACGATGACAATCGCGCAGCAAAGAAACTTAATTAAGTGCATCAGCAATCTTCCGGTAAGATAAATACTTTGTTTCAAATGTGCAAACTAAAAATGCAACGTAGCATTCTTTTTGTTTCGAATATAAATTTGTTGTGTTTTTGTTATTTTTATAATAATAGATATTGAATTAATTATTAATCTGTTGAAAAATACTAACATTTTCTCTCTGCAGCCTTACATAAAAAAAATGTTGATATTCATGCAATAATACCTTCAGATGCAAGATTTCTTTAAAATTCGATTTCTTTATTGTAACACAAATTTTTTACTATTTTTATTCATTTTTAATTCTTTAATTTTCTTCTTTTATTTTGAAAAAGGCCCCTTTTCAGGATTTAGTTAACGAGTTGTCAATCCGGTCAGTTCGACGTTGATGAAAAAAGGATGAAGAGATTTGCACAAGCCTCACAGGTGATTAAAGTAGAACATGTAGAACATGTAATAACGGAATGCACGACGAGATCTCCGCTTCGAGCACTCGCCGAGATTATTATTGTCGTGCGTGTTTTCTAATGTTTTTTCTGACGTTCTCCACCGACAACAAAGCGCGCCGATTTTATGACGATCGAAAGGCGCTGCCACTTGCTCGAGGTAGACTATTGATCGCCACAGATTAATGTTGTAGAATAATATAGATATGTAGAACAAGAAAGAGTACTTTTATATTCTCGAATAGATTCGCACGTGTATCGATCATTTGAAACTAGAACGACCAATATTCATTCTATGACTTGGAGGCAAAAAGGAAAAAAAAGAGAGAGAGAGAGAGAAAAAGAAAGAGAAAATGAGTATTCTACGTTCATATGTGTAACAACTGCAGTCATATTAAGATCACTGTCACGCTACATCTAGCTTTTTATAACATACTCATCCATTAAGCAACAACACGACACGGCAAGACTTCGTTCGAAGCACATCGCAAGAGCTTACGAAATAAAATATTCTCATTTAGCAATGCTGATGAGGCAATTCTGAATATCTATCTGGGTCTCTCCCTCGCACAATCGTGACCGTTAGTACGTGAAAGCGAGGTACCGCCCGATCGAAGTGCCTCGATCGAACAATTAAACAATTGTCAGGCCCGACCCACTTCCCTGCCAGGACGCGTTGTCCTTCCTCGGTGTACGCCACCGTACGTAGCATGGCGCTTTCAATCTATTGAACGTCTGTAGAAATCGTACAGATTAAAATCGCCCGATCGCGTGCGTTTGGCTTATTTGGTAGAGCGGTCAAACGATCTTCAGAGGGAAGATGCTACCGGCAACATAAATATAGTACGTTCGGTAGACTCACACAGCACAAAAGAGCAAATTATATACGTAATAATTTATTTAATTTTTCTTACTATGAATTTTCTCAAGACAACCACGTGCATGAAACTTCTGATAAATAATTAGATCTATTTTCAACTATCCGGACATGTAAAGCCTTGATTATGATTGTTTAAATTATACTATTGAGGCAATTGAAATGCATCTAATATTTAACTCAGACACGCTATATTATCGAGAATTCTTAATTTATTCTGACTAATTCTTTATTCAAGCACTTTAGATATATCAGTCGAGATACTAACGCGCTTCCAATCACGAGCATATTAACGTCGTGCTTACGGGGAAATTGTTCCGATTAATAATTAATCAGTTCAATAATGTTGTCTCGCGTTATCGTCCGCGCGATGCTACCCCGGCCTTCTTTATTACCACTTGCCGATGATAGATGGATCGATCCAGACGAAGCGTTAAACTACCCATTACCACTACGCATTCCCGATCGCATCATCGCGCGGTTAATAAGATAATAAGTACCACGCTGGGGATGAATAATCGCGATAGGGCGCCCTGGAGCCGCGCCGCGCCGCCGCGGCCGGTTCCAGCGCGGGTACGTCGCGCGGCGGCGATTAACCACAGCAATAAGGAAGCGCCCACGTCACGGATTAATTGCCAGGCCTCCTTTATGGTTTTTCGACGCGAAAGAATGCACTTAGGACGAATCGTTGATTAGTAAACCGGCATTTCTCGATCGGCATTTCACAACGGTACCCCGTCGACGGGAATTCGACGTCGGATTATTTTCAATTCCACGCCGCTCGTTTTCCGATAGGCCAAGCCACGCGCGGGGTAGACTCGGAAACGCGTTTCCTTTTACGACCAAAATCTGTCGAGGGCACAGACGTTATCGATCGATCAAAAATTATAATCGTTAAGTAGCGACGTTAAGTAGCGACTTCGTCGAAGTGAAAGTCCAACGGCTGCTGTATTAACGTTGTATAACGTTGTATTAACGCTTGTCTCTCAGTTATGTATCAGGTATATACGCGACTTCGCGCGGCACACGGGCAGCACGCATCTTGTATCTAATTATCGAGGAATGCTTTGTGCGTGTAGGAAGCCGCGCGTCGGCCGTTCGGGGCTTAACAACTCGGCAGAAGAAAAAGAATCGAGCCCACGAGATTGAGCGGTACACGTAGGTACTTACTCGATACACGTACGACATTTCGAGCAATTTCGCACTCGCGCCGTCTGTTTCGTTTTTTTATGCGGCAGCTTTTAACGAGCGTTAAAAAATACATTATCGAGAGATAATTCGCGGCCCCGCGAAAATGCGAGTTGTAACTTGATAATGCTGAACAGAGGAGAGATCATCGCCACTCCTCGGAATTAATGTCTTATATAATTCTTCTTTTAATTTTTAATTCTCTTAATTATTGAATTATTATTAATAGAATTCAATCATCATGGACATATTTGTTCAATACTGAGAAGAAAAAGAACATTGCTGCTCTTGGATTAACAATTGTGCATAATCATCAAACTGGATCAATTAAATAGCTCATCAAACACCCACAAAGGTTTTTAGCTGTTCTTAGCTTTTTTTTTAATTTAAGAATAGGGTTGGAATAAAGTGGAAATAAAGGCTGTATTTATGAGAATTATGAATCTCTTTCTCCTTTAGCTAATCTGATCTCGTAATTTCGACGAATGTTATTCTTCATGTTGATCGCTTTGGACGTCTTGATGATGGAGGGTATGAAAAAATGGTAAAAATTATAGCATCGAGCATCGCGAACCGCCCAGGTCATTCATTCACACTCGGGCTCCCAAAGGATGGGCCATTCTTTCCGTGCACATGATGGATAATTAATAATTATAAAGTGATCAAGGGAAGGGCGGCAGTTATGCGATCCGTCACGGTAATTTTCGATTCGCTTGTGCACGAAAGATGTGGATTCTCAGCAACCTCGATTTCGTTTTCGCCCCAAAGGGCTCGTTAAGACTGCACACATGCATATAAAATCATGAATAGACGACGGTTTATTTAGTACGATGCAAATCCCACAAAAAGTTATACACTTATGCTGCAAGCAGAAATAGAAAACGGATTTCTAACGTTACCATAATTATTAAAGGTCGTCAGTACACAAATGCATCATTAAAATACATTCACAAGACGAGGAATAAAAGGAGAAATAAAATAAAGCAAAAATAGATTTTAAAATAAATGTGCATGTTATGAAGAAAATAAATTTTCTACCAGGCGGATTATTTTGTTGAAAAAATAGGGAATTTGAAAGTCCTTAATAAAGATATCGAATATATCGTTTCTCGTCCATCGCCCGCGACATCGTCGTTTCCTGGACCGTTTATCGATTCCGCGCGATCCTACCATCGTATTATCGATTATACCCGGGCGCGTTGGTAACGCCAATCACGTCTCCGGACTTGGTCGTCATTATGGAAATAGTGAGTGTAATGCGTTGGGGAGGCAGATGATTGCGCGCGTTCGCCGATCTTCGTGGTGTCTAATACGAGGAAAACGCGTTAACACGCATGTTTGCTTTAGGCATCTCTCGGAATCAGCGACCAGACAATTACTGAAATTGCTGGAGAGTGTAATTTGAAATATTAAATGCTTTCGATTAACTAAGTTCATACATGTATATATGCACATAGATTCTCAAATCATTAAAAAAAATTTAACTCAATAGAGAATCTATCTTTGAAGATAAAACTATATTTAAATATAATATCAAATATCAAAATAAACTATTCTTCTCGATAAATAATAAATTATAAATAAATGTCACATAAAATGTAGCTATTCTTGGGATAGAAAGAGCTGGACTCTCTCGATACCACTGCTCGACACCACCACAAAGCTGCATCGTATTTGCGAAGGACCAAGGAATAACAAGTCGGCGGTGTTCCGTCGGCGAGGCTAACGCTCCGCAAAAGATCGATGAGAGATCGAATGTCAACACGAGAGATCGTTCGACGGCCAGATTATACAGCGCGGAGATTTTCGAAGCGAAAGCTCGTTCGTGGAAGTGAAGATAGGGAGCCCTTTGTGCGTCTACCATTGTCGACTGAGGGGAGGCTGACTGGCTGAATTCAATGCACGAGTCGCGCTCGAAAGAGTGGCCATACGCGGCTCAGAAGGAGGATAGTTCGCGTATACGAGACAGTATAAGCACTGCGTGCAATAACTTCGGCGTAATCGTTGAGGAACGAGTTGGGAGAACGGCCATGTACGGCGGGCTTTCATGCGCACGCGGAATAACAAACTACGTTGCGAAATACCGACGGTCTTCTTCTAGTTCAAGGCCACAGTGGTCATTGCCAAAGTAAATAACGCCTAAACAACGCTCGCAATTGACGCGATAATCTAAATTTCTAAATTTCTAAATCACAGTCCTATTTAACGCAATTCTTTTATTCTCTCACCCGTTGATAAAAATACAGACGTTTGAATTATAAGACTAAAACAATTAATATTTTTCTCCCCATCAGATAATTATTTAATGCATAAATATCTCGTATTTAAAAATCAGAATCTTATATCTTTCATATTCATTCAAATGCCGTTATTGCATCGGAAATACGACACTTGTCCGTCTACGTAATCTTCTCTGACTTCCATCACGATAGCGACATCGAGGCTAATGTTGATCAGATAAGCTGGCGTTTCGGTACGGATTAGCCAGTTTGCGAGTGAGGAAGATTTACGAGACTTCACGGATGACTCGTAGACATATTAATTTGTGCGAGACTTACCTCGTGCGCTTGATCCTCGATGCTCCGTAGAACCGCGAGATTGCGGATAGTCGCGCGTCGCGACTCGAACGATGACTCCAGTCTGGTGGCAGCCTTACCCACCTCCTCCACCAGTCTCCGGGCTCGTTTCACCGACAATCTGGAAAGGTAAAAAGGAACCGTGATCAAGTCGCACCGTTAGGAATCCACGTAGTCGTCTCCTCGCATATGAGCGATCGAATCTTGCACTCGCGAATCCGCCAAGATCGAAACGCAAATTGGAACTAAGTGTTTCGTCGACTGATATGTTTCTTATTTTCATTAAAATGTCCTTGATCGATATATACTTCATATAAACCAGAAATCGATGCAAGCTTAGTGTACCTGTTTCAATCAACCTAACTAGTTTCTCGACTTAATGCAATCTTAATCAATAACAGAAATCACTCGCAAAGTGAATAAATAATATGGATCGATGTCGCTACAAATAGCATACCTACTAATTATTAATTAGTATCAATATATAAAGAAAGCAACAATTAATCGTCGTTATTTCCTTTGTAGAAAAATTGATTATGTGTGAAGAGTAATAAAGAGAAATCATTTTTCGTAAACTGTAATACGTATGACAAAAAAATATTTCTATACAATCTATACTAACAATAAGAGAAAGACCACTTCTCTTTTGCGCGGTCAATATAAATAAATATAAAATTCTACCTGACGTGCTCGATGTGCAGAAGTGAGGCCGCGCGTTCCACGAGCGCGGCGATGGCCTCTTCGGCATCTCTAGACGTTCTTCTCAATGTGGGGTCCGTGAGGAGCCGACCGAGAGGCGTTAAAGTGCCAGACAGGCTTGTGCATTCCTTCAGCTCCGACATTTCGAGGGCCAATCTGCGACCAGCCGATTGCCACTCCGTCATAAGGCTGTCGTACTCCTACGGGAAATCAAAATACCGATTATGGCAGAGCCGTATGTCTAGATCTACTTCCCGATAGCGCGTTCTCGCGATCCAGCGAAATGTCCTTCATCGGTAACCGGTATCTAGGAAGAATGTCAGAGCAACGTAAAAGTAGACATGTCTAATACGGCGATTGCGCGATTCAACGAGCCGTAATCGATCAGTCGTTGTAAACCTTACGCGGAGAGCACATTGTTCAAAGAAATACGTAACGAATGACGCATATCTATTGCACGTAGAACAAATACGTCGAACTATTATCTCGATAATTTCTTAGTTCCAACTGTCCGGATCGCTCGGATTGGATCGCGTGCGCGCAAATACCGATCGCATTAGATCAAGTGTAGACGAATGTGGCGCGCGTTCGGAATAGCGATTGATATCGATATAATTAATTTAATACACTGGATTTATATATCAAGCTAGATATATCTTTGTGCCAAGATATATTAATATTGGCCGATATAAAGTCAAGATTATATTACAGAAACGTAAAAGTTATATAGATTATCAATATATCATCTGTCATATTTGACATAAATAGAATGGAGAAAAGCTTATCACACAACATAAAAAATATGTATAATATATGTATCTTCAAAAATTTTTAAATATATTATAATCGTATTACGAATATACATGATGCAATAGATTGCAAGTCCGGTCGATATCTAGCGATATCTTAATTTTGCAAAATCGTTCAACAGATTAATCGATCTTATAATCAATACATTATCCTCGGGGATAACCAATGACTAACTTCTATCACAGTATCATAAGACGGTCCGACAACCGCAAGATAAATTCGAACGATATAGAATTATTGATTACATAATATAAATTATCCAGCATTCTCACCGAATATATTTAAAATTTTTTCCTCCATTACAATTTTTGTGACTAACGATCGATTATTTCATCAACCTCTCTCAAATTCTTATTAATAAATATAAAATATTGATGACCCATGATTAAAAATTGAAGTGACATTAGACTTTATAAATTGTCATAAATATAATCATACATATTGTCATCCAAACTTGACTTAAAAAAATTTAATATACTGTTACTTGATGTCTTATTTAAAAATTTAAATTCCAAAGGATATATACATACGTATATGTATAGATATGCAACACATAATTCGTTCTAAGAAAAGAAATAAAAATAAAAATGTAAACGCATATTTATCGATACGAAATATTGACACATTGATAATGACAATGAACAGCCAGGTCAGGTAGCAAACTCGCGACAATTATTACGAAAGGCTATCAGCAAAAGTCTACACAATTATTTCGCTCGAGTGACTTCCAGCGTGTATTTATTTCGCCAAACTTGCCAAATCACCGTCATGACGTTGAGCCCATCGAAACGGCTTTCCGTCGCTTGACGTTAAACGACAAGTTGCGATAACAATTTGTCGCGAGATTCGCATTATCAAGATGCTTTATCCGCATCTGCGATCATTAGTCTTCGTATATTTTATGTAATATGGTGCTGATACAGAATATTTTATGAGACTTTATGTTTTCTTTGTTATTTCAATTAAATTTTTGCAATGTCAATATGTTTAAGTATTCTCTGTAAAGGCATAGTTACCTTGTAAAAAGCAATCCATTGCATCTGGTCGTGATTTCCTTCTCGTCTGGGAATATACTTTGCTAGAGTGGCGTCATTCACGATGACGGTCTGAAAGAGAACGTTTATGGGTAATTATAATGTCCCGATGGCATTCAATGATCGTACTTATGGGGTCGACTGTAAATTACGTTTGTCGCGAATACTGAGCTTTTAGCTTTTGTAGCGATATTCGTTTCGCCCCGACAAAGGAGAGAAACGTCACAATGGAAACCGTGCGGCTATAATGCACCGAGCGACACAATTACGATACGAGACGCACGTGCGGGCTCTTAAGAAGCCAAATATAATGCACCGTGGAAACTGGATCAGTACCGGCGTTCAATGAACATTCAGGAGACAAAAACGACGAGCGATTGAGCGCGATTACTTTCTTGCCCCGCGGAAAGGTGCGCTCAATGCCGTCTGAGGATTTAATTGTTGGTCGACATGGGGACTCACCTGGACGTTACTGAGAGGTAAAAGAGAATCGATCAGGCCATCCGTTGTTGCGGCATTTCGAAGCACGAGAGCCTGAGCCACGTTGACCCTGCCCTATAAAAAGACAAGAGTTTGCGCGTGATTTTCTGCGACGTCGAATAAAGTATGATAACATCTTCATTCGTCCACGGAGTTATTCTTACCTGCAGCAGGACCACTACTTCGTCCACGAACTCCAGACTCTCCTTAGAATCGCCGCGTATGAAAATAGTAAAGCCATCTTTTGTGCGGTCGGAGCTGAAAATTTAAAATATACATCAAATATTAATTTGTGAAGAAAATATAATGGGATTATTTATCACTTAATTACAATCGCAATTTATTCGATAATTGGAGTAAAGTCGCTATTACTGTCGCGGCATTTTATATTACATTTTTCAGAATATGCTATTAAATAAATCAATATTTCCAAAAAGCATGAAAGAAGAAGTGTTAAAGCAACTTCTGTTAAAGCAACAATGCGATTCGGAGTTAGCTCCACATAATGCTAAAAATAACCATTGTCTGTCCCTTCGTGCATTAGCCGGGCAGCCTGCGGTGTTTTCGAGTGCTTATCGAAACTGTATCCCGTCCCGCGCAAGTGCACCCACCCGTATTTACAAACGTCGAATTTCCTAAGCAAATATTATCGCTTCTGTCGAGGAATTCCGTGCGCACATGTGAGTCACACATAGTCACCGCGCGTCGCAGTAGTGCACACGTATTGCAAGATCTCCCACGTGTGTTAGGTACGATTTCTCCTCCCTGTCGCGTCGTGCTACGGAATGAAGCGTGTCATTCGCTGCGGCGACGCGACGCTTTTGTAAATCGACGTACACGTGCAGACCCGTCAGGCATGCCTCGTTATGTATTTTAATCGACGTGTTGTTTCTCACGATCGCCATTCGGCTTGAGTTTAAGGCGAAGCGTAATCACGTCCGGCGTATTCTTGATATCGCTCACTATTATGTGATTGCCAAGAGTCTGAATGCTTTACTAAACTTGTAAACTGTTATAAGTAATTATAGTAATATTAACAAAACATATAAGATATAAATAATAATTTTAAAAGTAGAGCTATTAACGCCAAGGCAACCATTTCAATCATATTTTCATAGAAGCTTAAGCAAGCTTTTTATCGTTATCATTGATTACTTTCTTTGTACTATAAGAAGTATAAGAAAATTCATACATTTTAAGCGATGTAGTGTCAGAAAGCAACATTGTCGTTATAATAAAGCCTGATTGTATGCCTGACCAATAATATTACAATGCGAGAGATCGCGTCTCCGCGAGCGGTAGCTGAAAATGCGCGTAAGCGCAATCTCAGCCGGCTAAACATAATCTAGTTATATCGGATATCGTCAACGCAATTAAGTTATGACATGACACGTGGGTGGTTGAGCATTAAGCATGCAGCATTTCTCACGCGGCTCCCGTGGCACTCACACCCCTCTCGTGTCCTTCTCTTGTATATAGCAATCACGCTTTTCTGCACAACACAGCGGTGCAGTGTGTCTAGCGGGCACAATGTCCAGCTTTATACGCACTACTTGTATCCCGATCTATCTTAAATCGTCATCAGCGCGACAGGTTACGAGCCGAGCGCGGTATAAATTTCTGACCCCTATCCCTCCACCGTGCTACACGTTCTATTTCCGGTTATAACTGTCGGCGTTCCTCCGATTTCCCCGTTGCGGTACGCCAAACTTTTCGATCGTACATTATCGTCGAAAGTCGAGAGAGCGAGCGGCGAGGGGAACGCCTATGCAACGTTTCGTGACAACCTTCTCAAATTGCACATGCAACTGCACGAGTCGCGACCAAGGCTTTCGAGCGGCGCGTCGCTACTCCCCGTATAAAACTCGATAGCGTAAATCATATAGTTGGCCACGAGTCGATGCTGCGAGAACGACCTGTTGGTTGCGATAGCGCATATAAGATAAAATCAAATCGCCTGACTTCCTGTCGTTAGACGTTCATTATGAAGTCACGGCGAAGGTAACCTTCGAACCTAGGAAGATCATATTTCCGGATTTCAGTGCCGTGAAATATTCGGAACGACAAATCTTCGACTGATTGCATTTTATTATCGTTGGAAAATATAACTCGATCTATACTTAATAAAAATCTAAAAAAATATATTTTTATTTCTATAAAAAGCTGAACGGTCTGATAATACTCTTTAACCAGTCATCGTTGATGTTACGCGCGTACTCTCCCGGACGTGGCTCAGTTATTTGCGCGTACTCTCCGTTTTGCCGCACACGATGATAGATAAGAGGACAGGATCGAACCACCCTTCCTCGTCGTAATCATCGCGCGTCCATTATCGAACCGGCCGTTTTCATGTAACCGTAATGGCACGTATCCGCGGGATTCAACGGCGCGTAACAGTCAGATCATATAGCGGTCGCCCGTTCTCCCCGGAACTGACGATCGTGTTGATAAGTAAATCACTTTGATTTCGCCGAGTTAACGTCACGCGACAGCTTACGATCGCGACGACCGCGACGACGACGCCCACGTCTCGCCTCGCTCGGCGCGCGTCGGGATTCATCAGCGCGGTGTAACCGTCGCGCACGGTTGACATATGATGGATATAGGTGTTAGCGAGTACGCGTTGCAGCGCGCCTCATTCCTCCCGGTATACGATACGATTACGCGATTCCACCGGCAACGGCAGGCAACGAGAGATCGATAAGACCGAGGCCCGAAGAGGCCGTGTCGACACTGATCGCCGTTAGCGCGCCTGACAGTTAGTGCTTCGCCTAAATTACACGTCCCACACGTCGAGAGAGTTAATGAAAGAACGCCGCGATATATACAGGCTTTGTCGCTGCTGGCCGGGGAGAGATCCCGTTGCGAGAGATGCCGAGCGGGTGCGCGTTTCCTTTCGTAATAGCGTTTGGACGATGCTTCCAGGCTGGCCGGAAGTCGATGTCACTGGCGATGGTGCATGCGCGTGAAATGGATCGAGGAAAACTTTAATTATGACCGCACGTCCGACCGAGATCGTTGAGACGAGTCAGTAACATTGATCAATTAACTGCTAATTTCTACTTCTACTTTCTAGTTAACGATTCGATGGTTTAATACTCTGTGCTATAGACACGTGGTGATACATCACATTTAAATCACCGGAGTATGATTGACAATTCACAATGTTAAAGCAATTAATTCTTTTTTTCAGAGTCATTTTTCGAAAAGAATTTACTGTACGTTGATGAATGTATTTTGCAGTCACTGTTAAATATTACAGGATAAAATTTCAACAAATACCTTGAATAAAATAACATTTTGTTATTTTTAACTACCATGTATGTCGAAATTATTTTAACACAAAACAGTATTATTTTAACTTTATTGATTTAGTTGACATATTGAATAGGAGCAGTGGCGATCTATAGGAATGGTTAAAAATAACTCAAATTGAGTCATTTATTTAGATAATTTGACACGAATTTAACAGTGACGATAGCTTTAATTTCCGACTTTTAATCCGAACAGCTTTATAGTTTTCGCTTTATAGTTCGAAAATTACAATATTATACATAAAACGTACAACATTTAAAGTAAATTTGATTGTTAATTATGATAGCTAATAGAAAATTCTCAGAAATCAATTGTTCCTCCCACTGTGTTACTATTAAGAAAACCTTTCGCGCATTAACACGATTGTCGACCTAGACTTCGGTGAAGCCGGCGCCGCCTTCGATATCGTGAGGGTTCGTCGTACGTGCGCATCGTGCCGCAGCGGAGTCTGAAACCACGTTCACGTCCTGGGTGGGCAAAGGTTGCCGAACAGAGGCCGCGTCACGACCGACTGTCGGATCGCGATTGACGCCGGGAGGATATTCCGACGTACGACGTACGCTTGATGGTGCAACGGTAATAATTTCGCGTCCCGGGGCGGCCGCGCGCGAATGACATTTTTGCCGTGGTACACGCAATTCGGTCGTCATCATCGTCGTTGTCGTCGTCGTCGTCGGCTCCGCGCATCACTGTCGCAATATAAAATTCTTTTTTCCTCGCGAAACGAGAGAAAATGCCAGCGCGACACCCGGAAACAGCGTCGGGCGAACAAACGTGAATTATATTATAGAAACATGTAACTGCTGTGACTTCGAGAATCCGCTTTTCCCTGCCATGGTGGATTCGATTAAGCCTACAGAATGCCAAAGCTTCATCCTGAACGCTTAGTCACGAGCCATAAAGTTTAGATAAATGTAGTAGTTAGCGTTAGTACGTCGTCGGCCGCGATACCTTCGGCAACGATGATCACCGCAAGGGATAGCATGCGGCTAGAGCTTTTGGTATTTAGACAATCAATTCGACGGAATACCGTGTTTCTCGGGAAATACCTAATCTGTGAGGAAAGTTGATTTTTCATTACGTTTCTACGTGAATTGCAAGAACCAAGAATAAATTAACACAAGGAAACAACATGTTACTAATTATAAATATATACATATATACATATATACATATATTGTGAAAAAAGATTTTTCTCTCGTTGAAGAAAGAAAAAATTATCAAATTATATTAAGCGATATGTTGATCGTGATGATACGAAAAAATCGACTCACGAATATGACAGTCAAATCCTACTGGAATATTATAATAATGGATCCGGAGGTACAGTTTAAAATCGATCCTCCAATACGTGATCGGTCACAGCAATTGGCTCTCGAATAATCGAATTTCGGAACCTTAAAGGGACGACGAACTCGTAGAAAGTCGAGAAGTCGAGCTCGACGTAAGTAGAGCGTTCATCCGCGAACGGCGGATCGTGCGAACTGACACTAAAAACGACGAGACCTATATTCTTAATACTGTTCTAATGGCGCTAATAGTGCTCTAACGAGCGTGTAAATATCGCCGGTATTTAAACGTTACATGAAGCTTTTACGACGTTAATCGCACCGCGACCAAGAATCCGTTGCGCAAAACGCACGTGGCTCTTCCCGCCGAGAGCGAGAAAATAAAGCGAGCCGCAATTATATATCTCGCCATAAAAGGAAAATAATAAATCTTTATGTCTAATAAAACGGGATGTTGATGTATACGCAGACGTGATCATATGTTATACCATGTAAATAAATTTAAGCCGATACACACGAAGGACCAATATACCATAATTTCCGAGAAAATATGCAATCAGAATTTTTTTTCACCGTATTTTCGCTCAAAATTTATTTTGTTTCTCTGTTTAACATTTTAGATATATATTACTATAAAATTTCGTAAAACCGATAGGTCAATTAATATGTTTGTTTTTAAAAGTTTCAGCGTCCCAGCGTGGAGCCTCGTTAATTACAAATAAAAAACACAAAATAATATAATCGAGATAATCCAACGAAAATAAGAATCTCATTTCCTGTTCGCTATCGGCAAAATCCCGGAGGATAAAATAAAATGCGCTTAAATATATAAACGCAAATCTCGGGAGACAATAAATGTCTATCGATAATGTTGAGAGAGAGTTCACGGGAAGTTCAAAGGAATGAGGAGCATCGACTACCATGGTGGTCGAGGGAGAAGACAATAGGTAGAAAAAAATAAGAAAAGAGCAATTAGGGACCAAAAGGACGAAAAGCGGCGGCAGAAAAAAGGTAAGGCTCTCGGATAGCAGATACGATCTTAAAAGTGGGTCGGTAAACTGCAGCTGCGGGATCTTCGTCCCGCAGGGAAAAGCGAAGCGCGATATAGCAACGAGAGAGGGACGTTTCGCCGAAGTCGTTACCGTTAACCATCGCCAGAAACGAGGGTGGCTCGTGTCGGCGGGAGGGCGGGAAGAGCCGACGATCATGTCGGTTTCACAAGAGGAACGGGAGCGACGTAAGGAGGGATAAAAGGATTGATGCGCGTCCATAACTCATGCGGAAATGCGGTCAGGTGCACAACTGGATCAACGAAGAAGATCCCCCGCGATCCTATCGTCCTGCGATCTGCCGCTCGTGACTCTACGTCCCACGTGATACACGATACATACGCGACGGGTTGCCAGCCACCGCGGCACCGGGATGTTCCCTCGGCTTACCGTTTACTCGCGCGATCGTCTATTAATTATTAGTCGCGGTGTATCTGGTTGCGGCGAACACCGATACCGCGCTACCGGACTCATCGATATCCCCCCCCCCCCCGCAAAAGTAATCGCACGAGTCGTTCGTTCGTAAAATCACGCGCGTCGCATACCACAAGCTGGTTCCGAGAAGAAGAAAAAAAATTATCCGGACACTTTTTATTACCATGCACGGTATAATTGGTATTACGAGTTTACGAACGAATAAGATTGCGTTAATAAGACGCTTCGTCATGAATGCACTTTAACACCGCGTACAATTTGCGCGGGGGTATCCCGCGTCAGTCAATTTCTCACCTTCCTCCTTAATATAACGATCAGAGTTCCGATTCATCGCCGGACAAACCGGCGGCGATGCGAGTTAACGGTGAAAGACGAGTCGAGGTCAATTTCGTTCGGCGAATGCATTCGCGAATTACTTTTGGTGATTCGACCTTTCACCGCGACCAATCAAGTTATTACGCGTAACGCAAACCGCGGGAGTCCCGCTTGACGCTTAATATATTTCTCCCGGGTGAGATATAAGCTTTCAAGACGGCCACTGCAAAAGCCACTGCGGTGAAACATGACTTGTTACTTCGCACTATGACAATCTCGAATTAAGAAAGTTGCATGGACCCGTTACACGCGTATAGATCCTTAACATCTGCAGATTTTATCATCAACTTGTCATTACTTTTACCACGTCGACCACAATTGTCTTCTTTTGATACTATTGTTCAATAATAGTTGAAAATTCACTTAGCATGTGGAAAGATACGTGACGCTGACGATTCTGTCAACTGTTTCAAGCACAATCTGTATATTTAAAGTGTTAAAAAAAATTTCTCATTTTGTCTTGTAAGGATTTTAATATTCTCTTAACAAAAGCCGTTATATTGCAGGCACTCCGTAAACAAGATATCTATCGAGCCACGAAGATCAAAGCTTAGGAAACGATACACTTTGTCCGAAGCACAGTTAAGATTTACTCATAATAGCTATGCAAATATATGTAAATATGAATGCAAATCCAGGAAGTACAATCAAAACGGAAACGCACGGTCGATTAGCTGACGAGCCGCCCACCATATTTCTATCGGCGAATTTCAATTAGCCAATAAACTTCGCTCGATACCTGTGGACATGCACGATGAGTGCACTTAATGCACGATAACGGGGTACACACACCGCACGCTTTCGCCATTTCACCTTCAATTCGCGCGAAACTAAGGCGTGATCGGAACACAGCCGATTTTCTACCTGATCCACGTACAAGACAGGTTTCGCCAGATCTAGGAAGCGACGCGCAAGTGAAAATCGTCGACTTTGAGCTGAATATTGACAAGAGGGTGAGCATTTCTACGCAGCGCTTCTCTGTAAGTTGATAAAACAACGCCGATAGTCGTCGACATCGCGGATTTAATACCGTGGATATAATATTATCCTATAATCATATACTCGATTATTCTCATCAATCACGCGCGATTCGTTTATCGACTAAACGATTTTCTGCGCGATTACGCGACGAGATGAAAGAGTGCCGTCGTTCGTATCACGTCGCGTTATTACACGGCGCGATAACGCGGCAAGCGTAGAGTTCCGTATGCGTTCACGCGCACGTGGAAATTCCGGGGTCAGTTTCAGCTCGAGGTTCCCAGACGTTTCGTCGTTTTGTTCGGTAGCGTAATAAATCTGCATCCGCCGTGCTTATCCGCGAGTAATCTGCCACCGATAGCCCGGCTTAGGCGCTATGTCAACGTCGTTCCGCGACTTTCCCACTGCGACTTGCGGAAAAATGCTAATGAATCCCGCGCGCCGCACACCACGCGCGGCGATATAGCCGGCGCGCTGATTTATGGCGATCGTGTTCCGCTCAGAGGATCATTATGACACCGTCGGCTTTCGTCGCGGATTTCCACGCGGCGCCCCTCTCGGGAGATTAGCTCGCGTGTGCAATGTAAGTGGCGAAACACGCGCGCGTGCTCCCGAAGCCGTGCCTGCCTGCCTGCCTGCTTTTCTTCCGGCAACGAATGATATCGACACGTAACAATGCGTATTGTGGCCACGCGAGACGATAACTCGGCCGTGATAAATTAGAAGTATCGCGCTTCGGCGTGGATACCGATCCTGGGAACGCGAGCGATAGGTCTCGTTTACGCGAGTTTCGGTATCGCGAACACGCGAACACGCCTTACCGATATCGACTCGGGAAATCATCGGTCAGCCAGGATACGTTTCGTTACGGCGATCTTTCCTCCGTCGTGAATTTATATTAATTCTCGTGAGGTTCGAAAGCGGCAGCGGGTAACGCTTTTCCAGAGAGAGATCCCTTTAATTATCCCCGTATATCGAGATATATCGCGATACGAGGAAGCCCACGGGGACGGCCGATCAGCTGCGTGAGTTAAGCTCGCACCGGGATACCCGATGAAAGGCGGTAAGTACTGACATGACGCAGCGAGAGACAGCGTCGATGAAATCGCGGAAATTTTCCGCCAGACTTTTTCCCAGGCCGGCGGGGAAGAGTCGCCGACGCGGAAACGACGCCGGGCTCGCTTGCCGTCGAAGATGCCGAAAGATAGATCGGCGTGTTTCTCGCCGAGCGAGAGACGCCCCGAGCGTAATAGCGCCGCGATTTTCTCGCTCCTCCGCTTTCCGTCTCGTTCTTTCCGCCGCCGCGCCCGATACTATTCTCCCGCTTCCCGCTCGATTGCCTCCCGACGAAGCGCATGAGACTTCGGCGTTACCAGTTGCACGGAAAACCATAAAGCCGCGCGTATGATGACCGATACCGGCGCGCGGCCTATCGTGCGTGATGTGTTTTATGAGCTGGCGAGTATGCGAATGCGGTCGCGCCGCAAAGAATTGCGGAAGGACATCGCGATTATCGCGAATATGACGAGAGGCGTAATTGCAGCGAAAGCCGCGATGCGTGATGAAAAGAATCTGCGTCTCTAAGAAGTAAAATAATATAAATATAGAAACTTTTTTTTCAGGAAAAAAACGTAAGATCTCTTCAATCCATCGTGATTTTTATATTGAAATAAAGTTCAATTGAACACTTTAAGCAGATAATATGCATTCCATAAAAATAGATCTTGCATATATATTTAATATTTCATACTCATTAATTAAATAAATTTAATTTTTAATGTTCCAATTAATTAATTCATTCATTTCAATGGCGCAACAGTCCGAGTCGGACCTAGGCCTCCCCCAAAGACATGTGCTTGTGGCATAGTATATATACTATGCTTGTGGTGCGCACGCAGGTTGTACACAAGTACATGGGACCTACAGTTTAACGCCGAATCCGAACGGCAAGGTAGAGGGGGTTTCGAGGCAAGGGATACTCCTGACGGGCTGCCATTCCGTCGAGGTTCCAATTAATTAATGACTAATAATGGGTAATTGACAACTATCGTGTTGAATATTAGACGTGCAGCTTGTAAAACGTTTCCCGTAATCGAATCGGTGTCGATTTGCTCCGATACGGTTCACACGATGTGTTTAATCGCTGTTGCCACGATATTAGAAAGCGTTATATCGGTAGGCACGTCGTAAGCGTGTTAATTGAATACCTTACAAACGAGAGGAAGAGCTTCGTTAGAGAGCTTGTAGAGGATGTGATGCGCGGCCAAGCTGGGAAGAACGGTAAGCCGCGACTCTGCTCCCCATTGGCGATTATAGTGGGCGTGCCCGCGACTTCATGACGGTGGAAAATTATAATTATTACCGACATCGGGCGTCGATCACGGTTTATTTAGCGGAAAGCTCGCGCGCGCTTCTTCCCTCCCGTCCCGGCCGGGATTAATAAATTGCCAATTCGGAGTCGGATGATTTCAGTTATTATCGGCTACAACAGCCTCGTTGAGGAGCACAGGATGCCGGCGTAATAAATGGGTGTCTCGCGCCAGCGCGGCCGCGCGGCCGTAAAGTGTGAACTTTCTTGCGAGTTAAAAAACGCCCTTCGCAAAAATTATCGCACAGCCCGCGTCGCCCGCTAATCGAATTCATAAATTATGGCACGGTTCAGCGGGCCCCGCACACGCGACTGATCTCGCGATAATCCCGGTTGATTTATCGGCATCCCCGCGATCGCGCGGACCGTATGGTGATCTCTCGACGTGCGCCGAAGTTGATGCATTATACGTACGAAACGAACAACCGCGACGGGAAACGTACCTGGGTAGACGAGCGAGGTAGAGCAGAAAAGACGACGTCTCTCTAACGGAGAGGGTTTCCCTCGTGGATACGTTAGCCTCGAATTCGATAACCGGTCTCCCGGCAACGTCCAAGTATCCTGCAAACAATCGGAACAATATTCGTTAGTATCTTACAATTAGTTGAAATTTAACGTGCAAATAATTCGTCTATGTAAAAATATTTGAAAATATTAGTAGCTGTTTGCACATGTAATATCAAAGTTACATCGTCGTACTATAGAGTGTCGAATTTTTCCATCTAAAATAAAAGATAAAAAAAGTTGCGAATTTCAAGAAGATGATTTGTCTGCGCGCGAATCGCATTATATTATTCCTTCACGTGTTTACATTGTAAGCAGATACACGCGATGGCGCAACATAAGTGGTCTCAACGGTGCAGAAAATGTTGGCAAGCACGGCTGATTACAGAGCATGATTCGATTCACGATGAGCGATTGCCGATTGCAATCTCCCCACCCGGCATATAAATTATTAAATGACATCCTTTTAGTTGTACCTACCTCGGGAGAGTAGGTCATCTTTGAATAAGGTCTCTTAGCTACGGGGTGAAATGTACCAGCAGTGACATTACAAACAATTCCGTGATCGTAATAGATAATGCTGAGTAACAGTTCGTTTTCATCCGTGTTACTGCGATCGTGACGTCGGGGTCGTAACCCAACTATATACTACTGATCATTAAATACAGCCGACGCCCTTAAGCATTGCTTAAAGATGATCTACGTTTGAGAACATAATAATGTAAAAAAAATGTTCTAAAAGAAAATCGTGAAAGTTAATTACTAATCAATTTCGCACTTATTGCCTTATATATAGGTATCAAATAAAAATACCTTCTGAAGAAATCGATAAAAAGAGTATTAGTAATACGATTTAGTAATCTGAAATATATTTTATTGTCTCCAAAATAAAATATTCCGAGATTGACAAAAGATCAACAAGACTACATAAATTTAAAAGTAATTGATACATATAGAATCTTAAAATATTTTCCCCACTTCTATTGTACGTCCACAAATTTTTTTATACATTCATAAAGAAATATTGTCTCTTTGTCAAAAATTAAATTAATATTTTGTAAGTAATTTCTAAACTATAATGCTGCTAAAATCCGCTTAAACTAAACGCAGAATAAGACTTTCCATTCCTTTATATTAACGGATACAACGCCTAGATATAAATCGCATTGTAAATACAAGCTGAGAGAAATCAATACGCGAATATATTAGTTTCCTAGTGAGGTGTGTAAAGTTTTATGAGATACACGATTACAACGAACGCATTGTGCTGCTTCATAAATACTATAAATGCGAAGTATTTTGAAGCTCTTTACATTTGTTGAATATATATGAATAATAATAATGGCATTATCCAATTGATTATGCGGTAACGCGATAAGAATGCCCAACATTGACAAGCAGCTATGATATTCTCCGCTTTTAAATAACCCAAAGTTCAATTTTTATTATCTTCTCATTTTCTGCATTAGAAAAATCTAATCAATTATTTAATTTCTTATGCAGAGTTTAATTTATAGTAACTAGGTAACTCAAATGACAGTGAAACTAAAGATTGCCTTTAACTTTCGTACGGTGACTTTCATTATCATTATCATTATTTATCGTTCAATGACTTTACGATATTCTATCCCATAATTACAGACAGTTCTTGAGATTATGATAAATTAATCATAACGACGTGATTTGCCAATATACCCAAAGCCCGATGTCTAACGTGTATCAATAATATGTTTCGAGTATAATATATTTACTTATATTTACTTATTCGTAACGAATGCGTGTTATACAACATTATATAAATCTCTATTATATACGTACTATGTTATATATCTTGATAAAACAACTTACATTGTATTGTTAATATCGAAAGAAATAAACCATCAATAAAAAACGATACATGGCTACATTAATCTTATAAATAAAGAAACAGCAATTTTACAGTATGTGAGTAAAACATTTCACAGCAGGATTTATTTTTGACGTTTTAATAATTTAAGTACCGTAATGATTATGACAGTCTAGATACAACGCTAACGAATACAGCATCGATCGTTCTACAAATACGTCAAAATAGATTTCTTGATCGCCTCCGCGATCGGCCGCGATCGCAGGTAGACCGCGTGGGCGGGTTTCTCCCTTTTCATGCACGACGGACGACCGCTCACGCACCCGTTGTTGCGTTAATCGAACTGCACGCATCGCGGCCGCTTATCGCCGCTAGTGCGTGGTGGCTGCACCGAGTACCGCAACCACCAACGGTGGGCAGCTTTTTTAACGATCGCACGTTCGCTCGACGTTCGCTCGAATTACCATAACCGATCGATTACTGGCGCGCACCCGGCGCACCGTGCGCGAGCGAGGGGTTTCTCTCGGAATGAAGACGTTAATCCCGCCTGCTCGCTGGAGAATTACCACCTCGCCTGCCACACAATGCAACATATTCAGCACTATTGTTATAGATACTGACACACACACACACACATTAGTGGAATAAAATTCGATGATATATAAAATGATATGACAGGCTATATATAGATATATTCAATATATTGATAAAATAATTTGTCAATAAATATCGTTTATTTAATGCCGAAAATTAAGCAGCTATAAATAAAAGTAAGTCTAAAATCTGTTTATAATTATAAACTCTCAATTTTATAGAGCTTAAATTAATTTTTGTTTTAGTAATAATTTGTAACTAAATTTCTAATGTGATAAATAACAAAAATTTATAATTACAACATATAAAGGTTCTATCAAAGAACGACAATTGATACGATTGTATACCACACGTAACGAACTGCTCTGAAAGACGATTGTGATTGCCATTTTTTTTTTACCGACATAAAGCGAGCTTCTCAAAGCTGCGTTTTGTGCACTTGGAATATCGGCCACGAGTGGCAGATGATCAGCAGATTCGCTCGGGCGCGTACACATATATCCGTTTCGCATACGCGATGCGCATTCGCCGATCGCCTCTACAAATCGCCGATCGTTCATCATCATCGTCTCACTCCTACCCGATAAAGACTCAACGCGCGGGCCCAGCTCGGCTTTTAACGTAAATCAAGCGTGCTTATGGTCGGCGCGACGTCTCTCCTCTCCCCTTCTTTCAAGCGGGAAGAAAGCCCTGTTCACTTTGGAGGCGTCGATTTCTTCGTCTCGTCGTCTTCACCGCGCGAGCGAGAGCGAGCCGCGCTCGCGCGGGCCGCGGAGTAGCCGCGAGGCGCGCGTCGCGTATACGGGGCGTGCGCGCGTGGTGTGGGACTCGTGAGAAAGATGAACGATAGCCAGATGGATACGTCAATATGCGTGCCATTAGCCGTTACTTTTTGGATTTATTGCCCGATGCCCCGTAAATCCCCGTGATTTCTAATTACATGGCCGCGTTTGCCCCCCCCCCCTCTTCCTCCCTGCTCTCGCACTCCCCGCCGTACCCCACGCCCCTATTCCGCGCCTTCAGCCTCTCTCTTTCATCTCCTTAACTTCCTACTTGTTCTCGCGGCTCTCCGCCGATCAATTTCTATTAAAATGAAAACGTCGATTGTGCAACGGGCATCGGCCGTGAGGCGGATGACGCTCCTGCCTTACCATAGTGCGTAAATTCACTTTGTGAGTTATTATTCTTGATTTTACCGCGACGGACATTGCGGATTGGTCGAGGAACCATCGGTCTGTAATACGGTCACGTAGATTGATGTATCTAATCGGCAGCTAATCGCACTTAATTAGTTGACTGGAGAGATTTTCGAGCACTTCTCTAAAAATAATAATTTCCAGACGTGCTGATGACTACCTAAAGTCATATAACGTGTTTCAATACATTTATTTCTTCATTGAATTTAGTCCATAGACATCCCGAAAATTTATTTTGTTTTATAGACAAATATATGCTTATTTTTATCAAATTATAGAAATTAATTTAACGATAAAGCTTACTATCAGTTGCAATATCAACACATAGGACAGAAAACAATTTTATCGAGAAACAATATCGAGAAAGGACGACACACATATTTCTCACAATACATTTCACATGTTTCCTAGGTAACATAATTTGATATTGATTTCTATTATCAGTAAACGATGAAGAGAAAACCGTAAAAGTGTAGAAAGGATTGAAATAATCTTTCCTTTCTTTCCTGCATTTCTTTTTTTATCTCCCTCTTTTCTCAGATGCATAGAGAGTCTATGGAATACTTATATCATCCCATAAAAGCTAAGCTAGTAAAATAATGTTTTACGGAAACAAGGAAAGAGTGAAATTGCGAAGTATTGTATGCGAATATATCGAACGAGAGAAGCGTAGCATCTTCAGCGATATGAGATTTTCTACAAGCACATTGATAAGAGAGAAAACTCGTCATCGTGCTCGGCTAGGCGTGCGGCAGATTGACCCTGTGAGCTCCCACAGGCATGACTCGCCTATGGATTAACACTCGTTAGCTCGCCCAGGATGCTATAATCGCTTAATTAGTCGCCTCGATGCACCACCACGTACTTGTTAGGATAATCGGTGATTATACATTCGCCGCGGCAAGTAGCACCGTAAGTTTCTCGCAATGTAAGCCCGACGAGGAAGTTCCGCGATCGTAACTTCGCCGCGACAAATTAATGGCTCGGCTAACGTTCTTTCGACTTCGACTGTGCAACGTCGAATCGTATGGTTACTCGTGCGACGAATATTCACTTTCGCCAATGAAATTCGTTAATTAAATCACTGTGACTCAGCATTATTTATCTTCGATTTTTATTAAAACTATAAAGTCCAAGGAAGCATACAAGATTAATCTCAATTCTAAATGTAGATATTTGGGAAATTAAAAACATAAATATCTGAATTCAAATTTAAGTAAATGTCTGCGAATCAAATAAACAAAAATTTGAAGTGTTATATAAATATGAGAAAAATTTGTCCACTAATTGAAGAAATATTATTTAATAATATCATCTAATATTTCGTAAGTGCTACTGCTTAAAATATTTAGCGTGTTACTGTTTGAGTATTCAAAAGTCTATATTGATGCAAATTAGAATCAACGAGACATATCATTCTCGTACAAAAAAAATGATAATATAGAGGTGAGAAAAATCTCACCTCTATTAACCTTAAATCTTTCACCTTTCGACGGTCCACCGACTTCTGCAAACCAGTCGTCGATCATACGCGATACATGCTCCAGGTGTTCTAGCCGAGTGCGGGAACATATGGATACATTTCGATCCTTGACCCGACCCTCGTGTCGTGCGCTCGCCCGTGTACATACACTCGACGTTCGCATATCGCGACGCTAAGATGACGTTAAACACGCCTCGGCATTATCTTCCCATCGTGACCGTTATTGAGAATCCATGGGAGAGATCGGCCGACCAATTAGTAGGTGGAATGGATCTCCGTTATAAAATGCGCTACCGAATAGCCCATATTAGCCGCGAAACAAACTCACAGAAATATGGTTCATAAAATTTCACGGGGTGGATATTTCAATCACGTGTAGGACATATCCTCACCGTCGTTACGAGTATTAATGTATTCATTTTTATTATACTTGTCGCACATCTTTTTACATATCTCGCGTATCCATCGTCGTTCATAGGACAAACTTCGAGGAGTAATGGATTAGATCGCACAATCGTGTGAATTCTTAAATATAGTGATATTACTTTTTATATAGCGCATATACCAAATTCCTTCGAAAAACAGTAATTCACGCAGCTGTTGAACCCCGCTTGTCAACACTTGTAGAGACTCTGTTGAGCAAAGCTTGCGAGCGAAGACTCGCGAAACCGGTAATGCCGAGGCGTTACGAAGTAAATACAAACTTTACAACCATGACCTTGACTCACGATCGCACGAATGCGGTTGCTTCGGCCGTAAAGATCGCGCGGGATCACGCCCTCGTCTCTCGATCTCATCCTAAAGTATTCCGCCGGGACGGCTGGAGCCAGCAGGGTCGGGGTGATACAGAATGTGTGCGCGGCATGTATAGTCGATTCGTGCGTGGCTAATGCACTTGATCCAATCGTCGGCGTGATAACCATAATCACGTGCGATCCGAGTATACCGCGGATACGTACGTATACGTACGTACGTACATACATGCACGATCGAGCTCGCGCGGCCGATTGCTCGTCCGCCGACGAGGATGCAGTTGCATTCTGCGTGATGCAGCGTGATGCACGTGCGCTGACGCATCGGGCCTAATGCGATTCGAGAAAGCCGAATCATCGTGGCATCCGCCTATTTTACAGAGTAACACGGATTTACGTGCCTAGTTACTCTCACGCTATTATACAACGCCGCGAAGAGGGAATAAACACTTCCATATGCGAAAAAATAATTTCTATTGCGTTACAATACTGCATAATTTATTACTGACTAACTTCACAAAGTGAGCATGCTCTTCTAATTATTACAAAATGTAATACCAACCAAATCAAATTTAAAAGATGGTTAAAACAGAATTGATTAACATGTGATAAAAAAATTTAATTTACTTCTCCATAAAGGTCAGAAAAAAAGCTAGATTATCTAATATATAAATATTAGAAAAACCTAACCTCTATTTCTTCTAAAGATTAAATAAATTATAGATTTATTGTTTGATTATATTAGAAAATATTCAAAATTAGCACTTTAACTTCGTCCTTCAATGCGTTTCCTTGCACGGATATTTATCAAGACTGTTTCTCTATTTGTTTCTTACTTATTTACTATGTTCCTCACTCACGCCGTTCCACTAACATTACTCTCTAATACACTGACGGTGCAAGGCCTCTATGGGGAATCTCACGCCCCCGCGCCAACAGATGCCCATTACTATTTACGAGCAGAAACGGACCAACCGGTCGCAGCTTCGTTTGCATATTCCGCTTTATTAACCCATACATATTGCGCTATAAACGACACGCGCTAAAAAATATCTAGTGAAAATTTTATGATTTCCTCGTCTCCCGTAATAATTATATGAAATGTTATCCTGTAAATTTTCTTCCTGTCTTATTTTTCACTAAGCAGAATTTATAAATACTCATTTACAAATAAAAATCTGTATTATACAAAGCATACTATTTTAATTTCGAAGTTTCATATATATCAAGAAATCACAAAAAAAATTTAAAGAAACTATTCTAATCATAATTACTTTTTAAGTCTAAATATTTTCAAATGCCATTTATTTATTTGCTATTCTGCAAGCAATAAAATTTACATTCTATACAAGATTCTGCTTCTGATTTTTTTCTACAAATCTTGAAATAAATCACAAAAACAATAAAGAAGTCTATTATTCAAATAATTATGAGGCATTAAATCAAAATGATTGCCAAAAGTCGTAGACAATTTAATAACGTGTAAATTCCTTTTATTGTGTATTTAAAGTCGCGCGGTGATCCGATTCGTTCCAATCCTTCGTACCAGTTGTGCGAATCTTTTCTCCGTGCTCGATGCCGATTTCCCTAGGAAATAAGATCGGTGCACACACCAGGTTTCGAGATGCGACTCGTTCCGCGAGCACAGATCGGTGTGATAAGAGCGGCCGATAACGGGTCTTCGGCGAGTGGGCGTATTTACGTTTGCAGAAGCGATCGAGAGTACCTCCCGGTTATATGCCGATCGGAGATCGTTCGATGCAAGATTATTCGGATCCTTGTTTACGAGCGCAACATTGTGCAGACGCGAGTAAGTAATTTGATAAAGGGATGCGTGCCCGAGTACAGATGTTAAAATATCGAGAGGCACAGCCATTAATCACGGATAGTCAGAAATCTGCACCCGCGTACAAATTTCTTAATAATTTAAGAATTTCTTTAATAAAAATTTATGATTTCTCCTCGTTTATAAACGTAAATATTTTTTGTTTGCTTTATAATATTTAACAGCCATTTTGTAATTGCGTTAATAGTCGTAAATTTATTATAGGGAGCGGCTAAGTATCATCTTTCTTAGCTCGTAGATCTTGTTTGCGAATAATAAAGAAGTCAACGGTAAAGCCGAGAGCATAGTAACAAACCCTCTCTCTCTCTCTCTCTCTCTCTTTCTCTCTCATACTCGAATATCGATATTTACGACCCTCTCTGATTATTTCCGATCGAGTCTTGGAAGCATTAGAGCATTAGTTACCGTGTGGCTGCTGGTCAGACATTACTTACGTCTACGTGGACATTTCTCATAACAACCGGTCGAATATGCAGCGGCAGTTACTACTTGCATTCCTTGCTGTCGAGCGGCTTACCCGTGAGTGCACTTACTACTTTCTCGCACGAGCGCGGCGCAAAACGTTGACGTTTTAGAATCGCATAAAGCATTACGGGCTTACAAAACAGATCAATTTACGTATTGTATCGCACTGCCGTTTGCTAAACACGGGCACAGTAATGTAACATGAGTCGTGTATTATACGCATGTATACACAGCTGTTATAATGAGTAAATCTGATCATGTTTTACAGTTCAATGGTTTACTCTGGCCGCATAGTTCAAATAATTCGGATAACTTCTCTCACAATCAACTTAGACTTTATTAGCATCGCACCTGTACATTATTGTATAAGATTTAAAATAATGATTTTGTATGTTTAGATTTAGAAAAACTACATACCAAACCGACACTTAGCACGAGGAATTAATGTTTTGCGTAAATATAATTATTGAATTATTGTTTCAAATATGTTCTGCACAGTACGTGTATTACGGCTTTATGACGACTGATAAAAAACGTGACTAGCGCAATGAAAAATTCACAGTAAGTTAATAAATCGTACAAAACATCGGTCGGCGATGATGATCAGAGGCGCATTGATCACTAGGAAGTTATCTAAATGAGAGAAATATTGATTGGACACACTTGTTGGGTCTAATCTGCGATTGCGATTACCGTTTACATTCCTCTCTGACAAATCCGCGGAGTGCATTTATTACCACGCGGCTCTCTGCACAAATAGTGTTTCGAAGCTGCGAAGTTTTTAAATTAAAATCAGATATATGCCAATGATTAATGAGATATCATCAATATCGTATTGCATACGAGATTAGAAGTTAGGAACGTGGATCTCCGCAAAAAAATTAGTTGTAGGTATCTAATAGATACTTTTCAACGACTAATGAACGCATTCGTCTCTCTGTATTTTATAATAAGATCATTGCATACTGTAAAATAATTTTTATTAACATACTCGATAAGTATAATCAAATATTCTCTAAAAATGCCACTATTCCACGCATTCGATATCTTAAAGTTAACATGTATTATATATATATATATATATATCTACTAATTTTCACAACATAATTCACAATAATCAAGTGTATATTTGAAATAATGACGTTTCTAATGCAGAATAAACTATTAAACAAAAATACATGCATAACGCAATTTATGCAACAAGGTAAATACACATTGAGTAAATGAAAATACGACCGTATTATAAGTATATGATATAAAATCAAATTAAGGAAAGCGCCGTTAAACGATCATGACTAATAGCCGTATTCATAGTCCTTCCTTGAGGAATAAGGATTCCTTAATTGTTCCTTATTAGTTATTCTACATTTCATTAACCTCCCTTGATCGATCAAGGAACGTTAAAATTTATGAAGTGTAGAATGAGGAACAAGGAATCCTTACTCAAGAAAGGACTATGAATACGGCTATAAGATCTTGGATGCTTAACAATATTATTCGCGTGAATTTACGTGCAAATCTTCGCTCTGGCAAACCACGCACCGTTACTTTTGGACTCGAAGGTAAATACATAACGCTCTCAATAATTAAGGCGAAATAATGTGAAAATTCGCGGTAGCAAGGAACGGGTAAATCACAAAAGTTGGCAAAACACCTAGAATCGTGCTCAATTATCCAATCAACGAATGCAGCTGGCAACAGCCGACTCCTTGGAGTATCTCCGTTTCGCGAACGAGTCAACCGCTATGGCCTGCGGCTTTTTTTGGCGCGCGGCAACATTCGCACGGCGCCAATAAACGCAGCCGCCCCGTTTCGGGATCCGCGTGCATCGCAATTAGTGCCGCGGAAAATCTGCACGACGGACAGTTAATAACGCGCGCCAATAATCGGGCGAGGCGCATCGATCACTCGGGGAGGCATTATCGATTGGCCTCGGCGAAACCTTATCCCGCGCCGCGCCGCGCCGCACGATGGGCAGCCTCCTCTTCTCTTGGGATCTGGGTCGTACCCTGAATTCAGCCTGCGTGCGCGATATCTACGATTACCGCGTAATTGCCTGCGTGCCCAGGCCGCGGCCTAAAGAGCACCTAAAACGAGGGCCGGACACCGTGATTATCGAGTATCGAAAATTATAATGCTCCGTCTCGCGTGCATCACCGGTATTAAATGGCGAGAGGTATAATTTCGCGGCGATTTTTGAGGGAAAGCAAAGCTCGCCGAGCGCGCATACCCGTAACACGGTAAGTTTTACGACAAACAGATTCACGGTGCCCGCTGTGGATTACGCACGATAAAGTACAATATTAATCCCTTGAGTAATGTCCCGGTTGCACTTTTGTGGTTTTCTTCAAATACATTAACCCTGATTTCGACCGCACTTTTATCCCAAAATGCGTATACTTATTTCCGAGCTCTGTTTGCCTAATACGAATCGTTAACGCTAAATTGAGATGAAGAATAATGATAAATGATGATAAATGGTGAAACTACAGACCATTATCCAATGGTATTATTGAAAGTAAGTAAAGCGTAGAAGTATCCTCAAAGGGTCAGATTCTGACATAGATTGTAATAATTTATTCATATGAGAGAGGAAACCATGCGCGACTGCGAAGCCGTAAACTACTTTGCACTCTAAAAGTTGAATAAATAATCGTCAAAAATTGTTAATTTTTTGAAGAACTTTATCTTCACCATAGCGAATCCACAAACAAATTATAGTAAAACTATCCTCGAACGCGGATGCTACGTGATTCCAAGTTATGCACGCTTGGGATTTTCAGAGAGCCTTTGACTTGTTATAGAACGCGAGAATATCCAGACTCATAAATAAGTCCTATTTGCATACGCGTACACGTTCGCGTTTCGCGGCTTTCAAACTTCATTAGCAAAGTTAGCGAACAGCCACGGAGAGAAGCGAAAACTAGAATCCACTTAATCTGGCCGCACGCCGACCCTAATGCGAGATACACATTTCACGTTTTTATCGATGCGGACGCCAGTTTGCGCGAGCACCACCAGCGGATATCGCTATTCGTCACAAGCTCGTTGCCAGTCGCACGGCTAATGTTTCAACGTATCCGAGCGGAAAATCAGAGTTCCTTGGCGCCCAGCACGAATAACATCGCACCTTGAACGATCTCTAAAGACACAGGCGAATTCATTCGCCAGGAAAGACGCAATTTACGTTCCACGGCCGAATTTCTATTTGTCCGTTTTCCAAAGTTTATGTCATTAAGTTGTTAGAGCCGGTACAAATTCATATCTTTAAGCAGCACTCCTATATGTTTCATTACAACGTGGAAATGTTCATAAACGTTTCGTTATAATTTGCATGCTCGAGTGGCATTTACTTTCTAAAATCCATTTCTTTTGATCGTACGCGCGTAGGTACTTGTCGTGTCACGTGCTCCCTGGATACGGGTTTCTTAGGAGATCCCAAAGATTCTCTCTAATTTTCTCACCATCGCGATACCTGCGGTAATGACGGTAATTACGCGGAATCAGGTAATCGGGATTTTCGTAATAATACGAGAGACGGCCGGTGATCGCATAGTCGTAACGAGCCGTTTCTAAATCGCTGAAATCGTGATATCGGAGTGTTTGCCCGGCCTCCGTGTTCTCGCGTTCAGATATGCGCGTGCCATCTTCGATGAGGAGAGCGAGATGATGCTTCGATGGTGGATCACATAGTTTATCGCATCTCGAATGTACGCGGGGAACGTATGCCTCTCTTTTTGCACGCTCGCAGGCACGTATATCCCCGGCTTAGCCAAGCTTCGATATATTCTCAGTCAGAGTAACAATTTCGTAATCCCCTAATTACAAGGTAAACGGGGTTGAGTATAGCCTGGCAGCCATTAAGGATGTCTTACATATTGAGGATACAACATATCCATCTTACCCTCTTTATTTCAGAGCGAGCACGAATATTTTCTTTTGGAAAAATATAAGATATATATATATTCGTTAGGATCTAATAGTAAACGTCGGTCGTAAGTTTTGTTGTTGAAATACATTATTCTGTTGAATTGATATCAAAATATATTAAAAAACCATGCGATACAGATGAAATGACTAAATTCTATGTATACATCTAATAAAAATCAATTTTTTTGTAAGAGCTACATAAAAATTCTGAACTATATGTTACTTTTTAGCTGCGACACATTTTTCTAGATACCTACTCTTACTGTATGCAGAACGCGTTCCATTTCTGATTTATGTATTACAAGCAAATGTGTACAGTTAAAAATTATCGACGGTACGGTAGTCTCCACCTTCTCTTGCTACGTATTTAATTATCACGTCGCTCGAAGCTCGCATCCTCGAAAGAACGCACAATGTACCGTAAACCATGCATAGCTAATTAGGCTAATAAACTCGGGGCGCGATCCGAGCCCGGCACGAGAAATCCCCTTCGCATAAATACGTCCATTATCATAACTCGTCCATACGCGGGCGGCGAGGCGCGGAAGAGACGTAAATTTTCGCCATTTTCTACGCGTGATAAATTATCGCGGTTCCGATGCGCGCAACACACACACACACACACACACATCGCGGTTTTTCCGAGGACGGCGTGTAAGACTCTCTGGCCTATTCCGCCCACATGAAGGCCATGGGCCTCTGGTTGCCGGTCAGGAGGCACGCATCAAGGCGTGTGTGCGTTATCCTACGATAAATGGCCATTGATTCATCGCGGGCGCACGGTGTCCCGATAATAAAATACTTCCATGTAATTAGGCACGCGAGAGTACCGGCTGATACGCTCGACTAGTTAGACGCGATCGATCGACGATGGCGGATGAAATGCCGGATATGATGGTACTCGATTTAAATACCCGCATGTGCCTATTAGCGCGTGGGTCGACTTTCGTAACGCGACGGATGGGATTATCGTCGGCGTTCCGAATTGTTCCCGAAGCGCCGACTGTAAAACGATAATCAAAGACACATAATGAAGCATTCAGTGTAATAGCACACACAATTCAAAGGAATAATAAGTTACTACTAACTGCTCTACATTATGTAATACAAAACAGATTTTAAGATGTATTATTAAATTACACAGATATATAATTTATTTGTTTCTCGTTTTTTCATTATTAATTAGGATATCTTATTTATAAATATATCATATTTTTCTCCTTGTTAAGTATTGTGCTGTGCATTTTTTTTTTACAATAGCTTTTACTTGAACGGCAACAATAACGCGAATATATTTTCTTACGAAGAAAAGAACACATCTACAAATTACAGTTCTGCTATTCAAATGGTCTTAATTAATATTGATGTCAGAAGAGCCTAAATACCACCACCTGATCGTCTTAGATTGGATTAATCGTTTCTACTGTGTGTAACCATATTTTCCGCCGCATCTACTTAATCACCTTTAGTATATCTTTAGTGTCTACCATTCCAGTACATCTACCTATCGCAAATGTTCGTCTTAGTAGCATCGGCCGTAGGCGGCGATATGGATCTTTCGTGCCGGATCCTCGTTTCACTTCCTCTTCTGCATACCTGATATATTCTTTTGCTAAATGTACCCGATCTTAAACACAGTGTATGTCAAATTGCAATCCATAATTTTGTTTATCTTGGTGAAATAAAATTCCGAAGGAAAACCGCCGTGCTCGCGAGTGATAAATTAATTTATAAAGTAGTAATTATATAACTTCTACGTCACGCACTAATGATATTGAGCGTAACAGAGTTATATATAAAACAATAAGCCACTACGTGAAACATTTCAGTGATATATGCATTAAACGCAACCAACTGTGTTTAGAAAATTCCGGAATTTAATTAACTGACAATGAAAAGCAACCCAAACGACGTATATCTGAAAAGTTGCTACATCATAACGCCGGACATATAACTTTCAACTAGATTTTTATGAAGATAATCGAAAGTTGCGTATAGCATTCAACCTATTAAAACTAAAGTCAGAGATAACCAGTGCGCGCAAGTGAAACCGGTCTCGAACAATCGCGTATATTTACCTTTTCAGCCGCTTAAATAATCCCGTATTACGCTCGATCCTCCGTCTGTGTGCATATTGCCGGACGAAGATTAGTCTCGGCCAAGTCACCACGACGGCGCGGCGCGGCGCGGCGGTGCGCCGCCGTGAACGACTTTATCGTCGAGCGAGAGGTCGTAAACAGCCGACCGCTTTCACGAGACTTACGGCGGGTTAGCATGCGGCGTGCTCGAGTTCGAGTTAGGCGAATCAGTTTGATCTGCGCATTAGTTTGAACCCCGTGAAGAAGAGGCGCGGGCAATCGTCTTGCCACACACACACACACGACTCGCAGACACGGTTTGACCTGCATAAAATCATAAATCACAGCACGTGTAAATACGTATACGGGGTGTCGCAATTTACGCCGCTGCTCGACCTCGTCGTCGTTCGTTCTTCGTCTAATTTAACGAGGATATCCAGCCGCTGTCCCGCTGATATATCGCGCTTCTCGTACAGAGCGCTCTTCATAAACTTCGTATCAAGGTTTTGATTTAAGAAACATTCGATCGAGCTATTCTTCTTTAATATTAAATATTTGTACGATTAAGTCTCGCTATGATGCTATCAGAATATGTCTAATTAAATACTAATTGACTGTTTGCGCCCCTAAAACTTCATTCCTTCTAAATCTCTAATCTTGAACGTTAAATCACCGAGATAAGCCTTCGGAATTACAGTACGAGTCAAATTTTCATGTAAGGAAAACGTTTACTTTAAGTGTATCGAAAAATTCGATAAAGTTCAATGCAAACTTCACGAAGCACCCTGTATAAATTCTCACCGCCTCTCTCGAGGATTCTATTACACGCTCTGCTCACCTGCTGCGACCGTGTACGCGCCACGCGGAGAGCTACCTTATAAATCTGCGATTCCTAGCGTAAATCGAGCCGGGGCGATTTCTCCTGACGTGGTAACATTTTCCGGATAATTTATGCGGATACGCCTAATCAAGTCGACGGATTGAGTCAACGTCCACGCAACGAGCTCGCTAATTGATCGAAACGTCTCATACGTCGATTAGATCTAATCGAGGGAGAACTAGATCTCGCGAAATTTCGATCGCGCGCGAGTCGTCGCTTCCGCGGAATTCCCGCTTCGGAGAATAAGCTGCGGAAAAAGCGGCGACAGAAGAAAATACGTACGTGAACGGCCGCAAAGGCCGTCACCGTGCACACGCGGGCTCGTTAATGCTCTCCAATCCGACTCTCTCGAAGCAGCACCCGCTTGAACTTCGGCCGCGGTCGTTTGTCGTACTTGCACCTCTTTGCCCGGCGGGCGTAAACGCGGCACGACGCCGCGATCTCCTGCGCTTCCTCTTCCTGCTCCGTCCCACCTCTTTTAAGCGACCGCGCGGCTCGGCTCGGCTCGACTCGGCTCAGCGCAACTCCCCGACCAGCTAATCGGCGACAAAGCGGCAGCTTCGCCAACTACGGGATTACAGTTAGGCACCCGGTGATCTCTCCAGCAGGGAATCCGTGGGAAGAGGAAAGGAAACGACCGAGGGAGAGAAAGAAGAGGATATAACAAGGGGAGTCTTGAGCTGCCGCTGCTTGAGGAACGCGGAGAATCAATGACGAGGAAGCAGAAGCGTGTTGTTCGGATGACGTACCGAGAGACCCACTTCGTACACCACGAGACTTTGTAACATTGGATGATGACTAGGAAGCGGATTAGCTATTTGTGTTTAACTTTCAATACGTATTTTTACACGCTTTACGCGATCTCGTGCTCGTGTCAAAATGAATCGAACACTTCTAGCAATAATGACTAACACTCTAACATTCTTTAATCGTTACCCTTAGACGTTACAAATTCTTCAATTTTATAAACCAGACATTTCTAAACGTATCTTTGGAAATTTTATTAGCAATATCGCTCGCCAAAGTGAAGAAGCACATTGCAGCTGTCTTTACGACAAAAATAAAAGAGTTTACGTTATAAATATGTAAAAAGTACAGCTTCTGAAAAACTTAAGGATAATTTTGTTATTGTTCTTCATGCTTAGTCAAGTAATTGACGGTCATGCATGCTGTTATTTCAAGAGTAAGTAGAATAAACGTTATGCACATAAAGCCCTCGCATCCTGTGCGATTTTGCACAATAGGCGATTATCTAAAAGACAGCGTTTAGATTTCTTGAACGGGCAGTGCGCTTCCGCCACCAGGCAGATTGTCAACAGACTTTCTCGCAAATTCCTACGTTCTCATCGCGTACACCGCATCGGTATCACGGGAGGAATGGTACATGCAACGTGGGCATGTAGACATTAAGGTGTAGAGAATCCGAGCGACGTGAGACGGCCGGAAAATCGCGCGGAGATTGCTCGAGACGAGTCGGAAACTCAGGCCCCCGCGGGGCAGCTCCAACGGGATCCCACGAAACCGAAACAACGTTGCGCTTTGTTGCAATCAAGGTGGCGGAATGAAGGAAGTGAGCACGACCAGACGGAGGAGAGCACCGCAAGCGTCGAGCGTTGAAGGCGGAATCGATGGACGAAGAAAGAGAAACGAGAGAGGAGAGAGCCTAACGAGACACGCGAGGAACTACCATCATCAGGAAAGAAAGGCAGTATAAATAGGTGCGGGAATGTGAAGTACGAAGATACGTGGGTCGAAACGTGGTCATCAATACTTCCGCGAGGATATACTTGATGCTGAGAATTTTGTCTAATAAATCATTCGCAATAAACAAAAAACAGCGTGAACTCTTTAAGAAAAAAATGGGAAGAAATTCTGTTCTTAATAATTCTCAATAATTCGTTTTTATCAATAATGAAAATATCAATCATAAATATAAAAGAAACACATCAAGTGGTTTATAATGAGAATTATATCTCATTATTTTTTTATCTTCTAGAAAATTATATTGAAAAATTATATAACTGTGGTTGCATTGATATAATTCGTTTCTCTATTTATTTAGACAAAAATTTACTCGTTCACCGCGTTCGCTTTTCATGAGTCATCGGGAACGATCATTCAAAGTAAACCGTGTACATTCGCTTTTACTTAGCTACGAAAGGGCAATCCACCTCTAAGGGTCTCTCGCGCGGATCGTGTTCAGTCCCGTAAGAAGCGCCGCGTGCGTTTTACTGTAATTAAAACTAACAACTGGCGGCGCGTTTCTTACCGTTTATTTTTCCCGTTCGAAGCACGCCGGAGCCCATTAGTTCGTCGCCCATCGTCTCTCAGCCTGCCCGCGCACCAGTCAGCTAATCGGCGACAAAGCGGCAGGCTTCGCCAACTACGGGATACAGTTAGACATACGTGGATCCGGCCAGCTGAGCGAGCCACGAAGACGGGCGGAAGAAAGGAACGGGAGGGAGAATACGGGAGGCACGCGAAGGGAGCATGAACACGGAGGTGATACCGGGAGGTAAGAAAAGGTAGCGGGAAGAGGAGTGTATGGTAGACGTACGAAAGAGTGTACGGTATGTGTGTGAGACGTAGAGAAACAGAGAGGTGTGCATTCATTGAAACGGAGAGAGGCGGAAGGGACCGTTGGACCCTTTTACGAGAAGAGGAGCCATATAAATGGGATGGACGCGCGAGAAACACGAAGGCGTGCGAACTGAGCGTGTAGCTCATGTTCAAGTAAGTGGATAGTTAACGTTAATGTTGCTGCAGGGAGTCCCTCCTTAATCGAGACACACAAAAGAGTCGCGCATATCCCACACTCGGTTGCAATTAAAGCGGCCGAGCGCGCTTTTCCCTTTCACCCGGTTACCGTTGCAGGACGCCCCGCTTCGTAGGAGGGACTGTTACATGAACGATCTCGATATCGGGACACGCCGAAAAAAAATATCGACTTTACTCGATCCAAATCGAGGCTCGATGAAGTGATTTCCCCGTTTCGCGTGTGTGTATCGTAAAGATATTACATATTGCTTTTAATCGATCCCAGTAGATTAATATCACTTCGAGTTTATTATTACGAGATAATGACGCGATAACCATCGCCACGATAACCACATTTACTGTACCAGGAAAATCGAACACTCGGGTATTATCGTTCGATAGTAATGGTTATATCTCGGAATTGATCTCCGCACTTTTTATGTCCGTTATTGTACGAATGTTCACGTATCATAAAAAAAATATTTTATATAAACATTATTTTTGTCCGACATGAGTTCTCGAAATATATATGCCCGTTTAAAGGCTTGAACGATCATTATATATTTTCCAAGGTAATTTAAGGCAAAGCGTGTTTCGTGACGCGAACACTAGCGGGTTAATCCTCGGTCAGGCTCCTTTCAGCTATCGTCCAGCGACTACCTCTTCCTGCCGTGAGCTAATCGACGACAGAGAGCAACAACTGCGCCAACTACGAAAATACAGTTAGATATCCGCGGATCCGGCCAGCTGAGCCTCTCGCGGAAAGGGAGAGAAAGGGACAATGCGGGACGAAGAGCAAAGAGAGCGGACCGAGAGAGAATGGCGCAGCCGCTCGACAAAGCGGAATCACGGTAGAAGGGAGAGAAACGGCCTGCCGGGGAAGTATCTGCCCGGTGTACTCGACGAAATACGTAAATAGATGCACAGAATGGGCAGAAGATGCGGGGGCGTGTGAACCGAGGCCTAAGAACCCTACGTGGTGGATGGGTGTGTCCCAGCTTCCGCATACTCCTTCGCGGTCACCGCGTTGTTGTTATCTTCCGCAACGCGACGCGAGAGGCAACGCGGAGTCGCGTGTGCGGTATAAGCGTATAACGTTTCTGCCGGTTGCTTCACATACGAGACAAAGGCTTACGATAAAAGCGCAGTCGACCATCACACTAAAAGTATTCAAACATGGAGATCTACGTTATTTCATTTCTTAAACGAGATCTCCTTAAACAATCTAGAACGTATAGATTCCAGATAGATATTTAGCAATAATCTAAAAAGTATATACAGTCATAAAAACATTGAAACCATCGTTTCAAATTCTTTCGTTTTCTTAACGAGTTTCGACACTCTATATTACGAGTCTAATATTCTTGTCAAATAGTTATGATTAAAATTATTTTTGTTGTGTAACGTTTTTTAAGTATTTTTTTTTTAAATACTTACCGGGAAGTGACAGGCCACATGTGAGAACGTGATCCGGTAAGTCGTGGATAGTCCTTGGTGATGCTACATCGTCGATACGCTTTTTAGTTCCTGAAACCAGAACGAAAGATCTTGTTACTACCACATCTGCGATAACAAGAGTATCTCTTAGCCTTTTGCACGTTAATTTGACAGCTGAATTGAATACCAGCAGAAATCAGTAATTGAATCCAATATCATGTATAGGGTCAGCAACACAAAACCGACAGCTGAACGAATCTTGATGTGATTCATCCAGATTCATTCGTCCCCAAATAAGATCGAGTAATTGCTTTTTGATGAGTCGGAAATTAACTGACAATTTTATAACTGAATTCATAAAATCATTTTGTAATTATATAAAATCTTTTCTATAGTTTAGATCAGATCATTTTTTGTTATCTGAATATTTTGTAAAATCTTTTTACTAACAAGTTGTAGATTATTGATAAGAAAATGTGATTCAAAATGAAAGTTATTTCTTTCCTTACGGAAAAGGTCTTGGTGATCAATTTTGATTTTTATTCGATAAACGATGTGTGTTAAGAGCTTAATTAATATTCGCAATTAAACATACTAAAATGTTAAACAATCAATTATAAAACTTATTATTATTCGGCGTATTATCGATTCGAGTAGTAGCATTCGATGTTCAATTTCTTCTGCTAAACAAACGCGCACGTCATGCTGAACTATTAAAAATGAAAACATATCTCTACGATGAATAATGCCAGCATGCTTCATCGAACCATTAAATACGTCTCTACGATTAATATCCGCTTTACGAGATACAGAGATCGATCGAAGCGCGCGCTCGCTACCGAAACGAAGCGCGTTTATCGATTAATCGCGATCGGAAGCGTGCGCATCGGTGGCCCGATAGCGCGAGCACGTACATTACGCACGTGCGTACACGCATGCAGAAACGTACATTGGACCGTGCTAGCCCGCGAGCTTGACCTTCGGTTGAAAGGCTCCCTCTAATTCCACCTTTTAACCCTCGTCACCTTCTGTCAGAGACCGGCAAAGGTGAACGGCGAAATGTGCGCGCGTATTCACCTTCTTCTCCAGGCGTATACGCATCGCGATGCATCACGCGCACGACGGAGCACTTTCTACCTTCGTGAGTAACACGTCGAATAATATGTATCTCACGTCTCGGCATTTTAAATAGCGTTACTACCGCGAGTAGCCGGCGCGAATACCGGACGTCTCATTCATGACGGCGCAGAAATAATCGAAAGTAAGCGAGCGCGAGCGGCGCGCGGCGCGCAGGCGTCTCGTCAAAGCGCATTCACTTATGCAGAACTGCGCGCCGGCAGATCTCGCGGGAAATGTAATCAAGCATAAATCAACGCCGGTCGATTTACCTTTTCTCTATACGACGCTCTCTCTCTCTCTCTCTCTTTTCTTTTCTTTTTTTTTATTACTCGAAGATCGACGACAACGTAATTAATGCTGATTACTACTAGCACATTATTAACACGAGCGGCTCGGATCATTCTCCACGAAATGCGCGAAAAAAGTTTATCGTTTACACCTGTACACATTTAGTGCCGGTCGTTAAACCGGTTACGGAGAGTTTTCCCACGTACTTAGCATCGCGAACCGCGACGATGCCATGCCGGGCGTCGCATTGGGAAGCCTCGTGGCTTTTCGCGCTAATCGTCGGCCACGCGACGCCCCGTGTGTATCCAATTAGCAGACGCTATTTGCACACGGACGCTTATTAAACGATTATAAGACGTTTCACCGGAGACGCTAATTGCGGGTTCGCGCGGCCTCGCGACGGTTCAAACTTTATCGCGTCCTCGCTCTTGTTAGGTAAATTGATCCGCAGCGAAATCGGGACGCGATTGCCGTCCACGATCTTGCCCGCCGGGCTGCGCCGACTTTACGCCGATGCGGTAAAAGCGCTTGGCTATTAAACGCGCGCGGAGATACGATCAATTAGTGTTCGCCGTGCGCCACGCGAGAAGCGACGACGTGCCGCGTTTGTCCCGACGACGGGAACGTGTCTGCTGGCGGATGCCACGCGAAACGCACGTGGACTAGTCCGCACGCGAGTATACGCGAAGTAAAGTGAGTTGTATCGTGAACGCAATTTGGATTTGCGAGAGGACAGTCCACGAAAGTTATGCGATCAGATTAGAAATCTGTTCACATAATTTTACTCAGAATTAATTGGAGCATATAAGATCGTGTAACTCAGTTGGATCTCTGAAATATAAATCGCAAATTCTCTTAGCTGCTTATAATTCAGTAACCACTTACACCTTGTTTTACTTGTTATTAGTCCTCTTAGTATCTGCGATTTAGAGAAAGTACGTAATTTCTAAGGCAATCTGCGTGTAATATATAGATGGCACTATTTCTATGATGAAAAGTTGAAAATATACTGGCCATTTCAAATCGCGATAACTCAACAATAAAAAATTGTATCTCAATTTCCAACAGAGCTTTCAAGTTTAAAGTAAAAAAACAATTTTTTTCAATTCCATACACGAGCTCAAAATTGAAGCTTTTAATCAACTTTGCACGATCGCGATTTGGAAATAACGATAATTAAAGCAAAAATTCCTTAGAACAAATTTTCTTCGCGAAAGGAAAAACTTGATGAGATTTGATAGCAAAATCTTTAAGCTAAATAAATCTTTGATAATAGCTCTGCAATTATCTTTACAAATTTTATGCATTTCGTCGCTGAATTGAAGCGATCTATATTTATTTAATTGAGAAATATGATCTTAAACATAGAGAAAAGAAAAACCCGGGTAAAAACCGTATTAACATATCCGCTAAAGTGCTGCTAATCGCGAACAATTCCAATCAATCGCCATGACGTTATACTAACTACTCATGCATATCGCCTCGGCAATTACCGGAGAATCCACAATGGCCGTCTCTCCTCGTATGGCTATCTGTCCCGGAATTATTCTACCGGAGGCCGTATTCAATCAACAACCGATAACTAATATCGTTCCTTCACATAGACGAACAGCACTGAGTCCACTATCGATCCGCGTTGCAAACACACAGTCGGAAATTCACTCTTACGCGTTTTACAGAACGGCGATGACGGGCGTGACAAGCGACCCAATTTTCCTGCCAGGTGCATTCACGCGACATGCACCGCACATGCACGAACGGCGGGACCGGTCCTCTCTTCGTGCGCGCCAAGCTCAGAGCCGGAGAATAACTTCGCGGTTTTGCGGTATGTCGTAGCGGCAGCCGTACCGAGATTCACATGCAAATTTTCATGCTCGAACTCATTACGCGGAGGAATGGAGCGGGAGAGGGGGAGAGTGTTAATTACGCGGTAATGACGTCTATGGGCGTGTACATTTTACGAGACAACGGACCTGATGCCGCCGCAAACGCAATTTTGCGAGAGGCGTTGTCGGCGCAATGGCGAAAACAAAGAGAGACGACTGTAAAAAAAAAACACAGTTATCGATGATTTATCGACGACGGTTCTCCGAAGAACTCATCCATCACTCCGATGGAACTGTAAAAGAACGCGTGCGAGACTTCTTCTCTCAGTTTCTCTTTCATCGTTCTTCTTCTGTGGGAAACCATGAAAGAGCAGTTATCTGAATAAATACGTAAATCTTCATCGCTCTAATCTTCGAGCCAATAGTCAATAATTTACGCAATGGCGCTCGTAGAGATAACAATATGTAAGTCCTACGAATGCTACTGATCTGTCGATTTTTTATTTGCCTCTCTAATTCTCCGTTAGTCGTGATGTTTCTACTAATGCGAGCAATCGCGCAATTTGTCTATGAAATAAAGCACAAAGCCAGGTATACGTAAAAAATCTTTTTTTATTAATTATTAGAAATAAGAAAATTTAATTTTAATTCTTAATATGTATATTTATATTTTACCAATTGTATATTATGACAATTTTGTTTCTCTTAATATTGTTTATATTTTATATTCGTCTCTCATCTAAAATTGAATTTTATACCATTGTGTACTGTTTCGTTTTAATTTATCGATATTATTAGTTTGTAGTTAATTTTGCAGTTGAGCAAATCAAATTACCAAAGTCAAATTAGCAGAATATTATGAATATGATTGTTCGATACCGACAAAAAGATAATGTACATCATCGCGCACGGTATCTAAGTAACAATAACGATTAATATACCCCATACAGCTGATTACAGTATAAAATACCGCTCCCCCATCCATGAATTAACGGAAGCCAGTATCGTTTTATTTCTCGCGATAGGAACTTCCGCTAGGGCAAGTGCGGTTTTATTACTTTATCATTATTTTATCAATAGAGCCATAAATCATGTTCGATCATATTTGTTTCATTACTAAGAAACAACATAATGAGGATACGAGCAGTTGGAAATAGCGTTTTCCCCGCGATTTTCCTTAATTCATAAGCGCGTCGCTCTTCCGCCTGTGTAATTACGTTTATTCACCGTGGTAAAATAACGCGACGGGACATTATGTCGTGGCGGTCCTAACAATTACGAGTGAAATTAGTCGCCGATAATAATTGTAATTAAGTCGAATACGCGTCTCGAGATAATAAGCGGGAAGTGATTATCGCCAATAGATCAGTGGACATTATTTATGCAAATTGCATGTAGCTACCGCCGCGAATCCGCCATCGCGCTTCCCCTCGAGCTGTTTCTTCAACGAAGACGATTTCTAATTTCTTGTAGTCGTCGAAAACGGACAAGTTCGAATTCATTGGCGGATAATCGATACACGCGCTGATCGATACACCGTCGCGTCGGTCGTAATTGCCGATTATCACGCGAGAAACACAGCTGACGAAACCGGCCGCCTCCGTTCGGAGATAATGCACCTTCTTTGTTCGATCCACTGAGAAACGATCGGGAGACACGCGACCATATCTATTAGGTCATAATTTAGAGTAAACAAATTTATACGAGCCCGAGAATCGGGTATCCCGAGCGCGCGGGATTTCGCGGAAGGGAATACGGCGGCATCACGCGAGAGACTGCAGTATCGCGCACTGCAGTAAACGTCCAAGTGATTTGCGATAGAAAATCGCAATTATACTTCTGTAATAGAAACGGTTGAAAAAGACTGCACGCCGATACGCATAAATCACGTTTTAGATTAGAAACTTTCGTATTATATAACTTCCGCTCGCTTCAAAATTTGCGAATAATCCCGCTCGGTCTTGTATTTATAGATATTAGGTGACTTAACGCGTAGCCTTAAATAACATTTTGTTAAAAATGATTTGACGCAAGCGTGATTGAAGCAACGAGAACTCGATTGAACGTCTTTCAATCAATTAGAGTAGAGTAGGGTAGATAAATGTGAATGAATGCACTTGCGCAATATAAGTAGAAAATAATTGTCGAGATGAGCGTTAAAGTGTATCGGCGAGAAATAATTTTCTCATTACAGCTAATAACCATCGGAGAGTTTATAATTCACTTGAGCGAATGAACCTCGTGCGAGCGCGAAGTAGCTTCCTTCTCTCGGACCTGCGTGGGATCATTGACACAACGAATTGAATGGAAAGGAAGAAGGGAGAAAGAGAAAGAAATAGAGAGAGATAATAGGAGCGGGAGATATATGGAGAGACGATCGAGGTCGCCGATAGGCAATCGGATGCCGCTGTTGCACGCTATCCGTCACGTCTAAACGCAGCCGCCGCGACGTGCTCCTAAAAACGATGAGATAGAAGCCATCTTCTATGCAGTGACTGTCGTCGGAATCGCGAGGTCGTTCACTGATCGTCCGGCTGGCGATTCGAGGCTTTGCCGTATCTCTGAATTCTACCGCGACGAAATCGATATAGTTACATCTATCATGCTAAACTTTTCCTCCCAAATTGTTATTGCCAATTGCATCATCAACACAATTTTTTTCTCGAGAACAATAAACATTTCTTTTCAGAAAAAATTAGGTGATCGTAAAAACTGTGACTTAATTACGAAGGCAATAGAAAGTTCGACAAATTGTAAAAGATTTTAATGAACCGCTCTTTGTATTTTTTCTAGTAATTTAGAAAACTATCTTATTAAAAATATGAAAACTGTAAGTAATTTAAAAAAAATTAAATTAAATTTTTAGAAAATTTAATCTTATTTTTTTTTAATAACATTTTTCAACATTTTTTTTTCTTAACTGATGAATGTATCTGCAACTAATATACGTTTATTAAGTATCTATAAGCCGAGTGACAAATTACGTTAGACAATTAGAAAATTAAAATGAAACGTAGTTAATAATACAGCAGCACTTCGTCTACTACGTTTTAATGGTAAAAGCGCTGCCTAACGGTCGAATTAATAATTATTACCTCCAGGATAATACCACTTCCCATGACTTAAGCCGATTAATCACGTTAGCATTGGATCAGTTTAATCCCAGTTTTTAGCGGTTAACTTCCGCGATTCGACGCGCGCTAGCACGCGACTTAACATCATGATTTATAGCGCGAAAGCGCAATCAGGCGGCGGCGGCGCGCGATGATTTTATTTAGCGACTTCTCCTCCGCTATAGCACCGGCTGACAGTTATCGCGATACGCGGTAATTAGGAGCGGAGGATGAAAAACGGCGTAACAAAATCCGCCCGTCGTTTTTACGCGGCGCGCGAGGAAAGTATAACGACCGATTTTTCAGTTTTTATTCCTCAACTCGGCGTGCACCGTGTGCCCCTAATCGCTTCACTTTATATGGTACTCCGTTCTTCGCGCGCGCGTCACCAATCTATTATACTTCAGGATCAATCAGGCTCGAAAGACCGGACCGAAGAACGGAAGAACGCACTCGTCTCGCACTCGGTCTCGTTTCGCCCGCGGTGGATGTTCTTGTATTTGGGTTAATGCATGTTAACGCATCAAGTCCGAAACCACTCCCAGCGCCATAAATCTTCGTCCTCGGATTTATTGTCGCTACACTAGACACAGTGTATCATCTTACGAATAGTTCCAACGCGGAATTGTTGCCGGACCCGAGGCAAGTATTCGCGAGATACTCGTGAATGCTTCAAACTTCAATTGCTAATCAAGCAAGGTATTCAATTTTATCTGTACATGTGTGATCTTTCAAATCTTGTATAATTGGCTATTTTATTTAATTTTTTTATTAATATCTACGCATATATCTATAGCATAGAACTGCAGAGATAGAATTCTTCATTAGTTTGCCGGCTCATGTATCTATAAATTTAAAATTTTGTTTTTAATAGCAATACGAATCCTCCAATTCTCTTTCATTACTACGCGACTTTCTCATTTTGTTAAAAAAAAAATCATATAATGCATATAAATTTATATAAATGCAATATTCGTTTACAAATCACACTTATTGCATCAAGAAAGCCGTATTGTGTGCGAATGCAGTTCAATATCATCTCGTCTCATAGGATACGCGACTCGCCAGAGATTTTATGGCATCTTACCATTATGTGCAGTCGCTTAAAAAAAGCGAAGCGACCGAGTGACGACGTTCGGATTACTGCTTTACTATCGGCAATGCCATTGTTGATGAAATGAAAAGGAATATCCCGTTTCTCTTTATCAGATGCACATTCAAGCCGGATAATTTCATAGTCGCCGTTAACTCTCTCTCTCTCATGCTCGCATCAAATCTTAAAGCGATAAATACTTACGTGACGCCTAATAGAGTGCATAATATTATTTCGAAATAGAATTTAAAATTAGAGTTCTAATAGATTCCTTCCTTATTTGGTACGCGTCACGAGCTTTGGCAGATATTTCGAAATATAATATTCAGCTTTACTTCATTTTGAGCTTAACATCCTTAGATAAAGATTGGCAAATATTTAACTTGTTTATTAAGAGATGTAATCCGCGATTAAATTAAATAATTTTAATAAGCCATTTCACACATGAGAATCTATTTTTCTTTCTTATATCCATTGATCTGTTCATACCGTCATTATTCTTGACGAGTTTCGTTTAGTGCCGATATAAAAGCAAATGCATATATGAATATATGTTTAGGATTACACGTTATTATGGTGTACACGGTATATTACAGGCTCCGGAGTCTGTCACGTCATGCGTCTGAGAATTCTAAGAGTTTAATGCTCTTCGCAAGTTCGTCTTCGACGCGGCTGCGGCAGTGCGAACCTATTCGCCGGCAACGAAACCGCCTCTATTAGCATAAGGCGATAGGTGTCGCGGACCGACGACTCGATTGACTCGTAAGCAAAGGTTGATTGGATCCTCTCGCTTTACGATGCGCCGTTTGCAATTTAAACGTTTCCATTCGCGACGTCTCGGGGTCTGGCGCAGTACGTTTCCGCGTGTCTACGACCTCTCGACATTTTCCCGCGGTTTCTTTGTTGTGAAAATGTACGAAGGGTAGAAACAACAATTTACTAGAAAGACCCTAACGGGTGTTTCGACCATCCGAGAATAACAAATGAATATTTAAAGAATTAGAGTTAAGCTGATAGAGCAGAATTATATTGGAGTTTTATCTTCTAAAAGATGGAAGTAAAATAAACCACAAGATAAAGTAAAATAAAACTAAAGCATAAAGCTTAGTTTATTTATACTCTTAATATATTGTAAGATTTTAATCTCCAATACAAATAATTTTATAATTGTATCTTCAGCTAAAAAATATAAAACAAAAAATTGCAGAAAATCAGAATTAATTTTTCGTATGTTCGTACATGCGAACACCATGATTTCTCCCAGAATGCCGCTCGCACTTTCTGTTCATTAGTAATGCGCAATAATTAATAGCTTTGCACTTTATGCATTTAACAAGCGATATTTAAAACTAGAATTCTTTCCGGTTAAAATTTTATTTTTCGAGATGCGAAATAAGCGAAATAAGCCAAACTGATCGTAAAAATTGCTCAATTATAAATGTGCGTTCTAATTAAAATAACGCATATTTGTTTAGATCGTAAACGGGATATAGTCTCTGTATGAGTCGCGCGCATAATTCGCTAAACGGTTACTCGGAGGATCACGAGCAATAATGTCCTTGTCAGATCCGGTAAGTCGGACACCGTGGCTCCTTGGGTGGTCTTAATCTTCAGTCTCTCCGTTTCCTTGGAGTCTCTCTGCAACTTCCTCCGTACAAACTCCGTGACTCTACTACTATAGAAATCTATCGTACCCATGTATTAGAAACTGTTTAGGATTCTTATATGGAGTTTAGCGTTATCGTAGTGTGATTGGCATGAATCCTAATGTGAAACGTGCGACACGTCATGAATAAATATCACAGCTTGGAATAATCATTGCAAATAACGCTTTTTTTTTTCAAATTAACGTAAGACGAACGAATAAAAATTTCAAAATAGATTTTTTGAATATTTTAACCGTATTTTGATATATTTTGCTGCATTCCATTTTGATATTTTTAAGGAATATCTTTGCAAGAATACTGTTCATCGCTAAGTAACTAAAAAATATGCAGCAAAAGCGTAGCAATCGAACAAATTCCCGATAATGTCTGCAATCTCCTTGAACCTGACCGATTTATCCTACGACAATTTTTACCGAGCATTATCCGGCATGTTCTCTATTTGGAGGTATCGACAATGAAATCTGGCGCAACCGGCTGTTAGCGGAAGCAGTTAACATCGCAAATGGAAACTGGAAACGATCTATGCGGCGGTCAACTTTCAAGCTCGAGAATCTCTCGGCTCGTCGATTCTCTAACTCTAAGAAAAGTTTACTGAATGTCATTAGACTTCCTTTGCGAATACGGAGCTAATACGTGCTAATTACAGCGTAGATCTACGTGAAATTTTCCGATAATCCACTTAACGTGTCGCGTGGGATTAGATTTTACAGCCTGCGTACTTCATCCTCCATTTTTTCGTCTCTTTATATCTATTGTATTATGATTTTTGCACGACTCTCTCACTCCTTTCATTCACTTAATAATCACTCAGATCATAATGATTCACATTTTCATCAATTTAAAAAAATTCAAAAATATCCTAATTTTACTGCAAGTCTTCTCCGTTCGTGAAAAAGATCCGGCTCCATAACCTTTTCTTTTTCAGTCAAAATATAAATAATTTCACCATTATTAATTAATTCATGATTGATTCGTGTTATACATATATTTGCACAAGGCCATTTAAAGTATACCTACATGCATGCAATATGCGGATAGCAAATATAATAATAATAATAATCACAAAAATTACGTGCCATTTTATCTGTAAAATATAATCCCACACTATTGGCTAGCATTTCGTCCTGCTCGTAACCTTTGTAAACTCTTCTTACACGCGCGCTTTACAGCTGATGCCACTTCAATCAGGTACGAGATTTTTTTTCCATGCAAAAAAAAGACCCTGTGCAGGAGGCCGCGCATTAATAAGAGGAAGTGTCTAATGGACTTCCGCTGTGTTGTTCTTTATTTTCTATAGCGTCCGCGGCGTTTGTTTGTAAATAACGTCATGGCGTAATGGGCCGTGTAATGCGGCGGCATTTATTCGGCTCGTTGAAGATCGCTTTGTTCACGGTCGGATCAAAAGATCCACCGGCGGCCGTGCTACCAGATTTTACGATGTCGTGATGGCAATTTGATCGCTATCTGCATTATGATTAATAGCGACAACTTCCCTTTCCACCTAATGATCCGAGGTGCGCCTCGACAATTGACAATACGAAAATTTTTGTGAAAGCGAAACGGGACAATAACCAATACATAAATTGAAAACCCATCGTAAGAAAGAGCTCTAAAAAGATATTCTTACACATTTATTTCACATCATAAATAAATCTATAAATTTATTTATTGTCTAATATTAACCGTGCATTAGCCATAGCACCTACATTCTTTCATGTAGAAATAATTTGAAAATAATAGAAAAAATATTGTTATTAAATTCAATAATAATAATCTCTTTTTTACGTCAAGTTTCTAATCAAAACAATTACAGGGAGACGTATTTATTAATTTAAAAGAGAATTTACTGCACCAGACTTTTCGATTGGCAACAGCCATTCCGAAGAAGCTTTACGATCAGCGATAACCTAATCAAAAATATCACATTAACGTTTCAGAAGGAGACGTTTACGGCGAATAAAAGACGGGGGAGAAGCTCATCTAACTCAATCGTCGTCGACAGGCGTAATAAGGCTCCGAATTAATCCAATTGTCCTGCCCATAATTGAATTGCGTAAGAAGCGAGAGAAATCGATAACCACCCTCGATAGGCGAATATACGGTCTCGGAGGGGCAAACAGTTGGCAATCTTTCTGTTAGCTCGTGCAAACAAGCACCCCGCGAACTTACTCTCGGACGCGATGAGTGTAATCGCGGAATACGGTTGGCCGAACGGACGATGTGTGTGTGTGTGTGTGTGTGTGTGTGTGTGTGTGTGTGTGTGTGTGTGTGTGTGTGTGATTCCTCGTTTTCTCGTCCCATACTCGACGCGCCGCGCCGCCGCGAGAGGTGAACAGCCTCCATTGTAGAAGCCGCTTGATTCCCGCTTAAGTAGATATGATTGAGGGCCGCCGTGGGGACGATCAATGAGCTACTAAGTATAGCCGGCCCATGAGTCCGGCAAACGTTCAATCAACCCGCGCGCAACACGGGATACACGGCTCGCCCGCCGATGTACCATACACGAAACGAAACGCTTCAATTGAATCGCGAAACCCCCGGATACGCACGGTGGCGATGCAGCAGCTCGCGGCGATACGTCACGCTTCGCTAACTGTTCGGGCTCTATGCCCGTAAGCAATCGTGTCACGAAAAATCACACCGCTCGCAATTGATCGCAAATCGTAAAGTGAGCAAGAGACACGTATATGTAGAAATCCGACCAATATGAAACACGCGCTGCGGCTCAATTTGCATATAGCTCGCAATTATCACACACAAATATTATAATAAATATCTCTAAAGAGAAATATGATTGTGGATACATACATAACTTTATTGCAATGTTACTAATTCATATCTCCGATAATCTGCGTTTAATACAAAATATTGTAAATTGGAAATAAATATGTAAGATTAAAAGACCATGTATATTCTTTATGGGATTTCGTTCCATAAGAGGGAAATAGTTTTTTATCTAAGCGCTCGTGGCGCGGTCGGTGAATTAATAAGGCGATTACGGAAGAAAAGCTTTTAAACCTCGGCGACATTAGCGCGGCTCCGACATTCTTCGCGGGGAAAAAGAAGCGTGGGAATGGTTGGCCATTCGACAAGTACGTCTCGATAGCGAGTCCTGTAAAATTTACTGGCTTTCACATGCCTCCGACGACACCGAGCAATAAAATTCCGCGGTGTGGCGCGAGAAACAATAAAGTGGGCGAATTAAATTGCGTCCTAGGTAGTTTCTCTTCACCTGCGCGGTATAATAATCCACCGCGAAAAACGGTGCTGCATCGGTATCAGCTGATCGTTAGCGCGTATTTATATTTCGTGCTATTTCTCGCTTTCGCGCGAGAACCTTTGACTTTCAGCCGCGCCGAGAACGTCGCGTCGTTCAGCAGCTATAATTACCGTTAGAGTAAGTGCACGTTCTAACGAAAACTCATTTTAGCTTTTCCATCAAAATATTCCAAGTTCGAATCGTGGGCACACAACGATAAATGATAAAGATGTTACTATAATATTTTTATTTTGTTAAACAAATATTAATACTTTGTTAAACATAAACAGAGAAATGTCATCTTCGATTTATTATTTTTTACTTATTAATTTTGCATTATTTTAATAATTTTCGCCGAAGTAATCACGTCAAGTTTCCAAAATATTAGAATAAGTCTTATCACTTTTTTATGTTTTGAGTTTGAGAGAAAAAAGTGCAATAAAAAATAATTTTTTTGTTCCTTGATACCTGAAGTTTAGAGAATGCTTAGTACCTGTATATTATTCAGAAATATTGAATATGTATGACGAGATACTTTAATTGTTACTACATTATTTCGGAAATACAAAAATAAATTAAGCACTACAGTGAGAGAAAACCGGGCATTCTAGTCTTAAGATTGGAAGCTGCGAAAAGCCACCGCGGTTCTTCCTTTTCGTTCTTTCTACCACTACGAAGTATGCGTTGCGGTTATTGCCGCTGTTAAAGTCCAGGTCCAGGTTGATGATTTTCTCGGCGCGGCAACACCAGTGTACGCCGCCGCATTCTTCCTGCGTGTGTCTTGTCGACCGTCTGAGAATTAACCGCCGCGATACGCGGCGATACGAGATCGGTTCTTGCGGGAGCCAGGATCTCGCGGCGCGACGCGTTCAAAGAATTTCCGCGAGTCATGAATTTTTCTGTCTGGAATGTGATTCAGAGCCAGTTGTGGATACTTAATTGAGCATCAAGATATCCGCGAGTGAAAACAGCTTCCAAAGAATCGGTACATGTCAAATTGGGATGGAAAACACGTCGATTCAAAGTCGTCGAAGTTATAAGAATGTGAAAATATGAGTTTTCCAGTAATCTCACGTAACATTAATCCGGTACTGTAAGAATCTTTATAAATAAAATTCAATAAAAAGAAATTGTTATACATCACTACATCAGTACAGAAACTCTGCTGAAGTATTATTTTTAACATACAATTTGTAAGTTGTTATACTGATATTAATCGAAATGCCAAGCATATTTAAGAACATAAACAATTTTCTTATCTATCCATTAGGATTGTAACTTCAATCAATGAAATAAATATCTTAATAGTACAAATAATCATAATGTTTAATGTTTCACGATACATATAGAACTAACTCCACCTTCATAATCCATTTATTTTTTGTCGTGTAATGGCATTCTATTCTCACGCGATAAGATTGATTTTCTCAGAAAATCTAAGGGGTAGCGAATATATTCCTTCCTACCTCACGTGCCTGCCGGCCTTCGCGCGCCGAGACCAAAGGAAGCGAAATCGAATGCATTCCAAGCTGCCATAAGTCATTCCCGACAATATCCTCCTCTACTCGCAGCACCCTCGCGCGTGGGCAGTGGCGTTTATGTCGCACGATGGGCGGATTATGTTCCACGGCATGCCGACAAACCCGCGCGTAAAGAAAAAACGAATGGATCGCGCCGACGAGATCGCCGAGCCGCGCCGTCAATGAGATATCCACGTGCTAATGAAACACGACAACCGGCGCAAAGGCATGTCCGATCGTATGGCGTGGTGTGCCACGAGCACAGCCACGCCAGCTATGCAGGTTACGGAACGATGACAGCAGAACGGACGTTACGGGAAAAAAGGACGACCGGTTCTTCGCACTTGACTGCCAAATACGCCAAAATAGGAGATAGGAAAATACAGATAGGATTATCGATATGAATGACTATTTTGACGGTGACTCGTCAGTTATTTTTATTTACGCACTTCGGGAAATCTTTATTATTATTTGGCGGAGTATATTTTCTCTTCCTTCCTTCCTTATTATCAGACTCGACAATCGAATGCTGAGAAATTACATCAGATAGACGGAATTATTTAGACTATATGTTTCGTATTGAAACTTGAACAAGCTGAAAATTCTCTTCTCTTTTTCTTCTAGGATTTAACGTAACATTCTTTCAGTGTCAATTTCCAATTTTAGACAAATTTAAACAGTCGCAAAAAATCGATTGTTCCGAAAATACTTGCCGATAATTATTCATAAATGCATTTGGACACTTCACGGCTTTCTTTATTCGATTTTTTCGTTTGCCGTTAACACTGCAGAAAGTCGCCGGTTCACTGCCGTATCTCATTAGCACGAATACTCATTGACGAGTTCGTTACTCCGTTCATTCACTGTCGGGGCAGGTCGCTCGCCTCTCGCATTGCAAATACAAACACTGCCGACACACCGCCAATCGCAAGGAAAGTCAAGAAACATGTACGAGCACGTATACCAGGACTGCTGCAACGGACGCGCGCAAATCGGTCGTACTAATTCGCAACGGTCCGCGGTGTTTTGCGGTACACCTATCCTGGACTTAGAGAGACGCGTACTAAAAGATGATTGTTATAATTACACTCGTACAGCCCGCGTGTTTTGCGTGAACTATTCCTGCGGCAACGAATGCATGATCGAGGTTAATGCGGCGTAATATGATATCCTCATTTTTTGCCCCGGAATGAAGAAATCTTAATCATTCCAAGTATCGGAATGTTTCAACTGAACGCTATCTTCAGTCGGTCTTATAATAATTAATACAGGAGAAATCATTTTCGTTATAATAACGCGATGTTTTATAGAGCCACTTTTTTATAAAGCGTCGACTTTCTTTTTATCTTTTAAGTAACCGTAATACTGTAAAAACATATTTACATTTAAATCAGTCTAATAAATCTGTATTAAATTTGTTATTTTCAAGGCATTAACTGTTCAAAGAAAAATTAAAATTTTTTTGTATTGCTTTTATCACTCAACAAATTAAAATTGATTTTCATACTTATATAGTTTTCCATATCTTAAATTATTATACTGAATTCTCCTATTTATAATATTTACACTCTTTAAACAGATTATTACGCTAAATTATACTTAAATCATAGTTCTTCAAACATATCTATATGGACTAGGACTAGGGCAACAGTTCTGTTGCGATTTCAAACTACATATTTTCATACGACAAATGAAGAAACGGACAGGTCCACGATTGTGGACGCCAACAGCGAAAGAGCTTAAAAAGGAGATTTTGGCCCGTGGGGTGACACAAATTATGTGGTGCGTAAAAAGTCGCGCAACGAAACGGCGAATGCTGCAAGCTCATTTTTACGTCGACGCCGCGGACGTGGCGTCGTTTCGGATAAAGAGTCTTGACTTTGCAAACCTGTCGGCGGCGGTTACCAAAGAGGCGGTCCGAGACGAGCGTGGGAGGACGCGAAAGGAGATCGGCGGCCGAACAGCCGCGAGACTTTAAAGTACGGTACGGTACGGTACGGCCCGGTCCGACCTGGTCTGGTCGGGCCCGTATCCGCGAGTGATTCGTTTGGCCAGTCCCCATGACGAAAGATCGAGTGACAAGCGAATGCGCCGACAATTTGCATACTCGTCCGTTACAATTACGCTTGCGTCGCCGGCGTCAAGTCATCGCTCGTTAACGATGCCCTCGGGGAGACGGATTAAACCGGGATTGTGACACGTGACACGAAAGTTTGCAGCACCGAGAACTGTGTAACGAAAATATTCACGGTCCGACTCGAGCGAAATTGTTCGGCGTAGCTTCAGAGTAAAAGAGCAAATATTTGAAAATTGAAAAAAATTGTTAGAAATATAAAAATCAAGAATAAAATTAAATGTAGATTCATGGCAAATGTAATTTAAATAAAGCTAAGCGATATAAGCAATTAATCGCGTAAAAACTTAAATCAATATATCTTTTTTTAGAAACTAATGTAGACACCTGAATGTATCGATTAAATTACTAAGTTTATCAAACGATAACTTATATTCCTTTCAAAATAAGCTTTTTAAACGGAGTCAATATTCTTCCTTGGAATTTAAGTCCGTGCGATGCAATGAGTACGAATTATTGCAGAATAAGTTGCGAATTAACGTGGAAGCCTCTGTTAAATACATATCACGGATTTTCAGTACTTTGTTTAGCGGGAAATATTTCCGTCGTCTTCGGGGGCTCGCGTATTCGCACGAGCACGTGTACGTGCACATCGGAATAACATCACGAGTACAGCGATTCTATTCATACGCACTGCAGTCCCTCCCAATGAAACTCTTTCACGCGAGCATGGACAAAGTACCGATTCGATGCACGAGTAGCGTTTGGATTTTTCAACAACCTATATGTGACATGAAGTAGCCACTTTACAAGGTATGCCGCCTACGCTGCACTTCAGCCACAATTTCAAGTTCGATGCGCTGCGTGAATTTAGTCGCCGGTAAATCATGCGTGCCTGCATAAAGGCGCTCGTCGAGTGCGAGCAGCCGGCTTGTCGGCTCGGCAGAAGTCATTCTGCCGAGTTTTTAGATCGCATACCTTCGATAGGCGGTCATTCCGAAAGCGAAATTCAATGTCGCAATTTCTACGCTTGTAAACAAGACTATTCTTCGTCGAGTCGTTAATAAATCTAACACTTTTTTAAATGGTATAAATATAGTAATTTGACTTTTTGACCAAAGATTATTAGCAAGAAATACTTTCGAGTCATTGTTAAAAGGTAGACAAAACATCGTTTAAATCGTTCCATAAAAATAACCGAAAAAAGACTTTTGCTTCATGCGCATGCAAATAAAAAAAATTTCTTCCTGTTATATGTAAAATTGTATAAAGGTCAAAATTACTTACCGAATCCCATCCGTACTTCTTCCTCATCATCACTGTCAATATGCTTGATTCCCGCCACTTCGAAACTTTTCGTTTGTTCCTTTCGCGAAACGGAGGAAGAACAGTCGCAGTTATCCTCGCCGGCGCCGCAGCCGCAGTCGTCGCCGGCGCATCTGCATCCCAATAACGGATCGTCCGTGTCTATATTCCTGCACGCCGGACAGGGAAACGTCATATCGTCGAGCGAGACCCTCTCGATCTTTCTCTCGACGGTGACGAGCAGACTACCTATATATGCCGGCAGATCCTCGTCGCTAATGTCGTCCGGACCGTTCGCGTTCCGCAATCTGTCCTCGAGATCCTTCGACGAATCATCGGCGACGTTATCTCGCCGCAGAACGCTTTCCTCGAATTGCAGAGGACTCTTCAGATCCTCCGGCGCGATCGTCCTGCTACGCATTTCGCACCTACTGCTCTCCTTCCATTTCTCCATTGTCGTGGGGGAGACCACCTTGGCGCACCTCTTTACTTTGGCGCGGCTCTCGTCGCCGCCGATGAGACTAGAGGAATTCTTGGAGCGCGCTCTACGACTCGAGCCTCGATCGAGTTCACCGTCAAGGTCTTTCTCCCAAGCGTCGACGCTGGACGCGGACCTGGACTTCATCACTGTGGCGGTGTGACCGGGCTCGCCGATCGCGCGACTCTCGCGGCAGAACTGGTGCTCCAGCCTGTCGATCGATCTGGCCTCCTCCCGACGATGCTCGGCGCTGCTGGTTCTGTTTATTTCGCGTGTCCGAGGACGCGCGTCCTCGCGCGATCTCCGTCGCGGACGACTGGTGGTTTTCATCACGCTCGAAGGTTGCGCTCCGCTGAGATTTGCGCCCGCCGTATTCGACGAGCTCGGCTGACCCTTGTTTGTCAGGTCCCGCCAGTCCATAAACTCGTCTTCACGGTCCCAACCCAAGATCCCCGGGGCCCTCATCGACGTAGTTCGCCAGACTACTGCTATCTGCGAACAGCAACAATTTTGATCGTAACTCTCTTTCTCTCTCTCTTATCTATTCCGCTTGTTTTACATCTGTTATACTAAGAATATTATGCCAAGGGATTTCGATTTTAAAGTTGTTTAATTTAAAGTCAATTTTTCTGTTAAAAAAGGTAAAGTAACAATAATGATACCTGTTGCTAACTGAACTCCAAAAAGAAATGCCAATAAAGTAAAAGAATTTTTAACTTAATTTGAATTGAATTTTACTTAAGTAATATCTCAATCTAAACTTTTATATTACGGAGGTATTAATTACAAATATTATAAAATAATAAAATTACAAAATTGTGAAAAGAAGATTCGATTACAACAACGTTTATCATAGGAAAGTTTATCACATATTAAAATATGCGTATTTCTTATCAAGCATCTATGAAAGCACATTGAATAAAGGAATTCAGCCGGTTCTGCGTAACTCACAGTAAATCAGCTAACTCGACACACTTCTAGGAATACAGGAAAGCGTTATAAGCGTGACAATGCCGCGTCGGCATTCTCAGATATACGTCCTTTATTACCCGGAGGAGCTTAAACGCGCATCTAATAATGCGCGTCCCATTACGCGTCTGCATCCGATGACTGTTAATATTTATGCCGAGGATCTTTCGTGCGATCACACAAGAAGAACGCTGGGAATTCTGGCCGAGTCTTTTCGACGGTCGTTAAGACGAAGGTGTCATTCTGCGCGGCGGTACAGGGTACAAGGAGGACATCACCGACGGAGGAGAGGAGAAGAGAGAGAGAGAAAGAGAGGAAAAAATGAAAAGGGGATATGACTCACCTCAACGCTATTTTGCTCGACGGCTTCACCGGCGGTCGTAGCGCCGCTGACCGACGAGGTGGTTGCAGTTGCAGTTGCAGCAGCCGCGCTGCGTACGCAAAGGTAACATTCCCCGAGACGCAGCGCGGACGTCTCGAGCTCACCCAGCTGCAGGATCAGGCCGCTGCCGCCTAATGTTAGAGGCCAGCCCTCCGGCACCACCGCCTCGTTTCCCTGCAATCAAACAAATGGATCATGTCGCATCTCATCATCACTTACGTGAAGGAATTTGCGCTAAACATCGTAATTTTCACCATGTACCAATGGAGTACCAACTAAGTTTTCTTCCGCACACATCGTTTTCCGAATGTTCCGCAGAACAGAAATTGTTCTTAAATGAGGAAATTATTCTTAAAGAAAAGACAGAAATTAGAATTTCTGTAGACAGATCGCGCATGAAAGCGGCAGGAATTAAGATGTAAGAGAGCGGTACGTTAATCGCGCTGATTGCAGAATAATGTGGATACACCCAGAATTAAGACGACGTGCAGTCAGTCAGTAACTGTATAGTCAGTAGTAGTCCTTTCTCCGCTGAAAAGCGTACGCTGATGAGTAGGAATGCTAGTGGAATTTAATCGGAGTCAAAACGCTTCGTGCGCACAGCGAAAAGAGAGTGCGGAGTATTCTGCGCGGAATGTGTTAATGTCGGAGATTGCATCTTGAAGTATTTTTACATGCCACAGAATATTACATCGGCATTAGCAAGTTTAATATTAATTGCGTTAATAACAGTTAAGTAATGCGGTAGTTTTGCATAATTCCTAGTAAAAAGAAATAATTGTGTAACGCAGTTATGTTCACAAATAAAAAATCGATTAATAAACGATTGTTTCGGACTTTAACAATATAAGGAATTGAAAAATAAATAACGGTATCGATATACAATGCAAACTGTCGGCAATTTCGAAAGCACTATCGCGATGTTCATTTCTAGACTACCTCGGCACACCGTCGCGTTTAATTTAATATCGGGCCTTACGGCTCATATCTCCTCATCTTTGAAGGAGAAGAGATCGCCGAAGGTGCGAGACTCTCTTGAGTGCACCTTGCAATATAACGCCTACATACACACGTCGACCTCGCGACTACGTCGTGTAAGCAATTAGACGGTAGGATAGCGCAAATAAAGGGCGGCAATTGAATGCACACAACGTGCTTCGTGTCCGTAATTAAAAGCAAATGGAACGCACCCGTTCGATCGTCCACGATTTTCATTATCGAGACTGAGAGGCGTGCGCGTGAACTGCATTCCGCGGGGAAATGAAATTTTACCAATTGGAGTCGATCGGGAGACCATTCATTGATTCGATGCAAAACTAATTAATTCACGACAAAAAGATATACTAGCGTTGATCCCCATAAAAATTTAGACATTTTTATTGAATTTTTATTGAATATTCCCTGCTTCATTTTTTCAAGTAAAGATTCATATTGAATTATTAATATGTACATGTATTATTACATGTAAATGTTTTATATATATATATCTTTTACTTTTTTACATTTAATCATTTATTGACACCCACAAAAATATTTCTAGTTCTATATATAGCACGATGAAAAATTCTCTCATGTTATAAATTTTTTGATTGAGCAGTGCGTTCTCTTTTTAAAAATATCATTGAATTTATACAATATCGAAATTATCATGAAATTTACATACGATACGGTTTCAAAATCTGAAGTAGCAAAATCGAGCAAAATAGATAAAGTCGCTTAATCCAAAGTAATGTCGGACAGGAGACATTTTAAATAAAGTAGGAGTAGAAATTTCTGTACACACGTGACATATATTGATCTGTCGCCTTACTGAAATGGACATATACGCGATATGTGTCGCGTGCTACGTGCCGATGACTCGTTGCGTGTACAGTAAGAACACGGGGCAACAGGAACTGGCCCAGATACCAAGTATCACCAGCTACGAATACCCAAGACGACAACTTTATTATAGTCAAAAGTAAAAAATCCCCGAAGGCGCGGTGTAACAAAGAACAATATACGGGTTGCATTCTGATGAATAGCATGAAATAAACTATCATTATAATCTCTGACGATATATTCATATGATAAGCTCCGCGTTCTTTATGATACAAATAGAGTCACCGTGTTCACGCGATCAGTCATAAGCTTAAGTGTTTTTTAAACATACGGAAAAGTGTTCAGTACCATGATACCATACTTCGATTCGAATACGCCGTGAGTCAGTCTAACATGAGCCTTTAGAATGTTGTACATCTTTGAATAAAAGAATTTCAAATCTCACGCGTTCGCTTTCTCATCGATTTATATACTCTTTATACCTTCAAAAAATTAAAAAAATAATGAAAGAGGAAACCACGCAACAAGGGGAAAGCGCAGTATCGCGAAATTTCATCGAGCGTCCAATGCCACATTGTCAACGCTCCAAGACCAATCAGTGCGAAGGCGATTACTAGAGAGAACGCAGAGGCCGTGTCGTATGACCATGACGACGCCGCGACGGGACGGACGTTTATGATGCGCGCGATAAGGAAACCGGGGGCCCTCTTACCTGTCAACCAAGTGTCTCATTAGCGGTATAAACACCGCGCGAGAGATGTATCTGGCGCCAAAACTAAGCGGCTTTCACTGCGTGATTTACCGACATATACGTACTGCCTCCTTCCCCCCTCGACTTACTTGCGGCACGGCTAGCCTACGCTGCACGCGGGAACCACGTGTGTTACGTGTGTATGTTTTCAGTGATCGGCGGCAAAACGGGAGGGACGCAGTCCCCGATGGGACGGCAGAGTCCGGCGAGAGCCAGCGTAAATCAGACGTTATCGCCGCGGAATTCACATTAGGCCTGCTAAGTGCGAACGCTGGTGCGTTAAATTTCATCGCTCTCGATACCCGCTCGTTTCACAGACGCGTGGCAAAGGAGAGTTTATCGGTCGCCCTCGCGCCGCATCGCCGCGTGTAATAATTTTAACGTTATCGGCGATTTTTCGCCGACGCGATCGCGCGGCTCCGTTACGCGCGACTAATATGATCGCCTTCGGTACGAGCCGAGACTAGTTTGAAAGGTGCGTTAAGAAACATTTCAACAAATTGGAATCGCTTACTTTCTTGCTGCCAGTAAGCTGTAGACGTGAAGGAAAGATATGAATCACACACTTTCTACTCTTATAAAAAAGACACCAATAAATTTGAGGAAATAAAGATCATTTATTATCTTTATACGGAAGTAAAACAAAGTCAAATTTTCGAAATTTTATTCAAGAAAGGAGATATTTTAATTAATTACTCTTATATATTACATACACGATAAAATAATTTAAAAAATATTTATACATATCTTTTAAATTACACATGTGCGACTTAGAAACGGTATATATGCCTTTTCTTCGAGTTGATAAGAGTAGCTTGGTAAGTTTCAAATCAATCGTCAGCCGTATTACGAGCGGCATCATCCGTAAATGAATTAGCTGGCTAATGCGAATAATGCGATCGTGCGGCGAGAGCGGCGGATAAATACATGTTTCCCGAGCGATGTCCGCTCGATCTAAGGAAAGAATCCGTAATAGACGATTAAACAAGAGAGAGAAAGATATGGGGTGAAGGGGGTAGAGGGGGTACATGGGAGGCACGCTGACTGCCGTGCCGGATGCTGTCAAAGTGACAGACGCGTGCGCGCGACTGACGAGGGCTCATTAATCGCCGGTCGCACCACACGGCGGTCGATGCATTGACGTGCTTACATCTACGCGACCAATACGAGAGAAAGATACGCGCACGCGAGTGGAGTAACACGCGCGGAAGTACTCGGAGCGGGTACATCGAAACACATTTCGCAGCGGTCCGATCTGATGAAAGTCCGGCAAGACTGATTGCGATCTGGCTGCCGCGAGGAAGCGAGGAAGCGAGGGGAGGGAAAACGAGGAGGGACAGAGGATAGCGAGAGGGAAGAACGCACGCGAAGGAGAGAAACGATCCGCGGACTTGTTCCGCGGGCCCTGTTATAAAAAAACGCGCACGCGCCCCGCCGACCGCCCGTGGTAAACACGCTGTGTGTGTATGTACTGTGTGTTGCGATCAAATTAATCGGCATGACATCGTTACTTCTCCGAGTCGGACGTCTTTCACTCTGCGCTCCCGAGCGCGTCTCGCGGCCCGAATGGGGAAATAAGTCTTAACCGCGATCGTCCCCGGCGTGAAAAAATATAACGGTCGAGCGCGGAAAGGAAAGAGGAAAGAGAGAGCGAACGTGGTTTTACGGCGCGTATCGCGTTACCAACGGTGCGCGAATTGCGATTTGTGTAAATTCACGTGAGTTTATTTTTTATCCGGTAGATTTCTCAAAGTGTTGACCGCGTGGCTAATTGGACGAAGAAAATTATGTAGATGGTTCATGTGTGGAGGACGATAAAAAGCCCGGGCGGAAAAAATATTTTGAATTTTTTTTAACGTACGCGAGAAATTTATATAGTGCGAACAGATTATTACATCTACTATTACATCTACTATAAATTTATTAATTAAACGATAAGCTTCACTTATTCTCTTATAAATGTCCTATATTATTTTAATTGACATACATATTGAAATTATTTTATGCCATATTTATTCATCTCCTACATTTGCTATTCAATGTTTAACATAATGCTTCATGAATTTATCAAGATGAGATCGGAGCTATCTGCATTTTGATGTATCCTCATCAATAAAAATATAAGTCTCAAGTCAATAGCGATCAACGAAACTGAACAAGCTCAACAGAGCACGTAATTAATTGCTAATTCTCCGCGTATTAATTAACATAACGTAGTGGTCGAAAAATGGAATATATCATCACGCTTCAATGTAGAACATTTCGGTATCACGGAAAGGAAACGAGGCGAATATCACAGAGATGCAATCTAGCAGCTTGCGAGAGACACGCCACGGATGCGGCAACGGGATGTATGCATGCGGGCGGTGCATAGAACGCGCGACGGGTCTTGGCCGGTAACGCGCCATGAACACAGACGTGCACAAGCCGATTCCCTCTTCGCGGCACGGCTCGTTTAAAATGCAGATTAGACCCTATACCGGCATCCTTTCAGCGCGAGTTGCCGACCGGCGTCGACGTGGCAACGGCAACGATCAACGCTCGGCTAAAGCAGCATCTACAATTAAACACGTAGGCAGGTAGACAGGCAGACAAAGAGAAATTTATTGTATTCTGGTACGTTCTTGATAAGATAAATATGAATATCTCTAAACGAAGCCTGAGAGATATGAAGTAAAATATATACGCGTTATGTAATATTATTAGCTAAAGATAATAAAAATAGAACGCGCGTGTTGAATGAGTAAACTATAAAAAAGTACAATAACCAATCAAAAATATATTATATGACTTATGTCGGGATAGAACATTAACTAACTTGAGTCAGGAACATTGAGATACTTCTTGCAACTGTCAGTTGCGGATCGAAAAAGAAAACTTTATACGTGAGCATTCAGTTCAAGCTATTCGGCAGTATGTAAAAAATAGCTAAACGTAACAACGTCCACATTGTGGTCGCACGAGCACGAAATTTCTTGTGAACATGTAACAGAGATCGATTCGAATGGACTCAGTGCACTCTCAAACGTGAACGCGATTTAAGACTGCGGCTCCTTAGATATGGTTTCGCGGTGCGCACACGGCAATGAACCTTCTTGGATACTCACGGAAATCCTATTCGACGATAGACATTGTTATTCGCATTTTTTGTCTACCCCTCGAAGCATTTGCGATAAGAGATTATAAAGACTTGCATATGTTTTTAACTTTATAACCGATGCTCATAATATCAACTATTTTAATTTATAACATAATTTTCTGATAGACAGAATATGTATATTATTACAGGTTTGCAATTTCAAAATATACTTTCTTTTACTTTGCAATCTATTTTTGTAAAAATATTCACGATTTAGATTGTTTCTGGACTTCTTTCAATAGCAATTAATGGCCATACGATATTTCATTACTAATGTCAATAATATTAAATAATATTTTAATATTTAAAAAAATATATTTTTATATAAAAATTCCCACGTCACTTTCCGAGCAAAAAGTTTAAGTGCAATAAAATACTACAGATTAATGTAAACCATATTGTTATTTCATTTGATATAGCTAACTATACTCATTTGATAAAGCTAACGCTAGCCAAAGCGAGTTGTAAGATATTACATCGCGTCAATCCGTGACAAGAGAAGAGATCCGCTCTCCCTATTTCTCACTTTCCAGTAAATCTCTGTCAAGCGCGTGCGGCGTTTCTCGGCTACCAGTTAACAATGCAAGATCTCGAGGAAAATGCGAAAACGAGCCCCGACAGAAAGAAGAAGTCTCTCCATCCCATTCGCGGCTTGTCTGTCAAGACGTGTTGTCTGGCGAGCTCAACTCCGCCAGAGGTCGATCTCTCGCACGGCAATAGACAGTGTTAAAGAGGTCCCCGATGCAGATTCCCAATCTCTTTCGCCGTATCTCGCGGACGAGCTCTCTCTTCTTCCTTTCGTAATTTTTTTTAAGTCATTGTCTGTATAAATTATATTATAGAATAGACATTATTACCAAGATTCTTAACATAATATGACTGTCTCTCATCACATTATATCAATCAACGTTCCAGGATTGTGCTATTATGAGCATACATATATTTTCTTTAATGAAATACTTAATATCGCGCCATATAATTCTACAGCGAAGATTTTAAATAACCAAACGTTATCACTAACTTGACATATTTTCTCTCATATACATAAATCATCTTTGTATCTGTCGCAGGATACCTATTATCTGGGATATAATAAATAAAGTCTAAGTCGGCTGTCTGATTATCCGTTTGGATATCTTTCTTTCGCGGCGCGACTTCCGCAAGGGAATTACGGGATCAATGCGCACGTTGCTGCGTAGGTGCCAAAGGTCCTCCGCGTCCTCTGGCTGCGATTGGCCTATGACCGACGACAATAGAAAGCTGGGATACGCTCGTAAACTCGATGGCTTTTGAAAACGTCACTCGGGAGGGATCCATGGAAATGGCGGGACCGGTTGAGAAAACATCCACGAAGCAGCGAAAAGGTTCCTTGAACCTGACTGTTTGACGGTCACTTTCCTCAAAGATCGTCCTTTCACGTGTGTCACGTCGCAATCACCTGCGCGCCACGGAGTCATCGCCTTTGCCACCCGCGAGGAACAAACTCCCGTAACTGTTATACGAACATCACCCACCTGGATAGCAAATACACGATGTCGATATTACGGTATCGGTTGGATAACATAATGATCGGACCAACTGACGACGATTTTCTGCACGACAAATGCGCCGTCAAATTCAGAAGAGAATGACGAAGACAAATATTGGCACGTCGAAAGTTTACATGAGAGATATAAAATCTACTAGAATAACAAGTCTCGCAGATATAAACTTGTAATTGCGGTAAATACAAACTTATATCTAATATTTCTACACATTTCGATAAAAATAAAATAAAATATTGTAGTATTCAGTGTTTGTGAATACAAACGAGAAACAGTAAAACTTTGTAAGTTTGATTTAGATATGTTATAGATAAGAGAGAAACATTCGCGGAGTATAAACGTAATGAGAAAGATGGATTAATAATTAGCGCGCAGTATAAAAAATACGTACATACGGAAATAATCGTGACGGAACGCGCGTCTAGCATTTCTCGATGATGGGCAACTCTATCGAATTAGGGCGCGAGCAAAGATCGAGAGAGGCGGTACTTCGCGACGTTTATCTCCGCGCAGCTGCATTGTGACGTCGCATCTTAGTCGGGCGTATCGTCTGTGCGGGATACATGCCGCAAATTCTTTCCGGCTTCTATCGCAACCTGCCATTATCTGATGTGACATTTCATGAAAATGTGACGGCGGCCGTTTGTTATTACGCGGCTATCCGTAAACGTCGCGTCGTGCCGGCAGGTAATTATCGGTCTCACGGTGTAATTATCGCAATTGTTATCCGATCTCGGGGCGAGGCCAAGGAGGTCAGAACTAGGGGAGACCTGCCCCAATGAGACCCGCAACGTAGATCCACCTCCTTGATTCGTCTCGTTGTTATCATAAAAAATTAACGAGCTAACTATCGCCTAGCTAACAAGTGTAAAATATCGGATGGCATTTAGAAAACATAGTAAGAAGGCAAAATAAAATTATTTACTAAAATAATTTGTAATATTTCTTAGATATCTTTCCATTATCTGAATCCTAAATGGCAAAGTATAATATGTAACATAAACCACACTTCGTCAAAATATTCTCAATATTTTGTTCGCATATAATTAATATATTTTTTACATAGAAAATATTTTCCTTGCCGCTAAACAACGTCAATGAATTAAATGTAAAATAAAAAGTGAAATCGTGACGACCCAGAGAGAAATTACCCGCTACGATTATTTCTAGAGAAATCGCATACGCATATCGCCAATCGGCTTACAACGCTAAATATAGCGAACGTTAATAAAGTGCATCATCTAATTAGCTAACCGTCAATCATTTCCTTATCGACATGCTTTGTTGGCGTAGCACAAGACGGTGTCGGCCTCCCGCTAGAGGAAGATGCATCCTGTCTCTGATTGCCGTGGTCCCCGCGTCCTCCGAGCAGCCCCAAGTTCACGTCATCGTGGCGTTCACCTCTACCGAAGTGTTCTTTCGCGACGTGTGCGCGAAGAGACCGCGGCAAAGTTACGAATTGAACAAGAGATTGCTCGCGCTCGCGCGCTATACGCTTCTCGGATTTGCACGCGCACGAACATCGTATACTAGCAGCACGCGGTGTACAAGACGCGGATAATTCCTCCGCTATAATTCATCGCGAGAATAGGAAATGAACGGCTCTTCTCCCTGGCGTGGAGTAGCGTCTCTATTCATTTGCCGGTTCAATAAGTTAGCGTCGGGAGACCTCCCCAGAATCGCCGGAGGTGCGTCAGGTTGTCGTATCTTTCAGGTGCACACGCGCAATCCCTGTTCCGCGCATAGTAATTATGATAATGTCGCGTGAGTCACGATTACAGGGACGCGGCGGCGAAATTAATAACGGAGATTCACGATATATCCGAGGACATGTCAATTGGAGACAATCGCGACAAGCAGGAAGCAACGTGGAAACAGGTACTTGGATAACGCGCTGGGTATCCTGGAATGGGCGAGCACACGCGAACGACCGAAGTTCATATACTTTGTGTGTGGAACGGCCCAGCGTGCGGTCACTATGCATATCGTCGTCCCGGGCCTCGTGATTATTTATTAAACAAATTCACGCACGTATAAACCAACGAGCGTGAATATATCGGCGATGAGCCGCTAACAGCAATGTTGCACGCGCATTAGCGTAGAACTTTATTTCAAAGAGACTTAAATTACATAAATAGTACACAGAAAAAAAAGAAGTGTCAAATAAACACTTATATGTATACTCATAAATACGCAACACAATCTATAATCTTCTTATAAGAATTTCAACTTTTTATTTCAACTTTTTTTTCTTGGTTGAACTATATAAATGACTTCGTTGAAGCAAGTTTTCTTTGTTTAACCGGTTTAACGCAATATATATCTCATTTCAAAATTATAAATTGTTGCGTATATACGATTATACAAGTTTTGATTTGACACTTCTTTTTTTCTGTATAGCTTTTTGTATTTTGCAGCAAATTTAACTTTGTTGTTAGAGGCTATAAATAAGACCATAAAGGAGATTCTACCAGTGCTCTCTAGGAAACTATCAAAAATTCTAATTAAGCATGTTCTTAAGCTAATACAAGATCTCTCGTAATGTGTTTGTATAAAATTTATATACGTAAATCTGATCCGGTATTTTATACTAAATTCCTGGTTTATTATTTCTGTGTATTTTATCAGATCCTAGTTTTCTTATCGAACGAGTACGTTCGTTCATCACAGTTCGTGCTGCAAGTGTCCATACCAGCATCGTATACGGGCGTATCTTAGCAGCAGTGGTCCCCCTCGCAAACGGGCACCTAATCGTAACCTCGAGGTACGATTCGAGGTAATCCCGATGCATGCGCCGCGCCGGAAAGGCAGTGCCAGTATCTTCCGCGGATCGCGACGCAAACGAACGTTTATCGCGTGCCCGCGTGCGCCTTCGTGCATAATTCCGCGTACGAGAACCCCAATTATCCGGTACTTGCGCCTCGCTGTGCTTGAGCGTCCTCGACAATGCATCGGTCTAAGAGACTTTCCGGCGCTCTTCTTTTTCGGTCTTGCCGAGGCCGCCAGACAAATATGCACGATGCGCATTATTTTCGCCCGCGCGATACACGCATACCCCCGGGCGTTTGTACGAGGAATCTCTTCTGAAAAAGCTGCTTCTCAACTAGAGAGATGGGATCGAATCAATATTCCTTCTCAAATCTTAATTCAAAGATTCTTATGTAATTAAAATGTAATAATGAAAAATAGTAATTTATTCGCAAACAATTGCTGGAATCAACCATAAAATAGAACGCTATAAATAAGTACTTGAAATTTGTGCTCGAATTATCATTTCATGACAGTGTAAATCAGATATGCCTGGATATATAATATATACAAATACGCGAAGATAATATTTTCGTTAGCAATCAACTTGAAATAACTAAATAATATTTCTGAACCAGTCATCGTTCGTCGGTGCATTCATCAGATTGTAGACTCAAACACGTTTCATTAAGTCTCGCTAGCGAATGGCAAACAGTTGATTTGTTTCCTCGGGAAATCTATTCTAATCTAATCCTCTCGAATCTATTGCCGTGCATTACGAAACCGCTTGCCAAGGGTTTGATCCATCTCTCGCACGCATCTCTCACCGGTGTACATCTCTAGTACGCAAACGCCGTTCCCGACGGACGATGCTGTGGAGCGGTCGTCTGGAGCGCGCGCTATCTCTCTTGCCCGGCCGCCGCCGGTCACCCGCGGGCTACCTTCTTCCAGGTGCACACGCATGCTTCTCGCCGTGCCTCCCATACAGTCATTACGAACACTTGCATCGATCCGCTGCGCCGCACGTGTGAGTGCCGTGCGTGCATGCGTGCGCATATAAGCGCGCCTAGCTACCTCGCCTAGCCGCCGATGCCCGCCGATGCGTGACTGCGTCGGAGGAGAGCAGTCCGCCAGGATTATTATGCAAGCTCGCGGTGCTCTCAGGCTGTCGGTGCTCCGGGTTCCGGGTCCGATTGTTCGTTCACTTCGGCGCGGCACGCTTCTTGACACCTGATGTTAATGGTAAAACGTTAACGGCGCGTTAACACGCGCTATCTATCGTTTGTTCGCTTATTATACTATATTTGTTGCTCTGCATTGCGCGTTTTTTCGCTGTATTATAATTAAATTCCCGTTAGCCTCATTCAGTTGTTTGATATCAAATTGCTTTTCCCTGAAAAATTCCTTTTACGTTTTCATCGTTCTCATTAAGCATAGACATCTTGTCTATATGTTTATAGTAGATAATACTCCAACGAAATATCACAATCGCGATCAAAGTTTGATGCATATATGCATACAACATGTTTCAATTGCTCTGCTACGGATATGGAAAATGTTGTCAATGTGCATGTCACATTAATTTCAATCGCTATTTCTCGTGTACGCAGTGTTGCTACACCTGCGACAGCAAAAGGAAATCACTCGCCATGAGTTTGTTACCTCGATGAAAAATCGGCTAGCATTATACAGGTTCGCGAAGCGTTTCTCTGTTGGAGCATCGCGTGCAATTTGTCATAACACGTGTCATCCTGCCGGTGAAACCGACGGGCAAAAAACGCGTCCTTCGGGGTGGCGATCTCTCGTGCTCTCGTCAGCGCGCGATGAAAGGGACTTCATTATTCATCGGTTCGGCCGACCATGCGAGCTATGGGCGGTGTGTGCTTAACGTTTACGGAGAGAAGCTCTCTCGGTGAGAGTTCCGCAAAGTATAATATAATATCATTCCGCTTACGCAAGCACACCTACGCAAGCAGCTAACGCGGGCGGCGGGCGCGTTTCGTTACGTCGGTATTGCGATCGAATCGCTTATGCTTTCCCTCTTTCTCTCTCGCGGCTGAATTGTCGAGAGCGCGTCCAAACAACGTTGAGCTTCAAGTTGAGTTTCGTTCGGAGTCATTTGAGCGATACCATCGGGGAACTCGAACGATACCTCAAGATAAGGTAATCGAGATGCTATCGCATTAGACGTCGATGGCTTCCGCTTGATGCTATTTTCAGATGTACCGATAATGGACCTCCTCTCGCAATAGCATCGATATATTATTGTTACTATGTACGGAATATTGACGGTATTACTGATCATGCGAGAATATCGATAAATTGGCGAACGTGAAAGAATTACAGGCATTAAACCTAGTTATACCGAGGGATTTGCCGCAGCTGCAGACACCGTCATGGGAAGCTACCTCTTATCATACGGAATCACATTTCCTGGTATCAAACTTTTCTCTCTATCTCTTTCTATCTCTCTTTTTTTCTCTCTTCCTTATCGATATAGTTTATAAACAGACATCATTACGTTAACATGCAGAGATTATATCGTCTTTTCTTTTCATAATAGGATGCTATTTCTAATATCGCAAATAAATTGCCCATCTTCTTCCTATCTCTCTTTCTCCTTTATCATGCGCGCCCCGTCTGTCATTTAACAAGCTAGTCAATATTAACGCTCAATATCGATCATATACCTACATATTATACATATACACATACACAAACGATTTATGATAGAATCTGCGGAAAAACAGCACTTCGATTGTACTTCTTTGTCATTATCAGCTGATTTACGAGGGAATCGGCGAGCGACAATCAATACGTCCGTTTACGAGCGATAATCACGGTACTCGCAAGTCGCAATGCTGTTGACCGACGAATCGATGTCCCGCGGTAAATAATACTCTTTTTTGCACGCTCGTCAGCCGGCGAGTGTCATGCACAGATGTATTATTAAGCCCCGGTCGCCGTTTAAAAAGTTTTACGTCCGCGGGCAAGACGATAAATTTACATAGGACCAAAGACATCCTGCGACGTCTTGCTTGGATCACCGCACCTGTTTTGTGCCCCTGTCAGAAAACATAACGCGTAATTTACGAGCTATTCGGAAAAGTTCGTTTAAAACATGACAAAAACTTTCGCCGCAACGATGGTGATTTATCATGAGGATAACAACAATAACAACTGCCTGAATATGGCATTACATACGTAAATGTAATAAAATAATTGCATTTAGTCTTAAATCGCTCATTAATTATAATATTATTAATATTTACGCGGATATATTAAACTAAAATCCATCGTAATTAGAAAATAAAGATAAATCCCCTCATTAGAAGGTTATATTAATTTCACAAAAATTGGAAATAATAAAGTAAAATTGTATGAGCAATATATGAGCAAATATACAAAATTAATTCAATCGGCTCAATAAGCTTTTAACGAATTAAAATTATTTTAATTATTTATATCTTTTACGCACATATTAATATAGTCTATGAAGTGCTTATCGCTTCACGCTTCATTAAAATCACGCTAAATTAATTTTTAAGATCAAGTGTGAAAAAAAGAAAAAAAAATGAGTCGGCAACAGGCAGTCTGGCTCAACGCGCTTTTACGTGACTTTCATAACGCGCCCAGTTAACTGGCTTAATAATTGCACTCCTTATACGTACGCGTGGATAATTGTTTTTGCATAACCGAGATGGCTCCGATCTTTTGCGGCGCGTCCGTTTGATGGCGGGAAAAGAAATCGGTGTAACGAGCACGCGCGCATTAATGTATGTGCCGAATGCACCCAATATATGCGTATTGCGCAATCCACGATGTAATTACACGAGATTCAGAGCGGATTTTAATACGATCGTACATCCCGCGTGCAAACGCGTGTATGGATGGAGCAGATCAGTCATTATGAGGTAATTACACGCCGATCGACATCGTACAGACGTGTACTTCCCCGTCATTACATCTATTTATCTCTCCACGTGCGACTACGCGATGTCTAAACTGTCATATATCTCCCTAATTATTCCATCAAAATGTAAAAAAAAAGTTATTGAGAATCCTTTTATAAAGATTTTTAGCTCTTTGACATATCTAAGCAATAATAATTTCAAAAATCATGCGTTCATTAATTAGCATACAAATTAGATAACAAATTATACATTAGGAAGCGTTTGTCTGATATGTCACAATGTATGGAAAAATACCAGACTCATAGATAAAAATAATGTACATATCTATCGGACTCTATAAAGCTTCTTGCGTAAATACATAGAAGTAATAAATTTCCTTTTATAAAGACATTAAAGACGCGATTGTGCATTTGTATGATGTCGCTCATCCGAAGATTACATGTGTAATGTGACGTTAGATCCACGAATAAAGCGCCGTTCAACAAAGACTAGCAAAGCAATAATAATATAATAACCGATGCAAAAAAATTTTCCGATACGAAGCGGTTAAGAAACAGTAATATTGACTAAAGTGCTTGAATCTTTCAAAGCGGCTCAGAAACGATCATATGTTATCTATCTTGACAGTTCGTCGATAATGCAAGAACCTTTGCTAAAAGAACCATCGTCTGGTAATATCAGACTTCATTGTACGCTGTTATTAGGAAAGGCGAAAATGTAGCATTATTGCATTGTTCGTGTGTATGGAGCAACGCATCAATGCCATACAGCGCGTCATCGTAATATTTCAAAAGAGCTGTCATCCTTCGAGCTGAGCAGCGAAAGCTATTCAAAGCGCCGGCATGAAAAATGAACAGTTCATCTGATGTTGGGGGCTGTGTACCTTCATCTTCCCGCAGGATCAAATTAGTTGAGATTATCGAGAAATATAAATTGATTTTCAGCAACCATTAACTATGTTTTTATTACACGACTAATATTGTAGATAATGAATAATCACATAAGTGTAATCAAAAGTCATTAGAAAAGTATAATAAAGAAAAAAAACTTTAACAATTAACAATTACAATGATAAAAAGAAGGTTAAAGTATTGCAAATGTGTAATTATTTACCGCAACTAAAAGTACCACAAAAATACAAAAATTGTTGACATTTCAATCCACCTCAAACTCTCTTCATTAAGCCAAGAAAAATTTTTAAAAGTTAAGGGAAAAATGTTAACTAACATTAACGGTAATGTAGGTACTTTCGAGGAGATGCAACGAGAGTTTTAACAGAGAAAGTGATTTTCTCCTACATTTAATTATTCATCTTAGAACAGAACAGGTCTATGAAGACATTATTAGCTACCGCGGTTTGCGTCTTGCGAACCACCGAGGCTCCGCCGTTTCCGCGCAGCTCTTGACGATTCCATGTGTCGAGGAGCTCAGGAGCCGCGCGACGGAAGCGCGCGCGTATACGCGAGAAAGCGACGGCGGGATTGACAGCGTGGAGAAATAGCTGTAAAAACGAAAGCGGCGACCGGAAATTTAATCAAGCGAGTTGATAGCGAAGGTCCTACCGCCGATGGCCCATCCGGTGGTAGAGAACTTGGCAGCACGCGCTAAATTACAGGCTTTGAAAGGCTCTGGAAGAAATCGCTGTCTTCCCCGTGTGCAAGCGAGCGCGTGTACTCTCGCACGAATTATCGGCCGTGCGATCGAGTCGCTGATCGCCGTGGTCGCCAATCAGAGGCAGTTTTCTAACGACAATGAAAGTGCTCGATTGGCGAGCGATTTTCGTGCGGAAACCGCCGCGGAAGGAGTCGCCTGCGAAGGTTGACGACACGCAATTGACCCCCCGGGGGCACTGCAATCGGCGTAAATGTGCTGAGAAATTTAACTAGGCTCGGAAAACTGGAAATTAAAAATCAATGACGTGTAAAAATATTTTAACGACACAGACATACTCGTCATTAATTTTGTTTTATCTTCAACGCATCTATTTATAAGATCAGATATTGGTGTATCAATTTCTGTAGTAATTTTAGGATTATTAAGGTAAATTTACCAATACTGGGACACTTAAGATCTATGTCTGGACACCTTTATCATTTTAGTTTTTAAATAAGTAAAACGCGAACTAAATCAAAGATAAAAATATAATACAAGAAAAATATTTTTATCTTTGATTCTTTGATTTTAATTCGCGTTATAACTTATTTAAGGACTAAAATGACAAAAATGCCCGAACATAGGTACGTGTCCAGGCATTAGTACATTTACCTTATGATAAGCAATTGTAATATAAGAGACACCAGGAATACATTCGACGATAACTTTAATAATCAGAAGTTATTTTGTCGTATCAATGCGCATATGTATATATGTCTCGTAACTTACTTAATTGGATAAAATTTCTTGGGAATGCCGGCAGTCCAGAATATAAATTTCTTCGAGGTTCTTAATAAAAAGTTCATATCCGAAGTTATATACCGAGACAGAATTCGGTAGTGACAGATATGACAAAATATACGAGCCAAACTTTCACGTAAAATTCTGCTAAAACATGCATCCGGGAACTTTCTTCTTTTCGGGAAAGAGAGAAAGAATTATGAATGCGACGGGGCGGCCAAACTTTTGATGGTATATCGATTGCAATCCCGCGCCATCCAACGTATAATTTAGAGGCGTATATACGGACATGTGACGTTAATGATAACGTTACGACCTCATGCTATCGATCCGAGATTAAACGGGTGCGTTCGATTATCGTCAATTATTCCGCTCTGCTCCAATTGCTCCAAATGTTACGATCGGCATTCGCGGCGCGGACGCATCAAAAGACAGCAGAAGTTGACGTTTGATCTTTCGCTTCTGGCGAACGTGAGAGGCCGCAATCGGTCCCGGCGGGACCAGGAACGTTCGCGTGGGAACCTAGGAACTCGTTGGCTCCGCTCGTCTTCCCCTCTCGGAAAATTAAACGGTACGACGCGGATGAATAGAAGCGATCGTTAAGCGACTGCCAGTCGCTCGCACGCGCAGCTTGTGTTCCTCAATAATCGACTAATGAAATGTGATAAGAACACCGATAACAAATGGACGACGCTCCGTACGCAGCACGGGTTAGGTTCCCGCATTTTCCTTTGCCTATTAATTCCTTCGACGATTCTCTCAGACAGAGATCTTCCCGACAGCAATTGTTCTTGAATTACAAACAGATAAAAATCGAGTTAAGCTTCTAGAGATAGCTGACAAGATTCTATTATTTAATAATTTTAATTCGATGTGGATTTAATAGAATTCGGCTTTTTCGATAAGTCTCTCGAAAGTAATCAATATAATTAGTGATATAATATCATTATTGTATGAAATAACACCAGGAAGTAAAAGTCGACTTTGCCTCAACTGCGCCGAGATCGTCCGCGAGCACGAATATAAGGCAGATATAGTGTGCCTTATTTTCGGAATCATTAATCTGTATTCTATAATGATGTCTTAACAAGCTCACAATAACCGCGCGGTAATTGCAAAACAACTGCGTGAATATATAGGTATACACACATTATAATAGCAATATGAAAAATCATCATTATATAGATTCACAAGAGCGACAGGAATCCTCGCGTCCATCGCAGCATCGCAGCATCGGTGCAGAACGCGGAGAAAGTTATTGTCATGCATCGACAGCAAAACGCGCGAAATAAGCGCGGTCCATTAACCTTCGACCGTTCGCCTGTAATTATTATTCTCCCGTAAGATACATAGCATTACCGAGTTAATAATACGAGGCGAATCATGCGTTTTCTCACTTCGCGCGACTCCTCGAGAGGCAAAAGACAATAATCGGCGGCGAGATAGAAAGTACAATGAAAGGATTCGTGCAGGTAATGTGGGAAGTTAACGAATTTCTTGCAAATCTCTGCATTCCGGAGACATCGTGTTAAATATTCTCTCCCTTGCCGTGGATTTCTCTGGACAATCCCGACATCGTTTAAGCGGTACCTCGAACGTCGCATGCACGCGCTAAGCGTAATAATCCACTATTCGCGAATAGAACTGGCCGAAGATAAGCGCGAGAGCACATCAATGACGGTACGCGCTGTATTTATTGGTCAGTAAACGCGAGAGCCCCCGCAAAATGCACGAGCGCGCAGAGTTGCATCGAGAGCACCTTCGAAAGTAGATCCATTATTCGCCTCGTTATCCCGCTTTATGCTAACCGCCCTCAAGGCGTTTATGACGCCCAGTCTCTACAAAAGAGCGTCGTTCGCTCGATCGCGCCCCGCAATTTTCGACGGATAGAAAAGCCGTTTTAAGAAATACATGACGTAAAATACGAGCGCGTACGCGCACAATGCTCGTAAAGTACAAGGAAAAATTAATAGTTGGCGATGCTTGGAAGGCGAACAAATTTTATGTTGCGCGAGTTTCAGACGTGAACTCTCTATTTTCAAATTTACTATTGACGCAAGTCAAAAAAATATCGAATATATAAAATGTTTAATGAAGAGTTACTTTTTCTATCGATCAAGATAAATCGGGATTCGATCGAACGTTAAAGCTAAGCGCGCTGCACATTTTCGCGGGTTGACCGTTTCATGCCGATCCGAAAATGGATCTCGTCGGAAAGACAACCATAGAATTTACGTAATGTCATCGTTCACGGATGCGTACCTTCGGGCGCGGAGAGGAAGACGGCGAACAAATTATATAAAAGGACCACACACGACGCGCGAGAAGGGGCAAGTCGCCGCGGACCGCGCGAGCGTGTGGCGCGCGGACGAAATATATACGACTTCGTCATGACTATGCCGGGGGATTTACCTTTACGTCGAGCTTTGAATCGCTCGTTTAGGATGAAAAGGATCGGTGGCTCGACGGCCTCGACCACGTGGGTGGTGGCGCGAGGATCGAGGGGCCGCACGCGCGCGGGGGTTTGGAGATTCGTCCAGGTTTCATCTCGGGACCGCGCTTTCTTGATTGTGGGACGACTCGTTTAGTCCTTTCAAACGCACTGCTTGCGAAACACACTTTTAATTTGCATTTCACACGCAGCGGTCTTACCTTTTTTCCTATTTCGTTACGTATTAATTATTCATATGGGATTTAACTTTTTTACATAGGCCTGTACCGAAAAAAAAAAAAAACAGCAATTGTTTATGCGACTGTCGCGGCGTGGCTCAAAATAGTTGGATCAAAAGGTTAATTTCAAATGCAGAAGTGCATTTGCTATCCGAGACACGCGTATACGTACGAAAGTGAATAAGGGAGAAAAAGCGTCGTAAGTCAGATTGATTAATGAGCCCCGCTGCCTGATACTGTAATTTCGTGCAAGATTAATTATTTTCAAGCGTATAATATTCCCGTTTACGTTGATTACGTATCTTACGTTCATTTTAATACACTGTGTATTCCACGCATCCCAGAAAGTCCATACATAAAGATGAGAAAATTTTCTTGTTCTTTCCATCGTCCGATAGATAATTAATATATATAATAATAAAAAATATATAATAATTAAGAAAATATGCAGAATAAAAAAAGAGTAAAATTAATCTAACTTTCGCGGTGTAGATTATAAGAAAATTTAAGAATATTAAATAATGCAGGTGGATATGACAAGTTTAAATAAAGCCGATCTAAATGTCATATATTTAAGAACATATTTAAGACCATATAGATTAAAAACCGATATTTCTTCTCCAATGTAATACGAATAAAGATAGATCTCTAAAACTACAATATTTCTATTATTTCGTTCACGAACCGATGTCACATGAACAATAAAAAAAAGTCGGAACGTCCGAAGTTCTTGAGAAGCGAGTAGAGTCGCTCGCCGGTGAAACTTCAGCGCGACGCATAAAAGTTCGCTGATATCGCCTCGAGATCCGATGGCGCGATCGACCGAGCCATAATTTTCGTCCCGTCGAGGGACCGAAGGCGAGTCTCGTCGTCGCGCATCGCACAACTTGCATCCGCTCCTCTCGATACTCGCGCGCGCGCGCGGGAAAGCGCGAGAGATTTCGCCGATTGGTCAATAGATCGATCTATCGCGTCCCTCGCGAAAATGCAATTACACATTTACTCGCGCGCGAAATTTCTCTTCCGGCCACCGTCGCCGTTTTGCAGCCCCCTTGGGGCTCGGTCTCTCTCGCTCTTCCTCTTTCTCTGTGCCCGAGCGACTATCTACCAACAACGACTAACGTACATAAAGTCGTACTTGCAATATGCATAATAATTACTGTATTAGAATTTGATTGCACGGTGCAGCGCCGGTGAGCGAGGAGATTGTGGTCGTTACGACGCGACGCTGTGTCGAACGTGGAATCACGGTTGGAAAATGACGACAATCCCCCCATGGCCAGTCGTATTATATTATTCGTTATTAACGCTGATAAACACCGCGTTATTTTATGGCTCGGTATGCACTGTTATTACTATTCGACCGTTACAGTATATAAAACTATTTAAGAGGCGTTATCGTGTCATTTTATTTCCTATTTTCTTCCAAGTAATTTCTTTATAATTTTCTCTTCGTTCTCAATTTTTACGTTAAGATTATCCAGTAATTGAAAATGATAAAAAATTATTGAATATAAGTTACAAAGATTAGATTACATCATTTTGATTTAATGTATTACAGCCCGATTCATATTCGCGTTATTTTCTCATTGTGAACGACTCCCAATAAAGTTTTCGCGCAAGGTAAGAAAATCACGATTCAAGTTCCTTCCACACGGTTGTCTAGATGTTATCACAAAGAATACCGGAAGAGCCGCCAGGCTGCAGTTGAAAAGCAAATAAGAAACATATACATAATAGGATTTACGCGTGGCTAAAGTTTCGCGACACTGTTAGGCAATCTCAGATATACCTCACGTTCGATATCGCATCGGGATCCCGAAGCACCAACGGATATCGAATTGACAGTGGCGGATTTAGCGAAATGCCGAGTGTATTCCCAATAGTAATTCTAAACCGCAGGTAAAAACCGAATAAAGGAATGTGGTAATATAGTATCTCTAACAAAAATTATCTTCTTAACAATTTGTTCTCTCGTGTGACAAGGCACTCGTATCGTCTATTAAGAGATTCGCCAAAACGTATCCCACAAACAAATATCCAAAAGCCGCGGCTCTCTTCCCGTGACATATACCTTTCCGCCTACTTCTCGTACGCGCGCGTAAATTTATTATCCACGATCCTCCTCGCGTGCAAGCCGCGAGCGAGAGAGGGGCAGGGCCAGCCTTTACCCACCCACCATCGACGCGATACATGCACGCATGCATGCATGCATGCGTGCATGCATCGCATCCGTTGTATACTCATCCATGCGCGCATGCATATTTATATACGTGAGACCGCGCGGCGAGGTGCATTACGCTTCTAATTGAATACCGGCCACTACTCGGAAGAATGTTCCCGCCAGTCTCCGTTGGCGTCTACTACGCTCCCGGGACCCCTTGCGTATCATACATATCGCATTGTTGATTTTATGCACGCGTAACGGACAACTCATTTGTATAGCGCGCCGGTTACATCGGCGTTATTCCTGCCCCAGAGAGTCCCCGTGGCTGCTCCCCGATAACGCGCGCGATTATGCGCGTGAAATTCAATTCCGCCACGCCGCTCTTCTGATATTCCGTTTTAATTGAAAACGCGCCGCAGCCGTGTACCGTTCGTTATCTGTGTAATAAGCCTCGTAACCGGACCCCGCGTATTCGCACATCGGTAGTGCGCGGTAACGAGTGTATTTATGAAAATGCTTCTATCCTGTGCGAGCATCCGCGGCCGAATCCAGAACGAGCGAGCGGGAGTAAACACGAGTGAACAACCTGCTTCAATGAGTCAGCGACTCATTCACTCGTGTTTGCTCGCGCTCGCTCGTTTGATCTGGATCCCGCTTTACGTACGAATCTTTTCGCTCTTTTCCGAATTATAAAATTAATAAATGTAAAACGCGAAATCACCGGAATAAAGTTACAAACTCAATTAGTTGGAAACGGAGAATAATGCAAAATCAATATTTGCGTCATCGCGCGTTGCGGATAATAATAAGTGGTTTGAAGTGTCGAAAGAATCTGTTCGCGGCAGCGCGGACGCTTCCGCCACGGGCACGAGCGAGGCAACGAACGCTCTTCTCGCTCGCCGATGCCCATACCACGCGGGTAAACGCACCTTTAATCGGTATACAACACTCGCAATCTGTTAAGAAATCTAAAACCGGCCGGAAGGGGAACCCGATGCGCGCGATGAGCTGACGGCGAGCAGGCGTATCTCCTCACGCGCGTTCGCGACTCGCCGCCGCGCGCTGTGCTATTAGAATCGCATCAGACGAGGATACAGCGCCACCGATAATGAATCACGCACCACGACCTTCAAAAAAATTAATGGCCGAAACAATTTCTTAATTTCAGTTTCAGAGCTCGCTTGCGCGCGCCAGTTATCTGTTTAAGACTCCCACACGTTTCCCCGCTCGAACCTGCCGCTAATTATCATCTGCGAGAGATATTGTACGAGCTGACTGCGATAGTCACGACTGGAGTTTAATCGTCGAGATAAATTCTGTCTACCTCTTTTATGTTGAGATTACCCTAACAACATGAATTACTCCGCGCTAATTCCGAACAGATTTTTGCCTAAAGCGCCATATTTTCACTCTTGTAATTATCATTTAAATGTAACACGAATTAATATTATATTGGTTTTTGTATTCTATAATAAATTTCTATTAATATATTTAAATATTTTTATCAGTTATCTCTTTAATAATTTTTTCCACTTCTTATCCTGTAGGTTGCATTATTTGTGTCTAAATATCTGAAGCCAGTTTTATTGCGCGAAACTTCTTGAATTAACCACCGGAAGCGCTTCGTATAATTTCATGATTACCTTTAATGTATAGTATTCTCGACGAAACGCCTTCTTTCAACGTTGTTGCTTTCTCACGACAGACGTGATTTTTTTGTGAAAAGTTTACGCGTATTTCTACACTTGTGACTTGAGAAAGTTCAATGATTTCTCGTTTTTGCATTAATTTATCGCAAAATTAAATACGATTAGACGAATAATGTTTCAAAAGTGTGTGTAATTTGCATGCAACGAGACAAACTTAAGAGGGTGATTTCTCTCCTTTTTTTTGTAATATTTTTCTTCAACCATTCGGAGGAGCAACAGAGCGTATACTTGCACACGTAGCATTGTGTCGTCTTAGCGGTACTTCGAGAAAATGAGGGGCACACGTAGTTACCGATCGCTCGCCAGCGATCGTATAACGAAGCAGAAAATACGTTAAAATTGGCGAGAGAAATCACTGACCTACGTCCTACGGCATTACGTAGAAAATGTCCTGTTTTCCTTCATCATGTGACTTACCCTGAAAAATTATATCTTCTCTTTAAAATAATCGCGACTCAACGATTACTATTCTTATCTCTCTCTCATAGTTTCTTTTATGCCCGTGGCCCTGACCGTGTATTTATCCTCGTTTTCTCATAACGTGGACAGTGCATATACCTCTTAACTTTACAGCTGTTCTTAAATATGTTTTTTTACACAAACCGCATATATTTTATTTTAAAAATATATAGAATGTTCTATTACTACAACAGTTATCGAGTTAGAAACAATTAACGCGATCGTGTGTTGAGAATTTATATCTTAAAATTTACTATTACTTATCTAAGACAAAATAAAATCAGCGCAGCATCGCTAAAAATCAATATTATCCGAGCTGTGGATCAAATTTGAAACTAAAAGTATTACGAGAGAACAAGGTCCATGGCGGCAGGTGGATTTTATCAAGTTAAAATGTCGTATATTCACACAGCAATTTTTCATTATACTGACTCTTAATCTATCCCTGCAATCATCTGCAAGAAAGTGCCATTGAGGCACTAATTATCGCTAATATATGACGGAACATTCCCGCGAGACGATCATGCAATTAACATGTGTTCGGCCATGAAGATAAACCTCCGCCGAAGTCTTTCGTTAACGAAGGAGTTAGAGACAAGGCGCTGATATCGTCTAACCAACGATATAATTATCGGTAAAGAGGAAGTTCACCAGTTCTCAGAAAATGATAACGAATCAAATGTATAAAACTTTGTCTGAATCTTGTATATATGTTATACCTACATAATCATTTCTTCTAATGGTAAATAGTAAATTTAACCACAATTTCTATATCATAAATAAAAGATATCAATATACAATCAGAAATATGTGTATTGAAAATGAATAAAATGCTTTTGTTTCTTTTTTCTATTTTCACAATTCCTGAAATATTGACGATTAAAGAGATCGTCATAATTTATTGAGTCTTTCTTTTATGATGATCTCAAAGCACATATCTTGATGGCACAATTCTTCTTAATAGCGAGGAAACATTCGAAGTTATGGTTCTCGTAGAGGGTCCAACCATAAGCGAAATATCGCTAATAATCGCTTGTAATAACAAGCTGCGTAAGATAATTCTGCGATCTGCCGGATCGGTCCGTCATAATGGCGTCCAAGTGGTTTGTATAAATCACGCGTCGGCGGTTATGTGTTTGTTCATTAGTTTCTTTCCGGCGGCATGTGCATCGCGCACGATTATCTGAGCGATTAATCTCGCCGTCGGTCACAGCCGCGAGATCCCCCGCGGCTGACCAAGATTCCCGACCGTCCATTTCGCTGGAGCGAGAACAGCCAGTGTCGTCCCGTGACTCGGAGGCATGGAGAAAAGAAAGAGAGTCGCGCGTAGATACGGAACATTCGTCACCTCAGACGTTCTTCAAAGTTGCAAAACGAGTTGTTCTCGTTTACGTTACTTCCGATACATCAATATATGCAGATATAAAGAAAAAGTAGCTCAGCACGAGGCGAGAACGGACAATCCACAGATCGCCTGTCCGTGATACAATCGTCAGGATTGGAAATTCATTCGTTTCGCGTCCAGCAAGGAGCGAGGAGAACTTTTCGTTGTGCGGATTTTCGATTTATACGATTTCCTCGTCCGACAAGAGCGGTGATCTCGAGTCCCGATAATACTACGGGCGGTGCTAGGTTAATGAATATTGCAGATAAGATCTGGGTTCGTTGTAATAGTATTTAATCGTTCAATGCACTCGGCCGTAATAAATTTTGCGCTCTGCGCGGGTGTTCGATTCGTGTTTGGCAAGAAATACGCTACGATATCGTACGGCGCGTATTGGTCTCTTCATGGGTGGATTGCTTGGCAACCGAATTCACATTAATATGCTAATGTCAATACAGGGGTCGATACCTTCACCGGCTATATTTTAACGAGTCATTCACGGTCCGTGAGTTCGCGTGATTCTCAGCCCGCGCTGCTATACGCAGTTCTCAGGGAACAGATGAGTGGCGCCACTCCTCTAACAACAGTGTACAACCTCCGCTAATTACTCGGCGAAATGAACGAGCCCTCCTCGAGCCTTATCTCCTTCGAAGTATCGCGCCCGTATGAGTCTCCGTCGAGCACCGAGCGGCGCAAGAAGCCGGCCCTTTCCGCATCATTCGATGTCACGAAAAAAGACGTTACCCGTTAAGGGGCACTTTAAACTGATTCATTGTCGCGCATTTGTTTCGGTGGAAAAGTTAATAAGCTCCCTGCAAATGCGAATGGGTATAAATAATGTAATTATTATTCCTAACGTAACAGTATCGTCCCTCCCGGTCGCACACGCCTCGTTCTCAAGACGGATTACCATTATAACTTGCATGCTGTTACTATAATTTCAAGCCAGAGATCGTGTATTCTTATAGAGTGATACGTGATTGAACGGCGCCTCGACAATAATCGATTCCCCCCCGCCCCCTTAGATAATTGTTCAATGTATAAATTTTCAGAAACGAAAAAATAAGTCCCGCAGATTGCAATTAACTCGCGAATGAAAATTAGAGTTCTCGCGACGTCCGTTGAAGAATTACCGTACTAACGAAACCGACAATTGAGAATTCTGATCTGGCATTGTAGAATTTCGCGGGCGCGATTAATCCATATCGATGCGACAATTATTTAAAGGCGAAAAGAAACGAGGGACAATAAGGAGAAACGCGGGACGAGATAGCGATCGGGCCTTGGATTGCTTTCTACAGATTTATCATCGCCTCGGGATCCACGGGCTCCTGGGTGAACGTGCATTCAATTGCCGTTGCCGACTTATTCGTCTCTCGTTAATCCCGGCTCGATCGTTTGTTACCCCCTTAATTCGCGATCCACGGCCAATTATTCTCGGCATTATGCTCTATGCGCACCCCGATTAAGTCGGCAGCAGTCGGTCTGGATACACTCGCAACTCTGCAGGTGGCGAGAATATCGTGCACAAGAAGGATGAAACTTGCTGGATTTCCAATATTACTTATAAATTATCGACATAGATAGTGTCATATAAGAGCATAAAAATTCTATTTCAACAATTTAAAAATTATTTTGCTAAATATTGAAATTGGTTGTTGCTACATTACTCATAAACTTTTTGTCCTGATCAAATCTTGATAAATAAAGCAAAATTTATATTGGGTAGTTCTTCCAACTCGAATGTATTATACATTTAATCTCAACGAATACTGAAAGACTTGTCTTATGTAACATAGTTCTACAATCTATCATATATGACTTAAAATTCTCTATATGTTTTCTCAAGCATAACGCGAAGTATCGGAAACGTCAAATTAATTAACTTGGCGGTGGAAAGAAGTTCAAGAAAGCGAGTTAACTAGAAAATTACATCCAGCTTACGCGTTAAAGGGGTAGCTCGTGTAATAATTGAATTTAACATTGAATTAAACCTACTAGAATTATAGTACAGAACGATGGGGTTAAAAATATGGAGCAAGTTTCCGGATATAAACGATAGACGAACGAGAATTTTTCCTCCGAATCTTCGCTCGGCTCGGCAGAACCGACTTTAAAGAGGCTTACGCGCCAGTTAACGTATTAATCCATCGGTAGTTATTCCCGGCATTAGGTACCGGTGCGTTACGCGCGCACCGTAAGCAGCTTAAATTGTCAAGCAGCGTTGCTCGCGTACTCTCGGAATAGATAGAACCAGTTTTCATAAAACTTACCCTCGCGTCGAGTGCGTGGCGAACGCAGATCTCTGAGAAATTCATTAACACCTTAATGGATTTCTATGCGATACATCACGAACACATGTATCGCGACGATGAATTAATTCGACCGTCTCGTGTATTACTCGAGTTTCCGCGCGCGGATTATAAATCAGTCACCTATTAACGACGAGAAATAAACTGCGATTGGTCCTGGAAAAAAAAAACAAAAATGATACCTCAAATGATGACAGAGAGAACTACTATAGACGAGGAAATAAAGATGATACATTGATGGGAATCCAGTCGTTCCAAGACTAATGGCAACGTAATATTGTCATCGTGGTCTTTCTAGACACGTCTCTCTGACCATGATCGTGGAGATGCCGATGGCGAAATGTAAACAGCGGCTTTGTTGTTCTCTTCCGTCGCAGAGTTCGTCCTCAGACGCGAACCCTGAACCATCATGAAAGGTTGGCCGATAGCGAGGTAACTGTATGGGTCATCAGACAATTTTCATTCTTTCGTCCTACGATGGTCGAACGGTGCTTCTCGATACGAGCGTGCTTGTGCCCACAAGTGGAAATCGATTGTGCCTTGGCCATGGCGACGTAAACAAGTACATAAGAATATGTCTAACGTTTATTATCGGATTTTATGGCTCTCGATAGACACGTTCAATGATATAATCCAGAACGCGGGAACCCTGATCGGGCTGGATAAGTATATCCGTTACAAAAAAGAAACGTTAAATGCCAGAAGTACCGCAATCCACGCCCATTCTTTACGATATTAAAACATCATTTTAAGAACACAACTCTAAAAAATAATTGATCTAAACGTTTATAATACAGATTTTTGTCTGTCAATATTTAGTCATTAAGATAACAATTACATACAATTAAAGGATAATTATTAAGAAAATAAAGTAACTTCTATTGATTCAATCAACTGACCAACTTAAATAACTTAATGCTGATAAAAAAAGGGCTTTAATTTTAGATATACAAATTGCGTAAATATTGCCTTCGTGCATCGAATTAATGAAGCGACTCTCGTACAAATTCAGCGTAAAACAAGCACCGCATTACAAATAGTGCTCGTTCTGCTATAATTAATCGCTCTCGTTAATTACTGACTGATAAACAGCTACATTTAAACGCAGACTCGTTAGGTGAGGTTTGCGCACCGTGTCTGTTAATAATAATAATAAAACTCGTGATCAACGATGTCGAACGACACGCGCAGTTAAAGGGAGCATAACGATTTTCCAGATAAAACGTCAGCTGAGTGATTGGGCTCATTCGGGGGACGATATTACTGTCGTGCAACGATCGTGCGACTACGTCGCTGGGTATCCGTGCTCTTAACTTGACCGGAGCGAAAGGTCTCGACCGGCAATAGTTGGAAAACGATTTGTAAACGTCGCCACACGGCGCAATAACCATATCACTTGCCCGTTACCTTCGTGAAATGTTAATCGCAGTCGTGGAAACTGGTCGTCGACCGCTCACGCGTACGGGCGCGCTTTCGTTCACGTAGGAACGGTCCCTCTCCCAACTCCAGAACGCTAACGCAGCTGTCGATTAACATTTAATACGGCGTTGCATCTGAAATGGAAGGAAAACCGGTGCGCAGAAATAAATAAAGTACCGTTCGATAGGGTAGAACGGACTAGAATTTTATATCTCGACTCGATACTTCTTTATCAGGCAGTGATATAAATAGATTGTTTGTTTCGAAAGTAGCCTGAATAAAAATGTTATAAATATATTGCAGGGAAAGGCGTCATATAAATAACTGAATTTGATACATAATAAATATCAGCAAATATGAATAATATATAGACTGCTACATTATATCGATATCTATTAGCAAGATTTTCGAAAGTGGATTTGTCTATATTATTTCAGTACGTGTAGCACGACTGATAATATTAATCACAAATAATATCGTGTCATTAATGAATTATTGATACGCAGTCATGTCAATACAAATCAAACAGGAAATTGATATTTATTCCCGGAGTTAACGCGTGCCCGTAAGAGAGGGACGGGCAAAAGCGTGCGTGTCGATATATCGAAGGTAAAGACATTGTGAGCCGTGTTGAATAATTGAATGTAATGCAATTATTAAACTCGCGAGCAGCCGCGTGAGAACCGACACGGGCGGAACCGGCGTTATCGCGCGCGACTTAGCGGATCATTAAACAAACGCCCGACATCGTATTTCTCATCCGGACGATAATGCTCCTATCCAGATTGCGTACGTGACGTATGCATGTGCAGCTTCCACTCGTCGCGCATCTATTTCGAGGGAGAGCGAGCGAGAGGGAACGCACGTGGCTTCTTAACGGGGTATATCGCAGTCTCATTTTAATATCTGGCAGGCGATTTAATTTAATCAAGAGACATCGCGTGTGCGAAGTGAGCAGCGCGCGCGCGCGCGAGCCCACTTTTCACGAGTGTCACCGCCGCGCGCGCCTGTACCTGTACCCGTAACGTCGTATCGGCGAGCTTATCGGCGATCACGTCGATTATAGTTGGAGCATGGGAAAACGTGATTTATTAAGCGGCCACTTCGTGGTCCGCGTGCTCACTGACCTGCCTGCCTCGTTATCCTTATCGCCGAAAGAATATCGCTTACCCCGCGAGGTCCGAGAGTGGCGACTTCCTGCTCGCGTCGCGCCGTCACGTAGCCGCGATATCACAATTTGCCTGCGCAGACGGCCGCGTAAAAATGTACGCGTTTTTCTCCCGTTCACCGTATTCGCGGGAACGTGCGTATCCCATGAGACCAACGCAGCAAGAACAACACTTGTGCCCTTCGACTTCTCCAGATGAACTTTGAAAAGATAAAAAAATCCAAGGTTTCTCTCTTAAATTATTTTTATTTTTTTTAATTTTTTCAATATTAGTGTCGATTAAACTGATTAAAGCAATGAAATAAATTATTATCGATATCAAATCCGAGAAAGTCGTAATATTGTTTTAAATTTATTTACTGATAAAAATTAATCGCTTCCGTTTTTCTAAAATTATAGAAAAAATCTGCAAGCACTCGCGTACGCATTCTCCAAGAAAAATTACATCGGCTTTTATGCGCGACCGTGAATGCAAACAAAATTTTTATTCGTGGATCCCGATACGTGCGCATATGCATTCTTTTCTCGTTCTGCGTACGAGACATGAGTAAACGTTGGGAAACGTGTCTGGCATAAGTACGGCCCGAAAGAGCATGACGCTCGCATGCGAGTCACACATGAGTTTTGTGTCCCGTGCAAGTGACGGTCTCACAGATCTCGTGAGATAGCATATCCACACAATACTAAGTTGATTAAATATAATTTTAATTAGTAAAAATTAACTAAAATACAAAAGTTTATTAATATTCGCTAAACTTAAATCGACATAATTATCAATACCATCGAAAGAGCTATTAAACAATTGGTTTTTCTTAATACTGAAATTGCTGACAAAATGAATTGAGACTACAGAAACTGACTATAATAAACAATCTAAATACGGAAGCGAATAGAACACACTTTCTTCGCGTTTCTAAAACGGTAACCTTCGTAAGTGCAAGGTTCGACGTTGTTGCATCACAGCCACGGTCAAGTCGGTCTCGTCCACGCACAAGAAATGAATACGACACGCTCGTGTTGAACTGAAACGCATAAACCCGCGGTCACGTTAGCTTGTTCGCATCCTTTCTCTGTTCGTCTCGCGACGGCGCGGCGCGACAGTGCGTGTAGACGCGTCGCTAACCGCGATCATCGTCCTCGTCGTCGTCGTCGTCGTGTACCGCGAATGCAAGGCGAACTGGTATCGCGATATCTCACACAGCGACTGCCGCCATTAAGCGCGGATTGCGCTCTCGCGGTGGTCTACCTATGGCCGGGTTATTACCGACGACCTGCCACCCAGGATCTCGAGGTGGGTGTGCCGGCCACTCCGTGTCGCGCCGCCGCGCCGCGCCGCGCCGTGCCGCTCCGTTATGCTAAGCAGCCAGAGAGGATCTCTCGTCTCCTTCTGCGATTCCGCCGCCCGCTCTGGAACGAGAGAAAAGTTCTCTCGCACTCTCGTATGTTTCTAGCTGATTCTCTCGATTACTCCCGAGGGTGGTTCGATACTTGGGACAACGGAGACACGACGTTTATCGCTCTACCATCACGCGCCACCCAAGACGTGTCCACACCCGATATTTTGCACGTCTGACGGTTTCTCGCGCTTAGGGAAAACCAGTCTTATTTTTAAATTTTTAACGCTTTCGATCAATGGCGAAATAGGAGTGCTCTAGTCACGGTCCTCTTTCAATGAAATAATAGCGTAGATAAGTAAAAATTATAGCAAACTAAGCAACATTACGTATATATTAATATTTTTATTAACGTTGTATATAAAAACATTCAACTAATAAAAAAAATTCTAAAGCTTTGTTAGAGAACATTAATCGTGATAGCAAGAGTTTAATAACACAATATTTTTTAATACTGAAATTATTTCTATTCTATTATTAATTTATTATTATTAATTCTTCCCATTTCTCCCACTAAAAAAATTATGTAGCTCCTATCACATTTTTTTTACTTATTGTTACCGTTAACCTTCAACTTAAATCTCTGAGAAAGAAACCTGTTAATAAATTAAAATTTCTTCTAGACAGTCCCACGAGATTTAAGGTGTCGTAATACGAATGTAATGCAAACTGATAGCGGCATTGCACAGTTCAGATAGTCATAACGGCATAATACATAAATGTATGTCGACTTTCGACTTTAGCGACACGAGGAATTGGCCGGGCCCTCGCGGAGCAACGTTCTAATAGCATCGTCTTGAAGCCACCGACCGATGACGTTTAACCCTCGCGTGCGTGATTCGCCGCGGTCGACAGCATGTCCAACGAATTCCGTAGTTGCACGCACGTGAATAATGCGCGTACGCCTACGCGCGCGTGCACCGCCGCGCGACGACGCGCGAGAGGAACGCGCGCGTAATGGACTGGCGCGCGTGAAAGGAAGAGAACGAACACGTTGCAGGACGGACGGGGCGAAGTCGGTGGACTTGTCTTTGCACGTGGGCGTACGCCAATAAGATCGCTCTGCCTCCTCCATAATCGAGCACCGTGGGCACAATCGTGCACGTCACCCGCGTGTCACGGTGTTTTCATCTAATTAACGCGCGTTCCCGATCGCATCTTAATCGCCACGACGTTCTGTCCGCCGGCGACTAGGTTGCACGTAATGACGCGAGCGATTTATCGCGAGCTACATAGATAGCCGCGAATTTATCAGACGCGATTTGGAGACATTACTATATTTTCTACATTCTACATCTTGTGTATCCTGGGATAGATACGCTAACTCGGTTCGTTCATTACGGTCATATCCTTATTCTCGGTCTTAAATTTCATTATCAGAAATTAAACAGAAAACTAAGGAAAAACTCTACATAAATTATAATCGTGAAATTATCTGTGCCATATCTTATGCTGATACATATAGTAAAGATATCATATAATAGATACCATATAGTAAAGAAATTCCACTATAAAACTCAAGCTTGAAATATAACGTAAGAACTACTTTGATGAGAAAAAGTATCAGAGCCGCTTTAATATAAGATACAAATTAATTTTGTAAGTTTTATTTGTCTAGTGTCATAAAATATTGTGAAATCGATTAGATCAATCGACGCAGATAGCTAGTGATCGCTCATGATTGATTAATTGCCGATTCTAATTTAAAACAATTTAAAACAGAATATTTCTCTCGCGATTTTAGCAGATGTGACACGTTCCTTCCTTTTATTAAGATAATCAAGTTTATATTTAATGCAAATGGTGGCAGAATCTGTTTGATATGCCAGTGGAGGAATATGCAGATGAGAACAAATCTATCTGGCTGGTATCTGCAGTATCATGTACAGCCACCTGAACGACACACCTGTACTTAATCCGATTACCGGCTTCGGATCGACGTATCTGGTCGGGTACGATTGTACGTGATCACGTTTCGTAGCTGACTCGGCAAGGAAGGGAGAGTGATACCGAGATTTCAGTACGACGATCGCTCACGCGCTCTTATACACATGTAACTCGAATTGTTTTCGGCCATGCAAAACGTTGATAAAGCACGTAGCGCCGAAAATAACATTGAAATAATTCCAAAAACTTATAATAAGCTTTACAAAAATTGCTCAAAAGATTAGATTGGTCACGATGTATAGATATGCATTACAAGATAAAAAATATAATAAAATATAAGAAATAAATATTTTGTAGAATATAGATAAGTGGATAAAAGTTTGAAATATATAAAGATAAAACAAGATAAATAAGATAAAAAGAGCGAAAACTAATGAATTTCTTACTTATTACTTTTTTAAACTTTTAATATACATATATATAAATACTTTATTATAAACATTTTATCATATTATCTCAGCTAAATTATAGATCAAAGATTGATCTCTCAGATGTACACCTGTAACTGATAGGGAGTTAAAGAGCACATGTTGAGAAATTAACCGAGATGACTTACAATATTTTTTCGCGAGAATAATTATCGATGGGATGGAAAATAAATTTCACGACCGTCCACAATTAATCATTAATAACAGTTCCTCCCGGAAACCCGGGCGTTTTTACACCCGCGACAGTCGCGTATATACACGTAAGCGTCACAAAGGTCATTGCAGAGGGGATAGGCACATTTGCAATGTCCAAGGGAATATACATGTTCAGCTACTATCGCGCTTTCTATCGTTAATCATGCTGGCAAATTAAACGGAAACGATTCATCTACGACGTTCCTACAAATGTCGGCGCAGCTTGGAAGACGAAACGCGAAGCCGCCCGCGTGTCAGCTCGGTGCGATGAAGGCTTTATCCGTGGCAACAAATCGAGATTACGTGCCCCGTACTATGATCCCGCGTTTTATTCAACAAGATGAAACAGCCGACCGAATTTCTAGCGGCGACGAGAATGTCTCATCCTAAATCCGATCGAGGCCGGAGGACTTCCCGTGGACCACCCGCTCGTATAAAAATAACATTAAATTTCGGTCTCTTCGGAACCGCTACCTGATGACTAATGGATCCAGTCGGTGAAGAGCGTGCGAGACTATATCGTGGAAGATATATCCGGCAAACAAACGGCTCTCGGTTCTCGAATTCATTGAGCGGTCGGTCGCTTGGCATTTACTTGCAACGACCTTTGCGCGTTCATTCTCAAGTATTAATGGAGTCCACCAACTGTGCGCGAGACACAGTTTCTCTCGGTTTTATTTCGCCAGCCTCCTCCCCGATTTCGTCCTGGATGAGAGATCGCGATTTTCAATTCTCGCGACAGGCGCATTCCTATCCTGCAAATTACATCCTTTCGCGTCGTTCAAAGGCGATTGCCTCAAACGTGATTGCAATCAATTTATGTGGCAAGGATTATATATATTGGGAGGGAATACTTACACGTCGCGCAGATATTTATTTATATATCTAATATTAACATATCTTTTAAGCAATGACAGTATATGTATCTATAAACGAATCTTCTCTATTTTCTGCAATTACTTGACAAACTTGTGTGAAAAAATTATTAAATAGATAATATATGCATCAAAGTCTTCGATCAATGAAAAAAAATTATATTATTTGTAATAATATTTTATGTCCAACTTTTCACTATTCTTTTAAATCGCAAACGAAAGATAGATGAAATCGCAAAATGAAAGAATTCCGCGTGTAGTTAATGCAATAATCGCCATTAAAATCGCGAATGCGGACAAGAACCTTGAGAATCGTGATTCCAGTTCTTCGTGCACTTCTCGAAAGATGTAGAAGGACAGGGAGAAAGGAGAGAGAAGAGTGACGAGATCGACCTCGCGAATAAACCTCATCTTGGATTTCCATACGAGATGAGAGTGAAGATCAATCCTCGTTACGGAATTACTTATACGATATTATGCAATCGCTATAAAAGTAATCTTGTCACAGCTATTTTTGCTTTGGCGATCAAAGTAGCTCCGACATCGTAGCCATTGCCGCCAACATTCTTTTAATATTAACAGCGAAAATAGAACGATGCCGCCGTGAACTGACACTATAAACCTTTGTCTATTCCTCTGGCAATCTGTCAGAGCCGTCAAGTGTTCCGTCAGCGCTTTTTCTCCTGCGATTAATAGACACGAGTCCTTGAAATTTTTATAACATGCATTGCATAATGCAATCTAAGCAAGAAACGGTAAAGCGCGGAAGCTCAACTACAAGACTATTAAAGTATGATTGACACTATCACGTTCGCGAAGAAAAGATATTTTATCTTGAAAAGATATTTTGCATATTCTTTCATCCGATAATCTTCAAGATATATTTTTCAATATGTTCTCTGATTCTTGATTATTCATGTCCTACATAAATTGCCGTGTACAATCATAAAGCTACATATTTCATTTAGTATTTTTAATTATTTTGGATAAATTTTGCGTATAAAAACGCGAATACTATAAGATTTTTCTATAAATTTTTCCGAAGCAAAAAAGCAAAGATTATTCGCTCGTAATCGAAGCATAGATCTCTTGTGAGATTCTTACGGATATTTGTTCCAAAAATATTACAATGTATCAAAATATCCGTTCGAATCACGAGGAACGCACGTAGAATACGTATTTTTCAGAAATTCTCATGCCGCACTTCAAACTGCAGGAAAAGATGGAACAAGGGAGAAGTGTATACGAAGAGAGGGCGCGTACAAGAAATGAGGAAGGAAACGAAGAAGGAGAAGGATACTAGATACACTGACGTGTCCTCGAGGCATCGGGTCGCGTGGCCTTCGACGTGCACAGAATGATGAGCACTCCACTCGAAGAGGAGGAGCAGAGAAAAAGGAAAAAAAAAGAGAGACTTTCTACGGACACGGTGGAAGCTGCCTCTTCGCCGTAGGACACCGTCGACGTGGGGATCGAGGGATCGAAGAAAATCACCAGTTCGTCGATCGCAATTAAACCCCTCCGCTCGAGGAAGACCCTCGTCAGTGCGCGCCACGATTTCGCCGAAAGGAACGCAAACGTAAAACTCCATAGCGTATGATGCCAACGATACTTTGTATTGGAGGGCGGCTATAACCTCGGTGAGTCGAGATCCCCGATCTTAGAGGTGAAATGAGGAAATATACAGATATATGTAGCTACGTGCACTTGTACCAGTTTCAATGAAGCGTTATGACTTATGATAATTTGTAAGTAAAACGTTTACAATAAGGGATGTATGTTGTAAAGAATGTATGTTCAATATGTTATCTCATATCAATCAAGCAGGCCATGTAACAGAGCAAAAATCAAACAAGGATGCATACCAAACTATTAATATTTCCAATTACTTTTCATATTTTTTAAATAATTAAATATGTAGATTGCTTAAATTCTCCCTGTAAATATAATTTAGTTACAACAAAAACGCAAAAATTGACTATTTCTTTAACTTAAGACAACTAAATCCCTTACTCCAACGTCGCACTCGGGTCAAGGTATTTAAAAATCCTGCCCTCGTAATTATTTCTCGCAGGGACGCGATCCTTCAATCCTACGGAAACGCGGTAAGAAACGCTGACGCAACTCTCAATACTTCCTACCGATTGAACATCGGGAAAGAGTCATGCAATATGTATGGAACGATATACCTCGTCTGGGGCCGAGACGCCGCGCCGCGCCGCGACAGTCGGAGTAATGAACCGTAGAAATGCAGGACCGTTTTTGCTTCCACCGCGATGAGTCGCGCGCCGAAGGAGATCCGCTCTTTTTGCCGGCCGTGGACTACTGGGCCCATCGCCGCTTGTTTACAAATTGATTGCATCGTGGCGCCCGGAGCCAGACATAATCGGTATTACATCGCGGGCACCGTGGCTTTATTAGAATCGAACCGTCGTTTATCGCACCGAAAATGTCGACACATTAATTCTCGCCGCGACGTTCAAGAAACCATTGATTTCACCATTGATTTCTCGTAATTCTGCCGGAATCGATATCGTTTAGATCGTCAGTGACGCAATCGATCATCCGTATACAAGTAATAAATTACGACGTTACGTAAAGTGCGGCTTGACTTAATTACGATTCAGAATACGCGCGAGGCGCGAGACTCGAGAGCCACGATGAGATAAAACTCGTAAATTCGACGAGCTCGGGCGGGCCGTCCGTTAAGGATTTACGGCCATCGGCCTTCGTAAATTTACGTTTCTCGCCGCCCCGCCAATTGGACAACGCGCTCTATCCGAGAGATCGAAACCGCGTGCCGATGGTATGTCCCCTCGCGACACTCACGGTGATCGCCATACGGAACAATCCCACTATACTTTCACAAACGTTCTTGGATTACGGAATTTCACGTGGGCGGCGACACTTTTTCCGCCTGTCCTATTGCTAGTCCGCGAAATACGCGCGTGACCGAGTATTATATACAAGCTCCTTCCTCGACACCTAATCGATCCTGCACTTCGGCTAAAAACTTGTTCCCGTAGTCGACCACTTTCCCGACGTACGCCCCTTTACATTCATAAACGCAGTCGCATGCAAATATATTTACATACGAAACCCGAGATGATTTAAGATATTAGGGCGTCCAAAGCTAATAAGATTCGTTGTCAGACATTCTAGTGAAGTAGCAGGTACAGGTACACGTATACAAGGAATACATTAATAATACGCAACTCATGCCCACGTGCAAACTGCCAGTTAAAATAAAATCAAGAAGCCAGCAAGAAACTATTAAATCTAAGAGTCAAAGGTTGTTATTTTTTTCACTAGTATTTCTTTGCAACCGCGCTTTCTCCGGAAACGATGAGATGCGCGTAATTAAATCTACTAAAAGTGTTGAAAGAAAACTTTCGTCAAACTTCACTCATTGACAGACTGATACCTAATAAAATAAAGTTTTAGAAAATGTATTTAAAAGAAAATCTTATAAAGCGAATGGTAGCTTCTTTCTTCTTATTACTTGTCTCTTTTTAATTCTAATTGTACACAGGAATAAATAAATCAGTTAGGCTACAGTTTAAGCCGATTAACATCAACGAAATGTAATCCCGCTGCGATTAATTCTCATATAAATCAACGTATCAGTTTTTGCTGGACGACATTTCACTACTTTCGATCGGGATCTTCGATACGTGCAAACTCAGCTACGGTGTGTTTACGAGAGCCGGAGCTGGACACCTCGTGTGCGCCGAGAATCATTCCGCGCGACTCGTTCCGTTCGCTTCCCTCATTTTCTCGTCGATATTCATTCGCGGACCCCTGCGGCGGCCGGGCTACGTACCACGAGAGACACAGACCGCTTTCTCCAAGATTCCCCTATCGCATCTTTATTGGCCGATCGAGAGTGCCGTGCCAGGTGACATTAAACACGACGCGTCCGATCGCGTTTCATCTCTCCATAGCGGAGAGCTCTATAGGTTCCGTGACAATCAATAACAAGCATCGTTCTTATTGTGCCATTAAAGGCCGAGTTCAAAGTTTAGATCACGGCCGTTCCTCGCTGCGCGCTCACCTTTGATGAAAGCAGAAAGTGCACGTAGGAATAGTTTATTTTGGATAATTCATATAATTTATTACTAGATTAGATTATTAGATCGGATTAAGTTATTGATTATCCATTCATCTCGCGCATTAAACTATTCTATCCTTATCCGATAAATCAATCTTACATCATATATATATAAATAGTATTCGTTTACACGTCAATTATCGCTAATTTATATCTTTGTGTATTATTTTTTAGTTTAAAAAAACGTATATATTTCTCTTTATGAAATGCTCCGAGAAGAATGTCTGTCTTATACATAGAACACGTCGTAAATTCTATTCTATTCTATCGTGCTTGCTGCGATCTTATCGCGCACTAAAGCTTCATGACAAGCCGCTAACAGCAGGCGTACTCTAATGACTGTCTCCCCTCTCGTGAATGTAAAATTATACTATCTCTCTCGATAATGACTGATCAATAAGGAAGCAGTCAAGGACTGCTCGGAAAGATTTACGAAAATTACGCGACGACTATCTCTCCCTCCAGTAAGGCAACGCGAGTCGTAATGTGAGATATAAGAGATTGCTGCCGCGTTAGTTTCGTGCCGCGTGACGAAAATCGTGTGAAATTGATTCGATCGTGGTTGATTATGCGATTAGATTCAAGACCAAGGATCAATTTCCACGACGATTTATTCTTTGCTTTCTCACATAAGCCGAGCCTCTATTATTACTTCAATGAGTACGCGATTATCAAATTGTTAATCTTCTTTCGGAGAAATCCTACTATATAGTTTAAAATTATAAATATAATGATAAATATTATTTTTCCAGAGAAAAGTTTAGTATTCTCCTAAAATACTACAAAAGATTACATTATAATATATGTTTGACAAATAAGCAATTGTTATATATAATCCCTGGGGGTCTGGCTCACAATCAGACGTTAAAGAAACTTAATACTTAATTGACTGCTAATTAACAACAGTATCAGATCTGATAATCATTTTCTTTTCCATTCTAAATTATGCTGACCTGCAATATATAAATAACACAAAGGAGCGCGTATCACATCTCACACAATAATTTTAAAATCCTAAATAGCTGTGGGAGTATATCTAGTAGTTCCATAATTTCAATTGTAATTGACACCGTTAACTTACACCGCGTCAGACATACGATGAAAATGTGCGAAATATGAGGTAGTGAGTCTATTGTTTATGCATCCTCTCAGAGCCAATTTAACGAATGGCAATCCCGCTTATTTACTGGTCAATCAACCGCAGGTGTTACGGTGATGTTAAATGCAACCCTGAACTCCAACCAAGCTTTCTCACAATCACCCGAGGCACACGTATGTTCATGTTAAGTAGAATTCAATGGCTCTCTTGATCGACAGCTGATTGATCTCTACGAAAATCTGTACGAATGTGTTATTATCGTCCTATAGAATTTAGATTGCAGCAGAGTAAAATATATTGTATTACTGCAACAATTTACACAAAACATTTATTTAATATGCAGAATGTTTTCAAAAATCTATGTAATAATGTAATAATAAATATAAATCACTTGTGATAAGTAATGAGATTTTTTTATAAACTTTAAGAGATAATAATATCTTATATGTATAGAAAATGATTTTTGATAGGTAATAATTTCGTCAATTAGGGCTCTCGAGTCTCATAAAAATTGCAATGGCGAAACTATATTTATCACGATCTCGGGGCGTTGCCGAAAAAAAAAGATCGAATCGCGATAAATCTCTCGCCTCCCACACATCCTGATTTCGATCGCGCGGTGCGCCTGCGGCTACCGGTCCTAGAGACGATTCCTCACCTTCTCGCGGAGCGGAGAGGAGGGTCAAAGGACGAAAGGCACCTAGCCAGCGTGGGATCCCGGGTGAGATAAACACAGCCTCCGAGGAACCGAGAGGTTGCGAGAGAGAGGAAAGGGAAGAGGCGAGGAGAGCGAGCGCTCGGCTCTTCGGTAGGTCCTCTCGTGGCCGGTTTCTAATGCCAGTCTTCCGAGAAGCCGTGGAACGCTTCGCGATCGTTCGAATATATGAATGTCTTATGAGGAAAGGACACACATCGAACGTCCGAAGGAACAAGAGAATCCCGAACGAGAATGGAAGTGGAAAACCGTCGTCGCCGCGCCACTGCCGCGTTATACGCCACCGTCTCGTTTCTACGATCGGCGCATCACGTAAAGGTTGCAGCAGCACGGCGCGGCGGAGGAGAATCGGGCACACCCAATGCAATCTCGCTTCTTGTAAGAAAGTTCCTTGCTTACCTCTTCCCACAAAAAGCGTTCCCGCGGCCGATGCTCGACGGTAATCGACGGACGGAGGAGTAGCGCCTGATCTCTCCCTGCCGATTCCGAACGCCTTCTTCCTGCGTCGTAATCACGCGCGGCTTCGCGTCTCGCGGATATTGCATTATATAGGCACACACGCGCGTTCAAGGGTCGAAAAGAGATCGCGAAGACTTTTCCATCCCGTATGCACGTACGCGGATTGTCTCCGTCCATACATGTACTTCCCATTGTCTGGACCTAATTAGAAATTGAACGGCGAGCTACGAGAGAGAGACTGAACTAAGGCCAGAGTCTCTAACGATCTACGAAAATATTCACGGCCGATCGTATCCCGTATCCTGTCCTCCGTGTACCGTTTTCTCGTGATTCTCACGGATCCGACTCGAGAGTCTCTCTCGCTCCCTCTTCCGTGCGAGCAAGGCAAGGGAGTTCGTGGCGCTTCGAAATCGGTCAGGGAAACTGGTGCAACGGAGTCATGGAATGGTGACATTGTGCTTAGATGACGGTGACGATCAGTAACGACAACGACGACGATCGACGAAGAAGCGAATGGCAAAGGAAGAGAGACGAGGAGGACGATGCAACTGCGCTATCGGCGTGACGATCCCATAATAGTTCCATGGCCTCGTGGCTCTCGTGTATACATACATACATACATATATACATATATACATATATATATATATATATATATATATATATATATATATATATATATATATACGTATATATGTATATATATATATAGGGGGATTCAAGGAGCGTTTACACGGCGAGGAAAGAAGGCAGGATCAACAGTGGGGATCGGCAAGATCGGGAACCGTGCGATCGTGTGACGCGAGCCCCGCGTGTCGCGCCGGTCACGGTCTAAGGCCCCTGCGGAACCAACGGGACGTTAGGCTACATTCATACTAGCAACGACAAGTCGTTTTATCAAATCTCCAATATTTTTTGTTACGTGGTATTATCCAAATGCTCATCTAATAGATTTCTCACGACTTCTCGATTTGTTCACCGTATCATTATTTTCCGACTACATAGGTATAGACGTATTTAATGAGTTGGACGTTATTCTTTATTGAATATAAAAATATAAGACTGTCTCAAAATAATTTAGAACTGCTAATGAGTTTACACAATATTTTTCAGGCCATTGGTGCTTCTCACAAAGTATCAATGCCTGTTTATTATCAAAGGTGAAATATCGATACCGAAAGTAACGTGATATCAGACACCAAGTACCGATATCTCAATGTTATCGAAATAGCATAAAGTATCCCTCGAAGCAGGACCTCTTGTTGGTAAGCTCACGTAGGAAGGTAAAGGAGGAGATGTACGCAAGCGGATTTTCAATCCCACGGTAACTCGAGGAGGCCCAACCGGGAGATCAATTCCTCGGAGAAATCGCGCGCGCGGAGACACGAGGCTGTCGGGCGACATTATCGTCGCAATTTTCAAAATCGATATCCGCTACGCGCGCATATATGACTACGTGACCAATCTCAATCTTGAGATTCATTATCGACCACCGCGAGGTGACACCGTATCGGCTGGCGTGTTCGATGTCTGCCGTTATCCCTCGGATCGTGACAGGGCTTAAGCGCAAAAGCGAAAAGCTGAACACGTATTTAAGACCGAGCCGGACTCGGCCAGGATCACGTACCGGACAAGTTCGAAAGTACTTCACGATTCCGAGTGCACCAGACACGCCCACGCCCCCGTGCCGATCGCCGCGCAGCGCATAACTCGGTAACGTGTTGCACTTGCAGCGACGTCGGGGTCCGCGCAATGAAACATTCAAATTAGCCGATCGTTCGCCTCGACGCATCGACACGATTAATTAGCGCACTCGACGGAAACGCACGAAACGTTCTATATGTATATTACAAAAATAACCATTTAATTTTTTAATTGTTGCCTAATAAACGCTTTAGATACGAATATCTTTTTAGTTAAATATTCATAAAAGCCGCGTTTGAAAACTTTGAACTTTGCACTTTAAAAACAAGAGTATCGAGAATATACAACGAGAAAAATGACACTAAAAATGACAATGCAATTTTTTCGATTTACAAGAATGTGGACGCTATTAAAATTCATTTTTATCTACAACGATGACAAAAGAATATAAATCCTTGACATGCTGGCGCCGCTATTGCGCACAGAGAGAGCCTTGGAAATCATTTTTATCATCGTGTCGTCTATGCCGTTAGTTCAGTAGTTATTCAAATACGGTAAGTTTATTGAGAAAATATAATATACCCGCGGAACTATAAGTACAATCTAGCAGACCTATATTCATCCGCCAGATATATCCGTGGGAAACTTTTCGAGATGTTAATATCGAATTGGTGGCGCAGGTAAAACCGGTTCAAGAAATCCTAGTTGAATATAATAAATCTATATTTTTCAAGCAAATAAGTTAGAAATAAGAGATTAGATAGTAATATATTAAAGTCGCCCGGTTCCATGTTTTAATTCATTGACATAAATTTCGTTTAAGCTTTTTTGTACGTGTTGCAAGAAGTTAACGTTCACATTCCTACATTATCGTTACGAGAAAATAAAGCTTGAGACTTTGATTATAATTTTGCACATATTAAAAGTACGGATTATATATACCGCAAATTTCAAGCACTTATTTTATCGAAATATACATATATTAGTGTAAACATTTTAACACGCAATATCACTATATAAATAATCCCAATATTTAAATTTAAGTCTTGTATTCAAGTGGCTTAGATAAATTAGAACTGAAGCTTAAAATAAATTAAAATTCAGCAGGGCTATCCGATTCAAATTACTCAGAGTAGATTAAAACTTAGCATTGTGAAATTGTGAGAAACGTAGACACTCGCGTAAGAATCATACCACTTAAATCTTTCAAGACTCTGGAGAAAACATGCTCGGGAGAACGCGTAATTCATTCATGGAAGGAGAAGGGGGAGTAATGCGTTCTGAATTATAATGCTTTCCACATATCTTCAACTTCCACTAGGTTGTCACGTATCACCATATAAATGTGAAGATTTAGAAATTCATGATATTTCGAAAGTTACAAAATTATAAACCCATCAAAGACATATGTTTCTATTCAAGCAATAGTAATAGAAAAAAACATCCTGTCCCCGTTGCACTTACAAATTATAATGTTGTTCTTCCAACTATTATACATTTTCAGGTTATCGGGTCATCATAAAACCAAGATTTTTTATAAATTTGAGATAGTGCAAGAAATCATTTCAAGAAATGAAGTATTCGCGATCATTCCTGTCTCGTATATAATTATATCGACGATGTCCACGTTCGGTCGAACGTGATGTCCACGTGGGCCGTTCTCAACGGCGAGTCTCCGAGATCGGGAACCGACGGGTACCGATTCCCGTTTCCGCATCGGCGTTTTCATCGCGGCGACGTGGCACGCCACGTATACGTGTGTACACTGTACACACGTCGCGCGTCCCTCCGGACCTGCACGCAAGAACTGGTCCGCGTTTTACAACGGTACGTGATTTACGTGATTCGACGAAACGATAACGGCTACCTGCACGGCGAGCATCGAGTTGTATCGCTACGGTGTCGTGGAGACACAGCATCCAGCACGAAGGAAAACTTTTCGCAATTTTTCAGAAGCTATAATAATTCCGGCGAAGAAGAGGAAGGATCTCATAGCTATCACGAAGGGGAAAATAGAGGTGTACCCTAACGGAAACTAACTCGGTTGCAGAATGCAATAGCGGTATTAACGATTGTTCTTTCAACTTTTGATATATGTATTTAATATTAAATAAAAATAATGTTTTGTGATAGATAATTAAGATAATCAAATATTTGTAAATTACTTTTAAATAAATTTGACATATTTATCTAATAATATAAATATAATGGAATTCATTCAAAATTAATGATTCTGCCTGATCTCACATTAGAGTACAATAGGATGTATAGAATCAGATTCAAATTTGTATAGCTCTATTCGAAATGGCTACGAAGATCTACGATACGCCAATCGAAAAGAAATAATCGCGAAGATATTAAACTGTGAATTTAAAAAATAGCTTCATTCACCACGCTCCACGGTATATCACTAACGTCTTCCATCAGAGAACGATCGAAGCGCGACGACATGCGTATTCCTCGAGCATGCACGTTTGAGCGCGCGTTTCGCATCAATCATCCCGATCATAAGCGACGATCGGCCGTATCTTTAAGACCGCGAACTATCACTTTCCAGTTCGTCGCGCGTGACGAAGCAACAGCAGTAACAGCAACAGCAGCAGCAGCAGCAGTAGAAGCAGCATCAGGAGCAACAGCAGCATACAGTGTATATAACATCCGAACGAAGACACATAGTGCGCTCGCGGCGGCGGCGGCGGCTGCGGCTGCTGTTGCTGTTCGTCATGGAATATGCAAAACGCCGTTCGTTACGCGTTCGCATAAAAAACTGCCTAATGCCGCGTGCGCTCGCTCGGCCGTGCACCCGGCCCGCACGGCGTGCCTACTGCCCGTTGTCGGTAATTACGCGTTGCAAAACAGAGACACGACATGGTCGACCCTGCGACCCCTTCGAAGGTTGACTTGAAAGGGTCCTCGCTGTTTAAACCGACCGCGACGTGGCCACACCATACACAAACAAACAAAAAACTGAGAATTTAAGAATTATAGTGAATAGTAAGATTCTCGATTCCGCTTGCTACTCGCAATTGGAGAAATTTAAAATTAGAAAACCGCGAAATATCGAGCCACACTTTACGCGATCGTCTATATGTATTGCACGTCCTATCTCTTATCACTTTCCCTAATACATGAATTTAAGAGATATTACAATTTCACGGCGCTGCTCAGTGACAGATAACTATTAATGGAAAGATCATACTTCAGTTGTACGATATTCCTTATTGTACAATCAGAGTATAATAAGCCCAACGGATAATTAATAGCTTAGATATAATGCAATGCTAGTTTATCGCCGAGCAGCGTTGCACTTCATGACATTAAATATGAGCTACTTTCGATAGATGATGTTGCAAAACATATATGCCAGTTCCGCCTCTCTCTAATGGTCTAATGCTTATTGGCCATGGAAACGATAGAGGCGGTCACCGTCTTTCATTTTGTAAAGAGAACAGGTACATTTTCCGAAATTAGAATGCTACACAGAATGCTTAGATAAATAAAAGATTAAAAACCGTTATTTTGCCAAATTCTTTTTAACTTTCAATATTAAATATTATAACAAATAAAAACGCCGAATATTTTTCATAAAAATCTAATTAAAATTATAAATCGAGAAGAGATATTATTATCTATTAAGCCTAACGAGATCTTTCAACGTGAAAATAATTGCCATTCTTTCTACCTTATCCTTTAGACCATACGGTTGAGAGAAAGTGCGATAATTCAGCAATATCCCATAATATATTTGTTGCTTTTCTTCATACTCAAAGGTTAACGTTCCCGCGAACAATTTTATTTCACCATCATGGCGAACCGTCTCAGACTTTATCCGCTATAATGATTAGATATATACTAGACTATTCGTTGTAATGGCGACAACAACCAACGGATAAAAGTCTGTCGGCTAAGATCGAGGCGGCGTAAAAGAGTGTCAATTTACGATGCGTAGATTCCGTGCGTAATTTGCCCGGTAATAATCTCCGCGAGACTCCAGATATCTATTTGTTGCAGAAAAGCATTAAGATCTACAATCCGATCTGGAAAGTTATCAGTCGGCCGACCGACATGAAAACCAATGCATTGCTCGCTCCCCTTTACGTAAGCGTGTTAAATGTCAAGAACGTCTGCGCAAGGCGAAAGATATATTCGGCTAATAAACTTACCACCTGTTAGACCTATTATCGAGGTAATAAACTTGGACTAAACGAGTGTTGTATATCACTTTACGTATCAGTCTTTCTTCTAATAATCCATTTGCGGAAAAATATTAATTGCGCCTTAACAGGTTGAAATTCTTCGACAATTTAACGGCGACGTCTATTGCCGTCGCGGAATTGATATATGCTCCATGTGATAAACGTGGAACATTTTACTTCATAAAAATCCACTCGATAATTTGCAAGATAATATACGTAAAACATGTATTTTTATAATTCACATCGCGTACCGTTTAAACTTGAAACCTGTATCAGAACGCACGTGTCGTATCTCGTATCTCAGTCAAAACAATAAGGGGAAACTACTAGTGAATTATAGATTTAAACAAAATTGCCTCGAGTACAAAGAAAGGAAGCCGTATAGAAAATTCAGTCACGCCGCGTCCCGTTTTCCTCTTTCCCCTCGATCGATGGTCGCGACAATCTCCAAGTTCGACAAAGGATCCGTTCTTCGCTTCCGTTCGTCGTGAAGCGTCGCTTAATACATCCACGCGATCCGTATCCGTATGAATTCAGTTATGCCAGCGGCCGATACATATTCATGGCGGAATTCATTTGCTGGGAACCACGAGGAGGGCAGCGTCTCATCACACCGCGCCGCGCCGCGCCACGCCACGCCGGCCGCGTCGCGTCGGTCCACTCCTTTTCTTCCTCGCACTGTTTGTCTTCGGGGACTCGCGTTACGCTCTATTCATTGTCGTTTCAACGCTGGATCAGCATACATCGCGGCATCCTTATCAGTATACCGCGTATGTGACGTGTATTTAGCAATCGATCTTAAGGAGGGCGGACGACGGACCGCCCAGTCGACCGTGGAATAAAACATGAGGAAAGAGTTTTTCTCGCGTATATTGCACCACGCGGTAACTGTGTTTCGAATTGTTTCCGCAACGTGACCGCGTATCTTCAAGACTGGACTCGACATTTGTCGACATATTTCGGACATTAAAGTAATACCTCTTCATATGACGCAAAAAGATTATTGTTCGTTGTTATCTAAGAAACGGATATTATATGTCTTGCCAATAATAATTTAATGTCTATTTGTTATCTACATATTCCTCGATGCCCCTTCGTTAACATCAAGCTTAAGTCAATACAAGACTGAAATACGAGAAACAAAAAGGGTTCGCAAGATGTAATGTAAGAGTCTCGGCTGCTATCCCCGTCGGTTAAGTTTAACGCGTGGGAAGAGAGGCGCGTGAGACTGAAGGTGTTTAACCGGGATCCCATCGTCGCGGCAATTGTTCAATTTAACGGCCGTAATGGCCGTTCACACGGATTACCGAACGTTGTCTTAAGGGCTGTTAAAGCCGCTACTTAAGTGCCACGGAACGAATCAAGGTCCGAGTGGTTCCGTCGGCTCGTTACTGCCTCTTAAAAAAGAAAGACACGACGAACACCGACGGTGGTACCGTTTCGGGTTTCGGGGTTTCAGTGCCTTCGTACCTGACCCAGTTGTATGTACAAAATGCGTAGTGCTCGAAAAATCGTGGCCGCAACCTTCAAATCGTAAGCGCGCGCGGGCGCGCGCCGGGATTAGGCTTAACGATATTCCGAAATTTACGATATGTCCGGCGCATTCGAGGAAAGGCCGTTATCGATACGATACAATCGTCGTGGCCGTCAAAGTTTCGTAATAGTTTTTTTAGTGCCGTAAAATACGCGTCGCCGCATAAAATGCACATCGCTTCGGGCGACGAAGCAGCGTGCAGCAGTTGTGCTGAGCAATGCATGTACGTCACGTTCGTGTATAGAAATAGCAATGAAAGCATGTTCTTGTCAAATAGAATATTTTGTGTTTGCTGGATATAAACTAGAATATAAAAAAATAACGTGTACTCTCAGTTAAATACGAGATATGTACTATAAAAGATTAAATAAATATATAAGCTGTTTGAGTAATTCCAATTCCAAAAATTTTTTGTATAAATCGACACACTCCATTAATTCAATGTTTAACTTGCATGATTGAATCAACCTCCTAGCAGATTAGTCTTATTAATAATATTTTTACTCACTTTGTTTCGCTGATATACTAAATCGTTTAAGAAAGCTGTCGAAGTACATACCTGAAACAAAAAAAAGTTTTATTAGTGATTATTTCTTACATGAAGTGACACTTAATTCACAATTAATTCACAAGATAAACGTTCATGGATCGCAAATGAATGTTCTTAGGGATTGTGTTGTAAAACGAAGCAATTAGATATATGTCAACATCGTGAGTATACTTCAGTTATTACGATGACTGAAACATTTACGCGATAAAAAATCTCATAAAGGTGCACGCGTCGTGTTTAAAGTACGCAAATAACCTGATGAGTAAATGCATATCCTTGGCAAAATGCCATCTACAGAATAACTCAGGGACCGGTTGAAAAATTAGATGAAGCTAAAGTTAGCTGAAGTATAGCGTAGCCTTGACGATGCTGCGCTTTCAAAGCCCACAATTGTATTTTATATATATGTATGTATGTATAAAATTATATATATAGATATTATACACATATCAAATTATTATATATGTTATAATATATTTATAGTCTATATAATTATAAATTTTAATAATTATAATAAATTATAAATACATACACAGCAACAAGATATTAATCATATTATAATTACGACATTATCAATCAAATTAAAAAATTTTGATGGAAAAAAATTATGTTTATCAAGGTAATTTAATAAACAATTTTTCGACATTTTTTATACAAAAGTCGATCTTATTTTTTAAAGATGTGTAAACGGACTTATTCTATCTCTCAAAGTATCGAAAGAGGATGAAACACGGGAACAGTCAGTGTCAATCGCCAAAAGACTTTCAAATATTGTTTCGCACTTCGCCGCGTAATAAACAAGTCTTGTTCACGTGACAAGTGCTTCCAACGATAAAGTTACGACGAGCGTTAACGAGAAACGTAATACGTACAAAGCCGCAAAGACGAGACAGAGGACGAGGAGCAACGCGGTGCTGCTGCATTTACGAGCGGCTCGTAAAATTCGAGCGTGGAAACCAAAAATCGAGAGCGTGTTTTTTCGACACGCCCACTTTCGAAGACCGATAATATCTCCTTGAGGGTGAAACTGTGCCAGTTAGTCGAAGATGCGACGAAAAAACGTGACGGAAATATCGATTTCTCGAGAGGAGAGGGCGGGAAACAAATCTGGTTAACGTTTTTAATGGCGAACTTTCCAAACGTTAAAAAAGATTGTCCGAAAAGATTGTCGAATTGAGCGAAACCGTGTAATTTAGTGGTCAGTTTGGTGAAGTTCTCATTGTCAGTGTAATTGTCCATGCTAGAGGGGGATAGCCGCTTGCCAGGAGAAAGATTCGGCGCTCGAGAGTGCCGTCGTAATACGCCTTGAGGATCCGCGTTGAAGAGGTCGTTCAGGAGTAACGAGAAAGGAGAAGAGGGCACAAGTGCGAACATGTGTCGGACGTAGCAGCGGCACGCCGCGCGCCGCCGAAAAGAGCGGTCCTCGAGGACATACGGCTTACGTGGCGACCGTGTGTGTACCGTGAAGAAGTCCCTGGCACGAGTGTTTTCGCGTCACGTCGGCGGAATTTATGCAAACTGTCATACGTTACAGCACATTACACCTCGTTAAAGACGGCGTTGATGCGTACGCCGAGGTGTACGGCCGACGTTGCGTGTCCGCTCAAAATAGGAGACAATATTCCCTACGCCGCGCGGTTCTAAAAACCGCCTCGCTATCGAGCGAAACTTACGAGAGGGCTCCACGCGTGAGCGCCGCGCGCGAAGTACCGTATTCCCGTCACGCGTTCCCAACTATATGCGACTGTCCGACTCTGATCTCTCGCGTTGGCATTGAACGCAATTCCCGCATATTAAGAGCACAGACCTCGGAATCGTACAGCTGCATTTAGCGTTGAACAGCACGAAACAATGTCACTGTCAAGAACACGTGTGCAGAAAGGAATTGGAAAATCGAAATGTGTATCATTAGAAAATTGAATGTTTATAATGTATCTAGAACGTCTCATTTTTTAAGTATCGTCGATCGACCTATAAAAAAATATAAAAATAATTTTTATTAGCGTAAGAATTGGGCGTAATAAACCTTCGGCCTAATAATATACTTAGTTCCAGGAAATCGGGACAATCTTTTGGTCCGGATTTAGATCGCGGGCTTTCACAATGATGCATAATAAGAACACCGGTGGACTACAAAGCGTCTTTGGGTCGTGGCTGACCGTTTAAGATACGAGTTCCACAAACTAGAAAATACCGATCAAAAGGGAAAAAAGTCGGCGCCGAGGCTCCGCGTGCTATTTTTACGGGAGACTCGTGCGATGGGATCCTATTAACATACAATAAGGACATAATTCTCTGGTACTTCTCCTGGACGCAAGCTGCCGCAGCGTGCTGCTGCTGGGTTCTCTTGTTGCCCCTCTTCATCCTCCCTCTTCAACCTATGGACCATGAACAAAGGAACTTTACAATTTCGCGAATTGTCGGGAAAACATTTACACGATTTACGACTGCCGAAATGCGAGCGATTTTTGAAGAATTAAAATCAACGACAACGAAAGATGGAAAATTAAACAAATGTAGCACAAGTAGCAGCCGAAATATTTCTAACGTTCCATTTGTCAAAATCAAAATTCAAAAATTTTAAAAGATTTTAAATCTTCACTGCAGCTATATTTAAAGAACTGCATAGCGTACGTGAATATTGCATTAGTTAAGAAAATAGTATTGCGTTTGCCCTAACAAGAGGTGTATATCAAAATGAGAAGTCCGATAAGCGACTCTTGCTTTCAGGGTCTCAAATGATGACTGCGGACTCGGCTGCTTTTATAGTTCACCGATATCAAAGCCATCGAAAACGCGACCCGCGCGGAGATAAAGCGCCGCGCAACAGACGTGTTCTGAAATAGGTGAAGTGCATCTCTCGGAGCCGGAGACACAATCACGCGAGAGGAGAGAAACGAGTCTCGGGTCCTCGCACTTCGTTATCGGTACGGTGCTATTGACCTCGTATCGACGACGGTACCCTTCGGCTACGGTTCAACATATTTAACGAGCTCGCATACCAACGAGAGAACCGTGTCGAAACCGTCGCACCACCACGCGCAGAATACTTATTGTTACCGCTATCGGCCGGCAATGTCGATCGTATAACTCATCGCTCGTTGAACTTACCCCCTTACTCGACTCACAATCTATATCCATGTGAATACGGAGCGCACTTTGCTCGCAAAGACACGTGATAAAGATAGACGAAACATTATTTCGAATGTAGTGTTAGGTAAAAGGAGAAACATGTACGTGTTTGTAATCAAATAATATGAGTAAAAACTACTTTTCGCTCATCTTTCAATTTCCAAGTGAATTTCTCAATAAGCAAACTTCATATATCCGTAATTGTCCAAAAAGTAGTGTTTGATACCTATTCATATCCTATTTAATTCAGAAAAATGCTTTTACTTTATGATATAAGATATATCACCGCATAATTATATCCTTGTACAAAATAAAATTGGGAAAAATTTACTCGGCATTTATGGGGAAACGTATCTTTAAAATATCGCGCGTAAATCTGAAACACCCTGTATCGCACGTTAAGTATCAATTCGACGAATCGATTGATCTCATAAAATCGCGGTGCGTAGCGCAGAACACGTCGTGCAGCAGTCGTCATGCAGCACCACGACGTAGATGGACTACCTGTTTCTACCGGTTTGGTATCGGCGCCAACGCTCTGAAAGGCGCTCTCTGCTTGTCGCATACCAAACTGTACGCATACACGTTCTTGTCGCGCGCGACTTATAAGAACAAGTCAACAGATAATAGATAAAATGCTCGCGATTACATGATTCTCTCCGAGCATGCTCTGCATGTATCATGAAAAGCAAGTAAAATGAAAGAAGGGATGAAGAAATCATCAAAAAATAACACATTATTGTGCAATATCGCAATATAATAGCAATTATTCATATAAAATAAAAGTAATTTATTTTTACTATGCAAAAAATTTCATTTTTATCACTAGAAAGTTTTTAATTCAGAATTATAGGTAGAATATTTCGCAATGCATAACGATCATTCTTTAAAAGCCAGCTGTCCCATACTGCAATTGCGTTATTGGAATATTCCTGAATATATAATATCAGTCAAAAATGTACATGCAGTTCGCAATGCGATTAAAGCGGTATCGCAATTGAACGGCTCGAGAATGTATAATTGATATTGTCCGCTACAGACGGTTCACGCTGTGCAACCTGCTTATGCAAATGCATTATCGCGCGTATTCACGTGTGTGCATTGGATGGTGACGATTTGGTAGCGCGTTTGTAGCCGCAAATAAATGATCCCACGCACGCACGTATGTACGGGGAAATGCAGGGTCTGTAATAACCGTGTTGCCCTGGTCAGTGACACCGGCACCTAGAAGGCCACCACACAATGAAAATAGCAAAGAAATAAGGCGATTTATCCGCGCAACCGTGTATTCGGACCGAGACTCGCGCGGAAGGCAAAGTGCAGTTAGTTACTCGTTCGCTATGTTTTCCATCATTTGATTTAATTGCCTTGGTGTACATCCATAATCGAATGTGAATTTGTCGTAATCAACATTGAATACTTTTAAAATAAATCTCATAACGTAAACGTTCTGTGAAACATTAGGATAAATGTTAAACCTTATTGTTAAACCAATAAGGCCCAGTTTCCCAAGTGTCGGTTAACTTTTAACCTTAGATTAACTCACTCTTCGTCTCCTTCTAACGTCCTTCCTTAGAGCTTAGAAAATTGGGAATTAAAAATTCTCACTTATGATACAGAATGATATTACAAAACTAGAGCTATTTTCTATTTTCTATTCACGCTCCTCGTCCTTTCCGCTTTTGTCGACCTGTTTAACGTTAACTTATTATCGTGATATATGCGCCAATGAAACAGATGCATCGATTTCAGTACTAAATCGCGCAGCTCCAGACCGCGACTGCCGACCACGTGTGTAACCGTTGACAATCTGTGTGAGACACTTCGCGACAAATTGCGCGAGGTCTCAAATCGCGTTAACACGTCGGCAGCAAGTGCGTACACGTGTCTCTATCTGGTCTTCGGTCAAGTCACTGACACGCACGATGTATTTACTCGCGTGTTCGTACGCTCAGCGAATGCGTGCTCTCACGAAAGAAAGAGAGAGATACAGGGAGAAATCGCGAGCACCTCTCGCCTCGACCGCACGAAATCATCCTGGCACGACATTGGATCTAATTGGGAAAACGCAAACGCGCACGAGAGAAACGACGGACGGTGGAATAAATTTTCGATAAGTTCAAGGCGCGTGCCTTGCGATTTAAGGAAAGGATAGACGCGCGTGCTGTGCGTCGCGTTTAATATGCGCATACTTAAAGCCGTGGAGCAGCCGATGGCCTCTCCCTGATTTATTGGAAATCGATTCGTGTCCGGCGCCCGCCTTTCCACCGCTCGGCCGCTTCAACGACACTGACGTCGATTACATAATAATTACGACCGACCGTGTAAATGAATTTTCTACCTGCTGGATGTGCGATAAGCCGAAGCGAGCAGCACGGTGTCACGTAGCAAAGCCGTTTGTGATAAGGCGAATGTGCCGTGTGCCTCGCATGAGAACATGAATCTTTCGCGGAACACCGGTATCTGAGTAATTAATTTTTGCACGTTGATTTTCTTTTAACTGTCATATATATGTATACATATATTATATGTATCCTATAAATAAACAAGAACAAAGTAATGATGCCAAGAAGTTAACTGAATACTTATATCGACATCAATTCATAATATCCATTTATATCAATCGTTTTTATTATAACAATAATTTTTATAGCATCGAACATACAAGTATCCTCAAATCAAAGACGTTTTGGGTCTTCCTTGTTGCAAGATAAAACATTGCCTGACAGGCCATAACTTCAAAATACATAAAGTAATAAAATAACAAGATATAAGAGAATATTTTATCCAATTCATATTACTTAACTTTTTAAAACTAAGACTACCATTAATATATAAATCTTTTGCATTTATATTACGCTTTTTCTTTGGAAGAATAGATATATTTTATTCCAATTAAGAGAATAAAGAATGATTCTAAAAACTACTAATCTTCGAGCTATAAAAACTTAATACCTATCAGAAAAAAAACGAGATTTCCCGAAAATCTCGTTTTCGAAAATGACCGTGACAGACATCGAAGGTGCATCTCACGCGATGCTCTTCGTCTACGAAGGTATGCAAGCAAAGCGAATACGTAATAAGTGCAGCGATCTAGGATAAACGGCCACATGGAGACGCGGCATACGCGCGCGTGCCTCTGCTCGAATGGCAGCGTATTGTTCCAGAAACGATCGGATACATCGCGTGCAACGGCACAGTTTACGATACGAGACTACGGCAGTGCGCGCGCGAATGTCGGCGTGCCGTGCACATAGGACAGCTAACGTAATGGTAGGACAGGAAGTGGCGCAACTTCTGGCGGAGAGCCTTGGTGTATCTACTCTCCAACAAAGCGGTTCCTGCGCGCGAGCTCCTTGTACACGACATACGGCGGAGTGTATCATATTCCGTCTCACGTAGTTACACGCGTCGCTGGATCCTGGATCGTGTTCCCCGTGAGAATGGTGATCGAACCATTCTCGCCGGGTCTATTTCCGATTAGCGTGACTCATTATCCATTAAAGAACCGCGCCAAGCTCTCACCGCGGCGGCGGGCGACCAAGTTCTCGATCCCTTTCCATCTTACCGAGCAATCTTTCGAGATCAGGCTCACTCTCTTGAGGCTCTCCTCTCTCGAACCGCGGGTAATTGCGGTCTTATGTTACAAGTATCGCAAATTGCCGCCCGGTTATACCGTTAGTCTATAAATTCACGCGCCGACGTCTTTTGCGCCTCGCCGTGCGCTAACTACCATCCGAGGAACGCTCATTTTCTCACCTATCGCGACGTAAACGAAGCGCCGTGAAGTGATAGGATTATTGAAGTTACTCTTGCTCGGCATTAAGACGGTAACTGAACGGTATTGAACGATAATAGACGCAAATAAATATATTTATTAATAATTATTCCCAGCAGCGTATGGCACGCGAAGCGACCAAAGAATACTGATATCTAAAAAGAATAGTGATTTCTGTCCCGATTTGCTACCATGCAAGCGTTTCACCAGGTATTTGCGACGTAATAAGAACGTCGCGAGTAAATAACGCTCTCGTACAGTCGATTTCGATTCCATTGAGATAAATTGTGTCATTCATTGTCGGTACGAAACTAATAAGCCATCGTGCCGCGAGCGTGGGGTTCTTTCTCTCTCTCTTTCTATCTTATTGTCGATGCACCGCACCGGTCTGTTGTACACACGGTGCACTCAGCCCGAACAATGCATAACAAGCATTGTCTCTTCGCTCCGCCCACTAATTCCATACCATGCGGCGCTGCATTGCTTTTATATCTCTTACTCCGGTTGTTCAGTCGCTTACACTCGACATACACGTGCGACATACGGGGGCGCGTAAAAAAATATTATACCTATCGAAGCAATGCGAGAGACCGGCAGCCGTATAGACACGAGAATAGAGATATAAGAATAGACAACGACTAATGTACATAACGAATAAACACGGAGTCTTGGGGCTCTTGACATCTAAAATGAGAAATCCGATGCATAGGGCCATCAAGCGTTTATGCGCTTTAATCTGACAATTAGCCCTCCATCAGCGCTCTTCTCTTCTCGAACTTTGGATTTTTCGCAAAGAGGCAGACGTTATAAAGTTATAACAATCCGCAATTCCGATTAAAAACGCGAACTTTTTACTAGCATCTTGTAGACAAAGATAACGTGCGTTATATATCTATTCATCCTATGCATTTACCTCCATTTCTCGAGCTATCTTTCCCCTTGGCGACTACGTGCCAATCGCTCCATTCAGACAAGCCCATTAACTGCCGCGCGCTCGATAAACAATCTTTGTCTTGTCGATGAGCGCGCGCGCGCGCGCGGTCTTTGCATCGTATCTCGCTCGCATGGTAGCCGATCGGGCGACAAAGAACCGGCGGTGCAACGCGGCGCAACACTCATCTATTGTTGCGCAAAGCGGTCGTTATACGGCCGGCGACGTTATCGTCGGGCGGATCGCGGCATTCCCGGAATCGCTATCCCCTCCCCTATTTCCTTTTTTAATTAGAGTCGTTAAGTAATTTTCCCCCCTCGTGATGCACGCGCGCGTTACACGCATCGTTTCGTCGAATCGAGCAATATCGATTCCGCCACGCACAGTTGCAGCCGGCCGAACATGTGCGCGCCTCGATTATCCGCCCATTGTTTAGCGTCCTCGTGTGTACACATATGAATTACCGATCGCTGGCCCTCGAAAAGGCCAAACCGTGCGTCTTTCCTTTCTTCCCGGGACGCCCACCCTCGAATTGTTTGCTTCATTCATGAGCCCGCGGCTATTATGCGCGGCGTATGCACAGCACATGAATAGCAATTACGGTTGTATACAGCAAGTCAATGGATTAGAATTAAGTAATATAAGCATTCCGTGACGAATGAGATCTCTCTATCTCTCTCTTTCTTCCTCCCTTCTCTTTCCCCTCTCTTTCCGTAATATAAAGAAAGCGTTTGCTTTCTCGCCGCTTCCGAAATTTCACGGCTTTTATCTCTTCAGCATGTTTTCCCATAAAAATGTATTTTTTTTCGTTAAAAAATTCAGATCGTTTTCTATTCATTAATGGAATATTAAATTCATTTTCAACCGTGAAAACCAGAGGAAGAGAAAACTTCAAAATTAAAAGTCAGATTTAAAAAATGTTTGGAAAGCTTAATATAATACCTAATACGTAAAATTAAGCAGAAAAAATTCTTGCATTCTTTTTACAGCGTTACATAAGTCTAAAAAATACAGAGAAGGAGAGAAAAAAAGTAGTTCCGCTCTCGATAATAAATTATCCCATAACCGCCCACATGCGCTGCTTTGCAAAGCGTTATCGAGGAGACGCGGTTCATTGCAGTTTACCGACCGTAAAAAGCGAGCATGTGCCACGTCGTTTAAGACCGATGCATTTTTTATTTCCCGTTTCCCCCGCAGGTGGAAGAAACGGCGCTTTCCGTGAACCTTGTTACCAATCGTGTGGACACAGGTGGCTGTTCGCCGATGCACTTTGTGCCGCCGTGTAGACGCGTGTGCAAACTCCTAAGTCACTTGAGCGCCGTGCAAATGTTAACGTGCTATCGTGCCGAGCACGTGCTCGAAATCCCAGACTTTACAAAGATTTAACTCTCTCAGTGCGCTAAGCCTTTGCTTATTAAAAGAGAAATCTAAACTTCTGCCGCGGGAACTATTTATACCTGACTATAGATATTTTATAAACGTTGAGAGAGGATCAATAGCACGACGAATGATTCTAAAATTATACCTGGTACATCTATACCGTGACTAAAGAATATATATGTCTATTTCTGATCGGAGATACTAATATAGGAATAGAAAAGTTAATATCTCGTTATCAGACTACTGGTTATTTACTATCGGCCGTAAAGTTTACTTCTCAAGTGATTTGCGTTGCGATTCCGACGGTCGATATTTCGTTCACGAAACGCAACGAACCGATTAATGTCGCCACCGAGTCGCGTGATCGAATCGATCTTAATGGACTCACGGGATGACAGTTGCCGGCACGTGTACTCAATGCACCACATAATGAGTGCATAATACTCAACAAACTCGTTATGAAACTATACCTAACCGATTATGCAGTGAGCGATAACGCGCGATAAAACTGTGAATGGTTTATCCGCTAGGTCTTACGTTATCGATCATGAGCTTTTTTCGGGAGCCGGATGTAATATCTGGCACGACCGTGGAGAATGTCGCTCAGTAGCAAATCAATTACTTTATTAATTTGCGTGGGCATAAAAAACGGGCGAACCGGTTTGAGTCACCGCCACCGGTCGCAACTCTCTCCGTTTGCGACAACGACGGATCTCCACCTGCGAATTTTCTCTTGTTTGGAAAGCAACGTCATTCTAAAAATTGCCAAATTTGGATCTTGCCACGACCGATCACGCAATCGATCCTTATGTAAGCCCTGAGTAAATCTTTATTATCGGTAAAAAAAAGAACCTCACCAGAGATGCAAACCAAATGCAATAAAGCCAAACAGTTGTAACAGCATAAATGTTTTTTGAATAACATTTTAATTATAAAAATAAAAAACAAAGATAACACATTATTAAAATATATTTTCCCTTTTTTGCTCCAAAAAAATAGAACAGTTGCACAATTCTTCTATTTTTTGTAGTTTGGATCTTAAATAGTTATATTTTATTTTTCTTTAATTGCAATTTCTACAAAAAGGAAATTTTTAATTGCAATTTATTCATAATATTTCTCAGTAAGAGATAACCTATCTATAAGAAAAATGTTAATTATATTTCTAGTGCGTTGAATAATTGGCAATATCATTGAAAAAAGATATGATGTCTTGTCATGTGAGAGATATGTTCAATGCATGTCCGCGAAAATAAGTTTTCTTTATGTGCAGTTTGGTTTTAAAATAATTTTTAGCTAAAGTTCAATAACTCTCTCTCTCTCATTCAATCTAGATTTATTCTGTGACGAGTTTATATCTCATCAATTGCAAGAGATCGCTTACTTCTCAATGTCACCAATTGCTAACGTTTTATAGTATTCATGACATTCAATACAGTCGGCAGGTACATATGCATTTCTCCGGCAACAAAATCAAACGGCTTTGTAGTGCCGATCGCGCGTTCACGATTTCCATCGATCACTTTCTTGATCTCGTGTCGATCGCGAGCTAATCTTCGATTAGCTGCAGGGCCTTTCCCCCTTTGCCTGCACTTACGGCATTACGACGTGACACGCAAATGCCGAGCAACGTGTTATCGCATACCGAGAGCGGCGGCCGGGCAAACGTTCGGATTCGCTTGCGAAATCTGAAACTGCCGGGCGACTCCGGGTCGGTGAACCGCTGTGTGAACGAAACGCACGACCGCTGACCCGTAAGTAATACATCGTATATCATTTTGTATGACAAAAGAATACGAGCACCCAAATATGCATATATTGGAAAAAATGGATTCTTTGTTCCTGATTCAGCCATGGTGCAAACATCTTATATCACAGAAGTTTTGCAAGAAACGAAACACATCTTCGTTATTTTTCAGTTAAAAATTAGAACAATTAACAGAAGTTTTATATCTGTATTTCCCTTATTCTGACTCTTTGTTAGTTATAACATTAATCATATTGGACATTACGTACGATATATCAGAAAAAGTCATTATTTTTATAATTTATAGCATACATTATATTAATAAAAAAGTACAGAATTATGCAGTCTTAATTAGTTATATATGCCAAATATAATTGATCTTTTCCATTTCTCGTCATTGTTCATAAAATACTAATTACGACAGTTATGTTTCTTATTAATTAATGTTTGAAGTAATAAAATAGCTACTTTATAATATGCAATAAATAAAGGTATTAAATGTAATCACTAAAGTAGTAATAACTTTCTATAACATGCCGGATTTATATTCCTTTTTCAAGGTTTGTCGCGTTTCACCAGAGATAATCACAAAATATATCGCTTATTTACATAATGTATCCTTTAAACGCATTAAAACTTTCTCGGATTATAGAACGAGGGTTTCCGTCCAGTCGCATCTCCGGTACGTCCACGATACGGATGCGCGGACTGCGAAAAAAAAAAGAAACCCCCCCGTGACCGCGCTGACCCGCAACATACACATATTACTCACAGGACGACACTCAGAATAACAACTACGAAGAGTTCTCCTTTTATGTAACAATGTCTCCGAGGGAAGACCGTTCAGTCGGTTTTCCGTGGAGGCTGAAGAAAAAAAAAGAGCGTACCGTGGCGCCGAGGGCCATAGGCGAAAAATGCGCTGTTATGACGGTGCGCAATCAATAACGCGGCTAAACAAAGGGAGGCTTTGTAACAACGCGCGAAGGAGATACTCCGCGTAAGGTCAGACAATAAGTACCAGCGCCTTACAAATGCGCGATGAGGCTGCTACGATAGCCGTTTACAAATTGCGGCGGATCTTTGACGCGCGGTTCGGCTGCTCGAGGCAGCAGGGAAAGGGAGAAACACGTGAATCGCGCGAGGCGATGATCTGTAACCGTAAAAATTGCTCACGCGATACCGCACAATCAATGGAGGGAGGACTTGCAAAAAGGTCGCTGTGTAACACGTCGGAGCTGACACATGAATCTTGCAAATTTATAATCGTTGAGATAAAGCGGCAGAAAATTGTACACATTTTGTATGTCCATAATTTCTGCCAAAAGCGTTAATTGTATGAAAGGATAACATAATACAAATAATTAAATGTCATCAAAGAAATAATTTAAATAAATAATTAATGCCATCGGCGTATATGTGTATAAGTTAGCCACATCACTCTTTTTATAAAATATCAGTAATCAGTAGCAATAAAGATTAATAGCGTAGGAAGAAGATACAGAAAACCATTATTATGTATTGTCATAAAATAATTTTACGATATAGTGCATCATCAATAACATAGATAAGTAAAAATAAAGTATTACGTTTCTCGCGGGTCAAAACGTTCTTCAAGATATACATATATTTATCATGCAGTTTGATGTAACCGTATTGTACATAGGAACAAGCGTATTACGTGTAAATTATCGTTGTATTACCGCCTTAAATCAAATGACAAGTCATTAAGGTTGAATAATTTTTGTTCTGCACAATCGTGGGCGAACTTCAGTTTCTTCGAAACACAATGTGTCTGATAAATCGTGACAATTCTCAGAAGCGATAGTTACAGAACTGAACATAGTAGAGAGCTAAAGTAGAGAGTTGACGGATCCAACAGACTAAACGCCCATTATATATGATATAAAATATCATAAAATCATTTCGTGACAGCGCGGCGATCGATAGCTCGGCAAGGTATTTTGTTATACGCGATACAAACGACTCGACTAGAAAATGAAAGTGGTAAAGTGCTACACGCATTTAGGGAGGTAAATCCATTCTATACAATCAGACAAGATAAACATAAGATACGATAAGTAAATACATAAAAATATAGGAAGTCCAACGAGTTCGTCAATATCTTGTCAATCCGGAGAGAGAGGACAACTTTCAAACAGTTACACGAGACTATCAGCCGGACTATCAGCAAAAGATATGGATATCGTTTTTTTGTTCTGTTAATTATGCAAAGTAAGTAAAATTGTTTTCGAGAAGTGTTCTCTATTTCAACGGGGTAACTATGCTACGTCACTGAACGTTCCACGAAACTATTCAAAAAACGTATATCGAGTATTAATTGAAAGATAAGGTCTACTAGGCCAGTTTCTCCCGTATTCACGACGGTATACCATTCGCAGTTATACTTAGCGCAACAGCGATGCATCGTCCGCCTGCTGAATCGCATACAAGTGCGCGCGCAAGTGTCGACACACGGCTCTCGTATGCTACTTGTTAAGATAGCGTTATTAATCGAGGCGGTTATACAGGCGCGTTGATACGATTCATGCTGCTCGCCCACTCGACGTAACACCGCTAATTTGTCAGCGGTACGCAAACGCGCGCGTGCGTGCTAATATTTATTGGCGGATCGATTGCGATAACCGTCGACAGAAAAACCGTCCGGGACCCATTTCCTTTTCCAGATAATCGCCATCAGGGTGGCGTCGCGTTTTTACCCCTCTCGATGCACGCCCCCGGATTCTCTGACAGTCTATTTCGTAGAATCGCTGGCAATGCGGCGGGAAGTGACGACTTCCCGTCGATTCGACGAAGCGGAAAAAAGGGATCCCGATTATTCGTTACATTCTACGAATGTGAATGTTGTTTTTTACTTTGCCATCTTTGATATATCTACAAGACAAGTGTATCTTTCAACCCGCTCCTGCGTTAATCGATGTACAAAAACGCTCCTTGTCAGTTGAAACTTTTCTGCTCAGCCTCCCTATATATTTAACAGCCAGTCGTCTTAAAGAGATATCGACGGCTAGACACAACTGTGACGCGTATTCCCAAGTATTATATGCATTGATGGTTTCTTTCCACCCGAAGAGAAAGAAACAGAGCACGCGGTGCAATGGGCTCGATAACCGATTACCATGATCCAACGCGCGCTCGGTGTTATTAACGTTCCCACGGAAGAGGTCGACGACTCATTCTGTCCATGATATGCAAACCAACATATAGACACATACATTCACACATACATTCCGCATTTTCACACAATGTCCTCGTAAAAAATAATCTTCCGGCAGAGACATGAGTAACGCTCTTTTAGTAGAAAAGAAATGTCAGAAAAGATATTCGAGAAGTGAATTACAGAATTACATAGCTCTGAAAATAAAACAATTATTAAAAATTTTCGAATGAGTTATTTTCTGTTGTTATTTTTTTTTAAAGATATTATAAAGATATATAATCATTGAAAAATAAAAAAATAGTAGAAGGTTTAATATTAAATTTATCCACATATACGTTTCATATATTTTGTAACATTAAAATTATGATAATTATATGACGCAAAATATATAAAATGAACAGATAGAGGAAATTTTTAATTAAGATTCGAAGATTTGAAAAAAAATGCAAATGAAAGATAACACTTTAATTTACTCTCGTAACTCATTTCTATAATTATACTTAATTTTTTCATCACTATCGATTAGAGACTATCAATTAAATAAATCTTCATTTCTTGTTGTATTATTTTCTAGAAAATTTCAGAGATAGTACTTTATATAGCTTTATCATGTATCGATAAGACTTTTTTAATGTAACAAATACCTTAAAGAACACTTATCAGCAATCGTTTCACGAAAAAACACTGATAACTCTCCCTAACACACCCTCTGTTCTCTCTCTCTCTCTCTCTCTCTCTCTCTCTCTCTCTCTCTCTCTCTCTCTCTTTCTCTCTCTCTGACTGGAGATATACGGTTTTACACTAGCGATTATCGTGACGAGCGTCATGGCCATAATGAGAGATTACCCGAACCGGAAACAGCCGCCATTGCAAGAAGCGAACAATGGTGTGGAACACGCTCGACGGTAGCTATATCGAATCGGTAGACACACAGAGGGCGAACACTAGTTATAGTGGTCCGATTGGCATAAGATCGGCACTACCGCGTGAACCCTGAGCGACGCATAACGTCATACGAGTCGCGAGAAAACTCACGGCGGACTAGGTGAAAGGAAATAAATCGGCGCAAAATACTGTATATATCCGTAACGTTCTCTTTCAATTACTTCCACCTGACTACATTGTCGTAGTGCGGCCGACAGGTATTATTTATCGTCGTCTCGCGATATGTCTCGTTTTCACTCGATGCGCGAGCGACGAAATACAGCTCCGGCTCGGACGGAGCGTTGGGCGTTGGGCGTTGGGCACTCCCGATACGCCAACTCTCCGTTCTGTTTCCCGCGGTGAATCGTAGACGACAAAAACTCGTCGGCGAACCGTCTTTTCCACCTGCGCGGAGCATCAGAAATATATCGATAATTGGATCGATAATTGGACGGTCCGACATCCGGCTGAGAAGATCGCCGTATGGTTACTTCCGAACGGGCTCTCGCTCGATTACACCAATCGAGGAAATTCCCGGTCTCCCGCGCAATAATGCGTTCTAGCCGATCGGGATAATAGAGAAGAAGCGAGAGCTTTCGAGATGAATTCGACCTGACTGGAGTAGAGAAGCCGGAAACGGAGAAAGCCGAGTGTGGATTGATTCTCCTCGGACATCGCCCGCATCCTCGGCGCGCGCGGTTATAATATTTTTGCGGAGGATACGCGCGGGATATACGTGCAAACGTGCGATACACTCGGTGCGATGTACGCGTAGCTATAAATCACGGGACAATCGTTCCGGGCGATCGTTGCGAACTCGTTACGAGTTCGCCCCAGTGGCCGGCCACGGCGACGACGACGGCAGGAAAGCTCGAGAGCCGGTCGGCTCGGTCCGATACACTTTGCGAAACGTCGGCCAACGCACTTGCAGTGGGCGTAAGTACAGGTATAACAGGACGCCCTTCGAAACGAAGAAATACTTTCGTTTTCAACGCGCCAGTTATATACCGATCACAATCGTTGACTTAAATTGATATTTAACGAATCTGACGTCATACTTTTTGTAGATCTAATCAACTAACAATAAGATAATGTGTGTTCGGGCATTTCTAATTAAATTTATCTAGGAGATCTATAGAAGTTTTTCAATTGCTATAGACAATCCCTCTTATCTAACAAGTAGAACAACAAAACTTGAGCCATAAATTTCTCATCACAATAATTATACATCTAATAAAAAATAATTTTAAGTAAGAAATTAAAAACTCATAAGAAAAAATTCCTCTTTTTATCGAAGAGAAGGAAACAAATATATACGTAAAATAAAATAGAGTAATAAAATATCACGTTGTTAAAATTCCAACGATCTAATACATTGAATGCGCCATACAATCATGAATAATAAAACAAATATTGCAATTCAAATACTTAACAATGGTGCACATTTGCACTGTTATATGTTATAATAAGTATATAATTATATAATGAAGAGAGTAATTCAAAGCGTAATTTAATAATGAAGTATTTATATGCCTCTATTATAAAGATAGTTTTGTTGTTCTAACAAAAAACGAATAGTTCGTTATATTACGTCTATTTTACATTATTATTGGTCCTTATAAAAAGAATCAATGGTTTCTGAACGTAACAAACGGGACTCAAGTGTAACTAATGTACTTCTTCTTTCATCGATAAGGATAATCATGCAAGTATCGAAATAAAGTGACAACAGACGGCGCCAACATTCGAATTCAACAATCGTGAATCAACCGGATTGATTGACACAACGTCATTCTTACAATAATATACCGTGGTATATTTCGTGCAGTGCGTACTTGTGCGCATATCATCGCCGATCGCTGCTCTCGCGTACACTTATGTCATTGATCCGAGAACTATTGCGCAAACGCTTATTGCAGCATATCTCCATCTGTCGACATGCGTGCACGCGGAGACAATTTAAGATGCATTCTTGAGTACTCATACATGTCCTCTACTTCGTACTCTCTTTTAAAATCCTAAAAACTAACTACATTCATAAATTTAGATGCATGATTTTTACTCTTTATTTAACGCGTCAAAAATTGTAGGGGTTAAAATTTAATTCATACTTAACATTAGAAATTAAAACTTTGACAAAAATAACATTCGCCCATAAAATGTATGCACTAAAACGTTAAACTCTACAAGTGGGCTTTTAATAATATAATAATATAATATAAAAAATAAACTCGTAGATAAACTCGTCGAGTTTATCGTCCCAATAATTAAGTATCATTAATATTATTTTTTGGAAATGATAATATCAAGACACAATTTTCGAAAGAGATTTTTCTTACAATTTGTGCATATATGTATATGTATATACGTAAAAAATCGTTTAGTAAACGAAGATACCAGTTAGATAATTCGTACCGTTGATATTACGCGAACCCGCGGGCAACGCACCGGACGAGTGCACGGTATCGTTAGCTGTGGTATCGTTCGCAGTAAAGATTGCTCCGCAAGATTCGCGATTCGACGTGTGCGTACGCGGCATTCGCCACGCCGTACGCATTCCGACGCACGCCTAATGCACATACTGTAACATTCGCGGCGACCGCAGTCACTCCCGTTCGTTACGCGATCCAGCGTCGTCGAAAAAAATCGCAGGAACGATCGGCCCGCGATCGAAAGCTCGAAGCGAGATATGTATATACCTCGTGTGCTCGCTCGATCCCATCGTATTCGATGCAAAGAGCACCGTAAATATCGCCGAGCGCGCCCGCGGACACGTCGTTATCGCCACGTGCGCCGACAACTGCGAGATCGGCCGGTCGCGCGGCTCAAGATATCGCCGTTACGCCGTAAAATTATGCAGAAAAATTCAATAATGGCCCGTGCTAAACATTTTACATACGTCAGTCATTATACTGGATACAAGTTAGTGCGCGGAGTGTTCCATATCTAACGAAAATTATTTTCGGGAAAGACTATAAGCACAAAATATTGGAGTTTAATTATGGAACTAAATATAGGTAGAGATATTTTAACAACTTGAGAGCAAATTATGCTCTAGAAATATAAACGAATAACAAAATTTATTATTTGATTGATAGTCCCATTTTACATGGAGAAATTAAAAAAAAATTTAACATTAAAAAATTGTGATGAATGTCTGTTAGAATACTTGTCTTCAATAATTTAAATTCCTATATAATAATCGCTACGAAATTCCATTCAAATTGGAAATTAAATTCCTGTTTCAAAATTTAAACATATTAGTTGTTTCATCAAATTAGTAATTTTACTCTGAAATTTCTATATTATTAAAACGCTTTAATTTCCTAATATCAAAAGCAATTGCTTTTCTGCTTCATTTCTATAATTCATATCTGTAATTCGAAGAAGGAGAAGAGGATTCTAAAGCATTTTATATATTTAATAGCGTGATTCTCTATTTAATGGCTCAGATCTTTCATACGCATCCAATTACTAATTAAGCTAATTAATGTATATTCTGTTGGACGATGTCTGTAAGTACACACGTGAAATCGACATACAGAAGAAAGAAATCATTTATCGGAATGCATTGCTGCCATTACTGTACATTTTTTCGATAGCTCGTTCTAAATCATAGAGGGATAGCTGGAACACAATCTGATCTCACATGCGGGAAGATCGAAGCAGTTTGAAACGAGTTCCAGGCACATATCGTTTATGACAGCATTAATGCCGTTGATCGTTATTTTAATTACAACTGCCTGGCATCCATTATGCTTGTAATTCTCCCCGGGAAAGCATTAACGCGAGCGGCCGCGAGCGTACATTTTTTTAACACGTTCGAGTTAAAGTAGGGCTCGACGCTCGCCTCGACTTTCGCCTCGAAGATTAATCGCGAATTAATACGACGACGAAAAAGCGGCACAAAAATTGTTTATGATGCTGTCTCCTTCCTGTGCAATTATATGCAAACGGAATTGCCAACTGCGGGTGTCGTCGTCCATCGCCCCGACGACGAAGTCGTAACTCCCGGATATCATTGAAATAATTACGGATGGTGGGCTTAATAAGTCATCGACAGAAAGTTACTCGAGAGATTAGTATTGCGGAATCAATCTAATCAAAGTTTTCATGAAATTCGATATTTAATGCATTAATAATGTAGAAAATTATAATTCTGAGCTAAACCGTTTTAATATCAGCAAGAAATTTTCTATAACTCTATGGTGTAACACTATTTGGTACATTGGACACGGAAATAATCAACGTTGAATAAAAAGAATCTGCCCTCATTTACGTCGGATTTTAGTTGTGCAATCCTTCAGGAAATGTTACGCTAAATACACACAAATGGAACGAGTTAATTCGTGAGAAATATACGGAACAAAGTGCGAATGATTGAAATAACAGATCGATAAAGATAACAAATGATTCTAAAGGCTATCTTCCAGCAGGATGTACATACGTTACGCTTCAGTGAACCACATGCTCTGCCTTGCAACTCTTCAATAATGAAATAATGTATCTCGATTTTTTTGTTATAATCAATCATTATATTTAGTTTTACGGTATTTCTAAGTAATAAAAATAATAAATAATCATAAATGTTTCAAATGTGTTAATTTTTATAATTTATAAAACTTTATCTCGCATATCGATTATACATATATAATTCTATATAATTCCATATATAAAATTATATTATATTTGAACAATTTTCTAAACTTTTGATATTGTACAATGACGTTTCGATTTCGAATCAATTTTATATCTCTAAGGGAGTGATTGCCAAGTTAATCAAACTTAGATCAATTTCCTCTGATTACTCGCAGTTCTAATATTCCGCCGCATCGAAGAGGGATCTTACTTTCCAAGACAATGTCTTTCTAGAATATCAAATGGTTGATTTCGATCTCCCGGGAGCACTTTCGCTTCCCAATAGCAATCTAGAAAACTCTTGCTTGATTAAATTCTAGCTGCACGACTCCCAAAATGTTTTCATCTTTGCCGGCAACAACGACATTGCATCGGCCATTGACCCATGATTTTATTACAACAGTAACGACTCAAACTTCCCAACCTTCCAATCCATCGATTGGAGTCGTGCTCCGAAATATCCCGCATGGGGCAAGAAACGAGGATAAAGTTTCGCGAAACTTTTACTATCCAGCGCCGTTACGTGAGAATATCACATGCACGTTTTATTGCGCGTTCGTGAAAGGAATTGTTTAATCTTCGCCTCGCCTTTTAAATCACTTTTTTTTGCAGTCGGAAGATCGGTCTGTAGAATACTCTCGGAACGGGTTTAATTTCGTCAGTAATTACAGTCATCAACCGGTGCAATTTCGCTAAACTTCTGAACGCGGAAGGCCTCTTCCGCGCGCGGTGGTGGTTTTCGGCTCTCATTTTTTCAAACTCTGGCGTGGCTGACTTTATGACTCCTAAATCGCGGCGGAGAGTCGCTTCGCGAGCCTCGAAACGAAAGAAAAATAATGACTCTTAGTAAACGCTTCATGCGTTCAAGCCGACGCGTGCATCTTTAAGCAGCGATGCAAAGCGAGGAGGGAGAGGCCGGCAGGCGGAAAAAAACGATTTTGGAGCCATTACGTCATTCTTTTTGAGAGATTGACGTGCTCGTCTCGCCGTGTCAGACGGAGCAAAGAGCATGGTTACTGTAGATTAGCATAACAAACGCATACTGGAACACTTCAACCGCACGAAGTGGCTCGAACGTCGAATAGCGGCATATAATCAAGAGTGTAACTATGGCCGGACTTGTGCTCAATGGATAACGCAACCAAATCTTGTAAAAACATTACTTTCTTCGAAAGAACGATTAACTTTCACCCGTTGACAAAACTAAAAGTTTGTGTGTGGGCACAAATACCGAATAAATTTATATTTAAAATAAATGGATTTATCAATTAATGTTCGATGAATGTTAAACATATACATCGCTTTAAACATCGATAACGTCTAAATGAGATGATTTAAAATGTTGCAGGCCAGAATTAAAGATCACTTTAAATATTTCTTGGTTTTCATTTTTAACACTTTTGTTTAATCTCATGTGGTGAAAACTATAAACTCTTATAGTATATACTGAAATATCGAAGTCCAAATTCACTGAAATTATATCGATTTCTTTAATACTGCATGAATACATCACTGATCTTAGTAATTGACCAAAACTTCAAGAGATGAATATAAATGATCGATGACAATTGTCGAAGGGAAAAGACAGCGATACAATGAAAATATCGGCAACCCATTCGCGTTCAGTTAGTATTAACTACGATGTTGATGCACGACGAAGCAGTAAATCGCGTTAATAATAATTAATAACGATCGAAGTAAAGATCCGCGAAGAGACTAGCGAAAAAACGGATAAACCCATGATTACGTGATTGCGTGATCAATAACGCGTAAACAACGGGGAATCTCTCGTACACATCTCTCGTGTAAGCGACACGTGATACTGACACAGCTGTGGACATTAAACGGCAATTCAAAAAACACTTAAGCAGAGATTACACAAAGTTTCGGATTTTCCTCATCGATAAGATTAGAGATCATACAGATACGGTCATGAATCAGATTAAGAACTTACGCAAATAACTTGTCATTTGGATACATATTAATTGCATTTCATGGCAAAAGTACCGACTATTTTCCTCGATATACAGAAGTAACTCAAGAATTGACTAGACTAAACTAGCCCGCTGTAATGATTTATCAGCATATGATTTATTACATGCGATTGTTTCTTTGAAACCGATACATATTCATGAATCTTGGCCTAATCGACAAAGAACTGTTTTTACGACAGAAACAACGTTATTCCATTTAGCGAAACACATGTACGCGCCCGGCAGCGATAACGAAAGCGGAACTAAAGCATCTAAAATCGGCGATCGACGAGGCGTGAGATCGAACATCGACATGATCAAGACACGATTAAGGAATAGGTAAGATCATTTCCCCATCGCGATGACGCATAAGAGGCATTTTCTCACGGTTGCGAGTTATTGCTTGCTTGCGTACATTTTATGAATTTTAGAAACACCAATTTAATTCTCGCAATTGATATGGGAACAATTCGATTTAAGAAAAGTCTTTTTTCAGCGGCGGATTAACTGTTGAAGAAAAAAGAAAAAAGATTCAAAGAGTTATAAAGGTAAATCTCGTTTAAAAGTAAGACTTCGTTTCCGTAAATTCTGAATCGAATCGGATAATGTAACGAAACGAACGAACGGAAAAGAATAATAGATCTTAAGCGAATTTTAATCGATTAAGGTATACGAACGGATGAGTGTAAAGCACGCTACAGAAACACTGTTAATGCGATGATGATAGTTCGTGACGAATGTAACATAGGCTGCGGCCCATTTGACGCTACAAATGCTTCGAAGCGTTCTTCTTCTCCTTCTTTCTTCATTGAAAGAAAGGAGAAAAGGAATGCTTCGAAGCATTTGTAGCGTCAAGTGGACCGCAGCCATAACGTAATATGCGGGAGAATTATTTAAAAAAACAAAAACACATCGCTTAGGGCACCCGCTATGAAAAGATACGATGATTGGGCAGTGAAAGCGGAAAAAGGTAATTCAGGAATGTGGGCTATGCTAAAATAAATGAATTTCTCACAAATAGCAAAACTTTAGACGAGATATCCTATTTTTCCACAAAACTTACTGGAACTATCTGATTTAACAGAATGGATTATCTTTTATTATCTGCAGCTAGTAAGAGAGCTAGCCCTCGTATCATTTATGATACGAGGGGGGCAATGGTTAATTTCGTTCGATAAAACACACCTGCACGTTATCGATCTATTTGGAACAAGATAAGTACCAACTGATTTTATCAATATATTTTCCAATTTTTATATAAAATATAAGAAATATTATATAAGAAAATTAAAACTCCACATTACAAAGAAATGTGTATTTCAATATATTTAATTATTGAACAGAAAATATTACGAAAGTATATTAAAATTTAAAGATTCCGTTTTTATCTCTATATTAATAGCAATATATCTTTATGTCTATCTTATGTATTAAATTAAATCTGATATCATTATTTTCTTTTTATCTTAGGAATGTTCTCTTTCCATCTAAAAGCAAAAAATTGTTTAAATATAAAATCTTCTACAAATATATTAATAAAACTAAAATGATATTAAAATGTACTGAACACCTTATTATAATTTATCAATAATGAACTGGATGCGACACATTAATTGCAATTCTCTCAAACATTTTAAGTGCTCTTAACAATATTTGTAATTATTCCGCCCGTGCAATTATCGACAATTAAGTAAGTAATCAAGTAAGTAAAAAACCGGTTATAGAGGTGAGAGGACAATCTAAAATCATTGCATAATTTTTAAAAATAATCTTAAATGTTTTGTCCTAAAATCATACAAGTACTTGTAGATAATAAATAATCTTATCACACAGATTGGACAAATAAGATGTAATTTCGTATATAAGACAGCGGCAGGAATTGTAAAGCATCAGTTTGCGAGATCATACGCAGAAGTATCATCAATATTTCAAAGGTGAGTATCAATAGACTATGAGTATTAAACCGAGTTAAACATTTTGAATTTGAATATTATACACACGAAAAAATACGCAATACACTAAATCATTTACTTCCTGCTTAATTTAACAATAAATAAAACTGTTCTCAGACAAGCTAAGATATAAATAACAAATTTTTAAGTAAATAATTATAATTACATCATTCTTCAATTACCGTGTTTATTCAGTTTGATATCGTAAAATACCAATTTTCGGTATTTTATTGATTTAGTTAACTAAACTAATAATTCGTATGTATTTTAAATAGACCAATACGCCATGATATAGTTTGATTAACGATGTACAATAAAAATTGAGTAATATTTGAACCTTTTTCTCCATGAAAAATTACACAAAGCCGAAATAATAAATGTTTAACCAATATTTGTTGATGCACAAACGTCATATCAAGAAGTCGCTTTTGTTAATATAATTTTTAAATAAGTTTGATTTATTTAAATATATGTTTTATGTATAATAATAGCAAGTATAATAAGTATAATGTATGCAAATATTATATATATATATATATAATGTAATTCTCAAATACATCAATAATCTGAACGAAATTATTTATTTTCGCAGATGAAATTCGCATTGGTACTGTTGGCCTTCGTGGCTACGGCCTCCGCCAGAATTGAGATCCCCAATTTTGGCAGAGGTGAACTCCACAAGGACATCCAAGAGTTCTTGGACCTTATGCCTGTTGAACAGATATTCGCAATCACTGTTCAATACTACCAACAAGATGCGGAGTTCCAGAGAATGGTTGCATACTTCCAAACCCAAGGATTTAAGCAGCTGGTTCTAGAAGTAGAGCATCTGCCTGAGATTAAAGTTTTGATGGATTACATCCATAATGCCGGCATTGACATTTACCAGATCGTGAACCTACTGAACAAAGTTCTTGGACTTCCTCCTCTTACCCCGCCCTCCTATGCCTATGCCGGCACACAGATCAGCGGTGGAATTAGGGGATACGTGGATGATATCCTGGCCATTTTGCCCAGGGCACAGCTTGATGCATTGTACGAAAAGAAGTTGCGAGAATCGCCAGCATTCGCCGAGTTCATCAGGCAATTGGAATCCCCGAACTTCCAGCAGATCGTCTACAAGGTTTACGCTAACCCCAAATTCCAGGAGCTTTTGGCACACGCTAAGAATGCCGGTATTGATCTCGTAGCCATCAAGGACTTGCTGTATGTTCTCTGGGGCATCAAGATTCCCTCTTACTAATTGATGACGACCGTCAACGCCACAGAAAATTTATTTCTTTTCTATTATCAGAAACGTCAATGGCATTTTCCAAAGTCACATGTCATCTCATAAATATTATAACCTATCTGTAATCTTGTATACTTCATTTGTAAAATAATAAATAAGCATTATATACATTGTGTTATATTTTTCTCTGACTGAAATTTCGAGAGTTCCTTATTTGTCTTGTTAGTTTACTGTGTAATCAAAGGATTACATCGGACATAATTCAAATAACTCGACCATTCATACCGCGCGGCGTGTATGTTTTTTTTTCGCGTTGCTCCGAACCGTTCTCACCCGATCAGGCCAAACTGAGATAAGCGAGATTATGCTGGTTGGACCAACCGACCTGTCAAACTCGTTTTCGCGTGATTGCAACGGCGTAACGTCGTGAATGGAGGTGAGATTGGAAGTGAAACGAGTCGTCTTCTTCCTACTCTTGCACAATTATCCGTTTCTTGCTCCTACTCAACGTAATATTAGAAAAAAAAACATCTTTTTTCTATTTCGCAATGAAGATTGCATCTAATAACTGTGATATGACATTTGTGACGCAAATGTTAACTAAACATTCACTAATCCAGTTTTGCACAACTCTTCATGGGAAAAATTGCAAATATATTACTAAGTTCTTATTTATTATATACTGCTGATCGAACTACAATGCGATCTATTTAAAATAATATTAAGTTATTAGTTAATTAATTGTGAGGGCTCTACACAAAGCGATACTAAAAATCAATATTTTAATATTATCGGAATAATTAAATATGTCGATATATAGAAAAATATATCGTCTACATTTTACAATTTAATTATATAGATAACAATTGAAAATAAATAATATTATTGAAGATATTATTAATTAGCAAGTAAAACATAAATAAAAATGTAATTTTTTTGCGTCATTAACTAATCAGTAATAAAATCTAGTAATAATTAGTGTCAATAATAATTTTTAATATTAACAATCTGAAACTAGATATAAAACAAAATTCGAAAATCGACACTCACAAAAGATTCGATAAACATTACGTAATCAAAACTATAAACAAAATTCTCGCTGCTCAGTTTCTCGTTTCTGAAAACATTACTTGACCGATCTCAAGAAGCGTTTTGCGCTACACGGATACATTCAGCACATCTAACGTTTATAAAATATCTCGCGAGAATGCCACGGAACTGCCGATCTTCAAGGAAGGAACAAGAGGGTGCTAGGCAACGAGCGTAGCTTTTAATTAATGACGCCTGGAAGTATACATGTCGCGCGGGGCCGATTTACGAGCCGGCGCGCGCTGGCGTGTCGTGTGGCTAGAATTTATCGTAGCGCACCGGTCTTTCCCGCTAATATTTAACCGTGTTGAAAGAGGTTGGCGAGATGCCGCAGGAGGTATATACTCTTCGCAGATCGTGCGTGTGCTTGCAAGAACAACGATCGACTTTCTCGCGCGACTGATCACAAGCGCGCGTTTTGCGATGGAAACGAGTGGTGCTCATCAAGGGTAGCTCTAAAAGATACTTCCGCTTAACAAATATTTGCCAAACTGATAAAATCGTGTCATGTGAATAAGATAATATGAAGCTAATACTGCAAAAAGGAATTCGTCACTCAAATCCACTGCGTATTTGTTTAAATTGACTCGGATTAACGGTTACACATCAACACCATTTAGGGCTAGTTTCACCAACGTCGATTAACTGTAACCTTCGAGTAAACTCTTACTCTTTCTAACTGTTCTCCTTAGAAAGAGACGAAGAGTTTAATTGAAGGTAACAGTTATAATCGGAGATGGTGAAACTGGCCCTTAGACGTTCTAATTTTGCATAATTATATTTTCTTTTTATATACATTATCAGATATTTTAATGTCGAAAGGGATGGCAAATTGATAAGCCAGGCTTATTTTACTGGGTGTAGTCGAGTTAAAAAATTTTAATAATTCGATGACAATACTGTCTGGTTCAGATTTAATAGTTTATCTTATTCCTTTATAATTCTCGTTAGGTGAGAACAGTGGTACATGAGATACTTTACGTAAATGAATGTTCATGTTACAAGTGAATGAACACAGTATGATATATGAGTTCTCAAGGAAATGTTTTGTATATGGCTTATCTTTCGCACAGAATAGCTCGATCTTTATAGTATTAAAATACAATACCCTCATCTTCTAATATAGATATTTTATTAATCACTATTCCAATTATAAAATATATTGTATTATATTCGTATAAAACAATAACAGGAGCATAAATCGAAAGAATAGAATAAAAAATAAAATCGTGTCACTCTTTCTGAGTTCTCCTATTTTTATTATAATGTTCCATCTTAGTAGCAAAAAAAAAGCATTTAAATACATAAAGTTTGTACTTAATGACTATTTATTTATGTAAATACGGTACATGTTTGTCATATATTTTTTTATTTAGATTTTGCATGCAGAATAAGTATTAAACACTATTTTTGCATGCATAATAAGTATTAAACACTCGCATTAATTCTTACCTAGATGTGAGGAACGCTTTTATAATCCCAGTAATAGCTCCGCGGACTCAATGTGGCATTTATAAGCGGCAGAACTTATAAGCTTCGCATTACTCGTAGCACTTAGGAATAAACTACAGGCAAGTCGAGTCTCATTCACTACGTACAATTGACACTTGTCACGAGAATGCTAGTCACGAGGTCCAATCGTAAACAGTGTATATCGCGCACGTAAATATAAATAATGCAGTCTCACACGCAAGACGATTTATAACTAGCACCGAACGATAATGGTAATGACACCGGTCAGACAATCGGCGGAAGACACCAACGTTCGTTCAAACTGAAAAATTCGGTGAAGTCGGAAGAGATTGATGATCCCGTCGAGTCTTCGCGATCTCGTTATCGCGTTCCGATTCAACCTCGCTCAATATCCGGCGCGAGATCGGAAACGAGGCATCCCGGCCGATCGAAGGCCGCGCGTCAAGCGACGAAACGGAGGGACAGCGCTCGATTACTGCGGACTGACCTACGACAAAACTGTTTTGCCTTCGCTGACACGAAGCCGATCGCCCTTCATTCACTATCCGTAGTGAATGAACCACCGTACTCCGAAAACACCGACGCACTACCACGCGCTCACTGTACCCTCGATACGCATATTAAAATCCTCGCGAGACTTACGTGCAACGTACGACAATTTGAATGAAGGAAAAAAAAGTGTTCAATTCTAGGAAAAAAAGGAATGTCCATTCCTCTCGCACTCTACATCGACTTCTCACGCGCGATCGCGTGCCATCACGATGTAACCCCTCGAGATTTCCCTCTCGGGAATCACCCCTTATTCGTCAGCGCATTACTTGCGATGGTCGCGAACGACGAGAGAAGCGTTCCCTCGGATCATCACACGCGCACACCATCTCTCATGGGTCCATCATCATCATCGCACTCGTAGCACACTGAGGAAATCGCGAATTGCGAAGATCGCGGGGGTCCGCGGCTGATATATGTCGCCACGCGGTTATCTCTCGCGCAGGAAAGGGACAGGGAAAAAGAAATGAATATCCTTCGGCACGAAGACCGTCGACACGTGCGGCAGGAGGAGCAGCGCGCACTGCGAGACAGCAGCCGGATCGGATCGTACCGCAGCCACGACGGCAATGCCCCCGCGTCGGAGACTTAAGCGCCGCCGACGCGGTCGGAAACCCTGGCTGCGGCCCCCCACCATGAAGAACCACCGGCCGGCCGGCCCCCACCGCCGTTTCTTTCGGTGACATACACAACACCGGTTTCCCCATGGCCTGGCATTGACGTGCACCCAGCCGACGATGCACATACAGCTTTCGCTCCGAATGGGCCCAAAACTGTGATGAATCTTCGTCTCGTCGCGAGTTCAAAAAAGGAATCATGGATGGATAAGAATTATCCTCTCCCACAGAAACCCCAATCAGAAAGCGATCGCGATACGTACAGCTATTTGAATCTTAGTACAAATTCTACTTATAATTTCTATTTAAAATTTTTCGCAAATTTTCTTTGAAGATATGCCGAACACATTTTTTTTAGACATGGTTAATATTGTATGCATTTTCAAGCCAATATGAAATTAGTAGAAAGGTGTTTTTAATTATTAGATAATAACACACATTAATTCGAGTTGTACTTTGCTATAATTAAAGAATTAAAAATCTATTCGAAGTTCAGAATTCATTAACAATTTCTTCTTGCCGCGATTCAGTTATAAAAAAAGTATTTTATATTAAATATTAGCAATAAAATATTTCATAAAACTTCGCTTAATAGTTATATATTTTAATCAAAGTTGTTTACGTTCTTTTCCAAACTCGGACATTTGTGAATGCACCTCAAAATATCGGACGTGAAGTGATGGAAAGCGCAATGCTGAATATGGTAACAACGCATTAGTTGAAATTGGTTTCGTTACAAGTACATCAGAGAAGGGTGATTTTGTTTCTGTTCTTTGCGCTTATTACCAAAGATACGATCTTGAAATATCGTACAGAATAATCACGAGGTATCCGATATGGGAACAACATTATGAAACGTACTTTTTATTCCAAGCGAATCTGTATATTAACTTTTTTCGCGTGTGCGATTATCGGAGCAGACGTCTTTCATGAAATAAATATCGAAGGCGAAATAATCGGAACGAAAATACTCAACAAATTTTCTTCGGGATCTCGACGAAGAGATAGCGTGAAAGAAAGATCGATTGACAAGACTGTCAAGGAGAAAACTTTCAATATGAATCTAATATAACTGTCAGACTTATCACAAATCGTTATTGCTTTCATCACAAGCGCAATAATGCATAATTTCTGGAACCCGAATGCGAAAAGAGCGAGATTCGATATTGATTGAGTGCATTATCGAACATTGCCCTCGGCAATGCGAACGAACTGGAGGAATGGCCCTCATGGCCGTTTCTGTGGCGGAATATTGGCAAAGACGAAAAAACGAAGGAAGTGGATAAAAGCATGACATTCGATACCTGAATAATTATCAAACGATGGCAATATGCCGTATTTCTCTCTAGTGTTTGCTGATACCCTCTTCCGTATTGGCCAAGGTGTCTGCCGTCCGCGAAGAAACTTGAAACTTTCCGCTTGAATAGAGGCACCGCATTTATGCGCCGAGAATTAATCATCGAATAGCAATCAGCAATTGTCAATCGATATTTCAATCGGTACCGATCTAAACAAGAGTTTCTTTATAATCGATTTTGACATATAATTTTAGCATCCATGCATTCGAATACAATTAACAAGTTAAGTCGATCTTCTACTGCCTGTCTTAGTATCGTTCCAATACAAAGACTGAAACTGTTCTAACATTTTGTTTTGACGCATATAACATAGAAAATTTTTGTTTCACTTTAATTAAGCTAAGAGTTTCAGATCGTATTTCTCCTAACAAGAACTCAAATTATTTTTTAGAACAAATTATAGTAGAAATCAGAATATTCCATAAATTCTATTTAATGCAAAATTTGATGTAAAAATGGAAGTTTAATTATATCAAAATGGTAAATGTACTTTCCATCAATTTACTGAAAGATAAGTAAATGTTGGTTGAGTGTTTTTACCAGTTCACATAATACAATACCGTGAAAAAATGTCTAAGATTTATTGTGTAGAGACCACTTTAGACAAAACGAACTTTGAATAACGTAAGGTGTAACAGTGTATTTTTTGTCCTTCATCTTTGAAAACGCGTCGCCGCTGGAAATGCGGCGGCGAGTAGCAAAAAAAAGTATTCGTGCATTACCAGTAATGGAGAAAGTGGTGAGAGGCGACCGTGAAAAATGGCCTCGGAGTGCGCCCGCGTCTGCAAGGGGTAGTAACCTCCGTTCACCCCGTCGCCAGGACAGCAGACGGTCGCCCCAGCCTAACCTTGTTCTTCTGCTACATAACGGATGCCGGAGGCTTTAGGAACACCCCGGCGGAGCTCGGGTAGCCGGAACAATTTTCCATTATTCCGGTCTGACGTAGATTACCTCCGCCTTCATGATAGAGAGGAGAAAGAACAATGAAACCAACATCCCGGCCTATCGTGCACAAGCTTTCTGTACTTCATGTAGTATGAAAGACCTCGAAATGTAGACGGACCAAAAGACAAATAAAACACGAATTTAACCGGCGCTTTTCAAATCAAAGAAATGGAAGTCTGTGCTTAAAATTCTTCAGTAGAAATGAAATATTAATAACGTCGTCACACAATTCTATCAAAACAAAAAGAAAAAATTGACTTTAAATACGGCAGTCCGAAAAAGTCAGAAAATTTATTTCCTTAAAAGTTGAAATTAAATCCCAGAAAGTTTGGATATTTACAAAATAAAACCGTGATTATAAAAATTATAAGCCAGAATATTCACACACAAAGAAATTTATCAACTCTAAAATTATATAAATCTGACTTGTTAATCGAAATATATAAATTTCTGTCATATATAATATAACAAGATGCGTAAATAAAACACGCTATACAATGGGAAAACAATTTTAGTCATAGATTAAATTGACTAGAAGATTTACAGAGTCGTTTTTTAGAACAGCGGCCATAAAATAAGTATGGCTTAGGTTATAAATAATTTAATATGCCTCTAATAAAATACAATTTAGTCGTGGCCCAACATAATCGCCGAAAACAAACACGAAATACTGCTAGGCGAAATTAGCAATTAGCTAATGTAGACGAGCAAAAGACTACGAAAAAAATTTTATGTCGCTATAAACAACTCTGATTTCGGGCTGTTCTAATTTTACATGCACAGCGACACCACACCGAAATATCCTGCCCTTTATGATGCACCAAACGATACGGAGTAAACCGGAATAGATGAATAGACAGAGGTAAGTTCGGTGCAACTTTGTGCTAGGCTGTGCCTCGCCTGACCTACCCGTCTCCACGGCACGAACATGGAAAAATATGTAAATATCGGGTCTCATCCATTATCCAACACGAAGGGAGCCCAGAGTAGGAAGAGGGCCTAAGACCGGAAGGTGCGACGACCCGAACGTGCGCCGCGGTTGTTTTAGCAACGCTGCGCGTAGGTAGGTATCGATTGCCACGGAGCCGTGAACTTCGAGCGATTGCTAAACGGCTGCCACTTCTTTACTACGTGACTTTACGGGCGATACGTTCTCGTTAGAGCATAAGCTGGCGCACGGTTAACCCTTTCGTAAACAAAGGCAAACACCCGTAAAGTTATGTTTTCCTTCACGGTGAGAAACATTTGGTTCGCTCTAATCACAAAGAGATCAATCAAGAGTATAACTTAATAAACTTTTGTTTAATGCAAAAATATATTATACGCGATTAATCGTAAGAAATGATCACTAGTAATTGTAGATGTAGAAAAAATAATGTTAAGTACTAGGAAAATAAAATAACATACGTATTATGATAACAGGAAATAATATTAAATCATAAAATCTTTATGTTAAGTGACAATGGAGATTTCACTGATCAGTTGCTTGTTCAATCTTTGTTAATGTCGCGTTTTCGAGTTGAAAGCAATTATGTAAAGAGAAATGACTCGGTCCAACTTAATACGGAGTCGGCTAAAATCGCGAAACAAACATCTGATACGGAAGAAATCGTTAAATAAAATCAACAGTGTACATACATGCAGAAGGAAGGTGCAAAGAGGGCGGGGTACATTGAAGTGGGCGGATGCGGTATTCACAATCGATATCCGCCGTCTTATCGCGCGTGTCAAAACACGCCTTCGTTATCGCGCCTTAATTCGAAAGTGAATCGATTTTCCGGCCGAAGGATCACGTTGCACGCGAGGGGGAGAAACATGTCGTCGCGCCGATAGGTTGATCGCGGTGCAATTTTTTCGTAGCGCAGTGAAAACGGCGAGGGTGGGTTCGATAGCTCGGCGGCTATCATCGCGTGGCATGCCGACGAATTAAATTTATTATTCGCCTAACGCGCGCGTTCACTGCCAGAATATCGCCCGCGGCCGGCTACGCGAGCCGGCCAGCACCGAGATATTATAATCGCCGTGACGACGTGATACGCAATTAATCCATCGCGCGTCAGCACTCACACTCGCACTCGCGTTCGCGTTCAGCGGCGCATATAATAATAACGCGTATCGACGTAGCGAGCGAGTGGATGCGCCAAGTCGTACCGCGGAGTGTACATGCACCACGGTGATATGATTAATGGCACCGCCTATCAGTGCGTGAACGTGGCAAAACGAAGACAAATAGCCGCGCCGGGGCACTTTAAACGCGCTCACCGCGGATCCATTTCCGCCGAAAACCCGCGCGCGCCGGAGAAGACGCGAGAAGATTACCTCGATTTCCCGCGGTCGCAACGCGAATCCCTCCTGGCGTACCAATGTGTAAAGAATATGTCAAAACGACCGAAAAATATTTTAGACTTCGAGTAGGTACGTCGAGAAATTTATGGTCAATTTTTTATCGGAAGACGTCGCTTCTCGCACTTTTTCCGATATTAAATTTTCCAGCAAGAGAGTTTTAAATAAAATTTTGACTGAATTAAAATTGATTGAAAAGATAAACTTTACTACTCATGAAATTGAAACAATAAAATTCGATTTATCTTTCCCATAATTTACCTATAAATGTATCTTCATTAGTTAATTTATTAGTTAATTTATTAGTTAACACAAATGCGATTTTATTATTTAGTTTTTATTTAGATAGAAATAAACATGATATAAAGACTTAAGTTTATATTATTTTCAGTATTTCATATGTATGCAATATTTTTTTAGCTATTGACAGACGGTTGATGGCCGGAAAAGAGCAATTCCCAAGATCATCGATATTAGCGTACGAGCGCACCTTTCTCGCATGTAAAACTTAATTTTAGAGAAGACCGATTTATGGAGGGAAATACGTTTCGCCGATAGTACATAATGTGAGAAAGAGAGAGTTGCCCCTCGCTAATGGTGCACCGTCCGCATCTGCTTTATCGTATTTTGCAATTGCCACATTAATGGACCGTATTATAATCAGCCGGGATGAACGTATAATTTGAGATCGCGAGTTATCGTCGATCTCGAAGGAGATATATTATTTATTATCAGAATTATCTCACGATATACTTATGCTGATGCTATATGTTCTACAGATTTTCATATAGAGGCTACATCAGTAATCGCATACCTCTCAGTTTTAAATTAATTCTTAAAAGTTAAAAACGGGTTTGCTTATTTAGATCTTTATCCAATAAAATAATATAATAATATTTGTGTTACTTTTCTCCCTAAAGAGTTTTACAACTAATTTGCTCATTTTAATGCATTTTAATGTAAGAGGCATCCCAAGAAGTTAATTTCAATTTGGATAAATTCGATGAAATTGAAAACAAAAAACAAATTAGAACGCAATAGGGTATTATAGGTAAATTGAAATTAATTCCAAAACTTAATCTGTCACCAAATTCATTCCCGCTCCTGAGATTATTCATTCGAGGCGTTATTTAAAAGCTCATCGTTCCGGGGGACGTTAACCTGATGAAAGAACGGTGCTCTCCATGCAAAAAGCACCGTCTCGTTTTAAACGGTACACGCCCCGTAAGCTTCGGGTCCCGCAAAGTGTTCATTTGGAAACTTTCGCGGGCGCGAAAGCCCGCAGAAACTTCGAACTTTCGCGGCGCGATGCGAGGCGAGGCGAGGCGCGGCTTTCTATCTCACCCTTAGGCGACAGCGGGGGGCGAGAGCGGGGGCAGAAGAGACTCTGATTGACGACGGCGGACTTTTAATTACTCCACCGCAAGTCCCGGGGCACGTGGAAGCGAAAGATAAGCTTCCTCGCTCGAAATAAAACGAACGAACGGCGAACGGCGCTCCGGCGCGTAAGTTATGCCGCAAATTATGCAATTAAAAGTCTTGCGGACAGATGTGGGTCCCGCTTTTCGCGCGCGCCCCGTCTTTCGTACTATAACGACTTCCGTTGCGTGGCTACGGTTGCGGCGGATGCGTGTTGCCGACGAAAAACTCTTTTCGACAAATTCGCAACAAACGCCAGAATGGATTAGGTGTGTTGTGAAACAAAGGAAAGATGATTATAGCGCGCTACTTCCTATCGAAACACATTCGTATGAATAGATTATGTAAAACAACATTTGTATTGATTGTGTCATGAACTATTTTTAAAAACAAAGTGCATTCGTAATGCAAGTCAGTCCTAATCAAAAGAGCAAAAAAGTTGATTATTTTTTAATTTAAATTTTGTTACAGTTTACACATTTTGCTGTGCTATCTGTAAATAAACAACATTTATAGTCACAGTTTATATATTTTTTTAGAGATATTCTCTTAATTTCTTTACCGAGCATCTTCTATTTGAATTTATTTAATTTTTTTTTATAAATCGATAAACACGAACTTGTTACAATACGTGTATGCTATAATCCTAAATTAAAGCAAATGTTAAGAGAAGAAGACCGCTCATTTATGCTCATTAATTACTAGGTTAGCACATGCACTGGATGCACCACAAGCGTTTTAATCTGTCAGCAACAGAGTAAGATTATTACATGGCGAAAGGTGAAAGTCGCATAGAAAATCGCATTTCGCGCAAAATGATTACAGAAATGTTGAAACGGCGCTAAACGTCCAACCACTTCTCGCATACAACGATGTATATATTAGCGAACATATGGCGAATTCTCGAATCGCCCGTGAAATATGAGTCTCGATACGGTGTATGGCTCGCGCCGTACTAATCTCGTGCAATTTATATCAAGGTGCGATGTTACGTACGTTGCGAGGACTGTACTATGCGAGAGCAGCGCAAATTAAATTGTATACCGCAGATTGCTATGAATCACTATTGACTCGCGTAGCGATATCTGATGAACAATAGCGCTTACGGTCCGCCGCGTCCGAGAGGAAAAGTTATTCCTTGTCTACTTGAACGTTTGTTTTCCCGATTACAACATCGCCATACGTTAAACAAGAGGCAAACTACCGAAGCTACCTACATCAGTAAGTCTTGATACATTTATCCGAACTAGCGAGTTAACTACCCGGTGTATAAAATATATAGAAGCTAAATGAGCATAAATGCATCCTATAGTTTCAATTCGACTTTGAAATAAAAAGTATATGTTAAAGCAAAAAATAATTAGCATATTGACTCTTTATCGACTCCTAAGAATAACTCGTGTCAGAGTTCATTCATTCACACGCAGAGAATCTAAATATATATTTCCGACTGCGGAACTACACTGCAGATATAATTGAACCTCTTTCTCGGTGATATCAGATATATGACACGCGTTGCAACCGGAACGAGGCAATCGATACGTAAATAGGTTAACCGCGCCATCGTTCGTCCTCCGTGAGTGCAGTCTTCAGCATACTATGTGCCTGTTGTGCGACTACACAAATGGCCTATTCAAGTTGCCGGTTTAACGGAAATCGCACGGTCGATAGGGCCCTAAACGTCGACCCCGACCCATTACGGAACGACAGCGGCACGCACGCACACGCGTACGCATCCTTTCGCGTCTCACGCGCTACGTGAGAGATACATTCGGCCTTTGCGAGTGCCGCTCGGTCTAATGACACAGTTGGTGTTGCGATACGATGAGCGAAGATCGATGAGAATCTTCTTCACGAGGAGAAATCGGGAGTCAATGAGGTGGACTAAATGCTTGCTTGTTTAATTATAAAACATCCTCGACTACTCGTTCGAAGCCAATCGACTACTTGAAATTCAACGTATGCTCAGTAATCCCTTTAACTTAACAATATGTTATATTTATAAAATAGAATCAATTAGAGAGATTAATTGTAATATGTAAAGTGCTAAGTATGGCTCCAAAATGTTTATGTTATCAGTAATTTTATATCTAATTTTCTTTTAATAATAATATTGTTATACGCAATATGCACTCAATATACAATGTGGACTTAGATTAATAATATAATTTTATTAGAATAATTATTTCTGAAAAATAAAAATTGTTTTATAACACGTCCAAATTTTTAATGATTTTATCTCTCTTGTCATCTTTTCTCAACTGTTTATTGCATTATTTCTCATAGAAGCATCTGTACATGGTTGTATGTTATATTGTATGTAATGTGTAGATGTATATGAGTGTCCGCGGTATATTCAGCTCGAGTCCGTGGGTTCGCTAAGCCCAAATGACTGTGCGGATCAGTCATCCCTGCGGGAATTTTGATTACGAAAAAGTTTCTAATTGCTTTCGCCATCTAATATGTCTCACTCGACTTTTATAAGCTTAATTCAATCTATTTTTATTATGAGTTTTGTCCAGATTACATATATAGAGTTTATATGTTTCATTAAAATGCGCAACGATAATTGTGATTAAAGTTAGCGTCAACTCTAATTTCTGTTTTAATTACATCAAAAAGTTCGTATGACTGTATTTAATTTAAATTTTGTTACATTTTGCTATACAATCTGTAATTAAAATATTTATAGTCAGTTTAAATTAACAACAATAATTATTGTATAAGATAACATTTTTATAACCATCATTACTTTCATCTTCATAGAAAAATTGTCTAAATTATTATGTAATATAATTTTCAAGATAGCTATAATTACGTAATATTATAAATATTATAATTATCTTGAAAAATTATTATAACTTCATCGTGAAACGTATCTTCAATAAAACGTTGTATATGAAATTTTACGTCTGTAATATTTTTTCAAAATTCCCATACTCGTCCCTATATTATTGGTCTGTTGTTAGAATAAACATACGATTTAATACTTTCACAGGAATAAAAGCTCTGAAGTGGTAATATAGTACCGCAGGGAGTTGTATTGATATTTCTTGACGTGCCTGACCGGTCTAGGCAAACAATGACGTTCATAATGCTACAAACTGGTTTCAGCCAAGAAAGATAGCTAGCTGCCAATATATAGGATACATCCCATGATCCTGAAAACGCTCCACCCATTCGTAGGGGAAGAAACGTTTGACGCGGCACAAAAACGAGTTATTATTTGGGCCCTATTCGTTCAGACCCATCTCCAAAAGAAGATGAACGAAGTTTATGAGCATGGTCAAAAATTAATTACCAGTTTCCCAACGTGTGTTATGTGACGTAATCTTCTCCGAACGCACGTTGGAACGACAACAAATAAGTCAGACGTTAGACGCAATGAATAAAATATTGCAATTCTTTCGCCAAACTCATCAGTCTCATCAAAAACTCATGAAAATACAAATTTTCCTCTTATTAAGCAAACAGTCGGCGCCGGGATTGTAGTCACGTTGCCGCAACATCGCGGCGCGTTTGTGCCGCCAATGACCGCGGCAGCGTTGAATAATAGGTTCGCGACGCAGATTGATTCGAGTTGCGTGCAGCGAATGCAACGTGCATTCGTTCAACGTAGAAAAAAAATCGGTACTAATTTTCATAAATCAAATCGGGCTACGAATGAAATTTAATGCGCGGCGTGTTTCGCTTTTCGACTGATTTATCTCCCGACACGAGGAAATACACCGAGAAAAGCGGCACCGGCGCGGCGCGGCGCGGCGCGATCGAGACTCGATGAGCGCGAGAACACATAGAAAATCCCCGGCGCGTGGAAATCATCCGGCGATCGCGCAGCGGCGGTGTCGGCAAACGCGTATGTTACACTTTCTCCACCAACAGCCATGGATTCCACACGCCCACAACTGGGTCATTATTTCTCCAATTACAACTTTCGTTGCGCTTTCAGGACTTCATGAGAACTCGGGCTCGCGATGTCGCATAAATCCTCGATCAATTAGCCGCGAACTGCGCAACATAGATATAAAAGATTATCCCGTCAGGTAGAAACACACTTCGAAATATTTCCATATGCAGGAAGTACAGCCAACGGGGGGGATAGATAAGAAGAAGGAAAGTATGTGTACTTTGTGTACGAATGTCGGGTGCTGCCACTCTATCGGACATTGTCGCCCTGGCGTCGCGGTAATGGTATATCTGCCCGCCTTCCGCAGTCGGAGACGCAGGCATTAATGGAAAATCCGACAGGCCGTCGATAAACCGATTTTCGCACGATAAGACGTAATCATGTATGTACACGGCGCGAATAATTTCGCTCGTACGCGTGCTGCAACGCGCCCGCGTCATTATGCGGCGTCGTTCGCGCATACGCGAGATAAATCCGAGATACTCAATCTTCTTGACAATCAATCAGAACGGGAACTACTGCTACGCTTTCACTGTGAGCGCCGTTCGGCTTCTTCGTCAGAATTCACTTCGCATATTCCTCGCTATTCAAGGCGCTTCCCCCGTCTATCACCACGCGGTCTATCTCCGACGAAAACGACGGGTCAATTACCGTTACTATTTGATTTTCCGCAACTCCTCTATATACGTTCGACCCGGATACCGACTGCTTTTAACTACCGCTTTTACTTCTTCATATGCTTGCATTAAATGACAAGATAATAAACAAGATAATAAACGATAAATCACACGGAGCTCCTAGAAAAGTTAGGGAGAAGGATTTACCACTCTCCAGTAAAAAGACACCGCAATATCGATCTAATTACTTCACTGATGATCTCAGGTTTACTACCGTATTATATCTCAACGTATGAAAATCTTCCTGAGTGTGCGCGTGGCACGGCGGCACGTTAAAGTGCTTATTACAAGGCGTGTAATGGGTTTCCGCGCGAGTCTCCCGCTCGACTCGCAGCACCGTTCCGCGGGCTCGTGCGGGATAACGCGAGTCTCGGCAAGCGATCGGGAACGACAACCGTCCGACCAGAATACGAATGCGATGCCGCGTCGCGTCGCGCCGAGCCCGACTCCGTGCGAATTAAAGCGTGTATAATGAGTAGCCGAGGGTGGCAATCGTTCAATTAATATCCGAGCGCGAATGTCCGGCTGGAAAGTCGATATGTGCGCGTGTGCCGACCGTTTGAGCAATAAAAAAGCTCCACGTGTTTACGTGTATACGAAGTATTATCAGAAGTCGTGCACTTTCTCCTAATTTCAACTACCAAAATTTAATTCAGCGATACTATTTTTATTGATACCTGGACCGAAATAAAATCGAATCCCTGAGTTGCTGAAGATTTATCTTTAGAATTTCATCTTCGATCTTTTCTTTGAGTTGTCACTGTATCAGTAAGACACGTATACGCTTCGAATCATGTGTATATGTATGTATTACATACGTTTTACGCGAGATAAAAAAAACGCTCGAACACCACCGAGGATTAATTACAGCGTATTAAAGGGAACTAAAAGCTACAAGTTAACTCCCGCGGCTGATCTGACCAGTTCGAAGCTACTCCGCTTACCGGAGGAGTTATGGTTACGGAGACAAGGCGAATTCCCGCCGGCGTTCTCAGTGATTAAACGATTCTAAATTATCGTCGCACACCGTGTAGAGCACTTTTACGCATTTACGCGACACATTAGATGCCGCAATGCATCAAATGACCGCGCGCAAAGGCTGGTTAATAATGATAATCGCGCGCGTTATTGCGGAGACACGGAGATAATCTTTTTCCGTCTTCTTCGGTGCGACGCAGAATTTACCGCCGCGCTCTGACTCGTCGTCGCTAGGATCGTGTCTTTTTTGGGGTACAACGACCGCATAGGCGGATTATGTGGTACGTTCCGCCTGAGATAACGACGTAAAGAGATACGATTACGAGCTTATGAAGTACGAGCACGGGCAAAAGGAAAGGGAGAACGGAAGAGCCCCGATCCCGGGGCGTTGGACGGATTAAATAGGGAATACATTGCATTCGTTTAGTTCACTTCAGTTTACCTCCGTTCGAGATGGAAAACTTAGCACACGTGTTAATCTTAGAACTACAATGTGCTTTAGTCAAAACACGAAAATCATAAAAGAATTATATACAGCTTCATGTATACTTATCAGAAGATTTTATGAACATAACAATGTACACACCATATTACTTCTTCATCAGTCATTTCTCGTTATCATTATTTGAGTTTGAACGAAATTCAAATGTTTTTGTTTTCTAAAATAAAAAAGAATTTATTTGTTAATTTATGTAAATATTTTATAGATGTTTAAACTGCTTATCTAAAATACCTATCTATTAAATAATTACTGTATGACAATATTACAACATTGTAAAGATTAATTAATTCAAAATAATTCCTTTACATATTGCACGTATTCTTATAATAAGGTATGTACGAAGATAATGAAATGAGAATTAATTGAGATCTATTGATAAGGATAGTTCAATGTCCGTGATTATATTTTAATACCCGATAAATGATAATATACCACAATATACCAGATATAGAACCTGAATACATAGATTACAAATTTTAATATCAGCTGATGTTATCTATGATATAATTCAAATATGTGAATAGCTTTTGAAATTGTGAACGAGAATTCATGATATATATCTATGAGAACTTTATGAAATAAATATTAATACTTGCAGGTTATTATAAATTATTCATTGTGGATAACGTCAAATAAATCTAATATATTTAATATACAGATGTATATTTGTTGATATTTAACTTGCATGGTAAAGAATTTAAATAAAATGAAAGCCGATGACAAGCGATTACGCGCGCGATCAATATCGTAACAGAAATGTTCGCGCGCGATAATTCTAATCACATACTTAAATCTTATAAAAAATAATCCACTTTCGTATATGTGTATTTCGAATAAAATTGCGCTTTGTAACATTCCGAACAGACAACTATGAGTTTTTGCGAGAGGAGAAGACCAGACACCGTGATCCACCACGAGATATTTCCGACACGCACACGCGTAACGTGCGTATACATCCGCAAGGGCCGGTAGGCACTTTTACGCCCACGACTTACGATCGGACGAGCTTTTACGTGTCGGTACTCGCTAGTACACAGATACCATGCAGCGACAGCGGAGACAGCGGAGACGGCGGCGACTGCTTAACAACCGAGAGAACAGGAAGCCACAGTGCGTACGTGCGTGCGTGAGTGCATGCGTGCAAACCGCAGAATTGTGCATACATTTATTCGCACACACAAGAGAACAGAAACGATTTTCTAGTAGAAAGAACAAACGGAAAAGCTTCGGAGAGCCGGAATTGCAGTTTCCACGCCCGCTTTCTCACAACAGATCTAACGGCTGCCAATCGATTTGCCGATTTACAGTAGCTACTTTCTCCGATTTCCAATTTTATCCTTCGCATTGTGGCGCGACAACAGCGAGGTATGATGTATCGCGTGCACAGGATTTTCCGCGCGTAATGGATCTCGCGAGACTACTATACGTAAATCGAGTTCTCGTTTCGAGGGAGGTACGGCTTAATTGAATTTCGTTGACCACCGATCGTGCGGTGACATTGTGCTTCAGCTGCCCGCTTTCGATAATTACAATCTCGCGATTGCGTGCGCATTCTAATCGGGTACTATTATCTCTGAACCTGAACGCATCTCTGTGTGTGTGTTACAATTATTCTACCTCGCTTCCAAGTTGATTAAATTGGAAATGATGGCGCAATTAACAGTTATTGGTACAGATAAATTCCCTACAAACCGAGCTATATATACCGAATGGAACAGATACAATATTCTCTCCCTGCTTAAGAAGCGCAATTCACGGCTGAAGGATGCGCTGGAGGTGAAAGGCACGACGAGGCTGACTACCAATTAAATCGTACCTTCAAGAGGACCGCCGAGAGACTACAGATAACTCGCGTGCGGCTTGTCCAAGGCGGATTTCTCGACGCGGCTCTATGAGCTTACGAAGTAGCCGCGTGGTTTTTGCGGCGCCCGTAGTTTTATGAGGCTAATTTATTAGCCGCCCGGACATGGAACATCACGGAACCGTTCTTCGGGCGGTTCTATCCTACGCGCGAGCGCGCGCGCTCCCCGGGAAGCGCAAGAAACCGCTCAATCTTCGTTCCAATCTTCCTAAAGTACAAGTGCTTCGATCCCTGAGATTTCTCCGCGTTGCTTTCTTGCCGAGAAAAGCCGAATACGGCGGCGACGTCGATATCTCGAAGACGGAACAGCCAACGTCATACATCGCAAAATAAACATAAATAATCATAAGTTATTATTTGCACTTTTTTTAAATTCAATTTTTGAAAAATGTATAGCTTTATATTACTTCAATTTTATTTATTTTCGCACAACTGGACATATCTGCAATTATCGTTGTAACTCAATAAAATAATATACCTACATTATTCCACATAACCGTAATTATTTTTATTATCTTCGTTATTACGTCATTATTTTAGTCTTGAATGAATAATGCAACATTTTAAAGAAATTTATGTATATACGCTTCTGAACGCAAAGCGCTATATAAAACTAATGCAAAAAACGTAAAATGCGATTGATGGAAACAAGTTGTCGACCAATGTATCTTCCGCTTCCCGATTGGTCGCGTTGTTGTCGTTACTATCTTCGCCGCTACCTTCGCGAAGCGATGACAACCGGCAGAGACTATCTTATCGCGATCTACTATCGAAGCGACGCGTACTTACGTGTTTTATAGCCACATTACTGTTTCGTGCGTGCACGCACAGTATGCGCGGCACCGCCGCCGCCGCTGGCCGGATCCCCTTGGCAATTCGACGATGTGACCAAGGGTATCATTAGAAATTCGTCTCACTTTTTGCGCGGATCAACGCCGGAGGCAACAAACGATTATGCAATCCGTCGCCTTCCTGGCTTATGCAGAAGAATGTCCACTCTATGAGTGGGCATTTCATTACTCTCATAATTATTACGTAAATTACCGAATAATTATGCGGCGTTCAATCGGGAACCTGAACTAATGATACAGGTCTCGATAACTGGATAAAAAAAAACGAAGTAGTATTATTGATCGGCCATTACATCTTCGCTTTAATTCATTTTTTCCTTCGGGAAATTATGTCGACATTTCTTTGTAATTTTATGCAACTTCGCGTACCAAAAGAAAAAAGTTTTATATAATTATTCTTGTGCATTAACATTTTATAAAAAGTGTAGCAGTTTCTTCCATTAAAATGTATATAACGTAATGATTTTTAATATAAAATATAAACGCAAAAGAAAAAATATTAATTAATAACAAATTAGAATCAAAGTCATACGGTCCAAGCTTAGATCTTTGACAGCTTTATATTATGGCTTTGATTCTAATTTGATTGTATATCGTAACAGTCCTATTTCTCTTATTATTATTAATTAATAATTTATATCATTGTTTAGTATAAAAGAAAAAAAACAACTGAAAGAGAATAAAAGGTAAATAATAAAAAATGTCTATCTTCTTGTTCATAAATCTCGGAGCAATCTCAGTACGTGATAATATCAGATTTTACAACAAAATTAAAAACCGATGTAAAAATTACTATAAATAAGCAAACTTTTGCTATAATTTTTGCCAAATCAAAATGAGACACTAATATATTGATGACTTCCAAACTCTTTACTCAACTCGTGAAATAAAATCTCTACTAAACTTATCAGTAAAAGTTAAAAGCGTCGATATAACGAGGTGAAGGCAAAATTCACACGGTATGGTATTACGGCGCAATAAGTACACTTGAAATACGTTCGAAAAATTCAACGTGGAAAAGTGGAAGCACCATAGGAGGTAACATCGCGCTCGAAATGATCGTGAAATCGTATTACCGCGCGATAGTGTACGCATGAGCCGGCGTTTCCCGTTTCTATTCGGCGGCGCCGAGCTATATGCATCCACGAGATTAAGGCAGAAGGAGATCAACGGATAGCATGGCGGAGATATATATTGGTGGTCTACACGAAGGTTGAGACCCTGGTCCGAACGGTTGAAAGTCGAGACCCGCAGCCTTCAATCATTGTCAATCGGTTCGGACGGAGCACCGTTATGGTGTCTTCGTGCTATCGTTGTCCCATGGGATACACCTACCATTCTTTGACAACATTCCTACGTCGCTACGCAGTCCCGTTCTCCGCGAATATTTGCGAGGGCACATCGCTGAGTTCATTAGTGTCATGTATTGCATACATTACACTTTGCTGAGTCTTCTAAAGAACAAACGAAATTGCTGCACTTGTTTAAAAAATGATTATATAAATATCTTCTATAATTGAACAATATCATTTACGATGTGTAGCGTACGAGTATCATCGCTTCCAATTAAAAATTCGATACATGATACTTCGTCATATTGATGATCCAGCAAAGCTTTCGTGCGAATAGACAGTCATCAGACGATATTGTTGCAAGAAATAGAAATGTTTCAAGTACTATGCGGGGATATCTAATTTAGTTTGGATACAGTCTTCTCGTTTTACGAGACTGAGCGACGTTTGTGTCCTCACTTATAATCGTAGACATACAGACAGAGAAGAAGACGCGCGACACAGAATACTGCCGCTCGCTGAGATTGCTCCGCTCGTAACCGACATTGATAAGTAGGATAAGTAAGATCGGGGACTGGAGTACGAGAGCGCGGAGGATGTTTGGTCCAAGCAAATAGATTTTATGAGCCTGGCTGTTCGCGTATGTAACAGTTAGCTCGGACGAAGTGCCTCTCCGTGGCACATTTTCGCTCGGTGCAGAACGACGATAAAGCGCAAGCGGACGGATAAGAAAAAAAGTGACAAGAGAGGAAAAGAGGACGGACGGGCGAGATACGAGGTGTAAATATTCGTACAGGGCGCGCGTGGGCGCCTGCCCCCCTAGTAAAGATACTAGACTGACAATGCAGGTGCGCGTCCAGAGCAAGAAATCTTTTTTGCGCCATCTTAAAAAATAGCACCTGCAAGAGCATGTGCTCTATCATAGTATCGAATTGTCCAGCTTATCGTTCCTTAGCTGCACGAGTAATATAGAACAGCGGCCGGCCGAGCAGTTTGCGAATTCTAAATCTTGTATAATCCGCTCTTACGTTTACTTTCTCATTTCTCGCGTGTTTGCTGTAGACTGTGTGCCTCGCCGATAAATCGTGCAAATTTACCTCGCGTGAACGAGAGAGAAAAATCGAAATCACAAACTATTACAAAATCACATTTTTAATACATATTAGAGAAACTTTAGAGGAATACACACGCGTTGCTGTTGAAAATTTATGTGTTTGTATTCCGAATCAATTTGGCTGGAGTACCAGCCGCATTGTTACGCAAATCGCCATGGCGTGGTTTATGTGACGTTATCTTATCGCAATAGAACGAACCGCGCACACTTTGAGTAGCAATCTCGTGCTAATGACGACGAGTTCAATTAAATTTAAACGATGGCTGAAACGACTGTCGGTGATCCAGCCCTCAAAGCGACATTATGAAAAAACAACCCCGCCTTTAATATCTGTTCTCGCGGGCAACCCTTTACCCTCGAGAGAGCGAAAGGAGCACGTGGCCTACACGTGTTTAATTTCGGATTACGAGGGTACGGGATGTCTCGAGAGAGTATTCGCAGACGCACCCAACCGATTTCTTAAATCCGTGAGTGCGTTAATTAAGACCCCTCGAAAAGGGTTAAGGCAATTAAGAGAATAATCTTTCAAATAATCTAAATTTCAGCCACAGTGCATCATCCATAAAACAATTTGATTGAGAAGTTCTATTATGCTCTATTCCTTGAATTTAAACAATTACTCAACAAAAATATTTAAGAAGATTAATAGATTACTATAAAAAAATTTATACATTAATATAATATAGTATACCACTATATTCTCTTTATTTTCATAACTAAACTATACACGGAGAGAATTTTCTCTTAAAATTTACCCTGAAATCATGGTAGTTGTGGGACAACATGTACCACCAAGAATTTTATGCGAGCTATTCTGATTAATATCTACCATAATAAAAAATATTAATATCTATTACATTAAAATATAAAATATGTTTGATTAATTTTACTAAAATATATCTAGGAAATTTCAATAATTTTTCAAAATTTACCAATCTGCTTGGTAATTTTTATCACGTTGTTTGTAAAATGTCTTTTGTATATTTTAAAAATTCCTTGGTTGCCAAGTTGTCCCAAGTTTGTAGTGAATTTAAGGGTAAAATATAACAAAAAATTCTCTCCGTGTATTAAAATAATTCAACTAGATAAAGCACGCTGTGAGCAAAATTGCACGAATGATAGGCCTCTCCATTTAATTTTACGACCCTCGATACCCGTAGTATTTTAAAAAGCAGAGTAACTGGAACTTTGTAATCATACTCACGAACAGGATCCCAGATATCTAACCGTACATGGAGAGCATGCGCCTGATTACTTTAATTGCTTCGCAGAATTACCTATCTGTGTAAGCAGCTTTCTTTAATTGCGTTCTTTTTTTCATCGTACTGTGAACGTTTCAGGATAATACACTAATGGCACAATCATCACGTTATAAAGAAACTCACCGTTTCGGAGGCGGCGACATTCTTGACTTCCGCTAGCAGCGTTGCAGCAGGTGAGAGATAAGTCCGGACAAAATTCTCCAAGTTGCCATGATAAGCGCAAACTAGAATATCCCGTGCTTGTCTTATCAGAAGGTTCATAACATTATCGCCGTAAATTGGTCCGAGCAAATTCCGGACCAGGGAAGCGAAGTCTCCACGATTCTGTAACACAGTAAAATGATTTCGTTGACTTTTGTACAAAAACTAACTTCAAGATTGCGATTGCGCGATTAACAATTAATTTTGGTCGCACGTACGGATACAGCTGAACACCTTTGAAGAGCGTGAACACATATCGTGCGTGAGACAATTATAATGTAAGAAATAGAGAGAAATTTCAATGAGAAATTTCTTTCAATCAAGAATCTTTTCATAAATCTGATGTAAAAATTACCACGGCTCATTTTGTGGGCTACACACCGCAAACATTAATCACACGTTTTCAACACATGTCCAGACACCGGAAGCAATCGAGACGGAAGGGATCGAGCAGTTTCGCGGATCTATTCACATCGCTACGGAATCACGGCGGCCACACGCAAAATCTGTTACTGGCAGTTATCCCCCTCGACGCGAGGGTAAACAAGGGGAATGTGATTTGGGCTCTGTGACAAAAGCTGGCAGAATCTCTGACCAGGGGTGCAGCAACACCCACGGGAGAGAAACGTCAATATTCCTCCCGAGCGCATCGCTTAAACCAATACCGGTTAGAACATTATTTCTGAAGCGCATCTGTGCAAAATCGTATCAGCTGCGTATAGTGCTTGATATCCTTAACTTGCCAATGCAAACAGCATGAAATAAACCAGTAGCTTTTGGACACTCTCGTGGTTATATAATATAACAATAGTTTATTATAAATTCTGGCAATGTCTGAATGGACTATATGATAACAAATGCTTATCCTTCATTGCTTATGTTTTTATAAAAAATGTTTCTCTCATCTCTTTTTTCCCGAAAAATTACTTTAAAATTTATTCCATTATTAAGTCAATTTTTGAATTATTTTAACAAGTAATAAGATCTCTTTTCTTCCGTATCGTGCATTTTGAAAATAGTTATCTTCAATTACCTTATTTATCTAATATTATATACCATAACAATACATTTACATATTTAATTATCTAAATTTCAGTTGCTGTGAAAGTTCTCTTTAACTTCTCAAGACTCCATTCGATAAGATCGATATAATTCCGGCACAACCTAGATATCCATAAATAGATACACGTTTCGAACGAAATTCCAATTTAAGCAACCAATTCTTCGCATACCTCCGATAAAAGCGACGCAATCTCTTTTGCGAAACGTCGATATTGCGCCATTGGCGCAATTTGCCCTAGCATCGCTTTCCCATCGAGATTCGAATACCAACGTGAACAAGTGGCTGTGTCGTCTTGCGCCCGATGTGGGTGCATTATATCGAGCCGCATCACCGCCTCAGAGTGCATAAACATTGAGGTTTAGCGAGGGCATACGAGAAACGGGGGAGGAGGGGGAAACGACGCGCGGTGTAACCATTATATGTGCGCCCGATCGCCCACGTATTTCCGCCCTCATGGTGCGTGCGGATGGTCGACCGCAACGCGATCGGCGGAGTGTTGAGAGCGCGCGAGACTTGTCTTTTCGGAGAAACGCACACCACCGCCAAGGGTTTCACGTGGGATCTGGGTGATCGAGAGCGAAACCGGATGTGGCGAGTATGTGCGACGCGTACAAAAAGTGCGACTACAGTGTACGCGACTACGACCGCGTATATAGTGCTCTTAACTATGTTCTTTATGAAATTCAAGTAAAATTTACTTCGGCGAAACTGTATTCTAAACCTCATTTATTAAAATAATTAATATAAAAAATTAAGGAATTGGCAAAAAGATGGAGTTTCAAAAAGCATTTGCTTAAAATTAGTTGATCCATAAATGAATGATGAATTGATAAATAATTTTCTGGGATATTTTCTGTACAATAATTTGAATATCATTTTTAATATAAAAAATGTATCATAAATGTTGATCTACAAAATTTATACATTGTGAGATTTAGATAAGATCATGCAAGAGATATTCATAAAATTAAAGTTTTAAAAACAAAAACTAAATAATAATTTAGCAATAACAAATATTATTATATGTATTATTTCGCGTTAGTACCTATATCATGAATAAAAAAAATCACTATCTGGGGTTATAATTACTTCGAGAAGAAATACTATCGATAATTCTTGTTCTGTCACGTAGTGCCATCCCACGGGGTGTGCCGATCATAATAACAGGCCGACACGAGTCAGTACCAATATTTGACCACCTGAAATTTATGGGAAAAGGGTAAGTCGGCATTGTGCATAAAGGGCTCGTTAGGGGAGGCGCGCATCTCCCGCAGGGGATTCGTAGGGATGAAAACGGACACGTAGTCTGGGCTGTCTGAGTCCGCATATAAATTAACCGCGATTCACGTGGCGGCGGTTTTAATCATCTACCTTATGGGCACATGTTGTTTATTAATGTATTTACTCGTATGAATAGACAAACTGTGATTTACTACCACATATTCACGTGTCAATGCGAAGCGGTCTACAATGAGTGAAGGGTTTAACGTCTTTTCTCAAAGAAGAGAATCCACACAGAGCAGGAAAACTACTACAATAAAACTAAAATTTTATAATATATATATCTGCTCCCATAAATCTCTATAAATTATTCAAAAATTATATGTCAGAAGACTTATTGTAAAAATAATCCTTGTAATTATCAGTAAATTGTTTTATTTTTATTATTAGAAACAGAAATTTAATGGATTCCTTTCTCGAAACTATTGAGAAACATACATTTAAAAACCAAACATAAAACATCTTATTTTGTATGTAATATGTACATCGTGCAAAAGTATAAAAAAGAGATCAAGAATTAATGAATTCAATAACAAAGATGCATCTTGCCGCGTTATATAAAGCACTATGTCAGAGATATTTGTTCCCTATGTTTTGTATGCACTTGAGCCAATGGGATGAAAGGTAAAGCGTTTCGCCCGTGAAATTAGAATCACGCTTTTACACCGAGGTAGGTCTTGATTAGTCTCTTTGTTTAGTAGCCCGCCTTGCATAATAGCGCCACTGCTCGTGAGCTCATCGCGGCAATTTGCATTTTGATCGACGGAATCTCATTTCACAGCTGCAAAGCTATATATGGGAAACTTTAGGCAAGAATATTTTAAAATACAGATCGGGGTTGAAGAGAAGAAATGAAAAACGAAATAATATGCACCAATGAATTAAACAAGCATTGTAGAATTTCAAAAACAGTATGGAAGGATCTTAGAATAATAATATAAATAAAAGTATATAATGTAAATAATGTAATGTAAATAAAAATTACTTTAATTAAATTTTGTGGAAATTTACATCGAATGTAATAAAAATAAAACAATAAAGATTTTTCAAGTATTTAAAAATTTCTAATTAAAGTATTTTTAAACTTCTAATTAAATTCGATTTATCACATAATGCTCGACATGAAATTCAGAATCATAAAAAACTACACTTTGGAAATATAAAAAAAATGCATATAACAATGATAATAAAAAATCAAGATTAAGCATATTAATTATATCTAAGTTTTATGTAGGTATATGTTACCAAGGGAATTTCTGGGAATAGTGCTAAAATGAATAGGTAATGCGACAGTTGATTAAAATTTGACGTAGTTAAGCGTATTTAGTCTGTGAAAGGGTCCGTGACTATTCTCCCTAGAATATTGATCAAGTCTCTCAGTTCCCCATTACATTACGCGTGTCGAATTTCAAATTAACCCAGACGCATGTCAAATTCGTCTCGTGCACACGCTTACAGCGCGTTTACTTGTTTAGTCAGCTTCCAAATTTCCCACCGTTTTGCGTACCCATCCCCGATGATCTATTGCAAGAGGATTTGTTGCTCAAACACACGCCTTGGAAAAAAAAACTTTTCAACATGTTCTTTAAGACGTATTATAGAGGATATATTTGAAATTTATACATATTGCATGACATTAAAGTCTCTTTTGTTAGAATGTTACAAATCAGAAATTACTACACTCCTTCGAACATGTTAAATTAATTCGCAACGCGAAACCATTGCGGTACTTTACCTACCCAAAGATTCAACGAGGATTAAGAAAGTGGTACATGCATGTTACGAAATATTAAGAACCGCCTGGCGTGGGGCAACTCTCGACGATATTTTCTCGACCGTGTCTGTCGACCGCCCATACAGCCAGCCATGTATTCCCGCGAGCGCGGTATACGCGCCGCGACGCGACGTTCCGATAATTATCGAAAAATGCGCGAGGGGTCGGCCGTCATTAATTAAATAGCCGCACGAATACGGGGGAAACCTATCGGAAGCGAAGCGGCTGCGCGCCGTTACACAATACACCAGAAGCAACCGCAATATCCATCAATGCTACGCTCTGTTCGGAGCCACGGATAATGCAACGGACCACCGTTGCGAGCCGTTAGAGAGAGATTCGCGAAAGGGAGGCTGAGTCCGCGCGAGAGAGAGACGGAGAAAAGGGAGAGAAAGAGAAGAAGCCGGGAGAGGTACGCAGCATGGAAACGGGCATTAATCAATCCGCGCACGTGGAAAGCAGCGGCGGTTTAGCGGGACGGAGCGGTGCCTCACTTGGCTTAATAAAGTTGCAAATCGTTTCTGCGCATGTACACGTGATTAGACGCGTGACACGCGTTACGCTATCCGCGTGCATATCTATAAGAAGACCGTTTACGCCCGTTTAAAAAGCACCACGTGTCTGTCCGTCACGTTCTCCATCGTAGCAACATTCTCTCCATACGAGTGTACCGTGATACGTGAAACGCCTCTCGGTACTTCTTAAATGTCCGCCAATTAAAAGACCGGCCTACTGCGCGTCATAAAAGTAGATAAGGAGCTTGATATGATCATTTCTCGAATTAGACTTTAACATCGAACGATTTATTCACATATATTCGCAATTTTTTCGCAATTTATCGCGCGATTTTCAGCAATTCAAAGTGTCATAACTGTAATTGTGCAACAATAATTTAATTTAATGCATCTTGTGATTCAGATTACAATGGTAAACGTTAATGCTTATCGCGTATATATAAAATACCAAACAATATAACTCATTATTTATCAAGATTAGATTTAGAAGCAGCACTAATACCGTCGCCTTGCCTATTGACAATGTAACTTCCCTTCCTTTTATATGTATATTTCTAGTTTCTATGCAGATACGTCACATGTTATTGCAAGTTTTTATTATTACGAATTTTCACGGTTTGAAATGTTATCCCAATTTCCAAGTTTTGTTTCGTACAACAGAAGAAGCATGAGATTGAAGGATGAATTAGCATATCAAGTGCTTTCATGATCCGACATACATCGTACTCGCTGCGATCGAACTGCTCGAGGACATCGTCCAAAGTGCATCAACCGCATCGAAGTTTACATTCTGACACGTACATTAATCATTGCCAAGCAGGACAGAAAATCATAATCACGCGGAAACAAAACGCACGTAAAACTTGCGCTATAATTATAGTAGGTATGTCTTCCATTGAAAGTTTATAATAGAACTTAAAATTGCACATTACGTATTATTTGTACTTTCTCGTACAAGATGAATCAGAACTTCTAAATACACAGGGACGTTCTAAAAGATAGCTAATTGTGAAGAAAAGATATCAAAAATATTTCTTTCGTCTCCTCTTACAAGAGAAGCGTTATTTTCTCAAAATATTCATAAATGCGAGAAATCCGTGCTTCGAGGAAGAAATCAATTAATTAATCCTCGTATAAATCACGAGGAAATGTCATCGTGCGCAAGCACCGTTATTAGCGAAACCGAGAAATCCGTGAGTTAACTTCTCGTAATAGCGACCGCGCGACGAAAGATTAGTCGCTGCCACGGGTCGCGGCGACGGGTCACGGCTGCCACGGAACCCTGTATATAGGACGATGACGTCACCGTGGGTTACCTACGAGAGCGAAGTGTGTATAAAATGCATCCGGTGGGTGTGTCGCTCCCATACCCTTTGTGACTCCGGCTGGCGCTAGGAGCGACGAGGCCGCTATTACAAACGCCGCCGTTTAACCGCGGCACGAAAGGGAAGGTAATCGTGCGCGCACCGTCGCGCGCGACTGGATCCCATTTTGTCAGCTTTAAATTCTAAGCTTGCCTGGGATCGAAACCGCAATTCTATCTTCGAGGCAGATTCTGCCTCTTGCCTTTCGAGAAATCTAACGAAAAAAAAAACAAAAACAAGGAGGAATTCTTGCGAGACGGATTGAAATGTCAGGTTCATGCATCTGTCAGTTTTATCCTGAGGCAATTTCTTTGGTTTAATATGATCAGAACTATTTATTTGATCAATCAGGAACAACGCTATTAAAAATAAAACCAAAGCTCTACATAGTTTATGAATTTCTATATAATGATATACCCCACACAGTTTCACATGCACACGCGATATATTCGTAGGAGTGAAGGAAGAAAGGAATGAGACCGAGAGAACTAATCGCGAGCGGAGTAGGCGCTTTAATTCCCGTAATTGCACGCTTAATTTGCGTTACACGCTAAATCGCGTGACGCTAAAGAATAGAGGAAACGATCTCGGATCGCGCGTCGGCAGCGCACAGTAACTTCCTGAAGATCGATTCTTCGGTGCCCGCGTTCGCCATATGTGTGTGCGCGAGAGAGAAATTTACTCTCGAGTTAAAAATACTTTCGGGAAGTTTTCATCCGTATAGACGTACATTCGTAGAAACAGCAATTTAAGCGACTACCATCAGATCTCTTTCTCTTTCTCTCTCTCTCTCTTCTTCTCGTCAGATGCTATTTGTTAATTAACATTTGATAATAATAGTCGGCAATACGATCTATTACGAGTCGACAATAATAATGGATATTCCATTCGCGTTAGCAAAGTCAAAAATCTGTGTACAAAAGATGTAAGCAAGAAAGTACGCTAAACGAGAACAAAGAATCCTGCACTCAGGCTTAAAAAAAGTATCGAGGACCTGAGTTCATAATCGCGTTTGCACCTTTACTTGCTCGAAAGTAATCAATTCCACGGTAGCAGCAAACATTCATGCATACTCGCGTATACTTGCCTTTCGAAATAAATAGGGGAAAGTCAAATAATGTCCAATAACGAACGATAATAATGGAGATGTGACAGATCGCGGATCGAGACGCTCATTTATAAATCCTTGTCGTTCAACTCTCTCCGACTGTTTGAAAAATTCAGGAAGTTATTCGCGCGAATTGGATTGACATTCTCGAAACCCGTTCTTTACGGAAAGAAATATCTCGCGAGACTTAATGACAGTGATTTGACCATGCGCGTTTCGCGATACTGACGAGTGTACCATTTGTTTCTAGTATGATTCATGTGAAAAGCGGCGACAAAGAGTACCGCAGCGACGTGAGGAACGTCGAAAGAAAGCTCGTTACCGACAAGGAGAGTGTTCGTAGTATACTAATTAGTACTAATAAATACTAATCGAGTGAGTCACGTATAATTGCCGTTCGTGTTATCCGACTGTAAAGCGAACGGTACTTTGCATGCGAACGAGCTTGCCCTCGTCCACGCCTCGCGCCGAAAAGTCGATTTCGTTACACCAACGCCACGATAATTTCTCCATTCCCTTAAATCGCACCGTTTTCGAAACCGCGTCGATTAACCGGGAATCAAGCGCGCCGGCAATAGTTACATAACAGAAAATTCTACCGCGACAATGGGCCGTGTCGCAAAACAAATATAACCGAGGGAAACGACCCGTCGAAATTGTGCGATGGAGTATGTTAAGCCATATATATATACGAATCGTCAACGTTAAAAAATGTTATACATTGCTTTTATCACGCGGCACTCTTTTATCTCATAGAATATTCATTTCATCTAACGACGAGTCTGTGCTATAGATAAATAATAACGGTTATCACACAGATAACAGATTATCACCTTGTATTCTTGTACCTTAGCAGATAAGAATGATGATACCTTAGCAGATAAAAACTGGAGTACATGAATACGGGTAGAGTATACGAAAAGTTCATATGAAGGAAAATAAGGATAGGAAGAGCCAGGGATTCCGTTAAGTTCGCTATTTTCCGCGAGCAGATTACTTCGACTACTTCATCCGTGCGAAGGCAAAGTAAACTTGCCCGCTTAAAAGAAGAGAAAAGGGAGAGACTTTCACCTCGGCCACGGCCTCGCGCGCGCGCGCGCGCTTAGCACGACGATCACGAAGGATTTACTCTCGTACATGAAGGAGAGGATGAATCCCTTGGCGCGCGAGCGGCGGGCAGCTCTTCAAACGGAACAGCACGCGGAATGAAATCCCTCTTCTACCGGCGCGCGGACCGACTCGGCTCAGCTCGGCGCGGCGCGGCGCACGGAAACGTCCCTCCTGGCGACTCGTAGGTGGAAACTCGAGTCCCGTGCTCGTACCGATCGACCACAGGAGCAACCACCTCTTGAGTGGCATGAGAGGCGAGTGCACCGTGTTCGCTCATCCGCTCTCGCTCTCGCTCTCTTTCTCCGTCTCTCTCTCCCTTTCTCGCTCTATCTCTCCGCTTCTTTCTATCTTCTCGGCTTTTTCCGCTTACTCGAGCTGCTTTTATTAACCCTGAACCAACCGTACACGCTTCTGGGAGCGACGATACTGCAAATATTTGTCCACCGATTCTACGCCGTTCACAGGCGGCGGAGAGGAAGCGGAAAGGTCGCTGCCCTTCGTCGACAGTCGCGATGGGAATTATTATGAAGCTGTACGGAATGGTCCATCACAAAAGCAGAAAACTGTCAATTGTCGTCAAAACTTCCGGTTATACAAAAAAACAGTGCGTAAGTGAAAATGAATGAAGCGAGAGTAAAAGTAGGGATAACGTTAAATAACTGTAAGATAAAAATTGGTAACAGAAAAAAGGTGTAAGTGTTAATGAATTGGAAAGTTATTGTAACCCTATAAACAACTATAAATGTATTGTACATATGTATATATCTGTATATATACAAAAAAATATAAATAATATATTAATTTATTGCACGTTACTCATATACATTAACCGTAAATTATCTCCTTTACACATCAGACATTGTGTATCTAAACATTGTGTATTTTCCTCAATAATATATACAATCTAAAGATATTTATTACATAATAATTCACCCTGTAGTAGACTAAATAATGAAACATTAACTCAGCTGAAAATCAGAACGAGATATTTTGTACTAAAATGTCTTCGTTTCTCAAGTAGATTAATCAGATTTCACCGCAAAACCTCATCAGGCTCCAGAGTGCAACGTTACCTTAAATTACCGGTGTAATATCCGTGGACAGTTACGACAAAAATCGTGATTCAGTTTTAAGGTGCGATTAGGCCTAAAACGTGACTGCCAATCGCTGAGATATTAGGCTGACTTCTAGAGAAAGACAAAAAATGGCAACAATGATTAGCAATAATTTCCCGATAATCATAGTAGTTTCGTCTTACGAAATTTATGCTTATGAGTGAATCACGACACTCAGTTGCGACAGAAAGATCATCTTTCGTTAGGATTGCTTTGTCATAAAAGCAACAATCACTTTTGTGTGTGGCAAGAACACTTTGATGAAGTCGAATTACTCTTCCCTGACAATCTCGATCGCCTCGATCGTCTCGATCGTCTCGATCATCTCGATCAAAATTCAACACAAGAAATTCATCAACTGCACATTACAACTTTCCCTGTCCAAACGCTTCCGCGTCGACGAGAAAGTTAACACCATCGATGATTCTAATCGCGATATCTTTTCAATATTTTTACCGAACGAAAACATATTACAAATATTTTGTACCACTGTATTCATCTCTCATCTTTGTATTAAGATTGAGATGTTATTAGCTTCCCCGATAGATAACATTGTTATAACACGAACTATATTCCGATTGTTACTCCGCAAAATATTCGTATTGCCTTGTACCTCCCTTTTCTCAATACGCAATTATATACGCGATAGAAAGTCAGAGAGACCCCTTTTTTGACGCGCGCGCATTTACAGTCGATGACATCAGTCATTTCTAAGCAAAGTAAGTTCTCTCTACGAAGCCATACAAAGTGCTGTACGAAAAAAATGACGTCATTCCACGTTCGTTGCGCGACAGAAACAAGAGGATGACGATCGCTCAATCGGAATTTCAATTCATTTGCCGGGCTCGCCCTTTCTCTCTTTTTCTGTTCTTCTCTCTTTCTCTGTCGGCGCGCCCATTTACGACATATTACACCTGGTAACAGATACGAATACACCATGAAAGAGGAACGGGTAGCTCAAGAGAGCTCGTTCGCGCGAATAATTAAGCGAGACCACCACCCATGCGTCTCGAGTTCTGAGAGCACCTATCAGCATGTATAGTCTTGAAAGATAATTAATCAACACCTTTAAACCTTAAAATCCCTTGATCCCTTAAAATTTAAACATCCTTAAATTAAAAAAAGAGTGGTTTACTATTTTGGCAAAAATGCTTTAAAATAAACAATTCTATATATTGAAAGTTAGAACTGTGAGAAAATATATAATTCAATATCACACTATTTAACCGGCTATTAAAAATAAATATGCAAAGGTTAACGTTTCTCTGTAAGTGACGCGCAGCAACATGATTTCTTGCCGTTACAACTCCTAATAACAAAGTGAAGTAATCATTCTCGCGCGTCGTGTTTTTAAGGCCGCGAGTTGGCCTCCTCGTGACGGCAATATTTCGTATCACGGTAACCAGTGGCAATACATAGGTACCTACTTACGCGTTAAGGATTGGCACGATAATCGCGCGTCGATCTTTGTAAAACTGAGTAATGGGACGCATTACGTTAGCGAGCGACTCCGATGAAGTTACATTGTACGATTGAAGAGCGAAATAAATGAAGAACCCCGGGGACGCGTGAGAATAGAAACATCTTCGCGCGAAGAGGAATGCGCCTCCCTCCCGTCTCTTCAATCGGTGCCAACTGTAGTTTCACTCTAGAATTTATAATCTCCAACACGACAGCGCTATATGAACCTGTCGTCGCTAATGACTTCGGCTATGCAAACGGCCAATCGACTTTGAGAGGAAAAAAAACCGCGAGATCTCGCCTCACATGAAAGCGAGAATCCACTCTCGCCCCTGCGGACGCTGCGATTAGTATGCGATTAAGTCCTGATTTATGGCGGCCGTTAAACGCCTAGATGCGATTGATTTCGTCAATGTCGGCGATCACCCCGGAGAGCTTTTCGCTCGCGGCGCGTCAGCGGTCGGCATCACGTGTTGGGCTACATCATTAATCGAGATCGGTGAAACCAATCCTGAGATTATCGAAAAGGGAAAAAACCAGATACGGGCACGTCGTTATAGAAATTTGTTGCATGACTTCATGCACCGGGCATTTTAAACTATACGGATTAATATAATAATAGCCGATAAGACGTTAAAAGCGAGCACATTAGATTCGTGTTTTCACCGCGTTAAACGTTGCTGTCCGAGTCTAACATTTGCTTGACTAATACGGGGATTGCTCACGGCAACGAGAATCAGACAGCTGCATTTAACGTTAAACGTACACGGACTGTCGCGCGCGTTGCCCCATCGGACAGCACAGTGAGCGTGTTCTGTCATATGCTTTTTCGTGGGATCGACCGACGACGCGGTGCCTTTTGCAACGAAATCCAACTGAGTGGTCGATATAGCCAGAAGCATAGGTGGGCGCGCATACTATTTTTCCTTCTCATCGTAGTGTACCCCCCCTAAGGGGCTAATACCATGCAAATGAGAGCGGAAAACGAAAGGCGAGAACGGCATTTAACTATTAGTTTGCAAATTTAAATAGGTCGACATGCACAGTCACGTTTCCATTGTCATTTATAAAATGAGGACCAACCTTGAAAAGTGAATAAGAAAGATGTGAAAGAAAAGGGGAAACACAATGATAAAATTTCTTTGTGTTATAAATGGTCTACTTATAACGAAGAAAGAAATCGACTTAATATTAGACTCGAAAATCCTAGGATTTACATATTTGATTTAAAATAACACCTTGCGATGCAAATACTGTAAAATTAACATATAATATTACAATTCTGTAAATGCACGATCTACTTTTTTATGTATAATATAAAAAGAAACTAATTGCGGGATGGAGCTAAGAACGTCGAGCACAATTATGTTCGCCTTTCACGTGTGAATATATTCGATGCATTTCTCGGCATATTAGCGCCCACGTGCCTCCACGATAAAGTATAGCTCCTCGAAGACATATGCAGTCGAAGCGATATCATACCTCGCAAAGTAATCATCTATACGGAATTCAACCGCGCATTTACCGGCCAACTACTGCCGATGAATCATGAAATTACAACGGTCGCGCTCCTGTCGTATCTCGTTTAACTCTTTCATTCTAAAAACGATCACGGCCAACTGACATATTATTACGCGTGCTAAGAATGACTACAATTTGGCTGGAACTAATATCACGAGACAACCTCACATGAAGTTCGTAATAATGATCAAGTTTCATTTCTACTTTTAGAATAAGATACCGCGTTTTATGGTGGCTTTTAATTTATTTTCACATGACAACCTTTTAGAATTTGATAGTAAATTATTAACTAGTGTAAAACGTACGTTTTATCAATCACGATATATACGTAATATATCGATTAATTCGATAAGTGATTAATTTAATGTTTTTAATGTATAATAGTTTAATAGATATACGTGTAGAATGCGTCGACATTCTCAGGCAAGTACGAAAACGAAGATTATGATATCGAATAAATAAAGATTAATAAAAATTGAGCAAAAAATATAATATTACTTACATCTATGCAGTCCTTGATCTTAAATGGCCTTAAGGTCTTTTTATATAACGTAGAATTAGCGTGAAAACACAGCAATCAAATAGATAGAATTTTTCGACGATCAGATATCATGCAATATTGCCAATATTAGAACTATTTTTATAATTAATGTATAACATTTAATTTTTTGTAAAAAAAAATCGTCAATTACACAAAATCGCTCGTACTTGTATCTACACATTGCGATTATGGTAAGTAAAAATATTGAACGAGTGGCATGCACAGTATCGGCAAGAGATAGGAATGCGTGGGTTTTCTGCTGACAATTATCTTTTCTTGCTATTCATCTGACGATCCGAATCCGGCATTGTGTATCTACTTACATGTCGCACCGCGGCTTAGTTCCCATTTCATCAGACCTGACTCATCAGACTGCTACATACCATATATATCAGCGCAGAACTCTATCCGGCAAGCTCTTACAATGCAGGAATATTTACCCGAGAATTTAATAGCAATCAGAGGGAACAAAAAAATAAATAACAGCTTTGGGGAATTAATCACGCATCAATAAAATATACTATTCTAATAGCTAAATAAGTTTGCCACAAATATCTTTCTAAATAAAACTTTTTTTATCCAAAATTAATTTTTTATTTTACTTCATACCTACGTTTTTTTTTTAAGTTGGAGATCTTAACATGTTTTTCAAGTGTCTTTTTTAATTCGAAAGTTTTACAAAGTTACAAGATTTTTACCATACAATGCTAATTATAAGTAAAATTATCAATTTAGATGTCTCATTGATATTATTACTTTTTTTAATATTCTGACTTGATCGATGAACTGCAGACGAGATAAAGGTCAAATCGCGGAGGAAAACTTGATGCAATACTCAAGAATTTAAAAAATCAAACTTGAGCCTTGTTGCTAGCATAGCGTTTCTCCGCGACTCGAGAGATGACCTTTAATTGCGGTGCCAGATACCGACATGACCTCGAAGAACACCAACTATCGGGAGCTTTCGCGCCTAGAAGAGAGGACCCGCTAGTAGCTGGATGAAGAAGGAGAAGATGACGCGGGAGGAGGATGTGATATCCTCACGTCGTTCCAGGACCCGATTGAGCCGTCCAGGTGAACGTTCCGACACACCAGGACGCCAGAACGGACTTTAATGAAGAAAGACATCCAGCGTCGCGATGCTTGACGGACTACAAGCGTTGCTAACGCGGCAACGATCGTTCTTCCTCGTCGTCTTATTCCTTTCCCATCTTCCTGCTGCTCATCTTCTCCTTCGTCCACCACCTCTGCAGACTTTCGAGCGACCCTTCGCGCCTCGACCGTACGTTCGGCTTTCTTTGCCAAAGAAACCGCTAAGGTGCGATCAACTTGCTGCCAGATACTTTCTACCGGTCACGAACGTGAAAAAAGGCAAGCATATCTTACAAGGGTATCTTAGATCGGGGAAAAAATCAAGTAAATCCTTTCTCTCATTATCCTTATTTGCTTTAAGATATAAAAAATGAAAGTCGAGTTTCTAAATTTAAAATTTTTTGGGAAAAATTTACAAATGAGAACATTTCGCTCGGCGAGGAACGTTTTGATTCCTATAAAATAAAACGTCGCACGTTTATCCTACGAAATTCTTCGATAAAATTAAAGTTCAATCCTATCCGATGATCATCGTTGAGCGGTATCGGCAACCCTTTGTATCACGAAGATAAATACACCGTTCTACTTTCCTCGCGGCGCAATAGCGGTGTCTTCAATGCGTCTTTCCGCATCGTCGTTACAGGGCCCTTCTCCGTCGGGTTACGTCCCGTGAACTTCAATCATAACGGCGGAGTCAGCGCCATAAATTTGTCACAACGTACGGAGATAGTGCGCGAAACCGTACACGGTACGGTACGTACGGTACACGCGAGAGCACGCGGACCGCGCACGATCGTGCCCGTGCCAAGCGATGGAGTCGCGGACGAGGGGGTCTAGGACGTGGCTACGATGTGGAAAATGTCATCTTCGTGGCGGAAGAGGAGCCTCGACGTGTGCTCCAAGCGTGGGATGTGGGTCGCGGGGTCTGGGTGTGATCACACCGGCGAAAAAGAAGAGAGGAACGAGGCGCACGCGGTTGCGGCGTCTAGCATAGACTCTGTACATACCGCCGACGCGGCGCGGCGACGTTGGCAGGCGCGACCCCCGGGGACACTCACGTCACGCCATTAATGACCGGCTATTACCTAATACCCCCGTGCAAGGACCGAGCCCGTGATTTTCGATCCCGCACGAACGATGCGTTACCGTTGATGTGATACTGGCGTTGACACTTGATCGAGACTTCTATGCGTGATATCGTTATGAATATTATCCGTGAATCAAAAATTATTTTTCTATAAATAAATTTCTCCTTTTCTCCTTAATTTGCCACTATATACTGTAGGCTAGTCGAAAAAACAGTTTTCCTAAAACTTTAACATCAATTAACTATTTATTTTTCTTTAGAGATAAAATAAAAAATGAATAAAATATTATGAATTTTAGTTAATATTAACTAATATTTAAAGAATAACAATATAAGAGTGAAATTTCCATAAAAGGCGAAAATACCGAATATAGTAAATATTGTATACCTAATATAAAACTGTTTTCACATAAACTTTAACTATTTCAATTAATTTTATTTGTCTTTCTTTCATTGCTTTCAATTAAAATAGCAAAAAATACGTTATACTTTTAGATACACATATATTTTAAATTCCGTCTCAAGTTAATACAACACGTGTTTCATGACTAGGTTTCTATATGTTTAAAAGCCTGAAATGAGTGACTAGCTCGATTAGTAGGCACAAATCAAAAGTAACTCGATTGTCATCACGCTGTAGAACTATAAAGTTGACGTAGTGTAGACTATAAGTTAACGAGTTTACGAGTGAAACACCGCGCAAGGTACTCGCGATCGATCACTCGTAATGTATGCACCGAGGTATGCACTGGAATATAGGCCAAGCACGTTGCACGCGTGCGGAACTTGGAAATAAAATCATGCAAGGTTTGTCCTAAATACGGGGGGAGCGATTCTTCATTGTGAATCACGTGCGATCTCAAGGAAATGATGTCTCACCACTGGACATTAATCGATCGTATACTACAGTCTTTCGGAACGTGTGTGTGTGATATATTCGATAAAGATTCGGCTCGAATAGGTAAAAACCAAGGCTGTATATCACTCTCATGCTACGTACTATACCTAGATATACACTAGGCAACACACGCTATTATGCCTCTGCGGATGTAAACGATTTAAAGAATAGATTGGAATGTGATTATTCTAAACTTCATCATAATCATAGCTTTCTCTTTTTCAAAATCAATTGTTATGACCTTGAATCAACTTAGCACCGAGAGGAAAAGTATTTTCCTTTCACATTTTCCAAGAATGTAATGTCAAAAATGTTGTTTTTTTGCTACTTTGGTTATTCAAAGGAAGAAAGTAAAGCTGTATTGCACGTATGGATTTCCATGCATTTTAAAGTACTAGTTGCTTCGAGGTCGACTTAACGATCTCCATTCGGCGTTTCTCACGAGGGAAATTTTCGAGAGACCGAGTGGAACTCTTTGTATCGCTCGGGCCATTCCCTCGCAATTCGCTCACATCGGAGGTCCGCGTCCGCATGCAACGAACAATCCATCCGACAGATGTAACCGTTCGCCCCGACCTCGGCGATGACGCGAGCCATTAATTACCCGAAACGTGACCCGCTCGACGCGCGGCAGTGACACGCGGCGGCGGCATGGCGTATGCGAGATCGGATGTTGCCTGGAAGATATCGTCGTATCACGACTATCACGAGAGATCCGCGCTACGAGAGACGTCCGCCGTCAAATCACTTTCTCCCGCTGAACACGTCCCGGACGATTCTCATCTGTCAGAGCAGGGCGCTAACGGGCGAACCGATCAGTTTTCGATCCCGCCTGGAACCGCGACGCTCGGAAATCGATGGATCGTGCTGTCGCTTGGCCTGAGAGAAACGTCCGGACTGGAGCGAGCGGCACGTCCTCCTTTTAGAATCGTGCGACGAGTATAACGAATGAATCGGTTCGCGCGTCTGCGAACAATTCGATCAGTATGCAACACGGAATGCACGACTTTGTAAAAGTATTTATTTAAGTTTAAGTCAATTGGATTTTCAAGTCTCACGAAAATAAGGAAATATCGCTTATGTAAATGAAAACTTTATCATTACCTCGATTCTTGTTTCTATTAGTAAAATAAATATAGTGAACATTCACCTAATAGATAACGTGCTTTAATGTGAATTAGTGCATTAATGAGCGAGCGCGACTCGGATAAAGATGCAAGCTAAAAGACATACATCAATAAGTGGGGTTCCATTCGCGGCTCTCTCGGTTCATCGGAAAGAAAAGGTCGGCCAAGCGGAATCAATTATATTCGCGTGTGGTAGGCCGCAAAGTCGCTTTACCATGTATCATGAATATGAAAACGACAAACCGCGAAATTTAATTGGTTATTAGTTACCCGCCTTCTCTCTAGCTCGCCGTCGAATGGGAAAAGCTCGCGACCTTGAAAGTCGATCCCGAACCCCAGCTGCTCTAACCGGCGCGGCGCAGCACGTTGAACACGATGTGAAACACGTAACACTCGCTGCCTCCCCTGATTCAACTCGAGCCCAGGCACAAACACGATGTAAAACATATATTTAACGGTAGTCGGGTACCGTAGCAAGGATTGTAATCGTATACGTTTAAAGTGGTAGGTATCGAATGTTGCTGTTCCGCAGTCGGACAATATTAATGACGAGAGCACGCAGCCGTTTCGAGAAAGTTCATCGGCTTTCGTTATCTTAGCGTCGCCGCGCAAAAACGTAATTGCCGCGATGCAAGGATGTCTTATGCAACTAATTGCCAAGCAGAAAGAAGTAAACGCGTCCCACCGGTCGCTAATCACGTGGTTTGCTTCAATCTTACGCTAGATGACTCGTTATCATTTCTAAAACTCCAACAAGTCTTATATCTTACGAGTTACAGGCTACACCTGTAATTCGTAAGATATAAGAAAAAGATACGTTTCCATAATAATCGAGACTTCTATTATGGATCCATTAATTGGCAGAAAAAACCGAGTTATTGAAACTGTAATATGTTCTTTACCCTCACAGTGCAAAAAATAATCTTAGCCCAATTGTTACGACTTTCGATTCTAACGAGTTCGTCGATTATTTGTTCGCTCCGTGTCCGCGGCATGATTCTGCAATTACAAAGAGAACGAGCGAGCCCTTTGGGTACGCACGAACATAACCCGGAAATCGTCCGACATCGGGACCCGATATGCACCGAGGTCCGTGAACGTTGACACCTTATTATCGTCGCGCCTCGGGCTGCGATCGTCAGGAAGACATCGGCGCTCTCTGCGATCTCCGCGTCTCGCCGCGCTGCGGCGAAAGTCACTGGGAGGAAAGAATGGCCCGCTAAACTATATACTGATCGGAAGTCACGCGGGATAATCCTGGCTCGGCCTGTCGCTCTCGAGAGACTCGCGCGCCATGCGATTCGATCGCAGCACCGGCGAGCACCGATGATCTCGAGTGCCGACCACGGTTCAATAAGAGAACGACTCTTTATTCGACCCTTACACACCTCGGAACATCGAAATAAAAAAAAGCTGAAGAGAAACTCGGTCAAACTTCGTCCGACTTAATTCTTTGTGAATCATGGACTCTAATCTGTTTTGAGTAGCAAACGGAAAAGTAATTCGATATGGTTCCTTATGCAAAACACGCCATTGTTAACATTAAAATGAACAGGTTGTAAATGACATTGCTTAATGGATAAATATGTACCTTTTATAAATATGTAAATTTACTTGTGCTTAATGATTCGTACTGACTAAATATCATTGTCTAGATTATTATATAAATTTATCTTTTAAATATTATACGCGTCGCATAGCTTCGCAGTCGTAATAGTATGCGATTGATTATTATAAAATCCAACATCGTAAATTGTGAAATTGGATATTGCGAGGTACCGAGCGATGAGAAAAAGAATCGTAATAAGATAGCAATTTTCGTGGTTAGAAGACGAGATTTATGAGGTCGGAGGTTAAGTTTAATAAAAAAAAAAAACAGCGTGAAAGGGATCTTGAGATGACAAAGAAGGATGCACTACGTGTTACAGTTACTCCTTTTCCTTCTCCTTCTCCTCTCCTCATTCTTATTCTTCTGCGAGAGAACGATTCATCTTTCACAGATGAACACAAACGCCGTGCCGAATTACCGAAGAAAACGACGAAGAATTGAAGAGCACGAAAAAAGACCCAATAAACCTATATCGGTTTCGTGGTATCATGTTACCCTTGCCTTGGGTAGCAAATATCACGTAAAAAAGTCGTTACGATTCTTACCTTCCCCGCTTTCGAAACGCAAAAAAACCTTTGTAAAAATACATGTCGTGACTTAAACGATAAAAAAAAAGAATAAAATCACTGCGGATATTTTTGCGATTGTTGCGAATTATGCAAAACCGGAAAACGTTAGCCGAAAGTAACTTTCGATATCACTTTTCATTTTTACAAGTCAGGTTTTCACGATAGGAGAGTTTATCAGGATGCTCCAAAAATGCCAAATTATCTTTTTCAATCACGAATTGATAAACGAACAAGTTAGAATAAAGTCGATTTTCATATAAGTAATAAATACTTATTCGGAAACCCCATTGACATTAAAATTAAATATCTCATAAATAAAAAGATAATTGATTAATTTAATTTGCAAGACAACAATTTGAGTGATCTTTAAATTTCCTATAATAATTGCATATTACAAAATTTACAAAAAAATTATCTCGTTCGTCAACCCACGAAGCTACATCATTCCAAAAAATATACTACTTAAAAATAATCTATAAAATAATCCACATTATCTTTACTTATTTTTCGTATGTTATGTAGTTTTGATAGATTTGCTATATAATATATAATACCCGAAGAACAACGGGATCTTCCCTTTCTAACTTTTAAAGCCTATCACATATGAATGCAAGCGCGTGCGTTCGCAATCGGTTTTCCTGACTTACGACCGTACATATTGACGAAGAGCACAGCCGTGAAGAGTATAGTGATTGTCGGCGGCGGCGGCGGCGGCAGCATAAAACCGTCATTACCGCCAATTACAATAAATCCCGCGCTGTATTCTCCGCTTATCGTTTTCCATGCGTCTACGTTCAAGGTGCGGTTTAATCTATAATCCGATGTGAAGGTAATGGGGGGCATAGATATACGGGGTGTTCCAAACGTGCTATATTGCATAGATTAATAGCATGCGTCAGACATCAAGAAAAATAACTTCTTTGATGCAAAGGCATAATTCCCAATTCCTTAAAAATCCTTGAAACTCAAAGAATACTATAACAATTAAATTTCAAGGGTGTTCAAGTAGCGATGAATTATAATAATTATTCTCCACTAGTTTGCTCATCAAGATATTTAATATAAAAAAAGTTGTAATAAAATCTCTTATCAAGTTTTAAAAAAATATTTTCATTCCCAGTACGCTTGGGGAGCCATCGACAAGATATACATCGCGAATGTCGAGACACTCCGTATAGATGTGAGTTTCAAAAGAGAGGCTCTCTCTCGTGAGAGAAACGGAACGAAAGAGGAAAAGAGGGAGCGAAGGGAGAGAGTAACGGAGTGAGGAATCGGCAAAAAGACGGAGGAAAGCGGGTGTGCGCGCCGCGGCGAGCACAACTGGTGCGGCGCGCGGGTAATCATTTTCCGCGGCTACACTTTCACGACTGATGATCGGGTAGCGTTTCAGCGGCGATCGGCCAGATTTACTCCACCCTGTAATGTACGTGTGCGTACGCGCGCCGCGTGCGTGCATACGTGCATGCATGCGTGCATGCGTACGCCGTCCGGCGCATTCGTGGACGCGACTCGCGCCCGAGCTAATGCGCGGATACCACTTGGTGCTCACTCGCGGAGCTCCGCTATACATCGCCTCGAGACTTCGCCGTCTAGAGACAAGTGGAATAAACTCGCACGCATCCATGGGACTTCCGCGAGGCGCGTCAGCTCGCCCGCTAATAAAACCGGGTCCCGCTATATGCAGATGATTACTGATTACTCTGAATTGTAGTCGGACGATCGATTTCGAACGTGCGGAATCGTGTGTGGAAATCTAACCGTTATTTATACAGTTACACGGAGTAAAATGAAAATTTTACAGTTTTTTCATTATTTTTAGTCAAAAGACTATATACGATAAGCTCGATTTCTCGAATATACAATTTGTCTTTTGGTATATAACGCATCTGTATATAAGAGTAAATCAAATATATCGTGCAGCATAAGGTATAAAGTTTAATTTTAATATGTAAGATATATTCTCTACCGTGAAGGAAATTCAATTCAAGGCTTATTCAAAGTTTATTCACCTCTACGGCTCTACACTAACTAGCTTTACATATATATGAGTCTATAAGCCTGACACATTTAACAAAGCCAAAGGATTAACGAACTTGGTGGCTACGAAGGGTATAGTATATAGGAAGAGTAAAACAGAGAACATTACTGGATCAGGCAATGTAAAAGGTAGATTAACCAGGGGTACTAGTTAGACTTGTTACGATTCTGCCTCCTGAAAGAAACTCCAGCAAAACGGCGTGGCCGCCGATGCACGACGCCCGCATTGGAGTGCACGTGGTGACTCTCCAGCGACCGCGCAACCACACAACCGTGGTCCAGATAGATCACGTCCGATATAATTAATGAGCACGACCCGCAATTCCCATACACACCTCCGGCTCGCCCGGTCCGCCCTAACAAGCACCTCGGCGAACCTAAGCTAACCCGTGCAACCGAGAAGTCGAACTGTTCCGTTCGCGGCGAGGAGGTATTATGTAGGTATCTGGGTGAGAGAGCCCGCGCTTCCCTACTCGCGATCTTTCCGATAAAAATTGGCGATTACGATTCGGCCGATCGTACCAGTCGCCAATTATACGAATGGCATGTTATCTTAAACGACGATATACCATCGAACCAGTAATCATGTCTATGATGTATATTAGATTTTTACAATGGGAAACATTGTACGCTTATACCTGCTTATATTTAGCATAATTTTTAAGTACAAATATTGTCAGATATGTCACTGATTAGACTTTTAAAATATTTAAGTATTTTTTCTTATTATTGTATACGAGTTGTGTTTTTTTTTTATTATACGCACATCATCTATATTTATGTACATTTATAGCATTTGAGAGAATTTCCCTAAAGCTCTTGATAAGAAACGCTTATTATAATATTATTTTTTTTATAAAACAGTGATATTATCTCAATACTAAAGAGATAAGCATAAAAAATCAATGAAATAAAGGACTAATCATTATTGTTTTCTTACTTTTATATCGTGAATATGGCAATTGTCTACAGAAAGAAAATGTGAATACTGAATAATCCAATATCTAATGTTCAAATACGTATTAATATGTTCTATTAAATTTTAGCAAAAATATTATAATAAGAATGTTAATGAATATAAATAAGTATTTTATACAGACTGCATTAATGCTGATTAGACAAGTGACTTCAGTTCCATGCGATGTGCATAAATGCGAATAAATCAAGTGGCGCGAGGGGCATGTCTCTGGACGAGGTCGTGCAGAGAAAGTTGAGATGCTTAAACTTTCAATCAGGATGTCATAAACGTTAGGCGAAATAACATTCCATATCAGATTTATTCACTGACAATGAGCCATATTTCCTCGCGCGAATTGTCACTGGCAAGATGCGATCAAAGGAGATGAATTCTCATCGATGCGCCCACACTAAATTCCACGGCGATCGATTGAATAAAACTGATATCATGCGACCGGACAATACGATCAATATTTATTGTTAACGATAGTTAAAAATCTAGATGCAGGAAAAGAAAGAATTTGATACAAGAAGATAAAGAAGAATAAAGAAAAAGCGACAAAACAAAAAAGAAAGAATTACAAACAGTATCCGAAATTAGCACGAAAGAGCTTATTGTTAAATGCAAAATATAATGCGAATAATGTGAAGCCATCTTTTAAAAAACATTTGCATGACGGTAAATGTCTCTCGCTAATAAATTTTGCTGTATTGCGGTTGCTTTATGATTATCATCAGCGTGAATATTTATAATAAATAAACGACAGAACTTTATAATTGCAAATCATATTAAATCTTCCCGATATTCGATGAGCCGTTCGATGACCGTAATCTTACGTGCCGTCACTAGCGGTGCCGTCAAAGAACGTATACATTAAAAGAAGCGTACAATGTCCATTTGAATACAAACCGCAACTATGGTTACCGCGCGCAAGGCAGTAAAGCGAATTGCAACACATACCGCGTATGGGCAAAGGAAGGCTTCCCCGTACGTAATTTATGTTCTTGCTCTTAATGCGCTACTAGCAATGATTAAAACGTAATTTCCACGGATAGGAAGAAATACGGCGTACTTGCGTTTTCCTTCGCTTTGATTTACGGCGCTTTATTTTTCTTCTTCGTCATGATTTATACCGACGATCGTTCTCTCGCGAAACACGACGTCCGATTCATTCCACACTTTATCGAATAAAATCTAAGCATATACACGTACCAACGGTTCTTTAGAAACTCAGCGTTATATTGTTTAAGTATGGAAATCGAACTTTTAGTTATATCGAAAACAGATTTCAAAATTAAAATTTTACTACTCTAAGATATTATTTTATATAAATCTTATTAATCGCCAACTCAAAATGCTGATGTTCAAATAACACTCACCCCGCAGCATGCAAGAACTGCAGGTAACTCTTCGTCTGCAAGCTCTTTCGACGCGTTTTCCTCTTCTTTCACAACGATGATTGTCAATTCCGTTGAGTTGATATCCGTCGCGTTCTCAGTTGCTTCTGGAACTTCCGCTATCAATGTGTCGCTCGAGTCGCACTTGTCCAGATTCGTGTCTTCCGTCGTCAACGTCTCGAGTGAGACCGCCGCGTCTTTTCTTTCTTCATCGCGGAAAGGCTCTGGTTCCTTTGTCGGGGTTTTCTCGTCCGAGACAGGATTCTGCTCCGGATTCGCGTCTCTGGCATCCTCGTACAAAGACGTCCTGCTTCTGCTAAGATCGGCCCGGCGATCCTCTTCCAATAGCCTGGTGAGAGCCTCGTGCGGAGTCTCCTCAAGGTTCTCGCCCCTCGAGGAATTCTCCTCGAGCGTTTCAGACGCGGGATCTTCGACGGGCTCCGCATCGCGGGCCGCCCCCTTGAGTCTCTCTTCGGAGAATTCCGTGTACTTCTCCGGAGGTTCGTCACGATCCTCCTGCTGACTCGCGCAGGTTGCAACGTCTTCCAAGTACCACGAAGTGCAGTTCTCCTGGCGTCTCTTCTCCGTGACGTTCTCATCACCTTTCGACAACGCGCCCTTGCACTTCTTCAGGTAGCTCTTCACTTTCTTGGTCTTACTCTTCCGGGTCTCTTGGCTGCGTGGCAAAGTATTGTCCACGTTATCGCTCGCATCTACGGATATTACTTCCGTAGGCGGTTTTAATTGCGTTTTCTCGGAATTCTGTGCGTCTTTCACTTTGGAATCGACCGTACTGTCAAAACAGACACACGAATCCTGTTGATCAGTAGCCAGGGTCCATGTCTCTTCTTTCTCCGGCGGCCGGCGATCTGCCGGTATCACCTATAACGAGAATAAATGTATGTTATTAATGTTCTCAGGGAATATTAACATAAAAACAATTAAATTCATATATGTTCGTTAAGTGCTCGCATTCTCCATTGTCGTCGTTACGTCTATCATCGTACCTCTAGATCGTAAATCCAGCGAATCGGTGGCGGAGATTTTCCCACAATACATTCACGTTTCGCGATTGATTAATTTACATAATCAACATTGAAAAAATGTCGATTGTGCACGATAAGAATTGCGTCAGCAATTGAAGGCAAACTGAACGATATAGCCGATCACTCGATCGCTTTCATAATAATCTGTTAGATCGGTTGGGCATTATAGTACGGCTAGGTACAACTGTATCGGCAGCAATCGTTCGACTAGCTGCAACGCGACGTAAAACAATAGACTTATAATAAATATCGACGAGAAATGACGACGACAACGACAGGGACAGTGTCGCTGTTAGCTAATATCAACCCTAAGCGACGCATAACGATGACATTTTACGCCGCGGCTACGCGAAGCGTGCGCCCATAATACCACCGGGAATACAACTTCCTCCCGTAATATCTCCGATTTCATAATGCGCTAGCCCCTTGGTTTCCTGCTCTCTGAAATACGGCGATGCGCCGCTCCCGAGGACGTGAGTCATCGCGCGCGCGAAACGTAAATATAAAATGCTCCAGCTACCTCCCCTACTCGCATTGGTAAGGTATGCGATAACCAGAAGATGGGATCGAATCCCTTGCAGGTATAACAAAAAAAGAAGAAAAGAACAGTCAAGGCTTAATGCGCAGTTGTAAATATTTGTAACGATTGTATCGTGTTAAAAAATATATATATTAATAATAAACGTTTCAATGTATTTTGAATCCTTTTCTTAATAACTCAAACAAGATGCGTAAAATTGTTTAAAAATACTCATTCGCTCAAAAATCATTAGTTATTAACAATACGAGTACAAAGTAATTAATAAATGAATTTCTGAGCAATCTTCTTACAGCTTTCATTTCTGTTGCAAACTGTTTTCCAGAAGTGTTTGATTAACTATATTTTATATATGATTCAGCAGAACCTTGGCAATGACGGGATCATCTATTAATCTATTTCGCTAAATCTACGAAAGAGATGATCACGTCACTGTCAAGGTTCCGCGATCCCATCTTCAGACTTCCACGTAAGCGCGCGAAAGTTGCAGACGAATATCCGTTCCCGAGTAAATCTTGGTCTAGCCAGAGTTTACATGTTTTTGCGGCGGGCAAAAATAGCCGCGCGAGCGGATCGACATCGGCCGGAGCTGGTTTTATATCGTTCTCTACGAGAGGAGGGCCTGCGAGAGCCCGACTGGTAGATCGAATCTCTGCGATGATGCGATAGCAAGATGAGGCGTGGGAGCGGAGTCGGGCTAATCTTTCGAGCAGCGCGAGCAGCTCTCATTCGGAGCGCGTGTCTCCTCCGTCTGGCCGGCCGCTCTTGTGCCATCAAGAGGGAAAGTTTCCTCGAGTGCCCGGCCGTGTGCCTTTTCTCGCGCGTCGCGGCTGGAAAAGTGCGCCGCGCGAGGAATAAATCGAGAGCGTAATAGAACAGAGCGAAGCTGTTCATTGTGCCGCGTAAAACAGCCAAAATGACAAGCGACAGCCGGTTATACCTTCACTCCCTCCCCTTTCTCTCCTTTTCTCGGTGGTGGAGGCGCGATCGGAAGCATGTTTAGCGCTTTAATCAAATTATTAACCGACGGCGAACCGACGGTGCTTTCCCCTCCCTCGTAAATTTTACTCTCGTTTCCCGTGGCGCGACTGTTAGGTACTTTATTACAATGAGATCCAAACCTATTAGAGAAACTCGGAACAACCGGACGCTGACTGGCTAGATGGTTAAATGAGTCGATCGACGGCCCGTGCTAACTGCCTCGGCAACCAATAATAATTACTCTTTTCTCTATGCCCCTGCTATGTACATGCACATATGTCATGTACGCCATAACTCATTTTCTTTCTTGATATGTGAAATCGGCGCGTATTTCGCGTTGCGTCGTGCTCCACTGTCGGACTGAATTGCCATAACGGCTGAACTGCGGATAAGAGATGTGCATATGTAATTGTACGATACGTATATCGGGCATGGCTGTGTTTGCACGGAACTCGCTGAAGAAACGGTCGTTTGTAGCCTACGGTAGTCTCGGTAACGAGAAGTCGCCAATCGTCAATACACGAGCATATAAATGGCCGCGACAGCGAGCATGTACGATCTACTACGCAACGTCAACGAAAGATATGAACAGACGTGAACGTGGATAATTACGCAACGAGTACTCAAGCGCACAATGAAATATCATGTCATCGCGAGCATTACGAAATGCACTTCTGTGAGAAGCACTTAACCTGCGATTGGCTATGTTGCATCCGTCGCGACTGCGTGCAATTCATTAACGTGAAATCACGTGAAAAAAGTTTTCAAACAAAAGTTCGGAGAAGACAAAAAATCAGACGTCTGTGTCTGGTCGGTAGACTTTTTCAAACGTTTAACCGTCTAATGCACTCTAATGGATAATCCGTTGTATTTCTTTATTGTTGCAAAATTTATTGCGTTTTAGTTCATTCAATGTTACCTTCATCGTCACGCAATGATCTAAGATGCGCGAAACTAGAAGGCACATTCCATCGCAATATATGATATAGTCATCAATTATGAACCGCGATACGAGACCGAACGTGCTGCTACGAGGGAGAAGCGCGTAAAATAATAAATAATCTCTATTACACGCGCGTATGATAAATCAATGCCTATCTGGACTGACGTGCGATATGCGATTCCGGGTGCAGTCCACCGCGCGAATATATCCCCGAGCGATCCGGGACGCGCCTCTGCCAGGGAACGTCTTTGACACGGTGCGCCGAATCGCGAAGGCGCGCGATTAATCTTCGTATCCTCTCGCGAAGGTGTTCACGCGAGATATCGTCAACAATGTTAATTAGTCCGCGGGATAATTTATACCCCCGGCACTCCATCGCCGTCCAGGAGCGGTGCGGATTACTATAGGAAAGGGCTGAGGAGCGTTCCGAGGAGGACGCGGACGTAAATCACGGGCGAGATGCGACGTATATAGAGAAAACCTGGCTCTTCTCGTCTCGCTCGAGAGCATCGCCGGTTAAATATTGAATGAAGATCCCGTCCATGCGTGTATACGTGTAAGTAGATATGTGTATCTGTGTACACCGGACACGACCGCGGCGTGTTAGACTGTCTCGGCCTCCTGGACGGTGTTACCGGTCAACGAAGCGTACCACGGCGATAGCACCCACTTTATTACGGCGACCGTAAGCATGGACGACGTATTTATCGACCAGTGATTCGCACCACTTACTTACTATAACTAAGCTCTCACGATGAAAATTACGAGCCTAATATGGACCTATGAACGAACGTGTATGTGAAGATTGTGTGTGTCCATCGAAGTAACATGTTGATTATCTTTGATAAGAAGCAATTATTTATTATCTTTCGAAGCTTCATCTTCTCCACAACTTCCATTCGCTTAGAAAGTAATGGACCGCACGATCTTTGTTGAACGTTAAATTCACACTATACGCGACTTTTCTGTTTGGCAACTAGCCGTATGTTGATAAGAAGAGCCAACTGTATTATTTACGGTCCGACACCGTTTTCGCTGAATATAATAGCTGCAATGGGCCAATCGGTGCTGATCAGAAATTTCGCACAAAGATTAGTAACTTGCAAGTAACCGCGACCTGCTTTAGCTGCATTACTTGTTATGCCTTACTCTTAGGCTATTTTTGTCGCTATTATACGATGCCATTTACTGCAGCGTGGCGTGCAGTAAGAGAGACGTTGACAATTCTAAGTAACCCCTCTACTGGGCTGCCGCAGTCCCTAGCGTATTTCCGTAGGTATTATACATTTCTACCGTTGTTGACAGCGATTAATGTGTCAGATCGACGATGTACAAAATTCAGCATCATTCGTACATAACAAGGAAGAAGCAAAACTTAAGTTATCAAACAAATTAAATATATTTTTCCTGAATATTCTACCACAAAATATTAAATCTTTCTGAATAACTGTTAAATATAAATAAACATATGATAGAAAGTAATACAAAAACTTCAGTATCCTTTCTAATTTACTCCTATCGCACATTTTGTGTTGTGAATACGGCTCTACTTCAATTATACATTTTACAAAAGTAGCAATATTTTTTAATTTCTTATGTCATCACGTTTTATATATCACGTAAAAGTGATTTTAAAAAATACTTGTTTTTTTGTCAGATGCTATTAATAGCATTAAAGGAAATGGACTGTTACAGGGAGCACGTGCCTTGTGATTTAATTTAATATAATACGTGACCCAAAGACAAGGTCTACAAAACGTTATTATTTGAGGGAGAAAGAGTGTTTTGCTACGTGGTTGGAGTTCCCGTGGTTGCTGCGCGTCTGAGAGCAAGGGTGGAAGCTGTGGGGCGCACGCGAGGGTTTCGATCGATGAAAGCCCCACCCCAATGCAATCTGACGGGAAGCGGAGGCAATGTCGCTGATCCGCTTGCGCGCGGCTAGACGGATACTTGAAGCTGCGAACGGAAGACTGCGAGTTTTCAAATATCGACACACAGCCTAACTATACGTCCTATTGATATATATTATACTGATTTAATCATATATATTATGTAGAATTATAATAACACGTACAAAAAGATTATAGCGAAGTAAATGAGATGTTGGCAATATTTTTCAATGGACATATAACAATTACTAGCAATTCTATCCATTCCCGTTTATTTACGATATCGCCGTACTAATATCGCTAAAATAGAATATAGACAATAATGATTGCGAGCTCTATTATACGGACTTGAAACTTGTAAGTAATATTTTATCTTAATCTACGTCTACCCCAAGTCCAAGTACTGCTATTTGTACTCATAAATGCGAGCGTGGGCGTAGACCGTAAAAAATATATTGACAGTACCATTAGACTGGCATACCCACTTGGTTGCTCCATGTATTTACTGAGGCTCATAAAAACCAACAAATTCCATCGAAGCCCAGGAAGCTGAATAAAAATTAGGAGCGTTTACCTTCCTTGGTCTGAGAGTCGTTATACTCGCATAGTATCCTCCCGTGATGCCCGCGTGTCTCGTATATAATTGCGACGTCTCTAAAATTACCCCTTATATTGCTTTCGATCAACATATTCGCGCGCTACGAGACGCGTCGCAATTATTACTAACGGGTTAGCAATTCCGTTAACAGCGATATTAAAATGCCTTGAAAAATAAAATCTTTTATTTCGCAAATCAGCTTTAAACCGTGTTCTCGAATTCGCGCTACTTATTTATCTCCTATGCATAGGTCTTCACACATAAACTACACGAGTAATATGACGCTATCAAATCATATCGATTCACTAAAGTTTTGTTTAAAATGTTAATTTACGATAAATCTAAAATTCTAAAATCTAAATGCACAAAGTTAAACTTAAAGTTTGCTATTAATGATAATGGACGGAATTTAATTAATAAATTCTAATTTTGTTTTTTCTTGAACAATAGAAGAGTAAGCGTGGCTCATTTCAATTACAGGTTCAAACTTAAATAGCTAACTGCGGTTAAGATTATTGATTTCAAGCTACATCGACCGTCTTTTCGCCCTCACCTCAGTGCCGTGCAATGAACGGTTCCGTTGGCCTACTTTAAACGTCACGTCATAGCGTTTTTACAATCGCGATTGAAAACCGTTTCGCAATTTACACAATCAATAACAAAAAAATCAATTCCGTTCACGTTGGCGTACGGTGCGAATCGATGTCGTCGTCATAACAGCGCGCACCAACGTCTATTTCCATCAATTTCCGTCGCGCTACCTCGAAGCGCTATCGCGAAATTGCGATCTGGAATTTTCGCATGCGCATAGTTATCCCGACTTGACCGACGCGAATGAACGTAGGCCAAGGTGAGCGAGCCAATTCCAATTTGTGGTAGATCGCGGGCGTGATAAGTTTTCCATTATCTCGCGCGCCGAGATTTCGCGCGCGGGAATTGCCGCGGTCCTGACTGATGGTCGACTGTATCGGCGTTTCTCAAGTTTCACGTAAAAGGCCGACTTCATCTCGAACGCTATTCGAGTGCGCGACTCGAGTTTCTAGACTTCGGTCGCGATTTGAATATCGGAGCGTCATTAAACCGGATAACGAGAAACCTGCCCGCCGTCGCGGATACGAGCGAGGAGCGAGCCTTATTCGCATTGTATCGTTCAATTTGCGGATGCGCATAAACCTTCCCTGGGTTAATCGGCACAATGTAGAGAATCCAAGCTTATTTATCCCCCATGAATATCGTGAGTGAGTTAAACGAGCAAATGCATTTTATATGGAAATATTTAAAAACGCACAAAATCGTCACGCTTGTCGGCCTCGACGTAACGTTGACGACAGCGTGGGAAAGAGGCGAGAAAAGTCTAGGGATCGCGAAGCGCTCTTCCGCTCCTGCGACTCGCGAAAGAGACTTGTGGAGAGACGCGAGATCGATTTATTGCCTGTAGTAACACGGGCCGGCACTCCTCTGCAAAATGTCGTCGCTATATCCAAGCTTGCTCTCCCGTCTCCACTTTACGTGTCCTCGCTCGTATCCTTTTAACATTTTTTGGAACACACGTCATTACCTTGTCAATATGCGCGAGAAAGAGAAATAGTAAAAATACCATTCAGCCATATGTGATAATTATTTAATCAATATGGTGCACTAAATGCCAGATTGTCAGATAAATGCAATCGGAGATCGATTTGACGGGGACTATCGTTAATTACGTCTCTCAGTATAAGGATATTCGTCCACGCGGAAAATTGCTCCACTTATGAGATTGCGCGTACTTTTTATATCGATTGTCCGTTGGATTTGGTGAGCGTATTTTCCGAGCGATTGATACATGGGTGCGACTTTACGACGTTGCGTTAATAATCGCTCGACTTCTACAGCCGATGAACGCGATAACGCGCGTACCTAAATGTCGCGATTAGGATTTTCGCAGGAAAATCGCATATGCTAATAGAACCGGCGGCATTTCGCTGTTCGTTGTTACGTGATTTCGTCGCGGAGTCAATTACACGGTTAAATTAAAGTCGGCGAGCAAATCATCGTACACTTGACGCATTCAATGCAAATCGCCGGGCCGCGTTCGAGCCGCGGGACGTGTAGATAATCCATTAATGCACGTATGAATGTCACTTTGGATCGCGCATAACTCATCCGGGTTAAAGTCTCACCGCCGAGGGCGAAAGTCGGTATCGATGGCGATAAAACGCGTCGATAGCGCAAACGCGGCGACAGACAATCTGGCGACGCGAGGCGAGCGAGCATTATTATCCGTGTATGCCACGAAATGCCTCGATCGGGTATACGGTAATTACCGGAGACACGAGAAAAGTCCGCGGGGACAGAAAGCCGAGCGCACTGATGCCTGAAATTTAACGCCAACCGCGGTAACGCCTTCTTTCTGTTATGCAAATCCTGCACACGCTCAAGTCGCGCAGGTAAGACCGCCGTCGGACAAAAAACGTATCTCTACGTGCTAACACACCGAGTAAATACACTGAAAACCCGCTTAATCCGAAGGAAGCGAGATTAGATGATGACACGTGCAATGCAGTCGCCGTATTTCATTCGCGATCCTATCGATTATGTAATCCAGTGCGCTACTCAATTTCTAAACGATCATTAAATGAAAATTGTGTTGATATATCAGATATGTATCAAAAGAATAACTTCGATGACAAATCTAGATAATAATGAGAAAAGTCGACCAGTTAGAACCTGTGTTACCTGTGTAAAGTTGTGATACCCTGTTCCTCAATAAGTCTCGATATAATTAATAGAATTTTTATTCTGCTTTCTAATTTTTCTATAGCGAGTTTTAGAGTTCCTTCAAAAATTTCGATAAAAATTAAATATAATTAAATAATAAGGTACAAAATTTTCAGGAATCTGTCAGTGTTTTCAAAACTTTCTAAATAATTCCTCTAATGATAATTCTTAATATTATTCGAGGGAACTGTTCTTAGATGATTGATATGTGAACATTTTAATTATTATCATGGCATTAACAAAGTATATCAGATATGTTGATGCAACGTCATCGAGGGCGCTTTGAAGAGAACGTTTCGGGCGCGGAAATGACGGTGTGCATCTATCTAATTGTAAGTGCAGCGTAATTTCCTACGCGCGTCGCCCCGCCTCGTAACAAATAGACAGCTTTCCTAAAGCACTTTCTACGTCTCTATTATTCAACATATGATCCATCGGGAAGATCAGGGTTCATTTATCCTCCGTAGCTTATCGACTGTCGAACGAATTAAAATGTCAGCTAGCGGAAACAGTCGTTAATCTTCAATGTAATTTGGGGCGTCAAAATAACTCCGTTTATTTCCTTGCCATTTGTGTAACTTTAGGTAAGTTAAATACTAAATAGTATACCATATTACAGGAAGTTAACGGAATATCACGAGGTCAAGGATACCTAACTTCGCACGTGTCTGTTAAGAATGCGGGATTAGCAGACATTCGAGATACAATGGCCGTGCCTTCCGATTCAATGGGAATAAAAACGGCGGAAATGAAACTCCGAGTATCTGCGTGAGGCGCGCACAGCGGATTCTTAATAACTCTCAAAAAAGGCTATTCTCCATGTTTCCGGCCATCTCGCTCTCTCGGTGACTAATGGATCGTCATTATAGCAGCACTCAATGTCTCTATTATTCTCAACTATACATCAATCTGCATGCGAAAACGAGCAGCTCGCTGCTTACTATGCTGTTCCACCATACTAATCTTTCCGCGGGTCAATAAGTCGCTTTTTTCTTAAACAGTAATTTGTAATCGCGGGGTTACTTACATTCGTTATGTTTCGGAATTTGACTAATAACGCTTTTAACCCACAGGTACGCGAACAGTTGTTCCTCAACGTAATTACACGCAGTAGAAGAATGAGTAAACGTATACTGTGTTGCAATGAAATGTTCAATATACGTTTAAACAAAAAATAGTAAGTTTTAAATATGTTTTAAGATATGTAATAAGCTTATTTTTTGTTTCAATAAATTATAAATTATAAATTTTGTGAAGTATTTATACATATGTAATTGTGATTGGTGCAGAATATAATTTTTATATTATCTATGTATAAAAAATTTCTATATTAAATATAATTTTTAAAAATTAATTACATGTGTTTTCTATTGCAATATAAACCCACGTAAGATAAAGTAAAACTCTTACAACAGTCATCTCTCTCTCTCTCTCTCTCTCTTTCTCTCTCCAATATTTGTAATAGTTCTATTTCTATTTTTAAAAACTTCTAATAAAAAAGATAGAAAGTATACAAGATTATAAATTTGATTCCCATGTATCAGAATATGCTAAAAATTCTACTATGTTAAAAAATAATAAATGCAAATCGTTGCGTCCAAACTCATGCACCCTATACCTTGAAAATTACGTTGACACTTTGTGAAACGAATTGATAAATATAGCTATATCGCTCGACTCCCAAAGAACCGAAGGTTCGAAAAGAATCGCGAAAAATTCGGCCTAACAAACTGTACCTTCTTCCGGCGCAGTAACTTCCAATCGAAATGACTCATCCTGTTCAGCTCGTTAGCCTCTTCTTATTCTCTTTCCTCGCCGCCGATTCCGTTCCTTCGCCCTTTCTAACCGTCGCAAACGGATGAGAACGAGCCTCGCTTAACACTCCGGTCAATTTATTCCCACGGCATATGCATTCGCGACGCAACTAGGTTTCGGTCATACATCTCAGTGGAGCAAACGACGACGGCGACGGCGACGACGATGGCGACGACGACGACGACGTAGACGAAGGGCAGAACGACATGGCTCGGAGTTTGCATTCCCAGCACGGCATTCCAGCATCGTAGCGAAACGGCCGTTCTGAGATCCTCATTGTTCTCGGGACGCGCGCTCGAGGATACGTGTCCTTGGCGTGGACAGCGGCATCCGCCCACCTTCGAACGCATGCACCGAGATAGCTCAAAACCAACCGAGAGCGCGAGAATCCGCTCGAGAGCCCGTCAAGGTTCCAAACGGGATTTCACGTTCTGAGAGAGACGCCTCTGACAGATGGACGTTCGTGAGGAGCGGAGCACAGCAGGTTCGTATATCCAGGGCCGCCCCAGGGAAAAGAACCCCCGCCCTTCTTACGGAGAATCACAAAACACAGTCACGCCTGTTACGAGAACTACTACATTAACGATTTAACGATTGTCTTCGCGCTACGAGCGTATCCCTTAAGATCGCGTTGATCGCGAAGATTCCCGAGGTGTTTGACACGGAGCGGCTCAATAGAGGAGACGTCATCCTGTCGAGTAGCACTTTACATACGACACACAATATACACACGCGTACACACACACACACGCACACGTACACAAGCGCGCACAACGAAACCTGATTCTTCAACGGAACCCCCCCCCTTCCCCCGTCGCAAGATTACTTCGTAATTTTCAGGAAGATTTACACGGCACTTCGGGACGCCCGCGCCGGTGGTAATCCGGCGACGCCGAGAGAGCCGGGCTCCACCTCGCCGAGGAGGTATTCATGTCCGTGAAATCCGCATACTCGAGTTAACACAACCACCTTCCCGCGCGCAAGTCATTCAAACACTTCACTCTTTCACGACTACACCCGCCCACTTGGGCTCAAAAACGAGTCAACGCCTTGCTCCGAGACGTCGCGAAGATTTCGGACCCGCCGCGCTGCCATTCCTTTCCCGGCCACCCCGAGAGCGTAAAACTGAAAAACGGTACTGTCTACGCGATTCGGGCGAGTCCCTCTCGGAGCAACTCGATGAGTTCACCACCTGTAATCGCCTCTTGTCACTTGTGACGGAACGGAAAACTCTCGAATCGAGGACCGTTCTCTCTCTTCCCACGCGATTAAGAAACGATTTATCCGAATTCGGGCCTCATAACTGTTTTCATTCCTGCTAGTTTTCTACCCCTAATCCTACCTCAACGAAGGAACACTCTGGACGCGCACAAACACTCGCTCAGGTTCTATCGACTGACCCGATTCCGCGAGCGGCGCTGCTAAACGCGCACGTTTAAGCGACGCGTCCGACGCATCTCTCTCGCGATGCGCCAAGTGTATCGCTCGCGCGGAGCCACGCACGAACAGGCGAGAATGATGGTGATCGGCGCTGTGAACGACAAGGTTTGAGATGCATCTTAACGCGGAGGATGCAGGGCGGCGTACTGTCAAAATACCCGTCAGGCGATTCCGCGGACGAGAACGAGAACGCCGGGAAACACGGGCATGCGTGATAACGCTTCCCTCTCGCCGTCGTCGTCGTCGCCACCAACGTCGACACAGGGATAATCGAACTCCCCCGGCGTCGACTTCCTTCCCTGAATGAAAATAACGCGGCGTGCATGCAACGATCTAGCCGGACGAAGGCATTATATTCTCATTTTTCTCGTATGTCTCAACATACGGACGTGAAAATGGCGGACCACGGATGGATCGCTCCGGTTCAACGCGTTGATATAGTTATAGTGTTACCTAAGGCAACGAATGCAGCGCGAAAGAACAAAGAGTTTATGCGCAACAACATTGCAACATATGTATGCGGTAATAGTTAGAATAATTCATCTCGTCTCGAGATTATTGTACCGCATAGTAACACGGTAACAAATAATGCTTGTGCGATTTGAACGCGACGATTGACATCGGCATACGACAAAGCCGACGGAACTTTTGACCCACCATGGAGAGACGGCAGAGTCCTTAATACCGTGAATAAATTGCAAATGCACGGACAAGGACCCGGCCACCACATAGCACAACAAGTCGTGTTTCATTAGTCGAATCCTTCTTCGAATTCGAGACTTCGCGACTCGCGTCGTCGGTAATTGAATGCCTCTTTCATCGTGCGCTCGAATTGCCGTGTCACCGATCGGACATCGATCCCATCGCCGTGTCACGCTCACGACATTGCGTTTTCAGGATCGTGTTAACAATTATAAAGTCTAAACGGATGCAAGCTGATTGACGGCCTTCTTGCGCGGATCGGTCGCCGTTGAAGTCGAACCGACTGATTAACAGACGTAAATTTCACATGAAACGTACAATATCTCGAAGTAGATTTCTAGGTGTAAATAATCGTGATCCTTGCAAGTGTAAAAGGAAAATAAAAACCGATAAAAATAAAAATGTTGACGTTTTAACGAGCCACTTACGGTACTTTGCGAGCAGTAAGACAGATTCGCGTGTCTAATCGCGTTTCACGGATGATAGAGCGAATGAAATCTGTTACCCGAATGCATTATTAAATATAGAATATCCCATAGATGTACGAGTGAAAATTGATAGGCTCGAGATGTATTCGCTTAACATAGATCGTGCGAGAATTGGGCCGCACACGGAAGGAAAGTGCTAGAAATAAGCACCGTAACAAATTCGCGAGTAAAAGTGATACTTATTGGTACTTCCGTTATTCCATCAAACAGTCAATTCACGTGCGCGTATACACCATACATGGAAATTATAATTGATATAATTTCAACATTAAAAAAGATAGGAAATTATTATGTTTATTCGTGGATAGGATATATTTTTTTGTGTCTATAATGAAAAACGATAATATTCGACCAGTTAGACGTGTTTGGATTTATAGCCCAGGTATTTAATTATTTCTACATGAAACAGATTCGAATTATTATAGGAATTCCGAATATAATAAAGTAAAGAAAAAAAAATATTTAAATAATATTTAAATAATATTTAATAAAAAACAAGATATGTTATTAAATAAAAATAAAACAGAAATATTTTTTAAATCTCTAGAAGTATTATTTTACAAGTGTTTCTTTCGATTTGTCTTTACACGTTCAATAAAAAAAAATTTGTGATATCAAAAATTTCTTTATCTAAATATGTATGTTACGGAAGGGGAGATCAATTTAAATTCATATTTAATTTATATATTAATATGATCGAATCTCTATATTTGTAAATGCAATTTTGGTGTAACTTTTCTTCTTAATTAGAGAAAAAAAGAAATAAAAAATAATTTCTCTTCCGCTATATTCTACTCCATTTTCATCAAACACGTATATGAATCTATTCTTATTCATCTTAAAATTCTGAAATTAGGTTGCATCTTGTTTCTACTTTTCTTCAAAGTTCATTGCACTACCGCCCAAAAAAAAAACGTGTGTCCATGAATGTATATGATCTGTAAATGTATGTAAGCGTCTGCAATGTATTGAGCTCGGGTCCGTGGGTTTGTTAAGCCCAAATGACTGTGCAAACCAGTCATCCCTGCGGAAATTGCAATGCAACTGCATTTATAAGCAGCCTGGTGCCACCTGTTGGTTGGTGCTTGTACTAGCACATCTTCTTACGTTTGATCAACAACGTAGAGCTAACAGAAATGCACGTGTACGAATGGATATTGTTAGAAAAAAAAACATTTAATATTTTTGTGTATGCGTATTGTTCAAATAGACACCTTAATTGACCATCGAAAGATATTTCTTTTACATAGTAACAAAAAATTTGTGACGGAAATTATCACCAAAAATGCAGAAATTATCCTACGTTTCCCAAACATAGTATATTATGTCGCAGGAATTTTGTGTAATTCGTTTTTCTGCAAAAAATCCCTTAGAAAATCCACAAAAACCGGAATATTGCAGAATATATTAAGAATATTGTAGAATGAATAAAAAATACACAATTTTACTAGGAAACTTCAGTAATTTTGCAAAATCCTAGGCTCTGTCAATGAAATTGTAAATTGAGATTCTTATTAATTTATATTTATAAATTATATTTATATTTATGTTATATTTATCATTTTTATTCATTCCACAATATCCCGGTTTTTTGCAAATTTCCTAGAAATTTTGCAAAAAACAAATTACACGAAATTACACGAAATCCCTGCGACATATATATTTCAATTTTTCAATATATTATTAATCTTTTATGTACGAATTGCGCATATTGAGTATCGATATCTATGCATATCTATCTAACGTTTTAAACAGATCTACGAGTCAGAATCTCTCGTCTCATCCAAAGTATCAAATTAGTATTACGCAAAAAACTAGAGCGTCTCAGCAGGATCAATGCCCTCGTATATGTGGCGAATGTCCGATTGTACAATCGCGTGCAATAATTACAAGCGCGCATATCACTACATATTACGATTAATAAAAAAAATTTAAGTATCCATATCTAAAAAATAATATAAAAACTAGAGTGAAAAAATTACACTTTATTATTACCTTTTACAATTATTACCTCGTATCGAAGAGAAAAGAAGAGAAAAACTTTCACGTTCAAGCCGATAGTTAATACTTATTTCTCTAATTGTAAGTAGCATTTTTATTAAATATGTAATTAAATGTATGCAAACTATATATAAAGCATGAAATGGACATTTCAGATACTATGCGAAACTAATATAATATACATGTGTAAAAGCTATTAAGCAATTTAAAAATTCTTTTAAAATATAACTTCAGAAAACATTAAATATAAAAAAGAAAGAAAACGCATCAAGTCTTTTTTCTCAAAAATAACGTTCTCGATTCAATAAGATTCGACAGAAATACTAATATTCTATAAAAGTGAAGCAATAAAAATATGAATATAAAATAATATAAAATAAAAGATAAATAAAATCATGAAAAATTAAATATATTTACAAAAATAATAATTTGCAGATTTAACTTAAAATCGATTTTTCTTCTAGAAAAATCTCATGGGATGTGGATCATCAACGAATAAAAATAGTCATCGCGAGACAAGTAACAAGATCAATGCAATATACATACAATGTATATTATGTAATGAATAATCAGGCACACTGGTGTAGGTTGTGTTAATCCCTACATCATTTTAAGCGTTGTACTCGGATTGCATTATTTAATAAATTAGTGTGCATGTTATCGCTTTACGTCAGGGCCTCGCGGCGTGTCAATTGCTCATGGGAAAGAATTTCTTTCACATATTCCGCAATATCGTAGTCTAGGAGGTGAGAAACATTTGTCGTTCTCGAGCGATAGTGAGCTTAGGAAGAAAAATAAGAGACTGTGCGAGGCAACGAGGAAGCACGCGCGTAACCATGCATTATTTATCGCCATCGCTCAGGAAGTTGTTAGGTGGAGCTATAAAGCATTGCATTCGCGAGAGAAAAAGAGAGAAAGAGAGAGACACACCTGGATTTCTTGGCGCGAGGAGCTTCTGCTCCGTGAAAAAAAAAAGAAAAGAAAAAAAATGTCCGCAACAAGTACCGCGGACGCGAGCATAGTGATCGCGAGCCGCGCGTGTGCACTTTCAGCCGCCAGAAAATCTTCGAGTTCGATCGATCATTTCCCAGCGGCTGATATTGTTCATGCGAGCGGCTCCTTCCGGCACGGCGCCTATCATTTATCAGGAAACGAGAATGGGGCCCTGTACTTTTGAATAATTATTACATCCCAGACGAAGCATGCCTCGCGTGTATCGCTTTCACTCGAACTTCGAGTCACAGCTGGGCGAGGTCAGTTGTGCGTGTGATGATTGATCACTACTAAATTCGTACTTGTTGCACATCGTGGGCCGCGCGATGTCCGCTGATAATAATTACAAAGCAGCCCGCCGTATTATCCTAGATCTAATCAAAGCCACGTTGAAAAAACGGCGCGAGAATTACGGCCACGCTTCTCGGATCTGTTTTTAATCCTACATTGCTCATAATTCTTGTGTTTGATAAAAACAGTAAAAGAATTAAAAAATAAAAAAAGACTCAAATGCTTTAATAATTTATCACATTAATCAACTTTTTAACTATTTATTTTCGTATAACTTTTTACGTAATTAATGAAAAGATCAATCTTTTTTCTTTATATATGTTATATTTCCTCTAACTATAAAACAAAGAGTATCTCCAAATATATTATTGAATTAAGTACTCTGCACACAAGCGATAAAAACAGATTTATTAAGAAACATTATTTTGCTCGCAAATTCTAGGTCGTTTAATGAATTTCATGCATGCTTATCGACTGTCGTATCGTTCTAACATAAAGAGTCTCACGTTCTCGTCGCGACAAAAATCCATTGTGAGGAAATTAACACATATGTATCATTGAAGACAGCGGCATTAACGCGCGTATATTCTATGCAAACGAGACATGCGACCGAGGTCTTCGCGATAAGCGTTGCTCATGGTGCATCACGAAGAATGGTTTTTCGGTCGCGAGAAGTCAACCCGACACATCGTTAACGGTACGCCGCGGATTACCGTAAATGAAATTGAATGAAGAAGCGCGCATATCGCTTTTCATGCCTGCCGCAAACGTGAAATTGAATCGAGAAGCGCGCATCTTCGCACGCTGGCGATCCGCAAGAATATTCGGGAAAAGATAGTTATCGCGTACAGAACCGGCGCGGCGGCGCTCCGGAATACAAAAGTATACGTATACGGTAGTGGTACAGCGCGGGATAAAACATCGGCGCGGTCGCACAGTTTTGATAAAAAATGTGCGAGCCGTCTCGAAAAACACGATGGTTGTTTCCTCGTTCCTGCATTCTTCAGAAATGCTTAAAAAGAATTCTACGTACTTGCCGCCAGAATGTCGAATTATCGAATTTTTTCTGATTCCGCATTTTTCATGAGGTAGGCTTGCACTACTTCGGAGTACGTGACTTCAGGTTATTTATCAATGTCTTGTTTCGTTATCTTTTCATCTCCATTATTAAAATCAGAAAGTGTAACAATTATGAGAAGACAGACAGTTATATCAATTTGTATGTGTTCGTTACATTTAGAGGTTTATTTCACCAATTTCATATAACGCGGTAATTAATCAATTTTAATGTGAGAAATATGTGTGCGTGTGTGTATGCGCGTATACGATCTGACGGTATAATGAATCGTGTGAATGCGTACAATCATACCGGGTCATGTATCAAGTGCGTCGCCAAATACAGTGATCTTATAAATTAATATTAATCGTGTGTCTACTCATCTCCGTTATTGACCCGTAGTAATTATTAATTATTACTCATGTATAATTAAACTTTGAATGATTGCACGTCTTTCTCTGCGAAATTGTTAATTATCTGAAATTGACTATACATATGTAACTACTAAGCTATTCATATTGTAATATGTTGTTCGTAAATTAACTTTATAATATTATAAAAATTTAATAAAATGTATTTAGCCAAAAATATACTACAAATTTTGTGATAATAATAAAAATATTAAATACATCCAAACAAACATTTTACCAAATAAGGGAAATAGAAATTTAAATCCACTTAAGATTAATTACCATATCCTATAAGCATACACACACACACACACACACACACACATACCTCCATTTATTTACTACTCCATATCGCTTTCCTCTTTTTGTGAACTCTACTTCTCTTTCTATAATACTATGGATTTAGAACAATGGCCATTCCTGTCATGAAATTACCCTCGTTGCGATTAAGGTTTTTACGTACAGTTCCGGAATTGGCACGGCGGAATTTCCGTTGACAAGGATTTCTCTCGGAAGGTTGTCATACGTGCGTTAAAACGATGCGAAAGGAGCGAGCGTATCTGCGGTGTACTTAGAAAATGGTTTCCACCGTAATTAGGGCACGGAATTCTAAATCGTTTTACTTGAAACACGCTAGATCCATCCAGATAGGAGCACTTTCACGTTTTTGCTCAAACTGAACGGCACTCAGAAAAAGTCATATGAATCTCCATGACTTAGAAACGCGTGACGCTTCAACATGAACGTAATGGCTGTAATGGCATTAAATTCACGAAGACACATGTCTGTATCATCGATTCACGTGTCAAATCACTAGTTCTGATGAGTATGATTTCTTCCTTATTGAAATCAAAACATAACGTTCCGAAATACATTATTGAATAAATTAAAATCCAAAACGCCGACGCACCAAAATAAGCGTGTAAAAACTATAAATTTAACTATATTAATATATTTAACTATATTCATTGTATCGTTGTGCAAAAAATCATAAATTTCAATTATTCCATACTTGCAGCATTTACACTGTTTTTTCTTGCATATTATCATGTATTTTTCTTATATATAAAAGAAAAATGTAGAAAGTTTTCTAAATAGAGAATTAAAAATTATCACAAATGGCCATCATAATCACCCATCACATCTAAATTAATATCATCACTCTGAGACAAGTTTAGATACCGATAAAAAAGAAAAAAAGAAATAATTACGATCGCATAAGAATGCATTAAGACATTAAGTACATTAAACATAAAAACGAATTGGAACATCTGTGTTCTCCTTTTACAAAATAATTTCTTTCTTGCGACCTCGTCCTCGCCCAACTCGTTATCGTGTAACAACACAATAACGATATTTAATCCAGGCAACGAACCGCAACGCAATGAGTGACAGCTTAAAGAAACCTCGGGAAAGACTCATTTTTAATTTAGCAGAGTTTAATTCTGGGACGTCGTTTTTCGATGAAATTTGCATGTTACTCTCGTCACGCAAACTCGGCTGTCTTGAAATGCGCTTGTTTAATTAACGGCGAAAGTGAATGAAATTCCGCGCGGCGCATTATAACGTAAAGTAGAAATCATCGGGCTATAAAATAATATTGTATGACGCGGGATAATAAATATATGAAAAGCCCAGAATTAAAATCTGTCAAACTAAACATTCACGAACTTTACTATAAATAAACATTCCATTTCAATATAAAATTATGTAAACCATGTTATTTTAATAAAAAAACAATAGAGACATATTGAAAACTTAAAATTCAAGATACATATCTGATGCTTATGTTCTCTTAAAAAACAAATGCTTTACTTATCAATACTTATTTAAAGAAAAGTTTTAATGGTAAAAAATTGTACACGTCACGATTAAAGTGACAATGATAGAAAAAAGAAAAAAGAGAAATATCGTGTATTATATAAATTGCAAGACAAATTCCGGTTTCAATAAGTTGGATATCGGAATAGATCAGCCTCCTACGTGTCGATGTAAAGTCACGTAGCAAGATTATGCTTCTTTAAGAGAAGAGAGCCGATAAAAGCGGGATACAGTTTACATCGCCCGGTTTCGCGCTGGACCAAAGGAGAGGGAGAGCGCGAAAAATGAAATTTAAAGGACAAGGAAGAGCGGGAGAGGAGGAGAGAGTGGCCACGGTTGTATTTATCACTCGGAGATCCCGAAGACTGCACAATGCGAAACACGAGAGAGAGCCAAGCGAGCGGTCCGTAGAAACGAGACGCGATGTGGTGCAGGTAGATTTATGGGTGGCAACGGCGAAGGGGACAGGGACGGGGAAAGGGGGATGGAAACGCAAGGAGGGGGCAAAGGGGTCCAGTCGAGGAGAGAGAGACCGTGTTTGTGTCGCAGGTCAGCGGCGCGGTTCAGGGTCACGCGGGGACCGACTGGCGGCCGGACTAGCCTAACGTAACCCGACTCGAGCAACCGCAAACTAAATTGCACCCTCGCATCTCCCTTCCTTCGTTCTTTTCCTAAACTCCCACCGTTCATACCTCCTGGCCCTCCCGCTGCCACTGACGGAGCACCCTAGTGGACCCCGACGTCACGCGAGCACGCAGCATTAAAATTTATTAAGCTGCTCTGACAAATACGACGTCTGTTGACTGACGATCACACGGTGACTTTATCTTTTCATGTAGATTAATTGGGTAATAGCCCGTGCAACAAATTCGCAGTTTTTAATATATTTCGGAAATCCACAGCACATAATATACCTAGTCGTACACAATACAACAGTAGAATATTTTAATACTAAAAACATAAGAACAAGTTCTTTATATTCTTGTATTTTTGTATTGTTTCTTTATATTAAGTTAGAAGAACTTAGAGTGCGTATCTTTTGATAATTAATACATTTCCCATTTCTTTCATTGTACACTCGGAATCTTTAAAAATTATTAGTTTCAAATACCGAACAGATTACCATCTGCTTTGTATATTTATAATCGCGATAAACTGCTTATACCATCGCTCTGTTAGCACGATCTTGTCGGGAGATTCAACAAAGATACTGTCAACGTTCAAGAGATACAATCTAAACAGTCGGCAATTATAGACTGTACGAAGGCGTGTTTGTCGCGAGCCCATTGCGACACGGTGATGAAGTCATCCGCCGATTGCAAATAGGGGATTACACTCGCTCTTACTTTCAATTATCTAACACCTCATATACCTTTCCGTTAGGTCGCTCTCACAAAGCGTATGTAAAATGAAAGAACAGTACCTATCTATTTAGTATGTCAAAATGTGTGACAGGATAAAATTAAATTTGTCTTTCCATCCAATTCTGTACAATATTTAGAAAATTAACACACATTGTTATTGCATATTTATTCCAGAAAAGATAATAATTTTTTATTATTAAATACTTGATTAACGCATTCTCCGAAATATTTTCGGGTTTGTGCACAATTTGTGAATCATTGAGTATTATTCAATGATACGTTGAAAAGCGAAGGACAAAATATATCTTTCACTGCTATTGCGGTAACGTGGTGTAACAGCTTATTGAGAAACTCACGAAAGATAAGTAACAGAAGCGAGAAATAATATTAGATATTCGTGCAAAGCGTGACTGCCCGATGTTTGTTTAACATTTCCTCTCTGGATAAAACCTCATTTATTACCGTACAAAAATCTTAATCATCTGAGTAACTGAACGCACCGTAAATTGAAGTGCAACATTTTCTCCCCTATCTGTTAGCTTTAGCCCTTTCCTTCCGTGAAATTTATCGGCCGGGTGTGTCTCATTAAATGTTGACCGGAATGAAATACAATTCGCCGATCGATCAAACGCACGAAAGTCAATGATATAACCGTGTGTTAAAACAATGGAACGAAGGAAAAAACAGCCAGAATACACAGACGATAGCATTATCAGCAGAAAAAAATAGCAGAACATGAATTGCAAGGTTAAATGCAAATATATGTAATATTGTTATTCAAAAGTATGTTAATTATTAGTATAAGTAAACTCACATTGTCATGCCCGTATTTTTCATGTATCAATTAACACTTTTATTAATCGTTATTGTGATGTTTTAATCTGATTGACTGTCAATTAATTTCTGATTATGTTAGAATGGCTAGTTATCTGATAAAACAAATCTATTTTCTAATTATAGTTATAGTTTTCTAATTACAGTCATTTCTAGTTATAAAACGTATAATTAAAAAAACTATAAATATCAAAAAATTAATGGTAAACGTGGCCAGATATATTCTACAATAGAATAATGTTTGAAGATAATGATTTAAGATATAGAACACGATTAGATACAGAACAAGATTAATCATAATTGAAAGTAATCATCAATATATATATATATATATATATATACTTTTCTCCGACCCTATATATATATAATAGAAATTAAAAAGAGCGGATGCAAAATAAAGAATAAAAGAACAGTAGAATAACTTTCTCGATAATAAAAGCACTCGTTTTATACACCGTTATTGTTTCGATCACTTAAAAACGTTATAAATATAATGACCGTTGCAATTCTTGTGCATTGCTCGCGGGTGCTTTCCGCTTTGTTATGTCAATTATGTAGACTGTTTTCGAGTATCTACCTATCTGGAGTGATTATCGGCCGCACACGACGTGCGCCACGCGCTTTTACGAAGGTCAGTATATCGTGGTGTCATGCAATTATTAGAATGCAACTACGGCTAATACCAATGTGGTAATAATAATTGGATAATTATTGGTAGGGGCAGCCACGTTGCTGCACCTTTTCCAACTTTTTGTACCGTTACTGTAGCTCGATTTATCATGATCGACCAAATGGTAACGCGTTCCTTAATCGTTTCCATCGGAAGTATAAAGCTTGCATCGATGAAAAAAAGTTTTCTATGCATTTACATACTACATGCCTTTAGGCTTGCTGCTTTTTTCCTCAATTGTAACCCGAATGTAACATAAATGCAAAGAAAGCAAATGCAATGACGTAGCAATTAATAAGAATATGAAACAATGATATGAAAAATATTATAATATTCTGGAAATATCAGTAATTAATTTAAATGTTGCTATATCGGTTATTATATCTCAAATTTTTGGATGAGAAATAATTTTTAGAGAATACGGTATATTGTTTATTAAAATTCTACAAGACTATAGACATCTACTTTACAGTACAACGGCGTCATAAATGTCTTCCTACTTGAAGAGAGCCGCGTCCGAATCAATTAATAGATACCTACCATTATTTGATCTATTATTTTACTCGGACACGCGGCTCTCTTCAGGTGGGAAGGTATTAAATGACGCCATCTGCACATCGCATATGACGATTTCAATAAAATTAATAAAAATGGATGAACTTTTCATCAAACAACTAATGTTCAGTCGTGAATACGTAGTTATTTCTTTCGCAATTAAACATCATAAAAGATTTCTAAGAATCGTTCGTGGTAAGTAATTGGCGAGGAAGACTTCTCTAATATTTTAATTCATTCTTGACGAAGTCAAGAAAAATGCGCGCGAGAAATAAATGAAATCCAGGCATGTATATGTATACACACACACACACATCCCAGTTGCGGAAAGGACTGCTAACGACGGTAATTATCAATTGAAAGCGAGTTTCCGCCGGGCATGGAGCGATGCCTAATTGCATAATCCGTATGCTGCCGCGATCGTACCGCGGTTATCCGGCACTAGAGTCCAGCCGCAAACTATCAACCTTGACGATCCGAGGTAGCGAGGATGCGCGTTCGCACACGCAGCATCTCGCGTTCATCTCGCGCCGTTCGCATTTGCACTCGCACGATATCGGCCGACCGAATAAACCTAAAAATTACACGTTCACAAAACCTCTTTAGGAAATGAAACAAACGGATGAAAAAATGAGAACAAAAAAAGATACAAAACGTGTAATAGAAGGTATAGGAATTAAACCTCACTCACTTATTAATTTCTTAAATGGATTAATAATCCCCTTTAAAATTCACTGATTTTAATTAAACTATTGATCATAATATTAATGTGAATAAAACAATTAATAATAATATGTCGATTAATATTAATAATTTTGTGCTATTAATTATAATGATAATCAGTCATCCTTATGATAAAATGTTGCAGGGATCGCACATTTTCAGCTGTATTCTATTTCTGGAATAAAATGCAAGCTTGTAAACAGTGTCTTTTTCTTCGAGCCTCCGCGCATGAAAACTTAATCACGGTCTTCTCCGATACACATCCATTTATATCCATTTATATCCGCGTAAAAAAATAATAGTTATGACCGAAATGAAAGCTGATAAACGCAAAGGCCGGTCGCGTCTTCTCTCTACGATCGCAACAAATCTGCGCTTTGTGCGTACCTATTTCATAGCATTATTATTATTCATTCTTTTAAGCCCATTTATTTCAGGTTTGCAGAGGGTGCTTATTACGTTCCCCTCCCCCCGCAATTAAAGGATTATAATCTACGATGTCGAGCTCTTGAAAATTCAGCGCCGTGGGCTCGAAGGAAAGCCAAGCGCGGTGCCGCGCGCGCACGTACAATAGGTGCTCGCTCTCGTCACGTGCACTTTCTACATTTTTTTACGTTCAAAGAGAAACAAACGTAGCTTACTACTTGTTAGATGTGAGGGGGGGGGGGAGGGAAGAAAGACGAAAGGGTCGGGACATAAGTGGCGTAAAAAGATATACAAGTAATGCGAGGATCGCCGACTCGCCATATGTGTGAAGTTAGTACCGTCATTTTATTTAAAAAAAATAAAAATAAAAATTGGACTCACCGGCAGATTCCTGATGCCCAGCCGCACCTTGGAGTACTTCTTCATGAACACTCGCCAGAGCACGTAGGCCATGGCGACGGCGACGGCAACGGCGACGATGACGATGACGACGAAAATCGGCGCCGTTGTCTCGGACAAACCCGCCGTCTTCGCGGCCGGCGATTCTTCCCCCCGCCTCGATGAAACCGTCGTCAGAGACAACGTTCGTCGCGCCACACGCGAGCCGTTCGGCCGTCGAGAATCCACGGCATCGCGGACGACATTCGCGACACGATTTACGCGCGACCGGAATCGCGGAAGGCGCCGCCGGCCTTCACGCCGAACGTTCCGCGCGGACGTTCACGGGCTACGATTCACTGTCCCTTTTTGAGGGGGGAGGGGGAGGTTACTCCAACTGGCTATGGAGTAGGAAGGCTCCTCTAACTCTACCCTTGGATTATCTGACGCACAGACACAAAAGTCTCTTGAACCATGTACATTCCGAGATTCACAGTCCCGCGGATTTCGAGGTTACGTCACGATCTGCGGACGCCGACGTCGCGCGTCGCCGCGACGCGTATCGAACTCGATCGTTTTTCTTTATTTCTTTATACGTTTGGGACAGGCTTGTGGTCTCCAGTTTTTTACACAAACTCAATCGGGAAAATCCAACTAACATACGCTCGATCGGAAGTACGGACGATCAGCCCGGCGATAGCTAATTTCGTTTGCAGACGCGACGCGACGGTTCGTCTACCGGCGCGGGCGGTTCGAAGTTCGAACCCACCCGACGGCGGCGACGGGATTGACGATCGTCGTGTGCGAATCGCAGACCGTCACGAGTCACAAGTTACGCGCACCGATGACCTCCGCTCGCGTCACGCGTCGCCGCTCGGTCTTTCGAATCTAAACACGTCAACGGCGACGAACTTCGCACGGCCGACCGCGGGGCTGCTGCTCGCGCGCCGGCATGGGCACCTCGAAATCCGCTCCGCTCGTGTCAACCTTCACCGCGATGCCGGCCGCGCTCGCGGCCAACTTCGCGCGATTACCTCGCGATACGGAGTACGGAGTACGGGAGGATGCGCGATCACGAAAATACACACGAATGAATGCCCGCCGATCTTTGTACGTCACCGGACACTGTCCACGGATAAATAACGTTCACTGTTCACTCCTTCACGGGATCCTCGCCACTCTCACACGACTCGTCCGCGATCGCGGTAGCTCGCGTTGATCGATGCCCGGAAGAGTCGCGTTTCACACTCGACGCTTCCGAATGGCCGTGCGCCTTCGCGTAATCCAACGTACGTCTCACAATTATCCGCACAAACACACGTCGCGATTCAAGTCGAGCGTTAGTCAAAGTCGTCAGAGGGGCTGCGCACGTGATGATCGCGACGAGTAGTACCTCGCTCCTGCGACTTCCCGACCTTCCCGTCACTCGCGTCCGACGGGCGCGCTCCTCGGCGGCCACCTTTCGCCGACTCGATTACTCCGATTCATCCTGACGCGAAAAATCGTTCGGCGTTCTGTTGTCGTGCCACGATAATAGCGCGGGTTTTCACGGGTCACGCTGATCGAAAGTATACTCCGTACACTCCGCGCGCCCGCCGGCGTCCGCTGCCGCGATGTAACTGACACGCGACACACGCAACCGGCGCGGTACGCTCTCGCGAGTCGCGACCGCCGCCCCCCCCCCCCCCCCCCCGCCCGCCTGGCCCGCCACGAGCCGTTGGCGAGCGCTGCCTGCTTTCGTGGAACGCGACGAAACGGAATATCTTGAATGAAGCGCGCACGCACCTGGGCGTCTCGTTATCAGTTGAAAAATCTTTGAGACTTTCCGTTAACACTACCGGCGTTTGTTACTTCTCCGATTGTTCGGAGTAATTCGCGCGGAACGTTTTTTGCGCCTGGTATCTAAACAACTTTACTCCATAATTTAAAAATGTTAGCCGTTGATGTAATTGTAAGAATCACAAAGTGCTTTTGTCGATCGCAATAAAAGTGCAAATTATAGAAAAATTGTGAATTAGAAATTTCAGTTTGATATAACTTAAGATTCAGAATAGTTTCTTCTTGTGGAAAAGGATGATATTCGCGAGAACATTGCAGAAAAACATTCGTGATCTTCGTTACTCGTGTAGGAGATATCAATTAAGATTATGCACGATACAAGTATAATCGATATAATCAATCGAATACAAACTACATAATCGTATATAATCGAAAATTAATTGATCTTAATAATATTTCGCGCGCGTGATGAGATCTTTCAAATTCCAAAGATTGAACTTTGCTTTTCTAGCTCTTTTATTTGTATACAAAATATAATTACATGTATTAATTTCAATAAAAGAAATTCTTTTTCTATTGATAAAAAATTGATTTCCTAAGGAAAATAAGCGCTAAATTAAAAAGTGTGCCCCATTAGAACAAAACAAATAATTTAGTAAGAAACATAATAAAATCGCGGATAAATAAAATAACTATATCCCTTTTTAACAGCTTTTTTCATATATTGTACCAAAATTTTCTTTTTACACTATTTTATTATTTTTATCGGTACTTAGAATTTAATCGCAAAATTAAATATAATTGCAAAAAAAAAATAATGAGAGAATGGATATAGGTAAGATTTAAGCAAGAAATACTCAGGTTATTTTTCAATGAATGTTAAATAATAGGATATGGTAGAAACGATAGAAATGCTGACGCTAAAAAATTATGATTAATTGCAAATGAAACGAGATAATATGCCAAGCATGCTAATGGCTTACAAAATTGTTATATACGTACTTTATAAACTTCTATGAAAATAAAGACATTTTCATTGCGATAAAAATCTATCATTCGCAAAAATGCACATGGTTGTGTAACCATTCTAAATATTTCATATATCACGAGATCAACGAGATATATCACGTTATAAATGAAGGAAAAAAAAGATAATAAAAATAAATACGACAACGCACGTGCAAACGCAAAAAAAATAATTAAATTTTTGTGACGCGTTTATCCGGAAAGATTAAAAAAAGAGGAGACAAGAAGAAATTCATATTTTCTTTTTTTTACAAGACAAGAGTATTCGAAAGATAATTCCAAAATAACATCTGCGAATCTGTAATTATCGAATGCAAAAATACTAGTAGTCAGAACATGAAAAGAATATGACGAATATCAGTGAGGCATTGAGATTTTCCGATATCGAACATGTTTATTGCTCTTTACTTCAACATTCTTTTAAGCTTTGCTCTATTTATGTTGGATGTTTGATTTTGTATGTATATGTCTTGTCTTTTGTGGAGAGAGATATATTCGGTGTCGCGATATCTAACTTGAAATATATAACACTCATATAACAGGTTATTATTCGAGAGGATTATAAACGCGTCACAAAAATTTGATTATTTTCTTTTTACGTCTGCACGTACATTGTCGTATTTATTTTTATTATCTACTTTTTCATTTATAACGTCATACACAGAGAAAAAAATTATGTTGTATCAACAGCATTAGTCTGTCTAATTAGAAATAACAATAACAGTATTAACCCTTAAATGCCACCCGGGGTCCAGCAAACCCCAGACCCTTTAGAATGATATATTTTCAAATGTTCCCGCCAAAAATGGAGCTTATATTTATTTATTTATTATTTTTTATTTTTTTGATTTTGGAGCCAATATTTTAACTGTTGGCGATCTTAATTTTTTATACTATGTTGAAATTGAAATTTTAACAATATAAGCATTTTATTCTTTTTTCTAAGCCTTGAACAACATTGAAAATAATTTTCATAATTAAATATCAAAAAATCAATAAGTAAGGAGACATTTTTCATGCTGGGGTCTTTTAGACCCCATGTGTCATTTACGAGATTCTTGAGAGGTGTGGCATTTAAGGGTTAAAGAGTGAAACAATACTTATTTTATCAAAACAAAAAATGACGTATTGAATTAACACGATTATTTTCAATTAGACTAATGCTGTTGATACATCATTTTTTCTCCGTGTACATCTCGTGATACATGAAATATTTAAAATGGTTACACAAAAATTTGTTACTACATGTACTTATTCGAGAGAAATTGAAAACCGCCTTTCGTAATGTTAATGCAAATTACCGTTATGAATTTTGTAGACTTTTGGAAAGATAATAGCACATTTCCTGCACATAAAAAAATTAACTTCCGAGAATGAATTAAGCGAAAATTGCTGCGAAGAAGAATCGACAAATTCTTTTGTTCGTATTCCCGAAACAGATATAGTTTCAAATATTTGCACGTTTAGTTCTGACACGACAGGAACAAAACGATGGTGTGACAAAATGCTCCTCATATTTCGCAATTAGCATTAATGCTATTCCGCATTTTCGCTTCCTCGCACGCCACGTCCAATCTTTTATTTCCGCGACTCTTTTATGTTCAGCCGCCGTTATTGCAACCTGTGTGCCACATCGCGAATGCACACGTGCGCCATAAAGAGAGTAAAAACGTGCGTTATACACTTATACAAGCACGCACCTCCACCCCACAGAAGACAATGGGTGTGCCTTCTTCACGTGACGGCCACGTGAGCACCCTCGAAAAGGGCTTTCCCGTTCCCTGGCGTTCATTCATGCAGCAGGTCGGCTCGTGCCGTGGGCGACGGTGATGACCCTAGACTTCTCCGACCGAAAGTCGAGAAGAACCGGGACTGGTTACGAAAAAAGGGCAGAGAAAACGTACAGATCGGCCTGATGTACCGTACAGTTCAACCGAATTAAAAGAGGTTGCCGCATCATTTTTGCGCGAATTCCAAATATGTCCGACGAGATAGTATCCAAGATTATAAGATATAATTAATTTTCGTAAATATACACGTTTTCTGCAAAGGTAAAATGTAATGAGACGTTTACGAGAGAAAGGGACAGAGAGAAAAAACATTCTATTTAGAAACATAAAAAATGCCTTAAAAATATCAAGCTTTACAAATGAAATACAATACACTTACGCACAAACGAAAAGAGTATTTACTTCATAAATTAAGAATATGGTAATCTTTTTTAATTTATTATTTTCTGCTAAATTTTCATAGATATAAATGATTAATGATTAGGCTTATCTCGTCTGGATAGATATATCCATTTCTCTGTTTCCTTTAATCAAAATCTTATAAAATCTTTTTATTACGCAATGTTACCTATGTGTATATCGCTATAATCATATCTCATCTCACGATACACGATTCAGAATGTTCTTCAGAAAGATCGCGATATCGGACGATACGATCGTGCATGGCATGTTTAATGGTCGAACAATCGTTTTTCTGCCCTGTATTCTCTGATCGAGAATCTAATCTGACAATTACTTAATCGTCAATTTATTTCGATATAGCGACAGGCCGGATCCGCGATGTGGCGCGGCAATTATTTTACTTCCCGCTTTCGTGGCGAGCGTGATCACGCACGGCGCGCAATTGCTGCCCGAGATCGCTGTGCCGCATTAATCGATCTTTCTGTCGGACACAGCATGCGCGCACGTTAGAAGTACACTCGGGCAGAGTTAAGTAGATGTCAATGCGTTCCCACGTGTCCGTGTCTCGTCCAGCGGCCACTTTCGTGCCCGGGATACTTATAAAAAAAAAAACAGACGTCTGTCATTTCGCAACCGCCGCCTTTCCGTATAGCGAGAGCGATACCTCGATCGGCCGACCGATCCTCGCAAGTCGTAATTACTGTCCAATGAGTGTTACGCCTCTGGCGGCCCTATGAACCATAAAATATTTTACATTCTAGCCATATTAAGAATGGTCCTTTTTTAAGCATTTTCAGATTTTTCCGCATAATGCATATGTCCTTTAAAAAAAAAAGCAAATAAACTAGAAATCTTTATCCCTATGCGCGTGAAAAAATATGATGGTCCTAATCGTGCTCTATTTGTGGAGGAAAACGCGAGTAATTAAAGAGCGAATTAAAATGTAATGTATCTTAAGAAAGATATATATACTTGACTGTATCACGTATGTATCTATGTGTTTGTGTATCGCGCTGAAATCGTAACATATAACACGAATCGTGAATCATTGACCAAGTTTGTTGAGCAAGAGGGGTTTGCCGTGAACGTGCAGCACCAAGAATTGACGATAGATAATGCGAGAGAAAGAGATCGTGTTATCGCGATCTCGCGATGGACACGACCGGGTTACCCGAGGTTAATCTAACAGCGTGGTGTATGTAACGACAACAATTATCCGATCAAGCGAAATTCTGACATGCATATTGTTATCTTGCGAAAGCATTTATGTGCTCAGAAGATCGCTCATTATTAAATGCGTCAATTCAATATCGTCTATCAAGAATCACGATTGTTCCACTTTAAATCGACATTTAATCTACTTTTAGCTTTCATTTTTCTACTTTACTGTTATATATGCATCAAGTACCATGTAAATCATCGCAATTAAAAAGTCAGATTTAATGTCATTACTTAAATTTTAAAAGTCTTAAAGTGTATCATGCAACATACTCATAATCAGAATAAAGTTTTATATCTTAACCCGGCGTTATATATATAAGGAAAAAATATGTCACACCATTACTAAAGTGAGATTTATTAAATCTAATCAGGTAATCTAAAGCTTAAATCGTAATAATATTTCAAGAATATTTTAAATTAAGTTTAGTCCTTTTTTGGACTCAAATTATAGCCAAATTATAAAATTGTTAAAATTATTCCAAAACCTTTTTTTATTGTAATAATACTCACAGAGCAATTGTGAAAATAATTTGTCCGTATATGTGGACAAAATGAGATCAATTTATCGACCAATGAACCTGTAAACATTTTTAATTCCAAAATTTACGGTTCTCGCTCTGAACCCTTTGAATTATGGCACTTCATATTCTCTGCCACGTTTGCAAACTCGTCGTGTATCGCATTATGCTACACACGATGCGCAGGTTTTGCACACGTTACACTTTATACGTGTCCTGAGTCCACGGCCACGGTACTTACCCCCGGTATAAGGTTACAACGAAAATAACGAAGAAACGTTCGACGCAGACGTACGGCCGACTTAACAATTAGGATTTACCGTTCGCCTCGTTCTCGTAACGTAAATCTCTCCGAAAACGCGGAGAAACGGCGCGCAGGCTGTAAAATCATCTTTATCGAATCTTTCGCAAGCGGTATCCCTTTTTCAGCTCATCGAAACGGCGCGTCGGACTTGCAGCGACGATGCTAAAGAACGTCCAACGATATGTGACTCAAATAAAAATGAGATTTTTCCTTCTTATTTTACACATTACCGGACATGCGTCTTTCCTTTGCGTTTAATTTGTTATTTCCTTCTTAAGACATATAATAGTAATACTGATTCACATTTAAGCCGGATATCAAATGCGATTATCTAATGCTGAACCCGCTTTAGACGATCTGTAATTTGTGTCAGAATTCAAGATAGAATTCTACTTATAATTTTATGTATCACGTAATACAAACAATATTTGCAGAATCAGAAATGCAGCGCATAAAATATCTATATGTCCAAATGCACACATATATCAAAATAGTGCTTTTCAGCATAAAACTGGAAATAGAATTTTATCTTGAAATCTAATGTAAATTATAGATCTCTAAAGTGTATTTTAATCTTTATGATTAAATAAAAAACGATCTATACCTTGTTAGTCGAATAAAATTCAAGATTGAGGAAGAATATATTTTATGGTGTAAATTTGCCTATCTGATCTTCAATGATTGTTTACAATATGTATATTTTCTGGTAGAAAAAAGAGTCAAAAGAGTTGTTGTTTCCATTTAGCGTATGCGTAAAATTACGATGTAGAAATATAAAACTCTAGCTTTTTAAGCCCGTCACGCTCGTTAGAAATTTACCCGGGTCAAGTACACGATGCAAAAAATGAACATTTCCGCAATTTACAACGCGACTGCGGTTGCATCTGAAGAGTCACGCGTGCCAGTTTACTAACGCACTTACGCGTTACCAAGGACTGCATGCGCGGAGAAGCGCGGACAGTTTTACATAGTTTTACGCATCCCCGAGCCGCGATTATCTGCGGAAACGTCTGTGGCTTCATAAATGAAGGATCAAAACGTGTGTCACGTTTACGGTAATCTAAGGTTACTGACATTAAACTTGCAGTTCATGGTCACTGTAATAAAATTTAACGAGATTTATATGCACTTTTATATATTTCGAATATTAAACGATATTTGCAAAACATTGCCGCGTTATCAAATAAATAGTATACACTTAATTTATTGTGGCAGTACTCTACAAACCAAGCCGTGGCTTCACTTGCCGTGTTTATGCAATCGAAAATAAGCTAAAGTGCTTTTTTTTACCAGAAAAACGTTCAGCAACGGTGTCAAGCTTTGGTCCGATATGCAGTTTAACTTGAGCATTCGAAGAATACTTACACGACAATCTCTACACATTCGCCTTCCTGTCAGTGCTCATATCCTTGATACCCAAATTATATCGTATGAAAAAACACTTTATATCAAATTTTTACAAGTGTTTCTTCTTCTCTGATGTTATAAAATGTGATTATTTTTATCACGCATTTTCTTATATATATTTTTTTATATATTGGTTTGTTAAAATATTTATTCCGGAATTGTGGCGATGCTGCTACGTTCTTCCTCAGCAAGAAATCGTCGATATTTCGTTGGACGGATACTAAACGCCGCGCGTCGAACCTCTCGCGGATTTCTACGATCCTGTCTATATCGAGGCAACATTTACGGCGCACGTTTTTTGTTGCTCGCGCGATGTAACGTTAAGCCATCAAGAGCCTGTATATGCATACGAAGACTTCGAGAGCCTTTGTCCTCCGCATTCATTCCCGCTCGCAAAGTTATTTTCTTTCTCTTCGTTTTTTTTGCAGCGTCGTATATAGAGCCGGAGCAAACGCGCTACATTCGCCGCGTGAACGCACGCACTGACGAAGCCGCGATAGGACAAAGAATAGCTTAATGAACGAAGAAGCGGTAGAAGAAAAAACAAGACAAAAAAAGCGAGAAAAAACGGCCGAAGAGATTCACGGCTGATGACTCGTTGCAAAAAGAAGGCCACTGGTCGACTATACCGATTCGAGATACAGATAACCCTCGTATAACGCAGTAGTTAAGTTCCTATAAACTCGTATGTAACGTCGTATAATATGCGAAACTATATTATGCGGGACTAAAAACCAGGTCAATATTCACAAGAGAGGAATATAGAAACGTTGAAAAATTAGATTTAACATAATATATATTTTACAAGGTCTTTTCCCTGCACTGCATATAAAAGCAGCACACGAACACTGTATTATGCGAAAATATCGCAATTCTTTAAGGTAAGCGTTACGTAACTTGTAAAAATTTAGGAAAGTATTTTTATCTTACCAGTAACACTTATAAATTACTATTTATCTACCTATAACATTTTACTTGAAATAACTTTTATAATAATAAAGTTATTTGTCATACCATCGAAATAACAAAAATATTCGTACTGACCTATACTTGAGTCACACTTTCGGTTTCGTTTCGCCGATTTTACTGAATTTTTTACGAACCTGCCATGTGGGCGAGATGGGCCGGCGCGTATGTATCACAGGATGCAAATCGTGGTGCAACGGGATAAAGCTTAATGTCTTTGTCCTTGCGAATCTCGCTGAACGGCGCCACGCCCTCGTCGCAAATTGGCGTTTGCTTTTTGCCCTCACAGACACGCATACCCATATACATACACGTGCAACTATACTGGGCGATAAAGACGTAACGTTGCGCTCGATTATAGCGTTGCTCGTGGGTGCGATAATGCTGCACGCACCATGGGCACGAATTCATTCCGCTTGAGCCGAGACGTGAGTGTCGCGTCGCTCGGTTCTTATAAGGATCGAAGAAAAAAACACTTGCTACCCTATCTCGAATTTCACGATAATAAATGATGAAACATTGATAGTTTCCAGTCTTGAATGGTCGAATGATGACACGGCGATTTTTGCTTGATTTTATTAAGATAAGATGTATCAAATGTATCAAGGAGCACGAAGGAGTATAAGTGTGAATTTATCAATTTCTATTTATATAAAAAAATAAGCTCTATAAATTATAGATTAAAATCTAATTGAAGCGCTTAAATATTAATGGCGTAATGCAGCAAATAAATTTATGTATGAATATCAAAAGATCGAACTATCTTGTTGACGTTTAATCCATAATGTCAGATCTCTAAACTAAACAATAGACATATTACTACCATGCTTTTCGGTACTAAAATATACATGTCTTTTTTCAAACACTCCCGTAAAAAAGACATCGTTATTTTCGTGTATCTTATAATTCACGATATACAAAATAGTGTCTGCTAATTTTATTGTATCAGGTTAAAGTTTAGTTTGCTATGTCTATATAACAGGCTCCAACAAATAATATTAATAGCAATATATTTATTATTGTTTAATCTCTCTATGGAAAATTTTACAACGTAAAGATCATTGTAAAGCACTTTTATATATACCTTAATTTTTTAAATATTTAAATATTTTAGTATGTTTAAGTATCTACGAAGTGTGTTTAAGCATCAATAATTCATTAAGTGCACAGACTTAGAAAAATTTTGTCATCGACATCAATGATATCGGAATTCACTATATATTTAAATATTCATATTTATATAATTGATCGTAGGTACTATATATAAGATATTGCAAACTTACTACAAACTCGCTGTCATACGTGCAATAGCTGCGTTACAGATATTAATTGTATATGTCTCCGCTGAAAAAGTGCTCTTCTATAAATTAACAAGGTAACAAGAGATAATTGTTCTCGAATAATATCCCCAGGAAACGCATGTTTCCAACAGCTGACGCGATCCCACGTGTCGGCTTTGCGTAACATGTTACGCAATAATCGCGGCAGCAACACGGTTGAACCGCGGATCGCAATTGTCATTATTGTCTCGCGGAAAATATCGATTATCATCTACGCGTAACTGTTTATTATCGTTTTATTTCATTGTTGCATGCCTCCCGGCTTAACGGCTTTTACCTGTATCTTTGATATTGCAGTAAAATTCGATTCACTCGATATAATAAAACACTTATTAAAGGTCAATTGCATCGATAAGGTCTTTAAGATTAAATTGATTTGCATTTCATTGTATGTACATATTGTTACGATAAACATTGTCTAAAGTTTCGGTGATTTTCTATAATGCGTTTAAAAATTAAATGTTTATAAAACTTTTGAAAACAAACTAAAAAAAGGGAAGCGTTTAAATTAAGCAATTAACTTTAAGTGACGCTGATGGATGGTCCGATATTACAGTTTATTAATTACAAGAAAAAAATTTTTTTTAATTATTAAAAAAGATGATTTGTTAAGATCAAGTTAATCTGAATTATTAATAAAATCTGACGAGCTTCGTCCTGTTAAAGAGGTTTATTTTGTTCGCGACAATATTGACAAAAATATATATATAATTATAATTAAAAGTGTCACGTGTGTAAATTATATCTAATTTCGGCAAAAGATTGTACTAATTTAGCCTAAAATATTTAAAATGCGTTACTGCAGGGGCTGTCAATGTCTGTGATACTCAATACAACGAACGATTAACAACGTGAACTTATAAGTCGGCAACGATAGTAGTTACCTGCCGTCACGCATCATAGATGAAGTCATTCGCGCGGCCGATTGATGCAATAAACTAATAACATCCTGTAATTAAAGTACTTGCTCTCGTAATGCACCGGGAGATCCGGCACGGTAAATCATCAGTCACAGATGATGAAATTTAAACAGTGTCGATTTCTCACCTGACTTCTATGTGAACATAATGTTTCTGGTTGAAATAAGTTAACCTAAATATATACTCTATGCAGCTTATTTGCGTTTTATATTGTATACAACTTCAAAAATCGCTTCAGATTACAATTTTTTAAAATGGTTAAAAAATTTAATTCTATTATATTTGTTTTTCTTTTGCAGTTTATTCTGCTTCTTCAGAAATTCAATTAAATTCTTCAGAGATTCAAATTAAATTAAATTCAAATAAAATTTTAATTATGTATGAAATGTAAGTATCCGCCAGTATAACTATTATATGCAATAATTATTATTTATTTATTTATGCAACGTATTGTTCGCGATATTTTACAAATTAAATTAAAGGGCTTATAATTTGATAAGTTTGTAATATCAGTGATTAACATGATCAATTTGTGCTGTATGTTTTAATCAGAAAAATTCGTTAAAGTCAAATATGCGATTTGCAAAAGCTCTGGTTTTTCAAAATGTTTCATAAATGTTCAGAGTTTTTGTTGCATTTTAAAAAGAAATTCGGCCAATTAACACTAGAAGCGACATAAACAAAAATGACAAATTTTGGAATATTTTTTACTACTCGTCTAAAAATTTGTAATTGGTAAAAAAATTAATTAAGAAGCATAAGATGTAAATACACGAATCATAGATTGAATGAAATAACCGGGATATGATATATATTAATTATTAATAATAATATAGTCTAATTATTATTAATAATACAGTTTTATATAATATATTTTCGCAAAATTAATAAGTTTGATCATTGCCTGCGTGTAATATCTCATTGTATTACTTTTAAATGCGTTGCGCACTCGTTCTTTTGTTTCTGTTATTTTCGGTAACGGTTATGAAATTAAAAGATAGTTTAGAACACAACGGTTGTATCTTTCTTGCTATACAAAATATTTAGAACATACATTTTATATACATATATTTTCATTTTCTTATACGCGCGCGCACACAACACATATTCAATATGTATATAAATATACATTTAATATTCACAAATTTGTAATAAGAAGTAAATTGTAACTCTCATTATAAAAAATTCGTTCACTTACCGACCGATGCACAACAGGCGGAGTTCTGCCACGTAGCTACGATGATACTGTAACATGCAAACATAAAATTCAAATTCAAGAGGTGCTTAAAATAATCAATGTTTCAGAAAATTCTTCCTCACGTCTAATTCATCTTAAAAAAAAAAAAAAAAAAAAAATCAGGTATTTACTAATATAATTATATATTTTCAGAAAAGAATCTTTACAAGAATATATTATCTTTACAAGAATCTTTTATAAAATTTCAGATGATTTCTCTTTCTCTAATTATTTCTAATTTATTGAGATAAAACAGCCCGAATAAGTGTGAAAGAAAGCAACTATTAATTTTAAAATAAGAAATTATACTCACCCCAAGGTTGCTCCGCCGAGGCCCGATGCCTTTCCCAGACCTCCTCCTCCTCTTAGGTTATCTGGCTTGTCAGGACTCCTCCTTCCGTTGCACAGGACACTCACAAGACAACTGTCCAATATTTCGCGACCGAGAGCGAAATAATTGTCGTAATACGATCGCGATTTTATTAGGCACTCCCGAGATGAAACAATCGACGTATTACGGCGTGCTTACATCCAACGGCTCGACCGAGCTGCTTTCTCCACTAAACGCGGCCAACTTCATACCGACGCCGCGCGGATACAACGCGAGTCGAGTTAGCAACCGAATTGAAATGAACGAACCGTTTCGGAAATATATACGCTCGAGACAACTCGAGCGCGCAAATTCCGAGAGATGCGAATGCAATTAAACGATCGACACATCACTGAGCTTCGTTATCTAAACTAAATCATGCGACTCGTTTACTCTGTCACATTAAATCGCGTGATTTCCGACGATTCCACGTATTATACTCCGCGTTCTCGAAGTACGAAAGCGCGGTGACGTAAATTATTCTCAAATTAATGAATAATCGGAACGCGTTCAAGAGATAATCGTCGTCCATTATAATAAATCGCGACAAAACGTTAGTTTAGTATATTCCGATCATCCTCTCACTTTGCTTTCTATAAACTGCGCGAGACGTGTGCTGCGCAATATGACCAGCGCTTCGGCACGTTCATCATGAGTCGACGCGAACGCGACGGGAATCAGTTGGTCGCGCAAATGAATAATCCGACGAATCGACGAATAATAGAGAATGCTACATCTTTTTGATATCTACGATATTATCGTGATACTTATCGCGGCGCATTTCGCGGTGTAATAACACTACGCACGGAGCCGTTCACTCGGCTGCCTGTCGGCTCGAGCTTCGGGGCGAGTGGGGGCGAGATTGACAATTTGACGAGAATAATAGCGCGGCGACTTTTTTTGTAAACAACGCGCGGCGCGCGGCGTGACGTCACGTGACGTAACGCACCGGCGTACACGAAAACAAGTATCGAGCACCGCGTGCCAACCGTTTCGCCGCTAATAATATTTAAACATTACGATAACGTTTAATATACCTAGCGGTACAGAATTCATGTTCGCCAAATATTCCATTCCTTCTATTTCGATGATGGCTATTATCGCATACTTTCCGTTGTTTCGTGGACCCGTGTTAGCACATTGTCTGAGACGATAATTTCTCTGACAGCTAGATATTTCGATCTGAGTAAGAAACGATTCAGATTATTTCAAAATTAAAAATAACGTGAGCTTAAGAATAATAATTAGTTCACTTGCGGATAGGAGGAAAGGAATTTTCTTCGAGCGGGACTTTCGGGTGAATTGTATTCATTGAACGTGACAGACTTTAACAGCCTCGTGCTAAGATGCCACGCAAAATATTTCTTATATAAGTTACTAATATTTTATATTGTATTGCAATGTAGACTATGTAAAATATTAAACGTTATAAAATAATTTCATTTCGAATATTTTGTAGCAAGAATTTTACGTACAATTATGTTCTAAACTATCTTTTAATTTCATAACGTTACCGAAAATAACATTAGCAAAGGAACGAGTGCGCAACGCATTTAAAAGTAATACGATGAGATATTGGAAACTCGATGGGAAACAATGTCGATAGAGGCTGATCGATTATAGATTTCGCGGTAATCTGTGGAGCATTTATGATTTACGATCAAGTAAGAACATACATCGGATAGTCTTGAATAATATAAGGCAATTTACATTCACAGGAGAGTTGATAAAGGCGAAAATAATCAACGATGTGCAATAAAGGAAACGTGAGATATTTTATGGTACATCCCCAATTCGAGCACGAGCATCGCCATTATAAACACGCCTTTAAAATCATTATAAATGATATTATACGTACATAAAAAAATAGCCGTTACATAAAAGCATCGAACGTAGCGGACATTTTGGCTAATGTAACAAAAGAATATTATTGTTTATTTTTCAGACTAGTTTCCAATTATTGTAATTAATTTAGTACGTGGTAATTAGGGCTTACAATCACAGTGATATTAGGAAGCTCTAAAAATATAAGAATTTGCGTTAACAGAAAATTAAATTTTACATTTATATTCTCATTTACTTCAGATATCTTCATATGTATTGTGTTGTAAAAACCAATATGTCGCAATCAGTGTATTAAATTATAAAAAATATACCTATTGTTAAATTACTTATATGTATACTATATACATACGATATTACGAGACTTTTGTGTATTGTTTTTATCATATACTTTGCATATAACTCAGTAAATGTCAGATATCTTTAAATGTACGTTTTTATTGTTAATAGATGATTTTATGGAAGATATTGCTTCACTCGACTGAATCACTCGACTTCTGAACTACTGGCGAACTTAAGTGTTATATTCTATATTACGATTAATGTTTTGAAGTTTAAACTTCTTATCTGACAAAAGCGGCTCCAATTAAAACTGGGATTCCAATTTAAACTCAACTTGGCCTTTTATCTAACATATTATCTAAGTTATTATCTCTTCAACTACAACTAAATTACTTCTAAACTTACTATAAAATAGTAGAAACGCATGATTTCTTGAACGTAACAAAAATTTAGAATAATTTTTATCGTATAAAAATGATTACACAATTTTATTTGCAAAAGATATTAATTATATAAAATAGTAAGAAGAGCTGAAGGAAGATATTTAATTTTACTTAGAATAAGTAGAACAATGAAAAATTTTACCCAACTAAATACATTTGCAATTATATGTTTCTCTCTCAATTCTAGTTTTAATTCTAGTTTTTTTCCTCATTCCTTTTGACGGCAGAATTTAATGCTTTTGTTTCACTGGAAACCATGGTCTTCTGTCTCACGTGGAATTTCCGCTAACGTAGATGTTTCCGGCGCTTCCGTTACTTGAAGTAGTGCCATGGTAGTTTCATTCTTATTCTCAGATTTAGTTTGTGTAATTTCCGGAACGTTCAAATTATTTTTTTTACATGGAAATCATAGATAGAGTTAGCTAATATGGAGATATTAGAAAGAATTAAGGAAAAGAAAAATATGTGGAAAACAATAAAAGTAGAAGAGATAGGATAATAGAACACCTGCTGAGACACGAAAGATTAGTTTGCTACGTATTGGAGGCGAAGATAGGAATAAAGAGAGATAGAGGTAGACCAGGATTAGATTATTGTTCGCAAATGGTCAAAGACGTAGGCTATTCTACTTTCAGAGAAATGCATAGGTTAGCCTATCGAGGACAACCATTCAAACCAGTTTTGGGACTTAGGCTTTGATGTTGATGATACTGTGGAATTCTGTGTGTACTGGTTTCGTGTGATCTGTGTGTACTGATGGGACTGTATCTTATTGTTACTGATCGTACAGTTTTTGTAATAAATTCCTGATAATGTGTACTCAATGCATGTGGTCGAGTCTGTATTCTGTGATTTATTTGGTTTGATGTCCATCGGCGATTGCTTAACAGCCTTAACACGAAGCTTCAGGTCTTGCAAGCAAGCTTCTACTTCATCAATGATGTTTAAATAGTTATTTTCTGCAATGCGAAGCTGAAATTGATGGACGTTCGTTCTTCTCGCTTTATCGCAGGGGTCTTCTACATCTTTCGGATGCTCTACATCTTTTTTCCTCCAGAATTCGTTAGACAGATTAAACGTCTGTAGCAACAAGAGATCTACCAAGGGCACCAAGTATATAGTAGTATCGATGTACTCATTTATTAACGTGTTCAAAATTCCAGTCACATCTGAAGAGTCACGCAACTTATTTAACTTTTCAAAACTGGACGTCAAATTGATAGATGCGGAAGGTATGTGATCTTCAATGATTACGTCAATTAACATGTCCTCCTCCTCCTCCTCCTCCTCCTCCTCCGCCTCCTCCTCTTCCTCCTCCTCCTCTTCCTCCTCTTCCTCCTCTTCCTCCTCTTCCTCCTCTTCCTCCTCCTCCTCCTCCTCCTCCTCCTCCTCCTCCTCCTCCTCCTCCTCCTCCTCCTCCTCCTCCTCCTCCTCCTCCTCCTCCTTTTTTTCCATCACGACCTTCATTGGAAGACTGGTTTGATGGTCCGCGCACAAAGGAAAGTCGATATTAGGAAAACATCCATGTGCTACTAAAGTGGCGGTCACTGGCAAATCGTATACCTTCGTGACGATTATTTGTGATAGTGAGGTTTTGACTCGAACACTTCGTTTCTGAGTTGATCTGGTCGAACGTTCATTGGGTTGCCATTTAACATTCATTTCCGGCGTTTTCGAGTGCAACTCCGAAGTCCTACCGGAGTCCGTCAATTCTTCGTTGTCGTCGTTTACCAACTCCGAGGATTCGAGCAAAGATCGAACACTATTGTTATGCAATGTTTCTCTGCTGTTAACGATCCTGTCCCCCATTTTGGGGACGGCATCACTCGTCTCCACTTTAATTGGTTTCGTTTGATCGAACCTCTTTGCCCTCGAATACTCGTTACCAGTCAGGATTTTTTCCTGAGAAGGACACGGTAGTAGAATGTCATTCGCGGGCATTATACAGATCGGCTGACGCCATTTCACGCTTTCGACCACACGCGGCTTCTGCAAAAGAGTTCCGTTTCTTGTCAAAATACGAATTTCCCCGAATATATCCGATACGATTGCTAGGAGTAACACTATCGATAAACAGTCCTTCATTGTTAACTTTTTGCTTGATAAAGAAGACGTAATAACGTTATTTTTTCAATCTCTTTATTGCGAGCCACACTCTGCATCTTGCAGGGCCCTTTAAAACGATCTAAGCATCTTTAGGGTACGCCAGGTACTTTTATAGCTTGGTGAGGCTTAAAGCCTTACGAAGAAGTAAATAAGATTTGTAACTCAAGTATGGAACGGTTCGTCTTGATAACAATATGAAAGTATTTTAGAGAAAATGGACGATTGGACCGAATAAAGGTTTTTGAGTACGTGCTCAAGTAACAGTACTAACAGTTGCCTAATGTCGTGTTAAACGTCTAGGAGGAATTTGTTTTTATCGTCTGTAGAATGTATGAATACTTAAGATAATTATTTTTTAGTTCTTAGATTATATTTAAGTGAGAAGTGATGCATAAGCTGACTGATATAGCTAGTCGTTTTTAAAACATCCATTATAAAATCCATTACGGGAAAATATGCATAATATTGACACATTACATTACATACTGATACATTAATAGATTTCTATTTATCAGTAATAATAGATATTAAAATATTTTTCGTGAAATATCAACGAAAATAAAATTTTCTGAATTGAATACATTTTGCGTAATACTAAAAAGCGCATGTGTACATAAGATTAATATGTAAATACCGTACTATATTTCTTTTAAATAAGCTCAGAATAATCAAAAGCACCTGTAAGAATGCAACCATGAATGTAATTATGCGTTGAAATAGCATATGCTCAAGTCATAGTATCTATATATACACCAGACTGTGTATTTTTATACCATACGCTTACAAACGCGAGAAATATATTCAATCTCGATAAATCTTTTTAATAATAAATTTGATAAAATTTACATATATATTTTTCCCAAATCTCTTACGGCACGTAATTAACGTGTCACGAGTCAAGCCCGAAAACTAACTTTCTTCGTTCCCGTGCTATTTCTACTGATCCAAACAACCTGTTGAATAATACACAATAGATTCTCGAGAAAAAAATTCATAGAATTGATTAACATGCAAATACAATATATAAAATTATGGTAAAAGCACAATATCAGTATTCTCCGAATTTCCTTCCGAAGTGGATATTAATTGTTGTTTCAATAGCAACAATGAATCATTATTCTAATTCAAAGTAATGCTGCAAATTTGATATTAAAAATTAATAGAAGTGATATTTCTGATATTGCGTTGAATTTGTCTTAAGGTCTCCTATAATATTATGAAAAAATAGCATGGTGCCGTTTAAGTTTAAAAAATTCAAGGTAATATTGATTTTTTTATTACATTTTTTTTAGTTCTTTTTTGTTGCAAGTGATAGCTTGCATGAAACAGATGAATGTTCACCTTACAATCATTTCTTTAAACTGTCGAAAGCGTCTCAAAAATCGTACGGACCGTTACGATAAACACCCTGTATTATAGGATTCATATAATAATGCTGCAGATAAACTCGACTTCTCACAGATCGGTTGCCCTAAAATGGATAGACTAAATCAGACTAGGCTGAATAATTAATCCTGGAGCTCTATCATTTATCGATTTATTGTGCTTATGGGAAAATGCTCTCGTAAGCACGTATCAAGTTCACAATAGAGTTTATTATGTTAACGCATCATTTGTCGATGCGTCTAATGTTCATTACACCGCAGAGCACTAACCGAAATATACCAGTCGCCTGAAAATAGGTAATATTGGAATTTATCAGAATTTTTTAAATATATATTTTATTATCAAGTATCTATATTAGTTATGATCATTCTTAATCGATGTAATCGATTGAAGTATGTGAATTTACTGTTCCGACCAAACTAGAGCTGTGTTTCAAGACCGAAAAATATTCGACGCGCAGTTCACTGAGTTGGAATATAAAAATTCATACAGATCGAGATATTATTATCGATACAAACATCCTGTCACGGCTCTTAGCCCTTTGTTATTTAGGTGATTTTTAATCGTGCAAGCCTTCTTGTATTACATTATAAATTTTATATTTTATAACATTTTATTTAATTTATATGAAAACGGAGCATATAATAATACAAAGGACGCTAAATTAATGTGTTTAATAACTGTTATCTTGTAAAAATCTCAATTCAAAATTTCAAAAAAATTTGATATTTTTGGTATTTTTATTTTCAATATCAGAAACAAATTTTTGATTTCATGTTCTGTGTGCTAGAAATTATCCACAACTTTTATAGCGAGCACGTAGGTTCTTGCAGCGTTGAATCCGGTTAAATTATCGTCGGTCGTGGTCACGGCCGTCTAGGTGGTCCTCGTGAAAAGGAAACTGCATAATATATGTACATGCGGTTTATTGCAGCGTACTCACAAGCGTACATTCACGCGTGGCACACGGGTTCACTGACACATGAGTTTATTCCCGCGTTCTTTGATGTGGAAAGCGTAGATTACACCGGAGGGTAGCGAGATCACGTCTAGCAACAAGATGTTTCGAATCTTGTTTCAACGACGATAATAACAGCATAACCGCAAAAAGATATATAGGAAGCGGCTTGTTAATGTTTATTTTCTAATATAACTGATTTTTAAATTGTTGTCGCTTTCTCAACGCAATTTGACGAATATAGTACCTATATTATTCGATATACTTTTAGTGCTACAAAATATTGAAAATGTTGTATTTAACGCGCTCAAATAATTATTTCCCAAACAACTTTATAATGAAAACTTAAATAAGAATTGTGTGTGTATAATTATTAATTAATATGTTATCTTTTCCAAAAGAAAATTATGAGACTTAAGGGTGTTTTAAAGAGTTAGTTAAAATGTAACGAAGTTGACGAAAATTTAATATCATATTGTGTATTCTCTTTCAAAGTTCCGGGCCAAATTTCAAATCGATTCACAATTTAGATAAAAAGTTATCAATTCTTGAATATCCGTTTTACAAAGGGTTTTACAGAGAAAAGGGTAAACATTAAAAAATGTAACCAATATAATAATATTTTACACACAAGCAGATCATCAACAAACAAAAATATAGCAACAAAATTTGAAACGATTTACAACAATTTAAAAAAAATTATTTTTTTTTGAAAAAAATAGTAGTAACAGTTATTTACAGTCACTAAATCTACGTCTTTTACATTCTATTAGATGTTCCGTAACTATTTATATACATTTTTTTGTCTTTGGATCCCTGGGGAATTAATATCAGAGTTTTTAATATTTCCTGCATACTTTTGGTTGGGACGGTACCTATAGAACATCCTTAATGTCAGCTTTACAACATACAATATCCTCTGAGGAATTTCAAAAAGTCATGTATATTTTAATCAATCTATAATGTCAGTTCTTTTAATTTAGAAATGACTAAATATATTACTGTAATAATATCAGAGTAGCTATATTTTTTCTTCCATGCATATACAATACGATATATGTGTGGGATGATACGTGGCTTTGTGTGAAAGCAGTCGAGCCAGGTTTGGCTCAGGTTTGAGCTCGATCTTCATTCCAAATATATAATAAAATAATAAAAATGTTACAAAATGTTATTGTTAATGTCACTTATGTTACATATCATGTATATATAGTACAAATTTATTTAAATTTTATTTTATATTTAAATATATGACGTATTTTATAATCGTAAAAAGTATATGTTATATATTTTTCGATTTTTCGGTATATAACGTACTTTATGTATAGGTCAACTTTGAGGCAAAAGCTGTAGCCTTTTTTGACCAGGGTTTACGTACTGAATTTTCAGTTGATTCGCAACATCTTCACCTACGTATACAGCGGTTTGTTACATATAAGTAAAATCGTGGGAGGCGAAGAGAGTGCATTCGCGTGGGCCTGTAGGCCTATGCCATGTCCATTTGTCCCTGTGTCTGTTTCGTTTGTCGACAGTAGTATGCATGTGCTTGGGTCGTGATTATTTCTCGGTGGAAAGGGAGATTACCGTAAATCATTCTTAACATTACGATCCTTTGACCGGCCGACGCGATGGCGACAGCACGCTTTCACTCTTCTTAATCAAAACATTTGCTATTGATAAAAATATTCTCAGTGAAGTTAAAATAAAGACATAATTAAAACAAAAATAATTAGAACAAATAAAAAGTTATGAAATATATAGAAGCACAATTCATTCTCTCATTTTCTCTATAAATATATTTTTATAAAACTCATCAAAGAAATAATTAACGCATAAATTTGTAAAAAAAAAGTAATAAAGTAATAAAGTAATAAAGTTTAAAGAATTGTTGTAGTTTTCCTACTCCGCAAGTAATAATCATTTTAATAATTCCTTTCTTTATCCTTTCCTTAATGCTGGTATCCTCTCACACACATTTCGTTCCCGCCTTTATATAATCATCAATCGTCTGTCTTTCCTTTTCTTTCTTCCACATGCAATAATAAATTCGATTCGATTTAATATGCTTTTTTTAAGAGTAAATTGTCTGTTATATAAAATAATTAATTAAAATAATAACATATAATATAATATGTATGATTGTATATATTATCATTTTAGTTAATTACGTAAATATACTAATATCTATTTATTAATATCTATAATAAATGTATACATATATATTAATTTAATTAATTATTTAATATATGTATATATATTAAAAAATATAATAAATGTAACATGAAAATTGATGAAGAAATATGCCATCTCTTTAGAAGGAAGACACTTTCGCCAACGGTCAAATCACGTTGAAGTGTACAAGTTCTCGATCTTAAGATATATTATTTTTCTTAAGATATATTATTCGACTTAAAATATATTATTTTTTGTAATATGATGTGATATTACTAAAGTATTATAAAATTTATTCCTATTTTATTACTTATTCCTATTACTTTCTTACTCAAGATCTCTATGAATACCTATGCTGAATTGCACATTTCAGAAGTCAATTTAGCGTTTTGGTACTTTAGAATGAAGAGTGTGCTAGATAATTAGAACTCTTAGTATTTTTTTGAAATTCGTAGAATATCATGCCAACTTTACAGATGCAATACTAATTCAATACAAATAAAATAAAAAATCGAGGAATATACTTCTATATTTGCTTATTAATAGATATATATTATTATTTAACATAATTTGTGAATGTAACATATGATTATTTAAATTATATTTATAATTATTTCATATAACTATCTAAATTAAATAAATTGTTAAATAAATTGTTTATTGCTTGATTTATTTCTGACATAAATCTCTCTAGGAAAAATCGTGAAGAGAGAAGCATTTTTTTATAAATAAACGTGGAGACGCAAACATACGATACGACGTTTGTTTTTAAGGATAAAAAAGATATTGTACTTTTACTGTTCCAATATTTTCAACTTTTTGCAAATAAAGTTATAATTGACCAGAATGCGGGATTGACACATGATATAATTGATTCTTTATTGTGACGGAACCTCAGCGAAAGCCTCAGAACGGTCGGAGGTGGAAGGCGCATGGAAGCTGCAGGAAATCAGGGCCCGACTTGGGCTGTAGCGCCATTCAATTGAATTGAATAATTGATTTTGAAAGAAAAACATAACGGAAAAGAAAGAGCGTTATCGGTGCAGAACGCAACTACATTTTACAACAATCTACATAAATTATCTTTTTTTTACGCTTCCTCAAATTGCGTTACGTGAAAGAGCGTGACAATTACTGGGATGACAGAGACGATCTCGAGGAAGATAATTCATTTACTCATTGCATATCTCACACGTGCACCGAAGAGATACTGTTAGTCTCGATACGTTTGGCGCTCTCAGTTAACATTATCTGAGACATGTTATACATGGTATGATTACTGGATGGTGATATAAAATATCTTCTTCAGGAAATGCGGAAACATACATATGCGTGGGATAGAGAATCAAATAATAACCCGAAAAAAAATTTCTTATATATATATAATTATATATAAAATATGTCCATATACATAATATTTTCTTTTTCTTGTATGATATGTGTTTACATATGTTAGACAAATAAGAAGGAAACTTAAAAAATAATTAAAAGGATAATTTTTGCATTATTTTTTTTACAAAATGGTAAAATTTGAGGAAATGAGAAAAATTGCCCATAATCATATATAAATGTAATAATTGTATATACAATATAGTTATGTATTGTATATAGAATATTGTATAATCTAATCGTAATTTGAATTTTTGTAAAAAAAATGCAAACGTAATTTTTTTATTATTTTCCCCTTCTTTATTATTTTTCTTATATACGAACAGAGATTATACATGAGAAAGAAAATATACATAGACTAAGACAGAATTTTTTTTTTATATTTTATATATAATTATATATAAAAAAATTTTTCTCTGGAATGTAGCAATAAGCAACAATCACATGTCCTTGTTGGAAGTCCGCTCGTTCAACAACGCGTAGGATAATTTATCAATAAGCGACCTTATTTGATTCTGATTTCTCGTTTCACTGTTGCTTTTATTAGTTATCATTTATACATTTTGAAAAGTATTTCTCCGGCATATACTTAAAAATTTGAAATAGAAATCGTTAAGCAGTATTTTCTAATATAAATTAATGTTTGAAAGAAGAAATACTCAAAAAATAATTTCTAACTAATAATCTCTTCCGAAGAAAGAGAGGGTGATGTGTGTGCGAGGTATCGCATAAATTATTTAAATCAACAGGACGAGAAAAATGTATCTCCGGCCTTCGGCTTATCAATTTGATATATTTGCATTCTAGAGTCTTTCCGCTCAAATAGTAACATATAAAAGAGTAAGCCGCCGACAAATAATTTCACATTGTAACAGAGAACGTCGCGAAACATTTACTATACGACATCATTGAAATTTATATCGGCCGACAAATAATTTCTGACATGAGGCGACTCATTCTTCTGTACGTAACTTAAGTAACAATCGCTTTTAAGCATGATATTACCTAAGATATTAATTACAATCACATTAGTTATAATTATATAATTTGTATAATTATATAATCTCTTTGTAAGCACGCTGTTATTACGCTGGATATTAATTACTATTTCTATTAGGAGTTATAACTATATTCTTACTTTAATAACTTTAAGTTAATTATTAATTTAAACTGCTGCGCTTTAAAATATTCCTGCTTGTAAATTCGCCCCTCTTTTTTCGGATATCGAAAGACACTTCCAGCTTCGTCTAATCTCTTATCCAATTATCTTGGACAGAAAGGCAAAATCACGTACACGTTTAATAATGCAGTTCGAAATTGAATATAATTGAGAAATAATTACAACACATTTATGTATATTTATATTCTTATGTCTCTTGATGATTCTTTAGAGGGTAAATCCAGAATCTTATACATAATAATCCCTTCTTATGCGCATAAATAGGAATATTTTAAGACGTAATTTAAAATATAATAATATATATTAATTGTATATTTCATATATTGCAATAATTGTAATATATTACATATATAATAATTATTATATACAATATACATATTAATATACTAATCGATATATTTTTTCATCTTTGAAGCGCCTTTATCGGCACGTTTCTAATAAGAAACGTAACGCTGTCAAAAGTTCATGGATATCCTTCGCATTTGGAATGGTTGTTCAGCTCAAGTAAATTAAGTGATAATGAGGAAGAAAAGCGAACTGTATGCGAATCCGAAGAATGCAAGAAAATGGGTATTTGCATTTCATTAAACAACTAGGCTCGACTGCTCTAAAAATTCAAATCGTCAATCGTTATCATTCGTCTTTATCACATTCCTTAGCTGATACGCTATTAGGAGCCATGAATAGATCCACAGATCCATGTGACGACTTTTACGAGTACGCGTGCGGAAAGTGGCCGGAGCAGAATCCCATTCCAGAAGGGTATCCCAAATGGAGTATGAGCATGATGCTTTTCGACAAGACTAATGAAGAAATAAAAGGTGATCGGCTCATCTACACGCTGCTATCTGTAAAGTTCAAAATTCGAGATTTGCTTAGCATATCTTAACATTATTATCTTAACATTATTAAGTTCTTCGCAGAGATTGTAACGGCCGAACCTACGGAGAACGAACTCAAAACGGTGAAGCTTGCGAAAAAGTGGTTCAAGGCTTGTATGGATACAGGTGAGTGCATCTGTACTAATTAAAATATAAAATAAAAAAATGTGCACATTTTATGTCGCATTCTACAACGTAATTATTCGCCAATGCTTACAGACGCGATGGAAAAGCAAGGAATCGACCCGCTGGTTTCTACCCTATCGCGTTTAGGTGGCTGGCCGATGATAATGGAGCCGGATAAATGGAACGAGCAGGAATACAGCTGGCAAAAAGTGGACGATCGATATATGCGTTTATTAGGAAGAAATGCCTTTTACGACGTGCGCGTACAAATAAATGATACAAATATAGTAGAGGTATTTATTGTGATACATTCAGTCAGCTAATTAGATTTGTTACAAAGAATACAATTAGACTTATTACGTCCAAATTAATTTCACACTCTTTTTGGTTTGAAAAAGAAGTACATCCATGGTAGATGCAATTTCTATAATTTTGTTCGTGTACGTACATATATCGTGTACATATTTTTCCAGTCGTATTCTTTACCGTTATTCGTTGTATGTTAAAATAATTTAAGTATAAAACATTTGCATCGATTTTCTATCAGTCATTCGATTCTTTTTCTTTAAATCTATATATCTAGATTGACCTGCCACATTTACCACCGGGTTCAGACCAATTGCGAGCTGTGATAAAACTTGCCATTGAAGCAGAAGAAACAGGAGACAGCAGAAGTGACGAGGACCCCAGTGACGAGGAAGAGCAAAGCAAAGAGCAGCCTGGAAGCGAAAACGAAGATCATTCTAAATTTGTTGATAATGATGACGATGATTTTGTAATCGTCATTATTGACGATAGTGAAAACGATGGTGATGATAACAATGACGATAATGATGGCAGTGGCGATTGCGATGACGATAACGACGACGACGACGACGACGACGATGACGATGACGATGACGATAATGATATAAACGAGAATGAAGATGTTAAGAAGGAAATAGGCAAGAAAAAAATCACCAACAAGATCGGTCATGGGAAAAATAAAAAAATACATGTTAGAAAGAGCGGCACTGAAATCATTAAGAAGCATGACAGTAAGACGAAAAGACAGAGAATAAGAAGAGGGACGATAACAGAAGTTGACGATAAACGCGCGCAGCGTTTTAGTCGTCGCGAGAAGGTACACGCACGAAAAGGTAAAAGAAACCACGTAAAAAAAATACATAGAAAAAAGACGAAGAAAATTTTGGACAATGGGGAAACGGTATTATACACAACGGCGATACCGCAAGTTAACACAGAAGAAACGAATGAAGATAATGAGAATGAAATAGAATTGTTACAACAGTACGCGAATTACATTTCGAAAGTCGCTCGTGTTATAGCCAAAGAGGAAGGTACTAAAATTTCAGAAGAACGTCTCAATGAAGATATTAAAGATATGATCGAGTTCCAATTGAAACTGATCCAGGTGAAGATCGTGCTATTGCTTCACTTTGCGAAACATAAGAACCGTTTACTAAGAACCGAGCAAAGAGAGATTTTTAACGATCTGAATAATTAACGTTCCAGATTTCTCCAGAGGTTACGTTGGAGTCGTTATCCAATCCCGTCAACATGCAAGTTACACTTGGAGGTTTTCAACAATGGTATAACGAAAAGAACCCTAAAACAGCTAACAGCAGGGTAAGTAATTTTTTTCAAACGATTAATTTAGTTCAATTTTTATAATACATTATTCTTGCAATTTTTGTGGTTGGATAAATATGATTAATGCAATGAAAAATGATACTATTCATGAAAAAATTTTTTATAATTACATAAATACAATAAAATATGTCCAAATATGTTTTCTTTCTCTTATACAACCTCTCTGTTCGTATATACAAGAAAAATAGTAAATAGTTTAAGAAAATGAGAAAAATTGCCCGTATATAATTATATATAAATATAATAATCGTATATAAAATATGATTATACAATATGATTATATATAGAATATTATGTATAGGGGAGACCGGAGCTATGTGTCCACACTTTACGCTTTTTTCAAGTTTACTAAAAAACTAATAAAGATATTTGGCTAAAATTTTAATCGTATAACCTTTCATCCTTACTATTAAAAAAAAACATAATTAGAATCGTTGATCTTTTAACATTTTAAAGAGGCGATTTTTTTAAGTGGACAAGTCAAGCGTAGACAGATAACCCCATATGCGGGGCTATCTGTCCACATAATAAAAAACACATTATTTATATTAATTTCTATACTTATATATATAGATTATTTATTATTAATATATAATATTGAAAAAACTGCCTAGTTGTTGGAGTCAGAGAAGTAGTAGGCACTTTGTGTAGATTTTTTGACAAGTTTCCTGCGTAGAGCTAACTTTTCTTTATATACGGTGGCATCAAACTGATTTTGAGTCCGTTGCAAAATCAATGTGATGAGTTTCTTTTGTCCCCTCAATTCTTTAATCTTTTTTTTATTTGGGGCCTTTACTTTATCCTCGACAACGTTTGAAACAGAAAATATTCAATAATTTAAGACAAACTCATATATTTAACTTGACGTGTATTTTTAAAATAAAAATTTGGTGATGATTCTTGAATCGCAGAATCAAGTAGTTGCTCGTAGGTCACTTTTTTACAGTAGCGAGTGAGAGCCCGAACATTTATTCATTTATTCCAAAGTCTAACGCTGTTTTTACGAAAAGATTCTCGCTCAATTTTTATCCTTTTAATCGCTCTAAATATAATTTTATTGGATATGTCTTATCCGTCTTAAGGAAAGTCTTTCTTTTGTAGTTACGCACCATTATCTATTTATAAAAGAACAATTCATCATTGAAGTGTGGACACATTGCCCCATCAAAAATAGGACAGATAGTCCCGACCACGTTTTTCAGTTTTTAACATGTTGCCATTTTAGATAATTCGGAATTAAGATTTGACGCTTCTCACACCTGATAACTATATATTAATTGATAATATTATGAATTACTTACTTTAATTTGAGTTAAACTACTGTCGCACAGCAAATTTTTCAACCGTCAAAAAATGTGAATAATTGTTTTCGCTTTTCTTTTAACGTATATAGCGTCTGCGAGAGGCATCGCAAGAAAACAAACAACATTTAAATATCTTACGTAGGGCATTTTTCGACTACTTGTTACAATGGTAAAGACATCTGTCTCTTAAAACTTGAGATAGCAGTACTGTGGACACATAGCCCCCGTAGACAGATAGCCCCGGTCTCCCCTAATCTGATCACAATTTTACTTTTTGTAAAAAAATTATAAAAATTTTTCTAATTATTTTTCTTATACATATAAAACAGAAATTATACAAAAGAAAGAAAACACATATTTTATATATTACACATATTTCATGTATAATTATATATAAAAAATTTTTCCCGGATCTAGATTGACTGGGTGAAAAAAATAAAGGCGTTGTTTGATGAGGCGAACGAGTCCGTGGATGACAATTTAAATCTAGACATTATTAAGCCAAGTTACATTACAAATCTTGTCTCCTTGCTGGATGAAACGTCGAGTCGAACAATCGGTAAGTTTCAAAAATGGAATAATAATAATACAAAACGTAATAGTCATTGGTACACACGCGCTCATAAGAAATATATTTCAGTGAATTATATACACTGGAATTTCATAAGCAGAATAATAAAGACTACCACGAGTGAAATGAGAGGGTTGTACGATTTCTGGGAGTCAGCTGCGAAGGGCACAAGGCCGAGGTTTGATATATTTTTAAACAAATAATTCTCCTTTATAATTTATTATTTATTGCTAAAGTATTACTAATTTAAAATCTGATTCAATTATATTAAAATGCAGCGATAGAATGTCTACTTGCATGGAATCAGCAGAGATAAAAGAAATTCTAGCGTACGAATTTGTAAGAAAATATATCTCCGATGATCTCCTCGAAACAGTAAGTTTCATTTTATTTGTCTTTTCCCCACAATCTTGTCTCTGTGCTGATAAATTTGCCCAAGTCGATTATTCACTTCTATATCATAGGCATCGAATTTACTCAGCGATATACAAAAGGCAGTCGAATACCTGATTAAAGAATCAGATTGGATGGATGACAAAGCTAAGAATTTTGCTTTAGCAAAAGTAAAGAATTTGAAAAAATTTATCGGATATCCGAAATGGTACAAAAATACCACGGTTATTCAAGAGTATTACGAAGGAGTGAGTTTTAAAAAATTATGATATTTAATATTAACTGCTATTACATGACGACCGCCTTATGTAAAATTATTCCATTAAAGCTTATTATCGGCTCGTCACATTATGAAAATACTCTTCGATACAACAAATTCGACAAATGGAAGAGTCTACGGAAGTTATCGAAAAATATTAACGAAGTCGAAGAAGAGTGAGATAGCAATTTATTATTTAATATATTTAACGAGTTAAATAATCTTTATACATATGACACACTTTACTAATTTAACAGAGAACTGAATTTAATAAAATTACAGACAAGTGTTAAATCCGGTTGAAGTGAATGCCTTTTACGCGTCCTTCTGGAATGCCATGTGTGCGTAATATGTTTTCTTGTTTAGTGAAATAACATACTTAAAAATTAATTTCATTACTGTAATTATTTACCTAAAAACTAATGTTTTCAACAGTTGTCACGGCAGCGGATTTTCAGACCCCATGGTTCTCTTACGATCGACCACGGTAAATTAATGATTTTGATTAAAACTCGACGTATAGTAAAATATGTAACCTAACCTACTAATTAAATGTATTATTTTATATTAAATCTCATGTTAATGACAAAAAATAAATCTTAATAGAATTTTTTCTAATAACTATTTTTCTATAGATTCGTTAATTTTGGTATTATTGGATTCATACTAGCTCACGAGGTTAATCACGGATTCGATAATGAAGGTACGTTAGGAAATAGCACTAGAATTAAGCTCTATGCTTACTTGCTATACTATAATGTAGCTACAGTTATTGTGATAATATAATGATTTATTATTTAACTTTGATGCTCTTTGAGAATATTTGATAAAAAAGAAAAATATAGAGAAATAATTTTTAGGACACTTGTACGATAAAAACGGTGAGCGCCTGGGATGGTTATCAGCAATGGCCGGCGAGTATTATAACAAAAGGCAGGATTGTTTCGTGGAGCAGTTTAATAAATATCCCATTGGTAAAAATACAAATACAAAAATAAAGGTATATTGCTCGCTGTATATTTTAATTATTTTTATTTCGCTGAAGATTTACTTGGTCGTTCATTTATTGATCACTGATCAAATCACTTTTATTTTACTGAAATTTTATTGGTCATTTTTTACTGACTGAAATTACAGGATTATGGCAAGCAGACGACGAGTGACAACATCGCGGACACTATGGGATTACAGGCGATATTTAAAGCTTATAAACGCAAGGAGGAAGAGAGCAAAACACCGGACGCCACGTTGCCGGGCATGGAAAATTTTACCAACGATCAACTGCTCTTTTTATCTTTTGCCAGTGTGAGTGTTACAGGCATTAAGGGAACTATAATTCAAGATTATGAACATAATGATTAATGATATTTTTGCGCTTTAATTAATTTATTTTTTAATAAATAAAAATGTTTACAGTTATGGTGCGAAGCGGTCGTCGACCCAAGTGAATTAACGGCTATAATGAACGCCATGACGGATGAGCATAGCGTTGCGCGACTGAGAATTATAGGCTCCGTATCAAATTCAGATGACTTCGCTAAAACTTTCAATTGCCCCGTTGGCAGTCCGATGAATCCCGAAAAGAAGTGCAATATCTGGAAATAATCCAAAAAAATCTTGCAAAGAATCTTTCATAGAAGTACTTACTCACAGAAATTATTCATGTATTGATAAATAAAATATAACGCATGTCTATAAACATTTCTCTCGACAATTCTCTAACTTCTGAATATTGTACCCAACTCAACCATGTGTGATTATTCGATCCTACCATAGGATAAAAATTAGTTAACAGTGGATATTCAGAATACAAAGCAAAATCCGATAATTATAAATAGCATTAGGATAAGTTTTTAATAACATCTAATTGTATTAAATTTAATTGTCTAAAATATGTGGTAAAAAAGGATTTATATTTTGAATATTATATCGATTTTCGTAAATTAACTTTACTTTTTCTGCTTTCCGCGTACATTATTATATATCGCTTATCATCCTAACAAGTTTATCATTTCTATTTTGTTCAGTTCGTCAATATTTAATTAAGCACAATGTATCAATGGAATATAAAAATTATCCGAAATAATATGAAGCGGAATTAGAATAAGATTATACATTTACAATGTGAAACTATTATATACGATCGTTTATTATTTCTAACATGAATTTTTTAAAGAAAATTCATAGAAGAGAGTTTTTTGCAAATGTAAATGGAGATTTGTATTTACAAAATAATGAGTATTTCGATATATATTTCTAAAAATTTGAACCTTTGCTCGGTTATGTTTACGATAGGGGAGACCGGGGCTAGTTGTCACACTTTTCAAATACTGATTTTCAAAAAAATGTTAACAATATTTTATAATATCGTATACTACTTTATAATGTAGCTACTTTCTTTAGGTGTAAGAAAAAAAATATTAGACTTGTATATATTTATACACAAAAAAGTTATTTCCGCGCAAATGTGACAACTTACCCCATACCCAGGGTTGGTTATCACATGACTCTGGATTGATTGTCATGTATCTTTCATATAGAGGAAACATACGACAAACAGTTCGGGTTTTAATATTTTATTAAAGTTAGTACCTGCTTTTGGTAAATTTAACTTAATAATATATTGCAGCATGAATTAAACAAAAAATTAATAATTTTCATAAACTTTGTAATATAATTCTCATAAACTTAATGTAAATGAAAAAATAATAATTCTCATAAACTTTGAATCCCATCTCATTTGAGACAACTTACCCTGAACGGTCATTTTGAACAAAGAAGATTATATTTATAAACTATGTTGCAATGACAGTTAACTAAATACAGGAAAAATCATCTAAAACTATAATATTTCTTATGACCAAAAAGAAATTACGACTAGTAATTCCAAAAACCAACGAAACAATAAAAATAGAGGCAAGAAAAATTTACTCACGACCTCCAATTTTTAAAAGGTGCTCGTAAATATCACATGCGATGTTTTTGAAACAAGCTATTTCGTACATCCGACTAACATGACAGGAACAACCTACACTATAAAGAAGAATATTCCACTCAATCTATTAAGTGAGATATAAACTTTGTGACAACTTACACGTGTCTAGCCGTCACTTCTAGCTCCGGTCTCTCCTATTATTATTTAACATAATTTGTTAATGTAACATAGGATTATTTGAATTATATATTCTTCTTCAGGAAATTCGGAAACATACATATCTTTGTTGTAAAATTCACTCAATATACGTGGGATAGAGAATCAAATAATAACCCGAAAAAGAATTTTTTATATATAATTATATATAAAATATGTCCATATACATAATATTTTCTTTTTCTTGTATGATATGTGTTTACATATGTTAGACAAATAAGAAGGAAACTTAAAAAATAATTAAAAGGATAATTTTTGCATTATTTTTTTTACAAAATGGTAAAATTTGAGGAAATGAGAAAAATTGCCCATAATCATATACATATAAATGTAATAATTGTATATACAATATAGTTATGTATTGTATATAGAATATTGTATAATCTAATCGTAATTTGAATTTTTGTAAAAAAAAATGCAAACGTAATTTTTTTATTATTTTCCCCTTCTTTATTATTTTTCTTATATACGAACAGAGATTATACATGAGAAAGAAAATATACATAGACTAAGACTGAATTTTTTTTTTATATTTTATATATAATTATATATAAAAAATTTTTTCTCTGGAATGTAGCAATAAGCAACAATCACATGTCCTTGTTGGAAGTCCGCTCGTTCAACAACGCGTAGGATAATTTATCAATAAGCGACCTTATTTGATTCTGATATCTCGTTTCACTGTTGCTTTTATTAGTTATCATTTATACATTTTGAAAAGTATTTCTCCGGCATATACTTAAAAATTTGAAATAGAAATCGTTAAGCAGTATTTTCTAATATAAATTAAAGTTTGAAAGAAGAAATACGCAAAAAATAATTTCTAACTAATAATCTCTTCCAAAGAAAGAGAGCGTGATGTGTGTGCGAGCTATCGCATAAATTATTTAAATCAACAGGACGAGAAAAATGTATCTCCGGCCTTCGGCTTATCAATTTCATATATTTGCATTCTAGAGTCTTTCCGCTCAAATAGTAACATATAAAAGAGTAAGCCGCCGACAAATAATTTCACATTGTAACAGAGAACGTCGCGAAACATTTACTGTACGACATCATTGAAATTTATATCGGCCGACAAATTATTTCTGACATGAGGCGACTCATTCTTCTGTACGTAACTTAAGTAACAATCGCTTTTAAGCATAATATTACCTAAGATATTAATTACAATCACATTAGTTATAATTATATAATTTGTATAATTATATAATCTCTTTGTAAGCACGCTGTTATTACGCTGGATATTAATTACTATTGCCATTAGGAGTTATAACTATATTCTTACTTTAATAACTTTAAGTTAATTAATAATTTGAACTGCAGCGCTTTAAGATATTCCTGCTTGTAAATTCGCCCCTCTCTTTTTGGATATCGAAAGACACTTCCATCTTCGTCTATTCTCTTACCCAATTATCTTGGCCAGAAAAGCAAAATCAACGTACACGTTTAATAATGCAGTTCGAAATTGAATATAATTGAGAAATAATTACAATACATTTATGTATATTTATATTCTTATGTCTCTTGATGATTCTTTAGAGGGTGAATCCAGAATGTTATACACAGTAATCATGCGCATAAACAGAAATATTTTAAGGCGTAATTTAAAATATAATAATATATAGAGGAAAGTGCCCTATTATGAGACAGGATCCTAATATGAGATATGTTAAGCTAAAAGGCCCTATATAGGCCCTATCTGTTGATCCCACCATGAAAAAACCCCGCCATCTCATATTAGGATCCTATCTCATAATAGGGCACTTTCCTCTATTAATTGTAATATTGCATATATTGCAATAATTGTAATATATTGCATATATATTACAATTATTATATATTACATATGTAATAATTATTATATACAATATACATATATTAATACTAATCGGTATATTTTTTCATCTTTGAAGCGCCTTTATCGGCACGTTTCTAATAAGAAACGTAACGCTGTCAAAAGTTCATGGATATCCTTCGCATTTGGAATGGTTGTTCAGCTCAAGTAAATTAAGTGATAATGAGGAAGAAAAGCGAACTGTATGCGAATCCGAAGAATGCAAGAAAATGGGTATTTGCATTTTATTAAACAACTACACTGAGAAAAAAATGTTCTGGATTTTAGTAAATATTAGTTTGCATACAACTGTAACTCCATTTATTAAAATAAAGAAAATTTTCCTTTTTATTAGTATATTTTTTCTCAGTGAATACACATATACTAATAAAAAGGAAAATTTTCTTTATTTTAGTAAATGGAGTCACAGTTGTATGCAAACTAATATTTACTAAAATCCAGAACATTTTTTTCTTAGTGTAGACTCGACTGCTCTAAAAATTCAAATCGTCAATCGTTATCATTCGTCTTTTTAACATTTCTTAGCTGATACGCTATTAGGAGCCATGAATAGATCCGCAGATCCATGTGACGACTTTTACGAGTACGCGTGCGGAAAGTGGCCGGAGCAGAATCCCATTCCAAAAGGACATTACGAATGGAGTATGTCCACGATGCTTATTGACAAGACTAATGAAGAAGTAAAAGGTGATCAGCTCATCTACACGTTGCTATCTGTAAAATTCAAAATTCGAGATTTGCTTAGCACATCTTAACATTATTAAGTTCTTCGCAGAGATTGTAACGGCCGAACCTACGGAGAACGAACTCAAAACGGTGAAGCTTGCGAAAAAGTGGTTCAAGGCTTGCATTGATACAGGTGAGTGCATCTGTACTAATTAAAATATAAAATAAAAAAATGTGCACATTTTATGTCGCATTCTACAACGTAATTATTCGCCAATGCTTACAGACGCGATGGAAAAGCAAGGAATCGACCCGCTGGTTTCTACCCTATCGCGTTTAGGTGGCTGGCCGATGATAATGGAGCCGAATAAATGGAACGAGCAGGAGTATAGCTGGCAAAAAGTGGACAATCGATATATGCGTTTATTAGGAAGAAATGCCTTTTACGACGTGCGCGTACAAATAAATGATACAAATGTAGTAGAGGTACTTATTGTGATACATTCAGTCAGCTAATTAGATTTGTTACAAAGAATACAATTAGACTTATTACGTCTGAATTAATTTCACGCTCTTTTTGGTTTGAAAAAGAAGTACATCCATGGCAGATGCAATTTCTATAATTTTGTTCGTGTACGTACATATATCGTATACATATTTTTCTAGTTGTATTCTTTACCGTTAGTCAATGTATGTTAAAATAATTTAAGTATAAAACATTTGCATCGATTTTCTATCAGTCATTCGATTCTTTTTCTTTAAATCTATATATCTAGATTGACCTGCCACATTTACCACCGGGTTCAGACCAATTGCGAGCTGTGATAAAACTTGCCATTGAAGCAGAAGAAACAGGAGACAGCAGAAGTGACGAGGACCCCAGTGACGAGGAAGAGCAAAGCAAAGAGCAGCCTGGAAGCGAAAACGAAGATCATTCTAAATTCGTTGATAATAATGACGATGATTTTGTAATCGTCATTATTGACGATAGTGAAAACGATGGTGATGATAACAATGACGATAATGATGGCAGTGGCGATTGCGATGACGATAACGACGACGACGACGACGACGACGACGACGACGACGATAACGATGATGATATAAACGAGAATGAAGATGTTAAGAAGGAAATAGGCAAGAAAAAAATCACCAACAAGATCGGTCATGGGAAAAATAAAAAAATACATGTTAGAAAGAGCGGCACTGAAATCATTAAGAAGCATGACAGTAAGACGAAAAGACAGAGAATAAGAAGAGGGACGATAACAGAAGTTGACGATAAACGCGCGCAGCGTTTTAGTCGTCGCGAGACGATACATGCACGAAAAGGTAAAAGAAACCACGTAAAAAAAGTACATAGAAAAAAGACGAAGAAAATTTTGGACAATGGGGAAACGGTATACACAACGGCGATACCGCAAGTTAACACAGAAGAAACGAATGAAGATAATGAGAATGAAATAGAATTGTTACAACAGTACGCGAATTACATTTCGAAAGTGGCTCGTGTTATAGCCAAAGAGGAAGGTACTAAAATTTCAGAAGAACGTCTCAATGAAGATATTAAAGATATGATCGAGTTCCAATTGAAACTGATCCAGGTGAAGATCGTGCTATTGCTTCACTTTGCGAAACATAAGAACCGAGCAAAGAGAGACTTTTAACGATCTGAATAATTAACGTTCCAGATTTCTCCAGAGGATACGTTGGAGTCGTTATTCAATCCCGTCAACATGGAAGTTACACTTGGAGGTTTTCAACAATGGTATAACGAAAAGAACCCTAAAACAGCTAACAGCAGGGTAAGTAATTTTTTTCAAACGATTAATTTAGTTCGATTTTTATAATACATTATTCTTGCGATTTTTGTGGTTGGATAAATATGATTAATGCAATGAAAAATGATACTGTTCATGAAAAAAATTTTTATAATTACATAAATACAATAAAATATGTCCAAATATGTTTTCTTTCTCTTATACAACCTCTCTGTCCGTATACCTATACAAGAAAAATAATATAAGAAGAAGAATTTAAAAATACTTAAACAAATAACTTTTGTATTTTTTTTTTACAAAAAAGTATATTTCAATTTGAGAAAATGAGAAAAATTGCCCGTACATAATTATATATAAATATAATAATCGTATATAAAATATGATTATACAATATAATTATATATAGAATATTTTGTATAATCTAATCACAATTTTACTTTTTGTAAAAAAATAATGCAAAAGTTTTTCTAATTATTTTTCTTATACATATAAAACAGAAATTATACAAAAGAAAGAAAATACATATTTTATATATTACACATATTTCATGTATAATTATATATAAAAAATTTTTCCGGATGTAGATTGACTGGGTAAAGAAAATAAAGGCGTTGTTTGATGAGGCAAACGAGTCCGTGGATGACAATTTAAATCTAGACATTATTCAGCCAAGTTACATTGCAAACCTTGTCTCCTTGCTGGATGAAACGTCGAGTCGGACAATCGGTAAGTTTCAAAAATGGAATGATAATAATACAAAACGTAATAGTCATTGGTACACACGCGCTCATAAGAAATACGTTTCAGTGAATTATATACACTGGAATTTCATAAGCAGAATAATAAAGACTACCACGAGTGAAATGAGAGCGTTGTACGATTTCTGGGAGACAGCTGCGAAGGACACAAAGCCGAGGTTTGATATATTTTTAAATAAATAATTTTCCTATATATTATAATTTATTATTTATTGCTAAAGTATTACTAATGTAAAATCTGATTCAATTATATTAAAATGCAGCGATAGAATGTCTACTTGCATGGAATCAGCAGAGATAAAAGAAATTCTAGCGTACGAATTTGTAAGAAAATATTTCTCCGATGATCTCATCGAAACAGTAAGTTACATTTTATTTGTCTTTTACCCACAATCTTGTCTCTGTGCTGATAAATTTGCCCAAGTCGATTATTCACTTCTATATTATAGACATCAAATTTACTCAACGATGTACAAAAGGAAGTCGAATACCTGATTAAAGAATCAGATTGGATGGATGACAAAGCTAAGGATTTTGCTTTAGCAAAAGTAAAGAATTTGAAAAAATTTATTGGATATCCAAAATGGTACAAAAATACCACGGTTATTCAAGAGTATTACGAAGGAGTGAGTTTTCAAAAATTGTAATATTTAATATTAACTGCTATTACATGACAACCGCCTTATGTAAAATTATTCCATTAAGCTCATTATCGGCTCGTCACATTATGAAAATACTCTTCGTTACAACAAATTCGACAAATGGAAGAGTCTACGGAAGTTATCGAAAAATATTAACGAAATCGAAGAAGAGTGAGATAGCAATTTATTATTTAATATATTTAACGAGTTAAATAATCTTTATACATATGACACACTTTACTAATTTAACAGAGAACTGAATTTAATGAAATTACAGACAAGTGTTAAATCCGGTTGAAGTGAATGCCTTTTACATACCCTTGAGGAATGCCATGTGTACGTAATATATTTTCTTGTTTAGTGAAATAACATACTTAAAATTTAATTTTATTACTGTAATTATTTACCTAAAAACTAATGTTTTCAACAGTTGTCATGGCAGCGGATTTACAGAGCCCATGGTTCTCTTACGATCGACCACGGTAAATTAATGATTCTGATTAAAACTCGACGTATAGTAAAATATGTATTAATTAAAGTTATTATTATTTTATATATTAAATCTCATGTTAATGTCAAAAAATAAATCTTAATAGAATTTTTTCTAATAACTATTTTTCTATAGATCCGTTAATTTTGGTATGATTGGATTCGTCATAGCTCACGAGGTTAATCACGGATTCGATAATGAAGGTACGTTAGAAAATAACACTGCTATTAAGCTCTATATGCTTACTTGTTATACTATAATGTTTACAGTTATTGTGATAATACAAATGATTTATTATTTAACTTTGACGCTCTTTGAGAATATTTGATCAAAAAGAAAAATATAGAGAAATAATTTTTAGGATACTTGTACGATAAAAACGGTGAGCGCCTGGGATGGTTATCAGCAATGGCCGGCGAGTATTATAACAAAAGGCAGGATTGTTTCGTGGAGCAGTTTAATAAATATCCCATTGATAAAAATACAAATAAAAAAATAAAGGTATATTGCTCGCTGTATATTTTAATTATCTTTATTTCACTGAAGATTTATTTGGTCGTTCATTTATTGGTCACTTATCAAATTATTTTTATTTTACTGAAGTTTTATCGGTCATTTTTTACTGACTGAAATTACAGGATTATGGCAAGACGACGACGGGCGACAACATCGCGGACACAATGGGATTACAGACGATATTTAAAGTTTATGAACGGAAGGAGAAGGAGAGCAATACACCGGACGCCACGTTGCCGGGCATGGAAGATTTTACCAACAATCAACTGTTCTTTTTATCTTTTGCCAGTGTGAGTGTTTCAGGCATTAAGAAAATTATAATTCAAAATTACGAACATAATAATTAATAATATTTTTGCAGTTTAATTAATTTATTTTTTTAATAAATATAAAAATGTTTACAGTTATGGTGCGAGGCGGTCGTCGACCCAAGTCTATTAATACTTCTCGCCAAGGCAGATCCAGAACATAGCGTTGGGCGATTGAGAATTATAGGCTCCGTATCAAATTCGGATGACTTCGCTACAACTTTTAATTGCCCCGTTGGCAGTCCGATGAATCCCGAAAAGAAGTGCAATATCTGGAAATGATTCAAAAGAATCTTGCAGAGAATCTTTCGTAGAAGTACTCACAGAAATTAATCATGTATTGATGAATAAAATATAACGCATATGTCTATATAAACATTTCTTTTGACAATTTCCTAACTTCTGAATATTGTACCCGACTCAATCTACGTATGATTAATTGATCTACTATAGGATAAAAATTAATTAACAACAGATATTAAGAATACGAAGCGAAATCCGATAAATATATATATATATAGCATTAGGATAAGTTTTTAATAACATCTGATTGCATGCTAAATATAATTATTTAAAATGTGATCAGAAAAAGAATATAGAGGAAAGTCCCCTATTATGAGATAGGCTCTTAATATGCGATAGCGAGGTTTCTGCTAAACTAATAGGTTCTATCTATTAGTTCCATCGTGAACTTATTGCCCTTAGAGTAAAACCTATTTAGTGGAGAATTCATTATTCGATCGTGCGTGCACTCGTTGCGGACATTTCTCAATTATTCCCATAGACTTCCGGCAATCACGCAAAATAGATGTGGTATCTCATATTAGGGGACTTTCTCTATATTTTGAATATCATATCGATTTTCATAAATTGACTTTACTCTTTCTGCTTTTCGCGTACATTACTATATTTCGGTTATTGCCCTAACAAGTTCATTTTATTTTTATTTCGTTCAGTTCGTCAATATTTAATTAAGCACAATGCATCAATGGAATATAAAAATTATCCGAAATAATATGAAGCGGAATTAAAATCAGATTATACATTTACAATGTAAAACTATTACAATCATTTATTATTTCCAACTTAAATTTTTTAAAGAAAATTCGTAGAAGAGTTTTTCGCAAATGTAAGTGGAGATTTGTATTTACAAAATAATAAGTATTTTAATATTATATATTTCTAAAAATTCAAACCTCTGCTCGGTTATGTTTGCGACACATCTTTTATAAGCGTGATTAATAAACATGAAAGAAATTTTAGAGTATTATAATAATCTTATTCATATAATGGGTAACACACAATTCTGCAAACAACTTATCTTCACAGTTTTACAATTTATTTAAATTGCATTACGTGATACAATAATCATGAAACGACGGATGTTCTGAAACCTTGTTGTAACTACATTGATTAAATAGATACACAAAATTCCGTTGACCACGATAACAATTATGCTTCCAATTAAATTCATCTCTAATAGATAAATGATAAATCACTGGAACTACATTGTTACTGGACGAGGTCATAAATATATTTTTTAGAAAAACGTATTAAAGAAAACATCTTTGTGACAAGTTCATTTATATAATACGTAAAATCGTTTACAATATCTATAAATAAAATAACTTAGTCCAAATAACTTTTAAACATTTATTTGGCATTTAAACCCAATCGCTATTTACATTTATGGTTATTCTTTATTTATAATTTCCAATTTTTCGAAAAAAGGGCACTTCTTGGAGATCTACTACATTTGTCCATTATTCGTGCATTACTTTCCAAGTTAATAAAAACTTGTGCGAGAAAAAAAGAGAAAATTGTGAAAATTGATGTACTTGAGTTTGAGATACAGCATTGATATCGGTTATCACAAGTACCGCTTAATTAATATAAATCAGAAAGACAAAAGTTGCCTTTCCGGCCTTCGGCTCTATCAATTTGATATGATTGCGTTGCAGGATACTTCCTGCAAATATATAGGGATGTATAAAAGTATGCTGTGCAACAAATAATTTTACATTGCAGCGACAGAGAACGTAAGAATATATTTACCACATAACACAACTAAAATTTATATCAGCCTCAGACTGTTTTGCGACAATGAGATGGTTCATCCTTCTGTAAGTAACTTATAATAATCTTTTTCTTTTTTAATACGGTATTAATAATAAGCAAATCGGATACCCCTAACTTAAAAAAAAAAATAATTCGCCTTGATTGATTGTAACTCAGGAAAGGTAAAGCCTAAACGATTCATATTTACATGACATTTCTTTCCTGTTTCGAATTTTAGATTTACTTTCTGACAAATACTGACATTAATTAAGAATTATTCTTTATACATTATATTTATTTTTTGCTTATTATTTTCATATACTTTGTTACTTCTATAATACATTATACTTATTTCATTTTGAATCGCACTTTTCAGCGCCTTTATTGACGTGCTTCTAGTAAAAAATGCCACACCATCGAAAAATCTGGGATATCCTTCACGTTTGGATTGGTTATTTGGCGTAAATAATGAACCAGATGAAAATAAGGAAGAAAATAAGGAAAAAGAAAAGAAAGATGACAAGCCGACTGTATGCCAATCTCAGGAGTGCAAAAAAATTGGTATTTATTAAACGGCAATAGATATATAGCTGTATTTTAATTAACACCTAATCTGAAAATTTAAATCAATATTTATTTATTGTCTTTTCCTTGTTTCTATCTCTTCTTCCAGCTCGGATAATATCGGAGAGCATGGACAAATCTGCGGATCCGTGCGACGATTTCTATGAATACGCTTGTGGAAAATGGCCAGAACATAATCCTATCCCAAATGGGTTGGAATCCTGGAGTATGTTTAAAAGAGCGCAAATAAATGCCCAGAGGCAAATAAAAGGTAAACACCAAATCAGCCTGAACTTTTATTTCAAACTTATGTGTAATGATATTAAAAAAATGAAAATTAAATAATATTTTGTAGAAATTCTTGACGAGGGTCCCAAGAAAAGCGATCTTTTGGCGGTAAAGCTCGCTAAGAAGTGGTATGCGGTGTGTATGAATACAGGTAAGCGCGAATGGCTCTCGAATCACTAAAACGCTGTACGAAAATTCTAATATTTATTACTATTATACATAATCGCGTTCTACAATATGATTTCTGATTCACGAAATGCTTCCAGATGCAATGGAGTGGGATGGGCTCGAGCCGCTCGTCTTTACCTTATCGCGAATAGGCGGATGGCCATTGATAATGGAACAGGACGAATGGAACGAGCAGGAGTACAGCTGGCAAAAAGTGGATGATCAATATGTGCGCTTGACAGGAAGAAATGCTTTTCACGACGTGAGAGTGAACATCGATTATGATTCGAACGAGACTCGGAAAGTAGTATATGTATGTAGCTTATCACGACATAAGCTTCTTGTTAAGATTATCATTATGCCTGCATTAACATTACTCAAATCTGAATCCAAAAGCGTGTTTGCGATGCAATTGGCGTCTCTATAATGTTATTATACACATATACACCATTTGTATCTCATAGTATTATCAATACGTGGACGTAAATTTATATTCAAAACATTCGTCTTAATTTTTCACTATCAATTTTTCTTTAACTTAAGTACTTGTTGCTAGATTGATATTCCGGATCTACCTACGGGTTCAAATAGACTTTGGAGTGAAACCGACAGCGAAGAGGAAGAAGACAAAAGTGACGAGGACGCCAGCGGCGAACAGAAAGATAGCCAAGAACCTGGAAGCAAAGAAAAAAACGATGACAAAAGCGGTAATAATAGAAACGATGAAAATGATAATGATAATAACGATGAAAGTGATAACAATGATGACAATAAAGATAATGATAATAATGGCGAAGAAAATAACGATAACGATACAAACGAACAGAATGACGATGATAATGCGAAGAAAAAAGTTAGTACAAAAAGAACTGGCAAGTTAGCAAAAAACAAAAAATTGGGACATAGTAGAAAGATGAAGAGTAATACCCACTCCAAGAAGAACAAGAATCATAAGACGAAAAAAGAAAGAATAAAAAGACAGGCAATACCAACAAATATTCGCGAAAAATTACGCGTGTGGAAGACCGAAAAAAATCATGTAAAGCAAGAACGTATAAAGAGACCGAAAGAAACTTTAAAGGCGACAACACCGCAGGATAACACAAAAGAAATGATCGACGAAGATAACGATGTGAAAAAATACGCTAATTACATCTCGAAAGTAGCTCGCGCTATAGCTAAAACAAGAGGCGTAGAAGTCTTAGAGGAACATATGGATAAAGATATTCAGGACATGATCGAATTTCAAGTGAGACTAGTCGAGGTAAGTGCAATCTACTTTGCAAGCAATGAAAAGAGAAGAGTGTATAATAGCCTGAATAATAATATATTTTAGATTACTGCAGGAGCAGATGTTATGAGATACAGAGATGTTGAGAGTATGACGCTCAATGATTTTCAGAAATGGTATGATGAAAAGAAACCTAAAACTCCCAACAGCGCAGTAAGTAGCGTTCCTTAATTGACAAATATAATCTGTTAAATTATATCTCCCTGAATAACTAAGCTTGATTAACGCAACACAGATTAACTGGGTGTACAAAATTGGGGAATTATTTGATGAGGCCCACGTGCAAATAGGTGATGATTTAACTGTAGGAATTAGTCAACAAAATTACTTCAAGGATCTTGTTGCTTTGCTGGATAAAACATCAAGTCGAACGATCGGTAAATTTTAAAAGAAATACAGCGATAATAAGGAAATATCGTCGATGGACGTGCTCAATCGAGATATGTTTCAGTGAACTATATACATTGGAACTTCTTGAGTAAAATAATAAAAACTACCACAAGTGAAATGAGAAAATTATACTATGCATGGGAAGGAAAAGAGGAGAATGATGATAAAGAGGTTCTCGGAATTTCCTTGAGGTATGATACAAGCTTTTACATCTTTAGAAATTGTTTCTTACATGATTATCAGCGTAACCATTTGCTCTTTAAGTCGCTATATAGAAATATAATTTGTTTTTAGTACCTTCTATTTTTATGTCACATTATTTATTCTTAATATAATCTTAACGCGTGAATCAAAATTGAGTTCGTTCTAAATTATACTGATATCAATTTAATCATAAATCGTTTTCATAGATCGCGCAAATGCACACGCGAAGTAGCCGAGATGAGAATCATTCTGGCGTACGAATATGTCAGGAACCATTTCTCAGATAAAATCACGAAAACCGTAAATACTTTGTGTTGATAATTGAAAGTTTTATTTTATCTGACGTTTATAACAATATATATTCTGACTATGGATCTATTTTATATTGCTAAACTGGCTGTACTAGTTCAGAGTTTATCTTTTTCCTTCCAATGTGAAGTAAAAAAGTTAAACTCTGAACTATTGCAACCAGTTCAGCAATAGAAAATAGACTACCATATCTTTATTCAATCGTATCATTTATTCCTACTGCAGGCATCGGACATGGTGGACGATATGCAAAAAGAAGTCGAGTATCAAATTAAAGAATCAAATTGGATGGATGAGGATACTAAGGATTTTGTTTTAGCAAAATTAGTGAATCTAGACAAATTTATCGGGTATCCAGATTGGTTTAAGAATAACACTAAGGTTAAACAATATTTTCAAGGAGTAAGTTTTTCAAAATGTATTAATTACCACTACATAGTGACTGTCTTACTTAATTATTCTGTTCTGTTAAAGCTCGTTATCGGCAAATCGTATTACGAAAATATACTCAGTTATGATAGATACAGCAAGTGGAAAAGCCTTCGAGAATTATTGTTAGAAGACGAAGATGCTGATGACATGTAAGATAACGCATTTGTATTTGTTCCAGTGTAATTACAGCTTTATTCTTTAATTTGCAAAGCAAATTCATATAATAAATTCCGTGTTACAGAATGATGATAAACCCCACAACGGTAAATGCTTATTTCTCCCCGGGTGATAATTCCATAGGTTCATAATATTTCTTTTTAGTGGAATTAAATATATAATATAATTTACAACTATATTCACGTTTATTGACATTAATCTCTTTTTCGATTATAGCTATCTCGGCAGCGGATTTCCAGAGCCCATTATTTGCTTATGGTCGACCACAGTAAGTGAACAATTTTGAAAAATTAAAATTATTAACGTGACTATAACGATAAGTACAAATAAGCTTACATCATTTCTAAGAATTTTATATATTTTTAATAAAATTTTTTTAATTACCCTTTATTCCAGAGTTATTAATTATGGTATTATTGGAATGATCATGGGTCACGAAGTTAATCACGGATTTGATGACAGTGGTAACGTTGTGAAGTAAAATTTGCTATTAGATCGTTTACTTGATTAAATTACAGTACTTTATTGGTACAATAATATAATGATATCTATCAGCTTATTCTAAAATCCATCTCAAAAGCTCTTTGAAAATATTTAACAAGTATGACTAGACAAGCAGGGAATAATTAATATTAAATTTTTAGGACACTTATATGATAAGAACGGAAATGCCGTGGAATGGTTATCCGCAATGGCCGAAGCATATGGCAAGAGGGCAGAATGTTTTGTCGAGCAATTTAATAATTATTCCATTGACAAAGCATCGAATTACACAATAGAGGTGCGTTATCTATTCTACATTTAATTACTGTTTAATTTACACTAAGGTTATTTTTTCGACGTGCGTTTTAAAAATATTTGATCATACTTATTCAAAATTGTCAACAATTGCAGAACTATGGCAATCAGACTGCTGGAGAGAATATCGCGGATACAATGGGATTAGAGGCAGCGTTTAAAGCGTATCAAAGGAGACAAAGAGAATGCGGGAAATCGGACTGTTTTGCCACTGTATTGCCTGGTCTTGAGGATCTCACTAACGATCAACTTTTCTTTTTATCCTTTGCTAATGTAAGTATCGTGAATTCAATTGGTAAATTCAAAGGTGTAATAATTAAATTTTAGGAATAATTATGTGCGTTAATATATGAAATTGCGGTAACGCTTGCAGTTGTGCTGCGAAGCTGCAAAAATGAATAGTACCATAAATAAAGCTAAGCGTGACCCACATAGCCCCGGACGGTTGAGAATTATAGGAAGCGTTTCAAATTCACAAGATTTCGCTGAAGCTTACAATTGCCCGGTCGGCAGTGCAATGAATCCCGAAAAGAAATGCCACATCTGGAAGTGAATAATTCACACGAATATTATATATTAAACTTACCAATGCTTTAAAAAAATGTATAATTAATGACAAAAGTTGTCTATTGACACATATTGATGAATAAAAAAAAGCATAAATAAAGAGCTCGTTCATTTTTTCCATCACAGGTTTGAAGTGCTCATCATAATCTCATCATATAAAGATAACAGTTAATTATATTTTTGCTTCAGTTATATGTAAGTAATAATGTGTATAGTTATGGTGCAAAGCGATTGACTCAAGTCAGTTAACAGAACTCGACAAGAACGATAAGCATAGTATTTGGTGACTGAGAGCTAATTTCTGTATTAAATTCGGATGTCTTCGATACCACTTGTTGAATAATTGCCCGATTGGCAATTCGGGAAATCTCGAAGAGAAGTGCAATATTTGAAAATGACTCAACTGAATCTTGCGAAGCAATTTCACAAAATTTCTGCAAGAAATATCTTGCAGAAGTCATTTATCTAAATGTATCAATAAATAAAATAACGTATTGTAATGCAAATCTATAATCGTCTCTTCTCTCTCTAACGATTCTCTAACTTCTAAATATTCTATCTCAATTTGTGTGCGATTATTTGGTTCATTGAAGATAAAATAGCAGATATTTAAGAATGTTTACCGAATTCCGATATGTATTGCGTTAGGACAAGTTTTAGTAATATTCGATTGTGCTAGAATTTATTCGTCTAAAACGTAATCAGACGAAACGAAGTAATACTTTGGATATTATATCAATTTTTGAAAATTATCTTTATTTTTTTTGCTTCTCATGTACACTATTATATTTTTGTTACATCCTAATAAGTTTATTGCTTTTATTTAATTGATCAATATTGGGTTAAATACGGTGCATTATTTGAATAATGTAAAAATCGTTCAAAATAGTATTAATCGAAATTATGTACAGAATTAAATTACACATTTACAATATGCAGTGACCGACAAAAATGAAAATAACCAAAGATTACTGTCAGAGAAATTCAAGAAAATACTCATCTGAATGTTTCTGACCGTACTATATATATACGTAGACTTACAATTAGTAAAGCAAATTTACACGGCCGGTTCGCGCGTAATAAACGACTTTTTAACAGAGCTTAATAAGAAAAATTCTTTGCAATTTGCTCGGAAGTTTGCAAATATGTCACTGAACTTCTATGTAAAAAAAATTCCATGGACAAATGAAAGCAAATTCAAATTATTTAGACAAAAGAAGCTGATTAGAGTCTGGAGAAAGCACGGAGAGGAACTTCAAGATCATCATATTCGGAAAACTGTGTACACTGAGAAACCCATTTAGTTGAATCAACTAAATCTTTTGGTTGGAAAATTTTTTGTTATGTGAACTAAATTTTTTGTTATATTAACTAAAGAATTTTGTTTGCTCATATCCAACCAAAGAATCCTTGGTTTTCCAACCAAAATTTTCCAACCAAAAGATTTAGTTGATTCAACTAAAATAGGTTTCTCAGTGTAAAATGGAGAGTGCCTGGTGGAGAAAATATTATGGTCTAGGGATGTTTACTATAGACAGGAATAAAAAATCTTGCAAAAATTGATGGAAATATGACAGCATATCTGCATTGACATAATTTGAAAATTTGGAGTAGTCTTCCTCTGCTGAGGTTCTAGTTAAAATATAATTGTATTTTCAAGCGAGATAACGATCCAAAACACACAATAAAAGAAGTCAAGCATTTTCTCGTTCCTGCAAAATCGGACAGCTCAAATAGCCTCTGCAGTCTCCAGATTTGAACTCGATCAAAAATCTGTGGGCGATCCTGGATAATAGTGTTGATGCAGAATAACCAATATATAGGGGAGAGTTGGATATTACCGCGCGGTTGACAATTCCGTGCCACTGTTTAACTCAATAACTATTTGTATTACGCGCCTACAATGATCTTAATATCATAGACTAACACGGAATACCCCCCGCGAATACGCTGTCAGTTCGTTCCGGCCGTCCATGTAAAGACACTGCGCTCTGCAAGATTTTCTGCTTATTCACTGTAATTTTGCTGGTAGTAATGATAAAAATTATATTTCCCATTATAAAGCTATTCAGTAGATAAGTAGACAAATAAAATTAGAATTGCATTGTTACTGTTAACGAAATGATAAATATCCTTTTCGAGAAAAGCAAAAAACATTATTTAAATATATTTTTTACACTCTTATATAATATAATCACTTATAATACCTGTAAATAAAATAACTTAACCATAAGAAGCTGTTAAAAAGCTACTCGGCACTTATATCACCCGTTTTTATCATTATTCTTTACATATCGTTTCTGAATTCAAAGAAAAAGGGCTTATTCTTAGAGATCTACTATTCAAAAGTCGTGTTTTATTTTTCAATATTAATAAAAGTTTACGCGAGAAAAAATCAGGAAATTGTTTAAATTAATATGTGGGTTTCAGATACGGCATTGATATCCGTTATCACAAGTACCGCATAATAAATATAAATCAAAAAGACAAAAGTTGCCTTTCCGGCCTTCGGCTCTATCAATTTGATATGATTGCGTTGCAGGATCCTTCCTGCAAATAGGGATGTATAAAAGTATGCTGTGCAACAAATAATTTTACATTGCAGCGACAGAGAACGTAAGAATATATTTACCACATAGCACAACTAAAATTTATATCAACCTCAGATTGTTTTGCGACAATGAGATGGTTCATCCTTCTGTAAGTAACTTATAATAATCTTTTTCTTTTTAATACGGTATCAATAATAAGCAAATCAGATACCTCTAACTTTCTTTAAAAGAAACTAATTCGCCTTGATTGATTGTAATTCAGGAAAGGTAAAGCCTAAACGATTCATATTTGCATGACATTTCTTTCCTGTTTCGAATTCTAAATTTACTTTCTGACAAATACTGAAATTAATTAAGAATTATTCTTTATACATTATATTTATTTTTTGCTTATTATTTTCATACACTTTGTTACTTCTATAATACATTATACTTATTTCATTTTGAATTGCACTTTTCAGCGCCTTTATTGGCGTGCTTCTAGTAAAAAATGCCACACCATCGAAAAATCTGGGATATCCTTCACGTTTGGATTGGTTATTTGGCGTAAATAATGAACCGGATAAAAATAAGGAAGAAAATAAGGAAAAAGAAAAGAAAGATGACAAGCCGACTGAATGCCAATCTCAGGAGTGCAAAAAAATAGGTATTTATTAAACGGCAATAGATATATAGCTGTATTTTAATTAACACCTAATCTGAAAATTTAAATCAATATTTATTCATTGTCTTTTCTTTGTTTCTATCTCTTCTTCCAGCTCGGATAATATCGGAGAGCATGGACAAATCTGCGGATCCGTGCGACGATTTCTATGAATACGCTTGTGGAAAATGGCCAGAACATAATCCTATCCCAAATGAGTTGCAATCCTGGAGTATGTTCGAAAGAGCGCAAATAAACGTCCAGAGGCAAATAAAAGGTAAACGCCAAATCACCCTGAACTTTAATTTCAAACTTATGTGTAATGATATTAAAAAAATGAAAATTAAATAATATTTTGTAGAAATTCTTGACGAGGGTCCCAAGAAAAGCGATCTTTTGGCGGTGAAGCTCGCTAAGAAGTGGTATGCGGTGTGTATGAATACAGGTAAGCGCGAATGGCTCTCGAATCACTAAAACGCTGTGCGAAAATTCTAATATTTATTACTATTATACATAATTGCGTTCTACAATATGATTTCTGATTCACGAAATGCTTCCAGATGCAATGGAGAGGGATGGGCTCGAGCCGCTCGTCTTTACCTTATCGCGGATAGGCGGCTGGCCATTGATAATGGAACAGGACGAATGGAACGAGCAGGAGTACAGCTGGCAAAAAGTGGATGATCAATATGTGCGCCTGACAGGAAGAAATGCTTTTCACGACGTGAGCGTGAACATCGATTATGATTCGAACGAGACTTGGAAAGTAGTATATGTATGTAGCTTATCACGACATAAGCTTCTTGTTAAGATTATCATTATGCCTGCATTACTCAAATCCAAAAGCGTGTTTACGATGTAATTGACGTCTCTATAATGTTATTATACACATATACACCATTTGCATGTATCTCATAGTATTATCGAGCGCTTATATTCTACGTCGCTCTTTGCATTATACGTGGACGTACATTTATATTCAAAACATTCGTCTTAATTTTTTACTATCAATTTTTCTTTAGCTTAAGTACTTGTTGCTAGATCGATATTCCAGATCTACCTACGGGTTCAAATAGACTTTGGAATAAAACCAACAGCGAAGAGGAAGAAGACAAAAGCGACGAGAATGCCAGCGACGAGCAGAAAGATAGTCAAGAACGTGGAAGCAAAGAAAAAAACGATGACAAAAGTGGTAATAATAAAAACGATGAAAATGAAGATGATAATAACGATAACGATGAAAGTGATAACAACGATGACGATAAAGATAATGATAATAATGACGAAGAAAATAACGATATCGACACAAACGAACAGAATGACGATGATAATCCGAAGAAAAAAGTTAGTACGAAAAAGACTGGCAAGTTAGCAAAAAACAAAAAATTGGGACATAGTAGAAAGATGAAGACTAGTACCCACTCCAAGAACAACCATCATAAGACGAAAAAAGAAGGGATAAAAAAACGGGCAATACCGACAAATATTCGTGAGAAATTACGCTTGTGGAAAACCGAAAAAAATCACGTAAAGCAAGAACGTATAAAGAGACCGAAAGAAACTTTAAAGGCGACAACACCGCAGGATAACACAAAAGAAATGATCGACGAAGATAACAATCTGAAAAAATACGCTAATTACATCTCGAAAGTAGCTCGCGCTATAGCTAAAACAAGAGGCGTCGAAGTCTCAGAGGAACATATGGATAAAGATATTCAAGACATGATCGAATTTCAAGTGAAACTAGTCGAGGTAAGTGTAATCTACTTTACAGGCAATGAAAAGAGAAGAGTGTATAATAGCCTGAATAATAATATATTTTAGATTACTGCAGGAGATGTTATGAGATACAGAGATGTTGAGAGTATGACGCTCAATGATTTTCAGAAATGGTACGATAAAAAGAAACCTAAAACTCCCAACAGCGCAGTAAGTAGCGTTCCTTAATTGACAAATATAATCTGTTAAATTATATCTCCCTGAATAACTAAGCTTGATTAACGCAACACAGATTAACTGGGTGTACAAAATTGGGGAATTATTTGATGAGGCCCACGTGCAAATAGGTGATGATTTAACTGTAGGAATTAGTCAACAAAATTACTTCAAGGTTCTTGTTGCTTTGCTGGATAAGACATCAAGTCGAACGATCGGTAAATTTTGAAAGAAATGCAGCGATAATAAGGAAATGTCGTCGATGGACGTGCTCACGCAAGATATGTTTCAGTAAACTATATACATTGGAACTTCTTGAGCAGAATAATAAAAACTACCACAAGTGAAATGAGAAAATTATACTATGCATGGGAAGGAAGAGAGGAGAATGATGATAAAGAGGTTCTCGGAATTTCCTCGAGGTATGATATACAAGCTTTTACATCTTTGGAAATTGTTTCTTACATGATTATCAGCGTAACCATTTGCTCTTTAAGTCGATAGAAATATAATTCGTTTTTAGTACATTCAATTTTTATGTCACATTATTTATTCTTAATATAATCTTAACGCGTAAATCAAAATTGAATTCGTTCTAAATTATACTGACATCAATTTAATCATAAATCGTTTTCATAGATCGCGCAAATGCACACGCGAAGTAGCCGAGATGAGTGTCATTCTGGCGTACGAATATGTCAGGAACCATTTCTCAGATGAAATCACGGCAACTGTAAATACTTTATGTTGATAATTGAAAGTTTTATTTTATCTGACGTTTATAACAATACCTATTCTGACTATGGGTATGTTTTCTATTGCTAAACTGGTTGTACTAGTTCAGAGTTTATCTTTTTCATTCAAATGTGAAGTAAAAAAGTTAAACTCTGAACTATTGCAGCCAGTTCAGCAATAAAAAATAGACCACCATATATTTATTCAATCGTATCATGTATTCCTACTGCAGGCATCGGACATGGTGGACGATATACAAAAAGAAGTCGAGTATCAAATTAAAGAATCAAATTGGATGGATGAGGATACTAAGGATTTTGTTTTAGCAAAATTAGTGAATCTAGACAAATTTATCGGGTATCCAGATTGGTTTAAGAATAACACTAAGGTTATACAATATTTTCAAGGAGTAAGTTTCTCAAAATGTATTAATTACCACTACATAGTGACTGTCTTACTTAATTATTCTCTTCTGTTAAAGCTCGTTATCGGCAAATCGTATTACGAGAATATACTCAGCTATGATAGATACAGCAAGTGGAAAAGCCTTCGAGAATTATTGTTAGAAGATGACGAAGGTGCTGATGACATGTAAGATAACGCATTTGTATTTGTTCCAGTGTAATTACAGCTTTATTCTTTAATTTGTAAAGCAAATTCATATAATAAATTCCGTGTTACAGAATAATGATAAACCCCACAACGGTAGATGCTTATTTCTCCCCGGGTGCTAATTCCATAGGTTCATAATATTTCTTTTTAGTGGAATTAAATCTATAATATAATTTACAACTATATTCATGTTTATTGACATTAATCTCTTTTTCGATTATAGCTATCTCGGCAGCGGATTTCCAGAGCCCATTATTTGCTTATGGTCGACCACAGTAAGTGAACAATTTCGAACAATTAAAATTATTAACGTGACTATAACGATAAGTACAAATAAGCTTACATCATTTCTAAAAATTTTATAATTCTTAATAAAATTTTATCTAATTACTTACTCTTTATTCCAGAGTTATTAATTATGGTATTATTGGAATGATCATGGGTCACGAAGTTAATCACGGATTTGATAATAGAGGTAACGTTATGAAGTAATATTTGCTATTAGATCGTTTACTTTATTAAATTGCAACGCTTTATTGTTGCAACAATATAATAATATCTATCAGCTTATTTTAAAATGCATCTCAAAAGCTTTTTGAAAAGATTTTAAAAGTATGACAAGAACAACAAAGAATACTTAATATTAAATAATTTTTAGGACACTTATATGATAAGAACGGAAATGCTGTGGAATGGTTATCCGCAATGGCCGAAGCATATGGCAAGAGGGCAGAATGTTTTGTCGAGCAATTTAATAATTATTCCATTGACAAGACATCGAATTACACAATAAAGGTGCGTTATCTATTCTACATTTAATTACTGTTTAATTTACACTACCGTTATTTTTTCGACGTACGTTTTAAAAATATTTGATCATACAATCAAACAAGGGAAAACGCCGTAATCGGTCAGGACTGGATCTTGCTTGTCCGAATAATATATGCGTAATATATGAGACTGCGTTATGTCCGAAAGTAACGGCGCGTGGTCTGCCAAGGGCCAAAGGATTGTACGTAAAAAGTCACTCTAAAATTAATATATATTATTCGGACAAGCAAGATCCAGTCCTGACCGATTACGACGTTTTCCCTTGTTTGATTGTATATCTTACACGGTCGTATAATTTCATATTTATTATTTGATCATACTTATTCAAAATTGTCAAAAATTGCAGAACTATGGCAATCAGACTGCAGGAGAGAATATCGCGGATACAATGGGATTAGAGGCAGCGTTTAAAGCGTATCAAAGGAGACAAAGAGAATGCGGGAAACCGGATACTGTATTGCCAGGTCTTGAGGATCTCACTAACGATCAACTATTCTTTTTATCCTTTGCTAATGTAAGTATCGTGAATTCAGTTGGTAAATTCAAAGGTGTAATAATTAAATTTTAGGAATAATTATGTGCGTTAATATATGAAATTGCGGTAACGCTTGCAGTTGTGCTGCGAAGCTGCAAAAATGAATAGTACCATAAATAAAGCTAAGCGTGACTCACATAGCCCCGGACGGTTGAGAATTATAGGAAGCGTTTCAAATTCACAAGATTTCGCCGAAGCTTACAATTGCCCGGTCGGCAGTGCAATGAATCCCGAAAAGAAATGCCACATCTGGAAGTGAATAATTCACACGAATATTATAAATTAAACTTACCAATGCTTTAAAAAATGTATAATTAATAACAAAAGTTGTCTATTCACACATATTGATGAATAAAATAAAGCATAAATAAAGAGCTGGTTTATTTTTTCCATCACAGGTTTGAAGTGCTCATCATAATCTCATCATATAAAGATAACAATTAATTATATTTTTGCTTCAGTTACATGTAAGTAATAATGTGTATAGTTATGGTGCAAAGCGATTGACTCAAGTCAGTTAACAGAACTCGACAAAAACGATAAGCATAGTTGGGGGCTGGCGTTTTTTTCACCCCCTCTAACTCTTTAACCCTTTAGAAACAAACGATTTAAACGGAGGTACAAACGGGTACAAACGATTCTCCTTCGAATGGCGTTGGGCGTTTTCTGATATCTTAAAGTTTGGGGCTGGCGTTTTTTTACCCCCTCTAATTCCTTAAACCTTTAGGAACAAACGATTTAAACGGAGGTACAAACGGGTACAAACGATTCTCCTTCGAATGGCGTTGGGCGTTTTCTGATATCTTAAAGTTGGGGGCTGGCGTTTTTTTCACCCCCTCTAACTCCTTAAGACTTTAGAAACACTAGCACCACAGACGCGCGCTTTGCGCGCGCTATTTAGCTTTAACATTATGCTATTACTATTACACTATTAATTTCTTGATACACACAACTGTCAAAATATACGATGACAGCTGCAAATGAAGTAAGCGCAGCGAGAAAACCAATCAGCATCGCGGAAAAGCGGCAACAATAAATTCGACTATCGACTTAACATGCCTTTTTTTTAGAAAGGAAACGATTTAAACGGAGGTACAAACGGGTACAAACGATTCTCCTTCGAATGGCGTTGGGCGTTTTCTGATATCTTAAAGTTGGGGGCTGGCGTTTTTTTACCCCCTCTAATTCCTTAAACCTTTAGGAACAAACGATTTAAACGGAGGTACAAACGGGTACAAACGATTCTCCTTCGAATGGCGTTGGGCGTTTTCTGATATCTTAAAGTTGGGGGCTGGCGTTTTTTTCACCCCCTCTAATTCCTTAACCTTTAGGAACAAACGATTTAAACGGAGGTACAAACGGGTACAAACGATTCTCCTTCGAATGGCGTTGGGCGATTTCTGAATATCTTAAAGTTGGGGGCTGGCGTTTTTTTCACCCCCTCTAACTCCTTAAACCTTTAGGAACAAACGATTTAAACGGAGGTACAAACGGGTACAAACGATTCTCCTTCGAATGGCGATGGGCGTTTTCTGATATCTTAAAGTTGGGGGCTGGCGTTTTTTCACCCCCTCTAACTCCTTAACCCTTTAGAAACAAACGATTTAAACGGAGGTACAAACGGGTACAAACAATTCTCCTTCGAATGGCGTTGGGCGTTTTCTGATATCTTAAATTTGGGGGCTGGCGTTTTTTTCACACCCCTCTAACTCCTTAAGACCTTTAGAAACACTAGCACCACAGACGCGCGCTTTGCGCGCGCTATTTAGCTTTAACATTATGCTATTACTATTACACTATTAATTTCTTGATACACACAACTGTCAAAATATACGATGACAGCTGCAAATGAAGTAAGCGCAGCGAGAAAACCAATCAGCATCGCGGTCTGATATCTTAAAGTTGGGGGCTGGCGTTTTTTTACCCCCTCTAATTCCTTAACCTTTTAGGAACAAACGATTTAAACGGAGGTACAAACGGGTACAAACGATTCTCCTTCGAATGGCGTTGGGCGTTTTCTGATATCTTAAAGTTGGGGGCTGGCGTTTTTTTCACCCCCTCTAACTCCTTAACCCTTTAGAAACAAACGATTTAAACGGAGGTACAAACGGGTACAAACGATTCTCCTTCGAATGGCGTTGGGCGTTTTCTGATATCTTAAAGTTGGGGGCTGGCGTTTTTTTCACCCCCTCTAATTCCTTAACCCTTTAGGAACAAACGATTTAAACGGAGGTACAAACGGGTACAAACGATTCTCCTTCGAATGGCGTTGGGCGTTTTCTGATATCTTAAAGTTGGGGGCTGGCGTTTTTTTCACCCCCTCTAACTCCTTAACCCTTTAGAACAAACGATTTAAACGGAGGTACAAACGGGTACAAACGATTCTCCTTCGAATGGCGTTGGGCGTTTTCTGATATCTTAAAGTTGGGGGCTGGCGTTTTTTTTCACCCCCTCTAACTCCTTAACCCTTTAGAAACACTAGCACCACAGACGCGCGCTTCGCGCGCGCTATTTAGCTTTAACATTATGCTATTACTATTACACTATTAATTTCTTGATACACACAACTGTCAAAATATACGATGACAGCTGCAAATGAAGTAAGCGCAGCGAGAAAACCAATCAGCATCGCGGAAAAGCGGCAACAATAAATTCGACTATCGACTTAACATGCCTTTTTTTAGAAAGGAAACGATTTAAACGGAGGTACAAACGGGTACAAACGATTCTCCTTCGAATGGCGTTGGGCGTTTTCTGATATCTTAAAGTTGGGGGCTGGCGTTTTTTTCACCCCCTCTAACTCCTTAACCCTTTAGAAACAAACGATTTAAACGGAGGTACAAACGGGTACATACGATTCTCCTTCGAATGGCGTTGGGCGTTTTCTGATATCTTAAAGTTGGGGGCTGGCGTTTTTTTCACCCTCTCTAATTCCTTAAACCTTTAGGAACAAACGATTTAAACGGAGGTACAAACGGGTACAAACGATTCTCCTTCGAATGGCGTTGGGCGATTTCTGATATCTTAAAGTTGGGGGCTGGCGTTTTTTTCACCCCCTCTAACTCCTTAACCCTTTAGAAACAAACGATTTAAACGGAGGTACAAACGGGTACAAACGATTCTCCTTCGAATGGCGTTGGGCGTTTTCTGATATCTTAAAGTTGAGGGCTGGCGTTTTTTTCACCCCCTCTAACTCCTTAACCCTTTAGAAACACTAGCACCACAGACGCGCGCTTCGCGCGCGCTATTTAGCTTTAACATTATGCTATTACTATTACACTATTAATTTCTTGATACACACAACTGTCAAAATATACGATGACAGCTGCAAATGAAGTAAGCGCAACGAGAATACCAATCAGCATCGCGGAAAAGCGGCAACAATAAATTCGACTATCGACTTAACATGCCTTTTTTTAGAAAGGAAACGATTTAAACGGAGGTACAAACGGGTACAAACGATTCTCCTTCGAATGGCGTTGGGCGTTTTCTGATATCTTAAAGTTGGGGGCTGGCGTTTTTTTCATCCCCTCTAACTCCTTAACCCTTTAGAAACACTAGCACCACAGACGCGCGCTTTGCGCGCGCTATTTAGCTTTAACATTATGCTATTACTATTACACTATTAATTTCTTGATACACACAACTGTCAAAATATACGATGACAGCTGCAAATGAAGTAAGCGCAGCGAGAAAACCAATCAGCATCGCGGAAAAGCGGCAACAATAAATTCGACTATCGACTTAACATGCCTTTTTTTAGAAAAAAAAACGATTTAAACGGAGGTACAAACGGGTACAAACGATTCTCCTTCGAATGGCGTTGGGCGTTTTCTGATATCTTAAAGTTGGGGGCTGGCGTTTTTTTCACGCCCTCTAACTCTTTAACCCTTTAGAAACAAACGATTTAAACGGAGGTACAAACGGGTACAAACGATTCTCCTTCGAATGGCGTTGGGCGTTTTCTGATATCTTAAAGTTTGGGGCTGGCGTTTTTTTACCCCCTCTAATTCCTTAAACCTTTAGGAACAAACGATTTAAACGGAGGTACAAACGGGTACAAACGATTCTCCTTCGAATGGCGTTGGGCGTTTTCTGATATCTTAAAGTTGGGGGCTGGCGTTTTTTTACCCCCTCTAATTCCTTAACCTTTTAGGAACAAACGATTTAAACGGAGGTACAAACGGGTACAAACGATTCTCCTTCGAATGGCGTTGGGCGTTTTCTGATATCTTAAAGTTGGGGGCTGGCGTTTTTTTACCCCCTCTAATTCCTTAACCCTTTAGAAACAAACGATTTAAACGGAGGTACAAACGGGTACAAACGATTCTCCTTCGAATGGCTTTGGGCGTTTTCTGATATCTTAAAGTTGGGGGCTGGCGTTTTTTTCACCCCCTCTAACTCCTTAACCCTTTAGAAACAAACGATTTAAACGGAGGTACAAACGGGTACAAACGATTCTCCTTCGAATGGCGTTGGGCGTTTTCTGATATCTTAAAGTTGGGGGCTGGCGTTTTTTTCACCCCCTCTAACTCCTTAACCCTTTAGAAACAAACGATTTAAACGGAGGTACAAACGGGTACAAACGATTCTCCTTCGAATGGCGTTGGGCGTTTTCTGATATCTTAAAGTTGGGGGCTGGCGTTTTTTTACCCCCTCTAATTCCTTAAACCTTTAGGAACAAACGATTTAAACGGAGGTACAAACGGGTACAAACGATTCTCCTTCGAATGGCGTTGGGCGTTTTCTGATATCTTAAAGTTGGGGGCTGGCGTTTTTTTACCCCCTCTAATTCCTTAACCCTTTAGGAACAAACGATTTAAACGGAGGTACAAACGGGTACATACGATTCTCCTTCGAATGGCGTTGGGCGTTTTCCAATATCTTAAAGTTGGGGGCTGGCGTTTTTTTCACCCTCTCTAATTCCTTAAACCTTTAGGAACAAACGTTTTAAACGGAGGTACAAACGGGTACAAACGATTCTCCTTCGAATGGCGTTGGGCGATTTCTGATATCTTAAAGTTGGGGGCTGGCGTTTTTTTCACCCCCTCTAACTCCTTAACCCTTTAGAAACAAACGATTTAAACGGAGGTACAAACGGGTACAAACGATTCTCCTTCGAATGGCGATGGGCGTTTTCTGATATCTTAAAGTTGGGGGCTGGCGTTTTTTTCACCCCCTCTAACTCCTTAACCCTTTAGAAACAAACGATTTAAACGGAGGTACAAACGGGTACAAACAATTCTCCTTCGAATGGCGTTGGGCGTTTTCTGATATCTTAAATTTGGGGGCTGGCGTTTTTTTCACCCCCTCTAACTCCTTAAGACTTTAGAAACACTAGCACCACAGACGCGCGCTTTGCGCGCGCTATTTAGCTTTAACATTATGCTATTACTATTACACTATTAATTTCTTGATACACACAACTGTCAAAATATACGATGACAGCTGCAAATGAAGTAAGCGCAGCGAGAAAACCAATCAGCATCGCGGAAAAGCGGCAACAATAAATTCGACTATCGACTTAACATGCCTTTTTTTAGAAAAAAAAAAAACGATTTAAACGGAGGTACAAACGGGTACAAACGATTCTCCTTCGAATGGCGTTGGGCGTTTTCTTATATCTTAAAGTTGGGGGCTGGCGTTTTTTTCACCCCCTCTAACTCCTTAACCCTTTAGAAACACTAGCACCACAGACGCGCGCTTTGCGCGCGCTATTTAGCTTTAACATTATGCTATTACTATTACACTATTAATTTCTTGATACACACAACTGTCAAAATATACGATGACAGCTGCAAATGAAGTAAGCGCAGCGAGAAAACCAATCAGCATCGCGGAAAAGCGGCAACAATAAATTCGACTATCGACTTAACATGCCTTTTTTTTTAGAAAAAAAACGATTTAAACGGAGGTACAAACGGGTACAAACGATTCTCCTTCGAATGGCGTTGGGCGTTTTCTGATATCTTAAAGTTGGGGGCTGGCGTTTTTTTACCCCCTCTAATTCCTTAACCCTTTAGGAACAAACGATTTAAACGGAGGTACAAACGGGTACAAACGATTCTCCTTCGAATGGCGTTGGGCGTTTTCTGATATCTTAAAGTTGGGGGCTGGCGTTTTTTTCACCCCCTCTAATTCCTTAAACCTTTAGGAACAAACGATTTAAACGGAGGTACAAACGGGTACAAACGATTCTCCTTCGAATGGCGTTGGGCGTTTTCTGATATCTTAAAGTTGGGGGCTGGCGTTTTTTTCACCCCCTCTAACTCCTTAACCCTTTAGAAACAAACGATTTAAACGGAGGTACAAACGGGTACAAACGATTCTCCTTCGAATGGCGTTGGGCGTTTTCTGATATCTTAAAGTTGGGGGCTGGCGTTTTTTTCACCCCCTCTAACTCCTTAACCCTTTAGAAACACTAGCACCACAGACGCGCGCTTCGCGCGCGCTATTTAGCTTTAACATTATGCTATTACTATTACACTATTAATTTTTTGATACACACAACTGTCAAAATATACGATGACAGCTGCAAATGAAGTAAGCGCAGCGAGAAAACCAATCAGCATCGCGGAAAAGCGGCAACAATAAATTCGACTATCGACTTAACATGCCTTTTTTTAGAAAGGAAACGATTTAAACGGAGGTACAAACGGGTACAAACGATTCTCCTTCGAATGGCGTTGGGCGTTTTCTGATATCTTAAAGTTGGGGGCTGGCGTTTTTTTCACCCCCTCTAACTCCTTAACCCTTTAGAAACACTAGCACCACAGACGCGCGCTTTGCGCGCGCTATTTAGCTTTAACATTATGCTATTACTATTACACTATTAATTTCTTGATACACACAACTGTCAAAATATACGATGACAGCTGCAAATGAAGTAAGCGCAGCGAGAAAACCAATCAGCATCGCGGAAAAGCGGCAACAATAAATTCGACTATCGACTTAACATGCCTTTTTTTAGAAAAAAAAACGATTTAAACGGAGGTACAAACGGGTACAAACGATTCTCCTTCGAATGGCGTTGGGCGTTTTCTGATATCTTAAAGTTGGGGGCTGGCGTTTTTTTCACGCCCTCTAACTCTTTAACCCTTTAGAAACAAACGATTTAAACGGAGGTACAAACGGGTACAAACGATTCTCCTTCGAATGGCGTTGGGCGTTTTCTGATATCTTAAAGTTGGGGTCTGGCGTTTTTTTCACCCCCTCTAACTCTTAACCCTTTAGAACAAACGATTTAAACGGAGGTACAAACGGGTACAAACGATTCTCCTTCGAATGGCGTTGGGCGTTTTCTGATATCTTAAAGTTGGGGGCTGGCGTTTTTTTACCCCCTCTAATTCCTTAAACCTTTAGGAACACTAGCACCACAGACGCGCGTTTTGCGCGCGCTATTTAGCTTTAACATTATGCTATTACTATTACACTATTAATTTCTTGATACACACAACTGTCAAAATATACGATGACAGCTGCAAATGAAGTAAGCGCAGCGAGAAAACCAATCAGCATCGCGGAAAAGCGGCAACAATAAATTCGACTATCGACTTAACATGCCTTTTTTTAGAAAAAAAACGATTTAAACGGAGGTACAAACGGGTACAAACGATTCTCCTTCGAATGGCGTTGGGCGTTTTCTGATATCTTAAAGTTGGGGGCTGGCGTTTTTTTCACCCCCTCTAATTCCTTAAACCTTTAGGAACAAACGATTTAAACGGAGGTACAAACGGGTACAAACGATTCTCCTTCGAATGGCGTTGGGCGTTTTCTGATATCTTAAAGTTGGGGGCTGGCGTTTTTTTCACCCCCTCTAACTCCTTAACCCTTTAGAAACAAACGATTTAAACGGAGGTACAAACGGGTACAAACGATTCTCCTTCGAATGGCGTTGGGCGTTTTCTGATATCTTAAAGTTGGGGGCTGGCGTTTTTTTCACCCCCTCTAACTCTTTAACCCTTTAGAAACACTAGCACCACAGACGCGCGTTTTGCGCGCGCTATTTAGCTTTAACATTATGCTATTACTATTACACTATTAATTTCTTGATACACAACTGTCTAAATATACGATGACAGCTGCAAATGAAGTAAGCGCAGCGAGGAAATTAATCAGCATCGCGGAAAAGCGGCAACAATAAATTCGACTATCGACTTAACATGCCTTTTTTTAGAAAGGAAACGATTTAAACGGAGGTACAAACGGGTACAAACGATTCTCCTTCGAATGGCGTTGGGCGTTTTCTGATATCTTAAAGTTGGGGGCTGGCGTTTTTTTCACCCCCTCTAACTCCTTCCTTAACCCTTTAGAAACACTAGCACCACAGACGCGCGCTTTGCGCGCGCTATTTAGCTTTAACATTATGCTATTACTATTACCTATTAATTTCTTGATACACACAACTGTCAAAATATACGATGACAGCTGCAAATGAAGTAAGCGCAGCGAGAAAACCAATCAGCATCGCGGAAAAAGCGGCAACAATAAATTCGACTATCGACTTAACATGCCTTTTTTTAGAAAGGAAACGATTTAAACGGAGGTACAAACGGGTACAAACGATTCTCCTTCGAATGGCGTTGGGCGTTTTCTGATATCTTAAAGTTGGGGGCTGGCGTTTTTTTCACCCCCTCTAACTCTTTAACCCTTTAGAAACAAACGATTTAATCGGAGGTACAAACGGGTACAAACGATTCTCCTTCGAATGGCGTTGGGCGTTTTCTGATATCTTAAAGTTGGGGCTGGCGTTTTTTTCACCCCCTCTAACTCCTTAACCCTTTAGAAACAAACGATTTAAACGGAGGTACAAACGGGTACAAACGATTCTCCTTCGAATGGCGTTTGGCGTTTTCTGATATCTTAAAGTTGGGGGCTGGCGTTTTTTTCTCACCCCCTCTAACTCCTTAACCCTTTAGGAAACAAACGATTTAAACGGAGGTACAAACGGGTACAAACGATTCTCCTTCGAATGGCGTTGGGCGTTTTCTGATATCTTAAAGTTGGGGGCTGGCGTTTTTTTACCCCCTCTAATTCCTTAAACCTTTAGGAACAAACGATTTAAACGGAGGTACAAACGGGTACAAACGATTCTCCTTCGAATGGCGTTGGGCGTTTTCTGATATCTTAAAGTTGGGGGCTGGCGTTTTTTTACCCCCTCTAATTCCTTAAACCTTTAGGAACAAACGATTTAAACGGAGGTACAAACGGGTACAAACGATTCTCCTTCGAATGGCGTTGGGCGTTTTCTGATATCTTAAAGTTGGGGGCTGGCGTTTTTTTCACCCCCTCTAACTCCTTAACCCTTTAGAAACAAACGATTTAAACGGAGGTACAAACGGGTACAAACGATTCTCCTTCGAATGGCGTTGGGCGTTTTCTGATATCTTAAAGTTGGGGGCTGGCGTTTTTTTCACCCCCTCTAACTCCTTAACCCTTTAGAAACACTAGCACCACAGACGCGCGCTTTGCGCGCGCTATTTAGCTTTAACATTATGCTATTACTATTACACTATTAATTTCTTGATACACACAACTGTCAAAATATACGATGACAGCTGCAAATGAAGTAAGCGCAGCGAGAAAACCAATCAGCATCGCGGAAAAGCGGCAACAATAAATTCGACTATCGACTTAACATGCCTTTTTTTAGAAAAAAAAACGATTTAAACGGAGGTACAAACGGGTACAAACGATTCTCCTTCGAATGGCGTTGGGCGTTTTCTGATATCTTAAAGTTGGGGGCTGGCGTTTTTTTACCTCCTCTAATTCCTTAAACCTTTAGGAACAAACGATTTAAACGGAGGTACAAACGGGTACAAACGATTCTCCTTCGAATGGCGTTGGGCGTTTTCTGATATCTTAAAGTTGGGGGCTGGCGTTTTTTTCACCCCCTCTAACTCCTTAACCCTTTAGAAACAAACGATTTAAACGGAGGTACAAACGGGTACATACGATTCTCCTTCGAATGGCGTTGGGCGTTTTCCAATATCTTAAAGTTGGGGGCTGGCGTTTTTTTCACCCTCTCTAATTCCTTAAACCTTTAGGAACAAACGATTTAAACGGAGGTACAAACGGGTACAAACGATTCTCCTTCGAATGGCGTTGGGCGTTTTCTGATATCTTAAAGTTGGGGGCTGGCGTTTTTTTCACCCCCTCTAACTCCTTAACCCTTTAGAAACAAACGATTTAAACGGAGGTACAAACGGGTACAAACGATTCTCCTTCGAATGGCGTTGGGCGTTTTCTGATATCTTAAAGTTGGGGGCTGGCGTTTTTTTCACCCCCTCTAACTCCTTAACCCTTTAGGAAACAAACGATTTAAACGGAGGTACAAACGGGTACAAACGATTCTCCTTCGAATGGCGTTGGGCGTTTTCTGATATCTTAAAGTTGGGGGCTGGCGTTTTTTTCACCCCCTCTAATTCCTTAAACCTTTAGGAACAAACGATTTAAACGGAGGTACAAACGGGTACAAACGATTCTCCTTCGAATGGCGTTGGGCGTTTTCTGATATCTTAAAGTTGGGGGCTGGCGTTTTTTTCACCCCCTCTAACTCCTTAACCCTTTAGAAACAAACGATTTAAACGGAGGTACAAACGGGTACAAACGATTCTCCTTCGAATGGCGTTGGGCGTTTTCTGATATCTTAAAGTTGGGGGCTGGCGTTTTTTTCACCCCCTCTAACTCCTTAACCCTTTAGAAACACTAGCACCACAGACGCGCGCTTTGCGCGCGCTATTTAGCTTTAACATTATGCTATTACTATTACACTATTAATTTCTTGATACACACAACTGTCAAAATATACGATGACAGCTGCAAATGAAGTAAGCGCAGCGAGAAAACCAATCAGCATCGCGGAAAAGCGGCAACAATAAATTCGACTATCGACTTAACATGCCTTTTTTTAGAAAAAAAACGATTTAAACGGAGGTACAAACGGGTACAAACGATTCTCCTTCGAATGGCGTTGGGCGTTTTCTGATATCTTAAAGTTGGGGGCTGGCGTTTTTTTACCTCCTCTAATTCCTTAAACCTTTAGGAACAAACGATTTAAACGGAGGTACAAACGGGTACAAACGATTCTCCTTCGAATGGCGTTGGGCGTTTTCTGATATCTTAAAGTTGGGGGCTGGCGTTTTTTTCACCCCCTCTAACTCCTTAACCCTTTAGAAACAAACGATTTAAACGGAGGTACAAACGGGTACATACGATTCTCCTTCGAATGGCGTTGGGCGTTTTCCAATATCTTAAAGTTGGGGGCTGGCGTTTTTTTCACCCTCTCTAATTCCTTAAACCTTTAGGAACAAACGTTTTAAACGGAGGTACAAACGGGTACAAACGATTCTCCTTCGAATGGCGTTGGGCGTTTTCTGATATCTTAAAGTTGGGGGCTGGCGTTTTTTTACCTCCTCTAATTCCTTAAACCTTTAGGAACAAACGATTTAAACGGAGGTACAAACGGGTACAAACAATTCTCCTTCGAATGGCGTTGGGCGTTTTCTGATATCTTAAAGTTGGGGGCTGGCGTTTTTTTCACCCCCTCTAACTCCTTAAGACTTTAGAAACACTAGCACCACAGACGCGCGCTTTGCGCGCGCTATTTAGCTTTAACATTATGCTATTACTATTACACTATTAATTTCTTGATACACACAACTGTCAAAATATACGATGACAGCTGCAAATGAAGTAAGCGCAGCGAGAAAACCAATCAGCATCGCGGAAAAGCGGCAACAATAAATTCGACTATCGACTTAACATGCCTTTTTTTTAGAAAAAAAAAGATTTAAACGGAGGTACAAACGGGTACAAACGATTCTCCTTCGAATGGCGTTGGGCGTTTTCTGATATCTTAAAGTTGGGGGCTGGCGTTTTTTTCACCCTCTCTAACTCTTTAACCCTTTAGAAACACTAGCACCTCAGACGCGCGCTTTGCGCGCGCTATTTAGCTTTAACATTATGCTATTACTATTACACTATTAATTTCTTGATACACACAACTGTCAAAATATACGATGACAGCTGCAAATGAAGTAAGCGCAGCGAGAAAACCAATCAGCATCGCGGAAAAGCGGCAACAATAAATTCGACTATCGACTTAACATGCCTTTTTTTAGAAAAAAAAAGATTTAAACGGAGGTACAAACGGGTACAAACGATTCTCCTTCGAATGGCGTTGGGCGTTTTCTGATATCTTAAAGTTGGGGGCTGGCGTTTTTTTACCCCCTCTAATTCCTTAACCCTTTAGGAACAAACGATTTAAACGGAGGTACAAACGGGTACAAACGATTCTCCTTCGAATGTCGTTGGGCGTTTTCTGATATCTTAAAGTTGGGGGCTGGCGTTTTTTTACCCCCTCTAATTCCTTAACCCTTTAGGAACAAACGATTTAAACGGAGGTACAAACGGGTACAAACGATTCTCCTTCGAATGGCGTTGGGCGTTTTCTGATATCTTAAAGTTGGGGGCTGGCGTTTTTTTCACCCCCTCTAACTCCTTAACCCTTTAGAAACACTAGCACCACAGACGCGCGCTTTGCGCGCGCTATTTAGCTTTAACATTATGCTATTACTATTACACTATTAATTTCTTGATACACACAACTGTCAAAATATACGATGACAGCTGCAAATGAAGTAAGCGCAGCGAGAAAACCAATCAGCATCGCGGAAAAGCGGCAACAATAAATTCGACTATCGACTTAACATGCCTTTTTTTTAGAAAAAAAACGATTTAAACGGAGGTACAAACGGGTACAAACGATTCTCCTTCGAATGGCGTTGGGCGTTTTCTGATATCTTAAAGTTGGGGGCTGGCGTTTTTTTACCCCCTCTAATTCCTTAACTTTTTAGGAACAAACGATTTAAACGGAGGTACAAACGGGTACAAACGATTCTCCTTCGAATGGCGTTGGGCGTTTTCTGATATCTTAAAGTTGGGGGCTGGCGTTTTTTTCACCCCCTCTAATTCCTTAAACCTTTAGGAACAAACGATTTAAACGGAGGTACAAACGGGTACAAACGATTCTCCTTCGAATGGCGTTGGGCGTTTTCTGATATCTTAAAGTTGGGGGCTGGCGTTTTTTTCACCCCCTCTAACTCCTTAACCCTTTAGAAACAAACGATTTAAACGGAGGTACAAACGGGTACAAACGATTCTCCTTCGAATGGCGTTGGGCGTTTTCTGATACCTTAAAGTTGGGGGCTGGCGTTTTTTTCACCCCCTCTAACTCTTTAACCCTTTAGAAACACTAGCACCACAGACGCGCGTTTTGCGCGCGCTATTTAGCTTTAACATTATGCTATTACTATTACACTATTAATTTCTTGATACACACAACTGTCAAAATATACGATGACAGCTGCAAATGAAGTAAGCGCAGCGAGGAAATTAATCAGCATCGCGGAAAAGCGGCAACAATAAATTCGACTATCGACTTAACATGCCTTTTTTAGAAAGGAAACGATTTAAACGGAGGTACAAACGGGTACAAACGATTCTCCTTCGAATGGCGTTGGGCGTTTTCTGATATCTTAAAGTTGGGGGCTGGCGTTTTTTTCATCCCCTCTAACTCCTTAACCCTTTAGAAACACTAGCACCACAGACGCGCGCTTTGCGCGCGCTATTTAGCTTTAACATTATGCTATTACTATTACACTATTAATTTCTTGATACACACAACTGTCAAAATATACGATGACAGCTGCAAATGAAGTAAGCGCAGCGAGAAAACCAATCAGCATCGCGGAAAAGCGGCAACAATAAATTCGACTATCGACTTAACATGCCTTTTTTTAGAAAAAAAAACGATTTAAACGGAGGTACAAACGGGTACAAACGATTCTCCTTCGAATGGCGTTGGGCGTTTTCTGATATCTTAAAGTTGGGGGCTGGCGTTTTTTTCACGCCCTCTAACTCTTTAACCCTTTAGAAACAAACGATTTAAACGGAGGTACAAACGGGTACAAACGATTCTCCTTCGAATGGCGTTGGGCGTTTTCTGATATCTTAAAGTTGGGGGCTGGCGTTTTTTTACCCCCTCTAATTCCTTAAACCTTTAGGAACAAACGATTTAAACGGAGGTACAAACGGGTACAAACGATTCTCCTTCGAATGGCGTTGGGCGTTTTCTGATATCTTAAAGTTGGGGGCTGGCGTTTTTTTACCCCCTCTAATTCCTTAACCTTTTAGGAACAAACGATTTAAACGGAGGTACAAACGGGTACAAACGATTCTCCTTCGAATGGCGTTGGGCGTTTTCTGATATCTTAAAGTTGGGGGCTGGCGTTTTTTTACCCCCTCTAATTCCTTAACCCTTTAGAAACAAACGATTTAAACGGAGGTACAAACGGGTACAAACGATTCTCCTTCGAATGGCGTTGGGCGTTTTCTGATATCTTAAAGTTGGGGGCTGGCGTTTTTTTACCTCCTCTAATTCCTTAAACCTTTAGGAACAAACGATTTAAACGGAGGTACAAACGGGTACAAACGATTCTCCTTCGAATGGCGTTGGGCGTTTTCTGATATCTTAAAGTTGGGGGCTGGCGTTTTTTTCACCCCCTCTAACTCCTTAACCCTTTAGAAACAAACGATTTAAACGGAGGTACAAACGGGTACATACGATTCTCCTTCGAATGGCGTTGGGCGTTTTCCAATATCTTAAAGTTGGGGGCTGGCGTTTTTTTCACCCTCTCTAATTCCTTAAACCTTTAGGAACAAACGTTTTAAACGGAGGTACAAACGGGTACAAACGATTCTCCTTCGAATGGCGTTGGGCGTTTTCTGATATCTTAAAGTTGGGGGCTGGCGTTTTTTTCACCCCCTCTAACTCCTTAACCCTTTAGAAACAAACGATTTAAACGGAGGTACAAACGGGTACAAACGATTCTCTTCGAATGGCGTTGGGCGTTTTCTGATATCTTAAAGTTGGGGGCTGGCGTTTTTTTACCCCCTCTAATTCCTTAAACCTTTAGGAACAAACGATTTAAACGGAGGTACAAACGGGTACAAACGATTCTCCTTCGAATGGCGTTGGGCGTTTTCTGATATCTTAAAGTTGGGGGCTGGCGTTTTTTTCACCCCCTCTAATCTCTTAACCCTTTAGAAACAAACGATTTAAACGGAGGTACAAACGGGTACAAACGATTCTCCTTCGAATGGCGTTGGGCGTTTTCTGATATCTTAAAGTTGGGGGCTGGCGTTTTTTTCACCCCCTCTAACTCCTTAACCCTTTAGAAACACTAGCACCACAGACGCGCGCTTTGCGCGCGCTATTTAGCTTTAACATTATGCTATTACTATTACACTATTAATTTCTTGATACACACAACTGTCAAAATATACGATGACAGCTGCAAATGAAGTAAGCGCAGCGAGAAAAGCCAATCAGCATCGCGGAAAAGCGGCAACAATAAATTCGACTATCGACTTAACATGCCTTTTTTTAGAAAAAAAAAGATTTAAACGGAGGTACAAACAGGTACAAACGATTCTCCTTCGAATGGCGTTGGGCGTTTTCTGATATCTTAAAGTTGGGGGCTGGCGTTTTTTTCACCCCCTCTAACTCTTTAACCCTTTAGAAACAAACGATTTAAACGGAGGTACAAACGGGTACAAACGATTCTCCTTCGAATGGCGTTGGGCGTTTTCTGATATCTTAAAGTTTGGGGCTGGCGTTTTTTTACCCCCTCTAATTCCTTAAACCTTTAGGAACAAACGATTTAAACGGAGGTACAAACGGGTACAAACGATTCTCCTTCGAATGGCGTTGGGCGTTTTCTGATATCTTAAAGTTGGGGGCTGGCGTTTTTTTCACCCCCTCTAACTCCTTAAGACTTTAGAAACACTAGCACCACAGACGCGCGCTTTGCGCGCGCTATTTAGCTTTAACATTATGCTATTACTATTACACTATTAATTTCTTGATACACACAACTGTCAAAATATACGATGACAGCTGCAAATGAAGTAAGCGCAGCGAGGAAACCAATCAGCATCGCGGAAAAGCGGCAACAATAAATTCGACTATCGACTTAACATGCTTTTTTTTAGAAAGGAAACGATTTAAACGGAGGTACAAACGGGTACAAACGATTCTCCTTCGAATGGCGTTGGGCGTTTTCTGATATCTTAACGTTGGGGGCTGGCGTTTTTTTACCCCCTCTAATTCCTTAAACCTTTAGGAACAAACGATTTAAACGGAGGTACAAACGGGTACAAACGATTTTCCTTCGAATGTCTTTGGGCGTTTTCTGATATCTTAAAGTTGGGGGCTGGCGTTTTTTTACCCCCTCTAATTCCTTAACCCTTTAGGAACAAACGATTTAAACGGAGGTACAAACGGGTACAAACGATTCTCCTTCGAATGGCGTTGGGCGTTTTCTGATATCTTAAAGTTGGGGGCTGGCGTTTTTTTCACCCCCTCTAACTCCTTAACCCTTTAGAAACACTAGCACCACAGACGCGCGCTTCGCGCGCGCTATTTAGCTTTAACATTATGCTATTACTATTACACTATTAATTTCTTGATACACACAACTGTCAAAATATACGATGACAGCTGCAAATGAAGTAAGCGCAACGAGAAAACCAATCAGCATCGCGGAAAAGCGGCAACAATAAATTCGACTATCGACTTAACATGCCTTTTTTTAGAAAGGAAACGATTTAAACGGAGGTACAAACGGGTACAAACGATTCTCCTTCGAATGGCGTTGGGCGTTTTCTGATATCTTAAAGTTGGGGGCTGGCGTTTTTTTACCTCCTCTAATTCCTTAAACCTTTAGGAACAAACGATTTAAACGGAGGTACAAACGGGTACAAACGATTCTCCTTCGAATGGCGTTGGGCGTTTTCTGATATCTTAAAGTTGGGGGCTGGCGTTTTTTTCACCCCCTCTAACTCCTTAACCCTTTAGAAACAAACGATTTAAACGGAGGTACAAACGGGTACATACGATTCTCCTTCGAATGGCGTTGGGCGTTTTCCAATATCTTAAAGTTGGGGGCTGGCGTTTTTTTCACCCTCTCTAATTCCTTAAACCTTTAGGAACAAACGTTTTAAACGGAGGTACAAACGGGTACAAACGATTCTCCTTCGAATGGCGTTGGGCGATTTCTGATATCTTAAAGTTGGGGGCTGGCGTTTTTTTCACCCCCTCTAACTCCTTAACCCTTTAGAAACAAACGATTTAAACGGAGGTACAAACGGGTACAAACGATTCTCCTTCGAATGGCGATGGGCGTTTTCTGATATCTTAAAGTTGGGGGCTGGCGTTTTTTTCACCCCCTCTAACTCCTTAACCCTTTAGAAACAAACGATTTAAACGGAGGTACAAACGGGTACAAACAATTCTCCTTCGAATGGCGTTGGGCGTTTTCTGATATCTTAAATTTGGGGGCTGGCGTTTTTTTCACCCCCTCTAACTCCTTAAGACTTTAGAAACACTAGCACCACAGACGCGCGCTTTGCGCGCGCTATTTAGCTTTAACATTATGCTATTACTATTACACTATTAATTTCTTGATACACACAACTGTCAAAATATACGATGACAGCTGCAAATGAAGTAAGCGCAGCGAGAAAACCAATCAGCATCGCGGAAAAGCGGCAACAATAAATTCGACTATTGACTTAACATGCCTTTTTTTAGAAAGGAAACGATTTAAACGAAGGTACAAACGGGTACAAACGATTCTCCTTCGAATGGCGTTGGGCGTTTTCTGATATCTTAAAGTTGGGGGCTGGCGTTTTTTTCACCCCCTCTAACTCTTTAACCCTTTAGAAACACTAGCACCACAGACGCGCGCTTTGCGCGCGCTATTTAGCTTTAACATTATGCTATTACTATTACACTATTAATTTCTTGATACACACAACTGTCAAAATATACGATGACAGCTGCAAATGAAGTAAGCGCAGCGAGAAAACCAATCAGCATCGCGGAAAAGCGGCAACAATAAATTCGACTATCGACTTAACATGCCTTTTTTTAGAAAAAAAAAGATTTAAACGGAGGTACAAACGGGTACAAACGATTCTCCTTCGAATGGCGTTGGGCGCTTTCTGATATCTTAAAGTTGGGGGCTGGCGTTTTTTTCACCCCCTCTAACTCTTTAACCCTTTAGAAACAAACGATTTAAACGGAGGTACAAACGGGTACAAACGATTCTCCTTCGAATGGCGTTGGGCGTTTTCTGATATCTTAAAGTTTGGGGCTGGCGTTTTTTTCACCCCCTCTAACTCCTTAAGACTTTAGAAACACTAGCACCACAGACGCGCGCTTCGCGCGCGCTATTTAGCTTTAACATTATGCTATTACTATTACACTATTAATTTCTTGATACACACAACTGTCAAAATATACGATGACAGCTGCAAATGAAGTAAGCGCAGCGAGAAAACCAATCAGCATCGCGGAAAAGCGGCAACAATAAATTCGACTATCGACTTAACATGCCTTTTTTTTTAGAAAAAAAAAGATTTAAACGGAGGTACAAACGGGTACAAACGATTCTCCTTCGAATGGCGTTGGGCGTTTTCTGATATCTTAAAGTTGGGGGCTGGCGTTTTTTTCACCCCCTCTAACTCTTTAACCCTTTAGAAACACTAGCACCTCAGACGCGCGCTTTGCGCGCGCTATTTAGCTTTAACATTATGCTATTACTATTACACTATTAATTTCTTGATACACACAACTGTCAAAATATACGATGACAGCTGCAAATGAAGTAAGCGCAGCGAGAAAACCAATCAGCATCGCGGAAAAGCGGCAACAATAAATTCGACTATCGACTTAACATGCCTTTTTTTTAGAAAAAAAAAGATTTAAACGGAGGTACAAACGGGTACAAACGATTCTCCTTCGAATGGCGTTGGGCGTTTTCTGATATCTTAAAGTTTGGGGCTGGCGTTTTTTTACCCCCTCTAATTCCTTAAACCTTTAGGAACAAACGATTTAAACGGAGGTACAAACGGGTACAAACGATTCTCCTTCGAATGTCTTTGGGCGTTTTCTGATATCTTAAAGTTGGGGGCTGGCGTTTTTTTACCCCCTCTAATTCCTTAACCCTTTAGGAACAAACGATTTAAACGGAGGTACAAACGGGTACAAACGATTCTCCTTCGAATGGCGTTGGGCGTTTTCTGATATCTTAAAGTTGGGGGCTGGCGTTTTTTTCACCCCCTCTAACTCCTTAACCCTTTAGAAACACTAGCACCACAGACGCGCGCTTTGCGCGCGCTATTTAGCTTTAACATTATGCTATTACTATTACACTATTAATTTCTTGATACACACAACTGTCAAAATATACGATGACAGCTGCAAATGAAGTAAGCGCAGCGAGAAAACCAATCAGCATCGCGGAAAAGCGGCAACAATAAATTCGACTATCGACTTAACATGCCTTTTTTTTAGAAAAAAAAAACGATTTAAACGTAGGTACAAACGGGTACAAACGATTCTCCTTCGAATGGCGTTGGGCGTTTTCTGATATCTTAAAGTTGGGGGCTGGCGTTTTTTTACCCCCTCTAATTCCTTAACTTTTTAGGAACAAACGATTTAAACGTAGGTACAGACGGGTACAAACGATTCTCCTTCGAATGGCGTTGGGCGTTTTCTGATATCTTAAAGTTGGGGGCTGGCGTTTTTTTCACCCCCTCTAATTCCTTAAACCTTTAGGAACAAACGATTTAAACGGAGGTACAAACGGGTACAAACGATTCTCCTTCGAATGGCGTTGGGCGTTTTCTGATATCTTAAAGTTGGGGGCTGGCGTTTTTTTCACCCCCTCTAACTCCTTAACCCTTTAGAAACAAACGATTTAAACGGAGGTACAAACGGGTACAAACGATTCTCCTTCGAATGGCGTTGGGCGTTTTCTGATACCTTAAAGTTGGGGGCTGGCGTTTTTTTCACCCCCTCTAACTCTTTAACCCTTTAGAAACACTAGCACCACAGACGCGCGTTTTGCGCGCGCTATTTAGCTTTAACATTATGCTATTACTATTACACTATTAATTTCTTGATACACACAACTGTCAAAATATACGATGACAGCTGCAAATGAAGTAAGCGCAGCGAGAAAACCAATCAGCATCGCGGAAAAGCGGCAACAATAAATTCGACTATCGACTTAACATGCCTTTTTTTAGAAAGGAAACGATTTAAACGGAGGTACAAACGGGTACAAACGATTCTCCTTCGAATGGCGTTGGGCGTTTTCTGATATCTTAAAGTTGGGGGCTGGCGTTTTTTTACCTCCTCTAATTCCTTAAACCTTTAGGAACAAACGATTTAAACGGAGGTACAAACGGGTACAAACGATTCTCCTTCGAATGGCGTTGGGCGTTTTCTGATATCTTAAAGTTGGGGGCTGGCGTTTTTTTCACCCCCTCTAACTCCTTAACCCTTTAGAAACAAACGATTTAAACGGAGGTACAAACGGGTACATACGATTCTCCTTCGAATGGCGTTGGGCGTTTTCCAATATCTTAAAGTTGGGGGCTGGCGTTTTTTTCACCCTCTCTAATTCCTTAAACCTTTAGGAACAAACGTTTTAAACGGAGGTACAAACGGGTACAAACGATTCTCCTTCGAATGGCGTTGGGCGATTTCTGATATCTTAAAGTTGGGGGCTGGCGTTTTTTTCACCCCCTCTAACTCCTTAACCCTTTAGAAACAAACGATTTAAACGGAGGTACAAACGGGTACAAACGATTCTCCTTCGAATGGCGATGGGCGTTTTCTGATATCTTAAAGTTGGGGGCTGGCGTTTTTTTCACCCCCTCTAACTCCTTAACCCTTTAGAAACAAACGATTTAAACGGAGGTACAAACGGGTACAAACAATTCTCCTTCGAATGGCGTTGGGCGTTTTCTGATATCTTAAATTTGGGGGCTGGCGTTTTTTTCACCCCCTCTAACTCCTTAAGACTTTAGAAACACTAGCACCACAGACGCGCGCTTTGCGCGCGCTATTTAGCTTTAACATTATGCTATTACTATTACACTATTAATTTCTTGATACACACAACTGTCAAAATATACGATGACAGCTGCAAATGAAGTAAGCGCAGCGAGAAAACCAATCAGCATCGCGGAAAAGCGGCAACAATAAATTCGACTATTGACTTAACATGCCTTTTTTTAGAAAGGAAACGATTTAAACGAAGGTACAAACGGGTACAAACGATTCTCCTTCGAATGGCGTTGGGCGTTTTCTGATATCTTAAAGTTGGGGGCTGGCGTTTTTTTCACCCCCTCTAACTCTTTAACCCTTTAGAAACACTAGCACCACAGACGCGCGCTTTGCGCGCGCTATTTAGCTTTAACATTATGCTATTACTATTACACTATTAATTTCTTGATACACACAACTGTCAAAATATACGATGACAGCTGCAAATGAAGTAAGCGCAGCGAGAAAACCAATCAGCATCGCGGAAAAGCGGCAACAATAAATTCGACTATCGACTTAACATGCTTTTTTTTAGAAAGGAAACGATTTAAACGGAGGTACAAACGGGTACAAACGATTCTCCTTCGAATGGCGTTGGGCGTTTTCTGATATCTTAACGTTGGGGGCTGGCGTTTTTTTACCCCCTCTAATTCCTTAAACCTTTAGGAACAAACGATTTAAACGGAGGTACAAACGGGTACAAACGATTTTCCTTCGAATGTCTTTGGGCGTTTTCTGATATCTTAAAGTTGGGGGCTGGCGTTTTTTTACCCCCTCTAATTCCTTAACCCTTTAGGAACAAACGATTTAAACGGAGGTACAAACGGGTACAAACGATTCTCCTTCGAATGGCGTTGGGCGTTTTCTGATATCTCAGAGAGAAGTATTTGGTGACTGAGAGCTAATTTCTATTAAATTTGGATGTCTTCGATACCACTTGTTGAATAATTGCCCGATTGGCAATTCGGGAAATCTCGAAGAGAAGTTCAATATTTGAAAATGACTCAACTGAATTTTGCGAAACAATTTCACAAAATTTCTGCAAAAAATATCTTGCAGAAGTCATTTCTCTAAATGTATCAATAAATAAAATAACGTATTGTAATGCAAATCTGTATGATCGTCCCTTCTAATGATTCTCTAACTTATACGCTTATTATAAACTAAACTTACTAATCTTAACAAAAATGTATAATGAATGATAAAAGTTGTCTATATATATACATATATCGATGAATATAATGACGTATTTATATTATATAAAAATCTCGTTTATTTTTTTTCTTCCCAGGTTTGAACCTATCCTAATTCCTAAATATCACCATATTTAGGAATTTCATCACATCGTTGTAAACAAAATGCGATGGATCGCTGTCTAGGAATCTTCCATAAATGATTTTATAGCCTTCTTTAGTAGTTCCTTCCAAAATTTGTTCTGTTCTGTCGATAATAAGATCACTTCTACTTTGTATGCGAAATTTCTCTGCGAGAAATATTGCTGCATCCATTTGTCGTGTATAAGGAATACCACACACATATGAATGTAACGAATAATTAAAAAGAAAAAGATTATAAACCTTTACTTGAAGTGCCTATTATGCAATAAAGTAGATAGATAATTAGAATTGCATTGTTATTGAACGAGGTGATAAATATTGTTTTTGAGAGAAGCGAGAACCGAATGTAAATATTTTTTTAAATTCTCATAATATAATCATCTACAATACCTATAAATAAAATAACTTGACCGTAAGTTCTTAAAAAATTACTATACTTGGAGATGTACAATTTAGAAGTCGCGCATTATTTTCCGATATTAATAAGTTTACGCGAGAAAAAGAGTGGATATTGTGTAAATTAATATATGTGAATTTGAGGTACAGTATTGATATCCGTTATCGCAAGCGATATTTCATTAATATAAATGACAAAGACAAAAGATACGTGTCTGACCTTCGGCTCTATCAATTTGATATGGTTGCGTTGCAGGATCCTTCCTGGAAATAGTATTGTATAAAAGTACGCTGTGCAACAAGTAATATTACATTGCAGCGAAGAACACAAGAAGATATATTTACCACATAGCACAACTAAAATTTATATCAGTCTCAGACTGTTTTACGACAATGAGGTGGTTCATCCTTCTGTAAGTAACTTATAATGATCATTTTTTAAATACGGTATCAATCACAAGCGAATCGGCGATCCCTAACTTTTTCTTTTAGAAAACTAATTTGCCTTGATTGATTGTAACTAAAAAAAGGTAAAGCCTACGATTCATATTTACATGACATTTCTTTCCTGTTTCAAATTCTAGATTTATCTCCTGACAAATATTAATTAAGAATTATTCTTTATACCAATCGAAGAAAAAGGAGCGTTAAGCCGTAACAAGGTGTTCTTTAATACAGAATTTTTAACACTAACACCTTGTTACGGCTCGACGCTCCTTTTTCTTCGATTGATTTTTAATCTCGTGAGCCTTTTTGTTATATATTCTTTATACATTATATTTATTTCTTGTTTATTATTTTTACACACTTTGTTATTTCTATAGTACATTATACTTATTTTATTTTAAATTGCATTTTGCAGCTCCTTCATTGGCATACTTTTTGTGAAAAATGCCACACCATCGAAAAACCAGAAACATCATTCGCGTCTAGATTGGTTGTTTGGCTTAAGTAATAAACAAGATGAAAATAAAGCAGAAAGTAAGCCTACTGTATGCCAAACTAAGGAGTGCAAAGAAATAGGTATTTATTAAACGGCAATAAATATATAGCTGTATTTTAATTAACACCTAATCTGAAAATTTAAATCAATATTTATTCAATTGTCTTTTTTTGTTTCTATCTCTTCTTCCAGCTCGGATAATATCGGAGAGTATGGACAAATCTGTAGATCCTTGCGACGATTTCTATGAATACGCCTGTGGAAAATGGCCAGAGCATAATCCTATCCCCACAGGAATGAATTCCTGGAGTATGTTCATAAAAGCGCATGTAAATGTCCAGAGGCAAATAAAAGGTGGACGTCAAATCAGCCTAAATTTTAACTGGAATCTTGTGTGTAATGATATTAAAGATTAAATGATTAAATTTTTTTTCGCAGAAATTTTGGATGAGGGTCCCAAGGACAGCGATATTTTAGCGGTGAAGCTTGCGAAGAAGTGGTACACGGTATGCATGGATACAGGTAAGCGCGAATGACTTTCAAGTGATTGAAACGCCATGAAAAAATTCGAATGCTTATTACTTTTATACATAATCGCGCTTTACGAAATAATTTCTGATTCACGAAATGCTTCTAGATGCAATGGAGAGGGATGGGCTCGACCCGCTCGTCTATACCTTATCGCGGATAGGCGGCTGGCCATTGATAATGGAACCGGACAAATGGAACGAGGAGTACAGCTGGCAAAGACTGGATGATATATATGTGCACTTGACAGGAAGGAATGCTTTTCACGACGTGAGCGTAACGACCAAATATTTTGGTTTGAACGTGACTCAGAGAGTAGTACATGTACTTATCACGGCATAAGCTTCTAATTAAGATTATCGTTATGCTTGCATTTACATTACACTTTCAAAAAAATTTTACACACTCTGAATCTAAAAGTGTGTTTGCGATGTAATTGGTGTCTCTATGTTGTTATTATACACCATTCACATGTATCTCATAGTATCATCGACCGCTTATATTCTAAGTTGCTCTTTGCATTATATACGTGGACGTAAATTTATATTCAATTAAATCATTTATCTTAATTTTTCACTAGCGATTTTTCTTAATTTAAGTTCTTGTGGCTAGATCAATATTCCGGATCTACCTCCGGGTTCGTGTAGACTTTTGAGTGCAATCGATAGCGAAGAGGAAAAATACGAAAGTGATGAAGATCCCAACGACGAGGAGAAGCAAAGCGATGAGCAGGAAGATAGTCAGGAACCTGGAAGCAAAGAAAAAAACAATGACAAAAACGGTAATAATAGCAATGATGGTAATGAAGATGATGATAACGACGATGATGAAGATGATAATAACGATAACGATAAAGATAATAATAATAATGACGTAAAAGATGATGATGATGACAATACAGATGACGATAACGATACAAACGAACAGAATGACGATAATAACGCGAAGAAAAAAGTCGGTATAAAAAAAACTGGCAAGTTAACAAAAAATAAAAAATTAGGACATAGTAGGAAGGTGAAGAGCAGTACTCATTCCAAAAAGTACGAAAATCATAAGACAAAGAAAAAAAGGATAAAAAGACGAGCAATGTCGACAAATGTTCACAAGAAATTACGCCTGCGGAAGACTGGCAGGAATCGGGTGAAGCAAGAACGTATGGAGAGGCTGAAAAGTACTTTAGGAGCGACAACATCACAGATTAGCACAGAAGAAACTATTGACGAAGATAACGAGCTGAAGCAATACGCTAATTATATCTTGAAAGTAGCCCGCGCCATAGCTAAAGCAAGCGGCATCGAAGTCTCAGAGGAACATATGAATAAAGGTATTCAAGATATAATGGAATTCCAAATAAAACTAGCTAACGTGAGTGTTACATTACTTCGCAAGCAATGAAAAGAGAAGAATGTATAATAACCTAAATAACAATATATTTCAGATTACTATGAAATCCATCGGTAATAGAAAGATGACACTCAATGATTTCCAGAAATGGTATGATAAGAAACTAAAATCTCCCAAAAGCGCAGTAAGTCGTTTTTTAATTAACTTATTTAACTTAATTACTAATAATGTAATCTAATATAATTATCTATTATAATATATCTTTGATAAATTAAGCATTATTAACGCAACACAGATTGAGTGGCTGTACAAAATTGGAGAATTATTTGATAAAGCCAACGTGCAAATAGATGACGAATTAACTGTAGAAATTGGTAAACTAGATTATTTCGAGGGTCTTGTCGCTTTGCTGGATAAGACGTCAAGTCGAACGATCGGTAAATTTTGAAAGAAATGCGGCTATACCTAATAAGGAAATGTCGTCAATCGACGCGCTCACGCGAGATATGTTTCAGTGAACTATATACACTGGAACTTCTTGAGCAGAATAATAAGAGCTACCACAAGTAAAATGAGAGAATTATACAATGTATGGGAACCAAAAATGGAATATAATGTAGAAGAGGTTCCTGGAGTTTCCTTGAGGTGTGATACAAGCTTTTATATTTTTGACAATTATTTCTTACATTATTATCAGCGTATAACCATTCGCTCTTCAACTCGATCGCTAGAAATATAATTGTTATTATATTGTAGATTCTAGTTTTATATTACATTATTATTCTTAACATAATTTTAACGCGTAAATCAAAATTGAATTAGTTCTATTATGCTGATATCAATTTAATCATGAATTGTCTTCACAGATCGCGCAAATGCATACAAGAAGTATACGAGATGGAAGTCATTCTAGCATACGAGTATGTGAGAAAGCATTTCTCTGACGAAATCACGACGACCGTAAATATTTTGTGTTGATTATTAAAAGTTTCTATTTCATCTGCTGTTTATAACAATAAAACAATATATTCCTACTATCTCTATTTAATTGAATCACTTATTCCTATTGCAGGCATCGGATATGGTGGACGATATACAAAAAGAAGTTGAGTATCAAATTAAAAAATCAAATTTGATGGATAAAGATACTAAGGATTTTGTTTTAGCGAAATTAGTGAATATGGATAAATTTATCGGATATCCAGATTGGTTTAAAAATAACATTGTGATTACACAATATTTTAAAGAAGTAAATGTCTCAAAATTTATTAATTATCACTACATAATGTAGTAATTGTCTTATTTTATTATTTTGTTCTGTTAAAGCTCGTCATCAGCAATTCGTATTTTAAAAATGTGTTAGGCTATTATAGATACAGAAAGTTCAAAGACTTACGAGAATTATTGAAGAAAGATATTGATTACACGTACGTAAGATAATGCATTTGTCGTATTTCTTCCAGCGTAATTACAGCTTTATTTTTTAATTTGCGAAGTAAATTTGTATGATAAATTCCGTATTACAGTATGATAATGAACCCCACAATGGTACATTCTTTTTTCTCCAATGGTGATAATTCCATAGGTTCGTAATATTTCTTTTTAGTGGAATTAAATCTACACGATCTAATTTACAACTGTTCACGTCGTTAACGATAATTTCTTCTTCGATTATAGCCCTCTCGGCAGCAAATTTCCAGAGCCCATTATTTGCTTATGGTCGACCACAGTAAGTAAACAATTTTGATTAAACTTATTAACACGACTAGTAACAATAAGTACAAACAAGCTTACATGATTTCTAAGAATTTCTAATAAGATTTTGTCTAATTATTCTTTATTGCAGAGTTATTAATTATGCTATGATTGGAATAATCATGGGTCACGAAGTTAATCACGGATTCGATTCTTATGGTAATGTTAATTAGATCGTTTACTTTATTAAATTACAGTATTTTATTGTTGCAATAATATAATAATATCCATTATTTTAATAATATCTATTTATTCTAAAAAATTTTTTGAAATTATATAAAAAGCATGACAAAAAGAACAAAAAACAATTTTTAGGACACTTGTATGATAAAAACGGAAATATTGTGGAATGGTTATCCGTAATGGCTGAAGCATATAGCAAAAGAGCAGAATGTTTTGTCGAACATTTTAATAATTATCCTATTGACAAGACTTGGAACTTCAAAATAAGTGTACATTATCTATTCTGCATTTAATTATCATTCAATTTACTGTTATTCTTTCGACGTGCGTTTTTGAAAATGTTTGATCATACTTATTGTCAAAAATTGCAGGACTATGGCAATCAGACGGCAAGAGAGAATATCGCGGACACATTGGGATTAGAGGCGGCGTTTAGAGCATATCAAAGGAGACAAAGAGAATGCAGGAAATCGGCTATATTACCAGGCCATGAAGACCTCACTAACGATCAACTTTTCTTTCTATCCTTTGCTAATGTAAGTATTACAGATCGTGAATTAGGATCTGTAATAATTAAATTGTAAGAATAATAATAATGTGGTTTAATATATGTATGAAATTGCGGTAACGCTTGCAGTTGTACTGCGAAGCTGCGAAAATGAGTAGCATCATAAATAAAGCCCAACATGATCCACATAGCCTCGGCCGGTTGAGAGTGATAGGAAGCGTTTCAAATTCACAAGACTTCGCCGAAGCTTACAATTGCCCGATCGGCAGTGCAATGAATCCCGCAAAGAAATGCCATATCTGGAAGTGAATAACTTATACGCTTATTATAAATTAAACTTGCCAATGTTTGACGAAAATGTAAAATAAATGACAAAAGTTGTATATCTACACGTATCGATGAATATAATGAGGCACTTGATACAAAGAGTTCGTACATTTTTTTCCGTTACAGGTTTGAAGTGCTCATCATAATTTTATTATGTGAAAATAACAATTAATTATGTTTTTGTGCTTTAATTATATTTAAGTAATAACATGTATATATAGTTATGGTGCAAAGTGTTAATTGATTCAAGTCAATTTAACAGAACTCTACAAGAACAATAAGCATAGCATTTGGTGACTGGAAGTTATATAGGTTCTGTATCGAATTTGGATCACTTCGATACAACTTGCCGAATAATTGCCCGATTGGTTCAATGAATCTCGAAAAGAAGTGCAATATTTGAAAATGACTTAACAGAATCTTGCGAAGCAATTTTATAGAAATATCTTGCAGAAGTTATTTATCTAAATCAATGAATAAAACAACGCATCGGAATGCAAATCTATAATCATTTCTTATAATAATTCTCTAACTGCTGAATATTTATATATCCGGTCCAATTTGCGTGTGATTATCTAATTCATTGAAGATAAAACAGCAAATATTAAGAATATAAACCAAAATCCGATATGTTTTGTATCAGGATTAGTTTAGTAATATATTGATTGTGCTAGAATTTAATCGTCTAAAGCGTGATTAGACGGAGCAAAATATATATATTTTTTATATTATATCAATTTTCAAAAACTAGCTTCACCCATTTTTGTTCTCATGTACACTATTATATTTTTGTTATTATCTTAATGAGTTTATTATACTCATTAGTAATTTTTCTTTATTTCGTTCAGTTCGTTGATATTCAATTGAGTACGGTGCATATGGTTAATTAAATATAGAAATCATCCGAAATAACATTAATTGGAATTATATATAGAATTAAATTATACATATATTTGTAATGTATAAAACCATCATAATTGTTTCTCATTTCCTTTCTAATATAATAAATGAATATATCATTAAAAAAACAATCATATGTAATTTTATCGTTAAATATAAAAACAAAATTGTAAATTAATTTATAATATGTGATTACTGGAGTAAGTATATTTGCACACATGGAACACGTATATTTGAGCAAGTAAGTGAAAAATGCATATTTGTATTCATATATTTAAATACAATATTAATTTACATATATTTACATAAATTCTAAAACGTGAGAAATAGTATTATTGTATAAATGATTTATGTAAGACAAAAATTTTGGATTAAAATTCTATTAAAGGTTATTTAAAATTTATTTATTAAAGAATACAATAATTTATCATCTATGTATATTGACGCACTGTATTTGGAACTTAATTTGCCAACGTGTATTAATTGTCAATCTATATATATAAAAATGAATGTATGTATGTATGTATGTATGTATGTATGTATGTATGTATGTCCTTTATACACTCTTGAACTATTCGACCGAATTTTTACCAAAAGTATATGAAATAGGGGTAGAATTTCCCGGGGAGTGTTATAGAGTGTATAGTTTTTCGTTACCGATTTCCTGGAAACCGGTTTTTTTAATTTTTCTAATTTTTTGAGAAATAATTGACCGAATGTCAAAGAATTATAGATCAAATTTCTACCAAAAGTATATGAAATAGGGGTAGAATTTTCCGGGGAGTGCCACTATGTGTATAGTTTTTTGTTACCGATTTTCTGGAAACCGGTTTTTCCAATTCTTCTAATTTTTCGGGAAATAATTGACCGAATCTCAAAGAATTATAGATTAAACAGGGGTAGAATTTTCCGGGGAGTGCTATAAAGTGTATAATTTTTCGTTACCGATCTTTTTGGAAGCCGGTACCAAAATTTTTTCAATTTTTCGGGAATTAATTGACCGAATCTTAAAGAATTGTATATGAAGTAGGGGTAGAATTTCCCGGGAAGTGCTATAAAGTGTACTATTTTATTGATCTTTTTGGAAACCGGTTTTTATAATTTTTCCAATTTTTTGGGAAATAATTGATTGAATTTCAAAGAATTATACATGAAGTAGGGGTAGAGGGAGAGAGAGAGAGGGAGAGAGAGGGAGAGAGAGAGGGAGAGAGAGAGAAAGAGGGAGAGAGAGAGGGAGAGAGAGAGAGGGAGAGAGAGAGGGAGAGAGAGAGGGAGAGAGAGAGAGAGAGAGAGAGAGAGAGAGAGAGGGAGAGAGAGAGAGGGAGAGAGAGGGAGAGAGAGAGGGAGAGAGGGAGAGGGAGAGGGAGAGAGGGAGAGAGAGAGGGAGAGAGAGGGAGAGAGAGAGGGAGAGAGAGAGGGAGAGGGAGAGGGAGAGAGAGAGAGGGAGAGAGAGGAGAGAGAGAGAGGGAGAGAGAGAGAGAGAGAGAGAGAGAGAGAGAGAGAGAGAGAGAGAGAGAGAGAGAGAGAGAGAGAGAGAGAGAGAGAGAGAGAGAGAGAGAGAGAGAGAGAGAGAGAGAGAGAGAGAGAGAGAGAGAGAGAGAGAGAGAGAGAGAGAGAGAGAGAGAGAGAGAGAGAGAGAGAGAGAGAGAGACTATTTGTGTGTCTTATTACATATGTTCTCCGGGGCGAAGCCCGGGTAATCAGCTAGTGTTAAATAAACTAATCTGCAATCCAAACATCTGAGTGATTGAATATTTATTAAGAAAAAGTTAATTTCGAATTTGAACAGAAAATCATAAGAAAATCGACTGAAGAATAAGATTAGATAGTCTTCGAGAAGGGAAGAAAATGGATAATACGTACACAGAGAGTTCAGAGAATGGCAAAAATATTTTATTGTGCAGTCTGGCACGTGAGCACACACCGACACACTGGCACAGTTTGTGAGTCTCGTAAAATAGAAAAGGAAAAAACGATGACTTGAGCGCCATTGCTGTGTTGCTGGACAAGTACACTGCAAATACAAGTATGTTATTTTAACTGAAGCTCTTCTTACACATTTGTTTGCCGGTTTAAACATTTAAACCATGTCATTTAACACAATTGAACGTATTAAGGGGATGCTGGAGCCGCAAGCGAACTCGATCAGCGTCGATAAAGAAGTGCTCACCGATTCTTACACATACATACAGAACGCCTGCTCTAGGGCTACCCGTTATACTGATCCGTATGTTTTTGGCTGAATTCGGGGAGACGCGTAACATGTGCATATGAAATTTTCAAATGAACTTTTCTCTTATACTAAAGCTCGCAGCTCATTTCTGCAAGCGCAGGATTCTTCTTTATTATATTTCCGAGACAGCTGCAAGGTTTTTGCATACGTACACAGTCTAAAACTTTTATGTGCAGCAAATGTTGTCATGAGTCGACCGCAGAATCGAAAATAAAACTGTAATTTTCTAATGTCTTTTCGTTTTTCATACGCAAATTGTGTCTGCTGTCTTCGTTATCGTCCATACTTTAATTCTGGACAAAATTTTTTTAATTCGGTGAAATCAATCAAAAGATTAGTGTGTCTGAAAATATCGCGGTAAAACAGACCTGTCTCCAGCATCCCCTTAACTTGTAATTTCCCAGGTAGCAGAGTGACGTCAAATGACGTATAAATAACGTACGTCTTAATGACGTATTTAACGTTAATAAAAAGTCATTAAGACGTCTTTAGACGTCACCTTGTTACCTGGGTTAATACGATTAAACGACGTAATTTAACACGCAAGAAATATGTAAAAAAAAATTCAGTCAAATGTGTCATTTTTAGACGTTTATGCGTGCAAAAATAACACACTTGGATTTGTAGTGTGCGCTCATTCGCTCATCAACAACTATTGCGAATTTTGCGAAATGGTACATGACTCTTCTCATCAGTTTAGTTTTAATCACGTTCCTCTTCTTTCTTGTTTCTTCTTTCTTCTTATCAGACCCCCAACTATTTAATCATCATTGAGAGTCATCAACCTTTTTTTTTTTTTTCGAGAAATTAATCGAATTTCGTGCTCGTGATAAGAAATACACTCTCGGTGGATTGCCATTAACCCTTTCGAGAAGTGGCGATCAAATAAAAACTGACGATTTTTGGTCGGTTTTGAACTCGGATCTTCGGCTCATTAGAGCAGCGTAAATCTTTCTGCGCCATGATCGCCACCAACATATCGAGTTTACCAGATAACATTTCAGCTAAACTAATTGCTGTTTATTGACGATCGTCATCGATGTTTATTTTTCTTACGTTAGTAGAAGTTCAACCTTTCAACTAACATTCATTTACCGTAGCAATCATGCATGCGTCTAAAATTTTCACCACGCATACTCTGTCACGGAAACTTACAACTCATTAGGCAATTTTTTTTTTATTTTCTCCTCTCGAGTTTGCTTTCTTTAATTTCTGTGACAAATGATAATCTAAAAACTGAAAATAAAGGCTAAAAATAAATGCTGGAAATAAATGCTGAAAATAATAAGACGTCTCCCTTTTTTCCAGGAGCATCTCTCTCATTAATTTAATCATTTATATTATATTACATTATATGTCACCAAATTGCATATCAAATTGCTTGTTAATATTATTAAATTGTATTAGTATGTATTTTCTGAAACTTTATACGGACAAAAGACGACCCGCTTTTACCGGACATCGGTGCAATTGAATGTACTTTGGCTAAAGTAAGAAGACCTAGATTTTTCTAATAAAATTGAGTTACAATTTTAATTTTATCTAAAATTCCGTCCGACAAAAATGGGTCAATCTGTAGAGGCCCTCCTCCACCCCCGCCGATTCCAATCAGCGGTCCTCTTTTCTTTAAAAATGTTTTATTCTTATTTCTTTATTATCTATTAATTATTTTTTATACAATTTACTTTTTATTAAATTTTGTGGACATGTAAAATCATAAAATAATATACAATTTGATTGTATACACTCACAATAATTTACATAAAATTACATTAAAATATTTGAAATACATATCAGATAAAATAATAAAATAATAAGATAAAATAATTATTATTCAGGCTGTTCCGTTTTTACAGGATATAGTTACTATTAGCGAGACCTTAAATAAACTTGAATTTTTTTATCAACAACCTATACAATTTCAATTTGAGATTTAAAACAGAATCTCCGGGAAAAATGGGTCAACCTGTAGATGCCCTCCACCACTCCCGCCGATTCCAATCAGTGGTCCTCATTTCATTGGATATAATCTTTATTTCTTGTTTTTTACTTTTTTATACAATTTAGTCTACGCCAAAATCTAATACACGTAATAAAGCAATAAAACAACACAATAGGGTAAACTCGGGTACGATGGCCGTACGGAAAAGATGGCCCATGGCTGTAATTTCTCCAATAATGGCTAAACAGTGCATTTTTGTAGTCATTCTCAAAGATAATCAATATTTACAGTAGTTTATGTGCGTACACTATTCGAAATAACAATATTGTGAATATTATATCATATTTTTACTTTCGACTGCCTGTAAAGTTTTTCATGTGTCCGCTAAAAGCTGCTATAACATTGAATAAATTATAGTTAAGCTGCCGTAATCAACGTTACACACATAATTAAGCTATGTAAATTGTAATTTGACCTATAATTTGTGTTTCTATTTTTCACTATTTATTTAAAAATACTATGGTTATCTTTTCTGTTATGGCCATCTTTTCCTTAAAGATCAGATAAGATGGCCAATGCATACGTTGTAATACTTTAATAATATAAAATTTATGTTAAGTGTTTTCTTCTTAATTTCGATAGTTTTACGTACTTTAAGCTTCAGTGAAGGAATATACCAAACACTGTTAAAATATAACAAAAATAAATGTATGTTTATTGCATTTTAAAAAACTATAGCCATCTTACCCGAGTTTACCCTAAAGCAATACAATACATAATAAACTAATAAAACACTACAAAATTATATAGTCTAACAAAGATAAAATTGTGTATGACATATGTTATTAATTCCGGATTACACAAAAACGTAAATGCGTATACTAACACATCGTCCATAATTTATATACTTAACAGAGTATTGATAAGCAACATCTAATTAAGCGATATTTATTATCAATTACAAATTTAAAATTACGAAGCTCACATATAACATATACGCGTTTCGATTTTGTGTAATCCAGTTTACACAAAAATTAAATATATACAATTTAATTATACATATACAATTTTGTACACTAATTGTAAGAAAAAAATGTTCTGGATTTTAGTAAATATTAGTTTGCATACAACTGTGACTCCACTTATTAAAATGAAGAAAATTTTCCTTTTTATTAGTATATTTTTTTCTCAGTGAATACACATATATACTAATAAAAAGGAAAATTTTCGTCATTTTAGTAAATGGAGTTATAGTTGTATGCAAACTAATATTTACTAAAATCCAGAACATTTTTTTCTCAGTATACAATTGACAATTTTCGCGACAGAATATATCGTTTTACATAATTCTTAGCGTTATATGTTATTACAGTTTTACACACATAAATTTAAATTTCTTAAAATTATAAAAAAAATTAATTTTTGTTCATTGTTGAATTACACCCTCCCGCTTCATCCCTACCTACCCGTATGCTTATTTATTTCTACTTGAGTTTCTTACAATTATAGGTAATATTTAATAGAAAGAAACTTCATTATAATGAAGTTTCTTTCTATCGTCAAAAATTACATCCCCATATCCCTATCTACCCGTACCCTTGCTTATTCGTTTTCCTACCTACCCGATTTTTATCTAATTTTTACTCGTATTCCTGCCTATCCGTATCTCTATGTATTATATAGTATACCTATAATATAGTTACGACCGCGATTACCCGTAATCAGATAAACGCGCGCAAATTTTAAATCGGGTTTTTAATCGGTTTTAAATTATTTAAAAGGACTATTTAAAAGTTTTATTTGAGTTTTATTTACGCGGAATAGAAATTTAATACGAGACGACATCATTCCGTCTCTGATTATGTATACAATCGCATGTATACAGATAACTTTACAGGCTTACCTTTACCTGTACTTTTATACATTGATTGGTATGGTACACCAACCTACCTTATTCCTCTTCGTTTTCATTCTTCTAGCTAGAATATAGACTCACCTCTTGCAGCACCTGGCTTTATATAGCCAGAGAGAGATCGGCAGTAAGGAGAAATACTCCTGCTGCTGCGCCAATAAGCGTAAGATTTTACGCTTTTATATGATGCGCGAAACACGAACGCGTCGCGAAGAGGCCATCACATTAATTAAATCAATTAGTACACAGAAAGAAAGAAGTGTCAAATCAACACTTATATACTTATATATACGCAAGAATATATATTTAATCTTGAAATGAGATTATATTAAACAAAGAAAACTTGCTTGAATGAAGTCATTTATATAGTTAAACGAAGTTTTATATACATAGTTTATTCAAAAAAAAAAAGTTGAAATAAAAAATTGAAATTATTATAAGAAGATTATATATTCTTGCGTACATACAACTATATCAGTGTTGATTTGGCACTTCCTTTTTTTCTGTGTACAAAACTAAAAATTAATAATAACAATAATAATTTCGTTAGCATATGAATTAATTTTGCATTTATTTTTTACACGCGTTTATTCGTAGCAATTAAAATGCATATCCAGGAATTAAAATACATATTGATACATAGAAAATAAATCTGAATTTGCAAAAGATCTCTATGTCGACAACGTTTTGAAGAAACTCGATCACGATTATGAAATTTATATTAAACTTTCAAATATAAACTTTATAATATAAACAATAAAACTTTAATTTAAAAACAAATAAAAGAAAATTGCCAGACGCGCCATTCGATAGAATCTAAGGCCCATATGCGTATTTTCGATTCGAACGGTTCGTGGCTGAATCTCATCTCAAAAGCATGCAGAAATGAGAAACTCAAATGAATAATGACGTAAGATCTAAAAGGGATAATAAATTTCTCACACAATTAGAACTGTTATAATTATCTTTTTATATTTTGCAAATTATTAAAGTTATTTTTAATATGATATATTAGTTCAAAATTATTTTTAAGTGACATAAAACTGATTGGTTGTAAAATAATTATCTAGATAATTAACTAGGAAAAAATCTTCTATTTTATAACAATAAATATATGTAGGTATGTATTAGATCTCACGTCATGTTACTACTTTAACTGGTAAAATCCAGTTATCAATTACCTCAATAGATTGTTAATTTATCACTCACCAACCCCGATGCGCAACAGCGGAATTACATCTGCCACGTAGCTACGTTGATTCTGTAATAAACAATATAAAATTCGTATTAAAACAGTGTTCAAAAAACTCAACGTTTTAAAACATAATTTTTACAGGATCGAACGTTTTATTCATTATTCAATTGGATATTTATTCAAATAATTACACATTTTCCCCGAAAATGATATTTACAAGAATCAATTTTTATAAAATACTACATTACTCATTTTCTTCTAACTATTATTTATAAATCATGATGAAATAAAAAGGCTCAAGAATAAACAAAAAAATTATTCTTACATAAAATAAAAATTAATATTTACCGCAAAGTTGTCCCGCTGGCGCCCGATGCCTCTCCCAGGCCTCCTCCTCCTCTCAGCCTGTCCTCTCGGGTTGTCAGCTCCCTCGACGCTCGACACAATTTTCACCGGCATCACACGTACACGCGGATAACTATAATCGCGCGATATTTAATTCGTCACTCCCGAAAATGTGAAGTAACGACCATTTTGTCCGTGGAAAAATCGTCCGCGATAACCGCATTATCTCGACGCGTTCAAAGCCGGACAACTGACTCGATTTGCCCGATTAAGGACTTAGCCCCGCGTGGTCAGGATGAAGTGTTCGACAGAGAGAAAAGAGATCCTCAAAAAGTAGAAAGCGAGCTCTCTACAATGAGAATCATCTCCCCTCGCCACCGGCACGTCGGGTTGCAGCCCCTTCACGCACAGTTAGATCAAATTATCTGAACAGACTGCGATCGAGGCCGTCCTCGTTCAATGACCGTGCACGAGACAGCCGTCACGTCTGAGAACGTGGAAATTGGCGCAGTTATATGATAATTATTAAAATCGCGCGACGGAATCCGATGACTTCGAACGGCACTCCCGAAAATGCGACGATTTTAATTGTCATGTTCGAAAATGCAATGATTTCGAGCGGCACTCCCGAAAATGCGACGTAACAAACCGTTTATACAATCGGCGGCGATAGGGTTTAGTTGCCCTATTCTTCGGTAAAAACGGAATAGCCTGTAAAAGATAAGATTACGCGTACGTTTAGGGCTGTACACTAGGTTGAGATAGATAGAGATACAAGTATATACGCGAGAATAGAAATATGCGAGAATAATGCTATAGTTGAAAGAGTTATAGAAAGCGGATGAAGTATATACGCGTCGCGTGTGATTAATTTCGAGAGTATCGTACAAGGTATAGCAAAGCCGCACGATCATTATATTCTAGTGATTACTTGTAATCACGTTTAATTGTAATCAATATTTTGTTTGTTTTAGGAAACAGATGTGGGTGCCATGAAGAAATAGTAATGCGGAAAGAAAAGAAGAGCCTAAACCGAGGAAGCGGGCAGATGTAACAGATTGCGAGGTGAGCATTTCATAATATATTATTATTAAATTTGTTTATTTATTGTACATTTACATGCAACAGAACTTCATTAAGCGATAAAATAATAAATTACTTATTTTAGATATAGGATAAATTGCTTGATAAAAAAGTTTAATTTTGAAATACAGAAATTGGAAAAAGATAGAAAATATTTTACAACCAGATCATGTTAAAATATAAGTCGACTTATATTTTGATAAATTGTTTCAAACTTAATAAAGATATTTTTTATATTTCTTGTCAATCTTTATATGCACGGATAGGATTACAAGATTTTTAGCAAATATATGATTATTTAATTTCGAGATTAAGATAGGAGATAGGATATATAATTGAATGCACTTACCAATCCGATGCGCAGTAATAGAGTTGTACTCGTATGCACCACTGATCTGTAAAATATAAATATATTTAAATAAATATCCAAATTAATATTTCTAATTTCAATATTTAAAAAAATAAAATTATCTATTACATGCATTTATCTTTTTATTCTTAATCTCTTTCACTTTTTTCATAAATTCTTAATCTTTCGTAATTTTTTAGCCTTTTAATTAAACATTTAATTTAAAAAAATTACGTAACTCTCTACACGATATCTTTTCATATAAAAACTTTGAAAAGTGTGATAAATAGAATCTCTAATTCTTGCGTATTTATAATTGAAATAATTATAATTTTTTAAACGTTGTAAAATATTACGAGTATGTTGAATTTTATAAGTACCTACTTTATTAAATATTTTAAGCCTCTCAAATGTAAAAAATATATAATATTTTATATGTTATTATATATATACGTAATATTAACCGATGCGTGGAATACTCATTACAATTGCGTGGTTCTCGCGGGGAAAACCGTTCAATAAGTCCACAAGTAAATAAAAAAATAAATAATAAATTGCTCACCTCGTGGTTGCTTCGCCGACGCCTCCCTGAACATCCTCCTCCTCCTCTTCCCTCGTTCCTCCATGACCGCTTCTTCACGGCGGCGCTCACCTAACACTCGCTAGAACACAATTAACTATTATAATTATACAATTGCATGATTAACTGTATACGGCACTCTCGACGCCAATCATTTGCAGGACTCAAACTGTATTACTTAGATCTGTCCTGTATCCGCGACGTTCCGTTCGCGACGACGAAAGATTCGAGAGTGATGCGCGCCGCCATACGTCATCTTTACCGTGATGCCGCGCGACAGATCTCGGCCGAACGCATCGCTCGCGAAATAATTTGAGCGATGTACCGAGCGTCGAATCTACATCGCGCGAGTGTCAGATATTAAGACACGACTGAATACGTAGCTCATAGCGATTGCGCTTACCTATTAAACATGCCGCGACGAATAGATCCATCCTGTATCCGCGATGTTTCGTTCGCGACGGCGAGAGGCGAGAGATTCGCGAGTGACGCGGGACCGGGGCGGGGGCGGCGGGGCGGCTGACGCCGCCGTGCGCCATCTTTACCGTAATGCCTCGCGATAGATCTCGAGCGAACGCATTTCGTGAAATACTCGTTTTAAGAAGACAGCGATGCACCGAGCGTCGAATCCACGTCGCGCGAGTGTCAAATACCAAGACACGATTGAATACGAAGCTCATAAGTACATTGCGCTTACCTTAAACGTGTCGCGTGTCGCGACAAATGGATTCGTCCTCTGTGTCCGCGACGGCGAGAGATTCAAGAATGACTCCGCGCGCGCCAAGTTCACAGTGACGTCACGCGACACGACGCGAGTCAAATTGGCGCCTGATTACGAATCGATTAACTGTCCGAAAATTCAAAATAATAATTTATAATTCCCATCACCATCATTTTCTATTCCTTATATCACTTCGATTTCTTTAAACAATTAAGTCGCTCTGAAAAATTATTTCGAGACTGTTAAAGTTTTGCATACTTGTAATAAAAGATTTTGCAGCGCCTTTATTGGCGTGCTCTTACTAGAAAAATGCCACACCATCGAAAAACCAGAAATATCCCTCACGTCGGGATTGGTTGTTTGGCTTAAATTTAAATAATAAACAAGTAAGGAAGTAAGGAAGAAAATAAATCGACTGTATGCCAATCTCAGTCGCGCATAAAATAGGTATATTTATTAAACGGTAACAGATGTAACCGTAAATATAATTCAATAAACAGCTTGTTTAAAAAACATATATTATTAGAGATCATTTTATTTTAAATTATTTTATCGTACAAAAAATTCTATCATTCTGTAATAAAGTTATAATGAACTTTTGGCAAATCAAAAGCTTATGAGTAACACAGCATATGCCTATGTCTCAAATATTAATAATTTAAAAAAGTTGAAGATGCATAGAACGCATAGAACTAATTCATGAAATTCCTTTTTAAAACTTTTTTTATCAATGGAACAAACAAAACATACGATAAAAAGTAAATCGCGATTTCTAATTGCATGGATTTTAACGTTCAGAATATATTCTTAGAATATAGAGCGCATTCTAGAACATAAATTTCAGAGATTTAGTATAGTTATAATATTCTTTCTATAAGAAACGCGCGCGCGCGGTGATTTTAGGATATAAGATTTCAGGATACACAATATTATAGGACATAGCAAAAGCGTGTTGTAATAAAACAGCATTGAATGAGATGTTATATAATGTATTTACTATTGATACAATGATAAAAATGTAGGAATTTTTCTATAATTAATAAAATTAAATTGCGAAAATATAAGAAATGATCCTAAAAATAGATTCGATTAAAAATCTACCCATATCCGCTTGTAATTCGTTTTACGAAAACAGAAGAGATATATATCTTTATTGAACCATGAGTCACTATTCATCGCGTGCTTTAACGCTTTAAATACGTCCCCATAAGCAACGAGACGAAGGGAATTGCTTATGGCTTATAGGGTTGATGACCAAGGATGCACTTTGCGTGGGGTGTGGCCTTTCCTAATAATACTAATAGAGGAGGCAAATATATGTCGGTAAGCGTTACCGTTTATTGACAAACTTAAATAAAAAGTAGTATCTACAAAAAGAAAAGATTAAATTACAAAAGCTCAAATTAAAAGCTCAATAAATATATCAAATTCTATTTTCGTATAAACATCGATTTTATAAAATCTAAATAATATTTAAAAAAAAATAAACAGAGAAATTAAAAATGTAAGTACAAATGAGAGTAAATATGAATGAGCATGTCGAATGGCTGCAACGAATATATTGTCGACAAGATAATGTTTATTATCGAGAGAATGTTACACCGTTTTTTTTTTCTTTGGGATAATGTAAGAAAGTGCGGAATTTTAAGTGCATACATTAATTGATCACTAAATTACAATTGTACAATTCGTGTATGTAAAAAAAATTGTACATACTTTTTACAATGATACACTTCGCCTAAGTAGGCTTATCTAGTGATAAGCGGATAACGTATTTTATGAGCAACATTGTACGAGCATTAATTATACACTTTTCTTCATTCCGATGTATTCGTGAAGATACATATGTCATACCACTTTAATACAGCAATGTTATGAATTTTATTGAAGTAATATTATTATTCCAGTTTGTAATAAAAAGGCATGAACACGCAATCTACTTCTTATAGAAAAAATTTCATTGTCTCAACAATTTCGTTCCCACATGACTTATTCTAAAGTGACAGAATATTCAAGACATTTATTTTTAAGTAAATACACATAAAATCATTTACAATGCATACTTTGTTTTGTTTCGAGTACCATCATGCCCTAAATTAAACTGGAGATTATACTACGTGCGAGGTTGTGATTAAACATTTATATTTAGTATATATCAAAGATTGCTTAGTATAAGATTTGAAATAACTTTTGACAATTTTATAATAGTACTGTTAGGGAATACGAACAGTGCAATTATAAAATATTTTAAGACAAGTTTCAATAATTGTGTATTTAATATGTTATTGTAAAAACAATAACATAAATAACATATATAGAAATTTGCCAAAAAATGTTATCGAGTTAACTTCTAATTAACGCTGCAAACAAAAAGGATATTATGATCAAAGAATAAGAAATAAATTACATTGTCCTGCCTCTAACGGAAATGTATTTTTTTTTATTACGAATAAAAATGTGAAATTTCTTTACGTAATGCATTACTATAAAACCAACTTCACAATTCATGTTACAACTTCACAATTCTCTCTATTACTTCCCGACCTTTTAAGATAAGAAAAAGTAACCATAGTAAACAATATAAAATACTTTTGACAGTTACATTCATCATTTCTCTCTTGATATTTATGCTGAAACTTTAAAGTAGTCTCTAAATCGAGATATGAAGATAAACATTTATTTACATTGTAACCTCTGTTTTAATGTTACTCTTATTAGTTTCAACTTTATAAAGTAATCTTAACTCTTCAGGATTGATGTTAGTTGCACACATCTTCTACAGTCACGAGCTTCTACATCAAAGTTATAAATAAACTTGTTTAAAAATATTATGCCAAGATATTAGATTTCCTTATAATTAACATATGCAATCTTATCTAACTTTGTTAATGTCATTATTAAGAAGTTCTCATTGACAATAACGTAAATCATATTTTACAATATCATAATTGTACATTTGCTTGATACTTTGCTAGACCACAAAACTACAATATTTTCATAAATTATTATGTGTACCTAATGCACTAACGGCAAAAAAAGTTCTTGTACCATGCATGTAAATCACACTGCAACTCCCTACTAGAGCTATGCAGAGTATTTTTAGATGACAATACACTGCATTCAGTTTTATTATACACAATATATATAATTTCCTTGACTTTAATTATTTTTTGTTTTAGAAATTAATTATAATAAGATGTACAATCTAAATAAGGAAAATTGTCAAGTGCGCTTTGGCTCTTATTGTCTAATTTTCCTTATTTTTCTTAAGGATATTACACTAACACTGGGACAGAAGTGAAACATTGGACTATTGAATAGGTACATTTTTTTTCCTTTATACTTGTTATTACGAAATTGTCTGTAACATGTTTATATTATTACCGCTTTCCTCTTCCTCCTCTTCCTAAAAAAATTTAATATATATCATGTATTTATGTAAATAAACTGATATTATTTTATTTTATAAAAATAAATGTAATTCTATAAAATTAATTTTTAAAAACTTTTAAAAAATAAGATATCACTTACCTCATCAAACCCGAAACAGGTTTCCATTTCCTTTTGCAATTTAGGGTCATTTTGTGAGTTTTGCGTTGAAGATTTTGATGGAGTAGTAGGTTCTATCTTTAGATCATGCATTTCTATATCTTCCTCTTCTACTTCATCGATTTCCTCTCCTGTTGCTGTTACTATGCTGTTTTCTTGAGTCAAAGGATCTTGCATTACCAATTCTCCATCTTCACTCGCGACAACAGCCATCTGTTTTAAGTTAATGACACATTTATAAACAATGATTTTAATAATACATATAATGTATTTAATTATATAATTTACTTCAAAAGTCAGTCTTTCAGAGTATTTTGCTTAAGAATACCTGATCACTCCCTTGATTGTCCGCTAACTGTATCACTTCTAGCACAACGTATTGCTGACCATCACTACCTTGAACCGCCATCATGTCGTCTTCATCTTCCTCCTCTTCTTCATCGTCATAACCTTTAAGTTTAGAAACTAAATCACCTGTTGTTACAACATAACACATGGATATTAGTCAATGATCCGTATTTAGATCATATCGTAAGTGTCCCTGTGAGTGTAAGCGATTTTATATGCTATGAAGTAATATAAAGAAATCACATTCTCATAAATGACATATGGCATGCAGATTCAAAATTTATCGTGATTTCTTTAAAACTTCCTATATTTTAAAGGCACAGTTTCAGCATTTTACCTGTCATTACTTCGACACGTTGGCCGTCAATGATTTGAATCTTCTTTTGTCTGCCGATTTTCAGAGCTTGCTGTTTTTCTTGCAGAGACGATTCCGGATCGTGGACGGCCATATGTCGAATAAGATTACCTTTATGTCTGCATAACACAAAATTTCATATTAAGAAAAATTGTATTAATGATTAGTTTTATCATATCATCAATCGTTTCAAATGATCAATCATGTACACACCTAAATGCTCTTTCACATTCGGGACATTGATGCGTTTTTTCTTGTGGTGGTGGAGGAACGTAGGTAGGATTGTGATAAAGATTGCAATGCCGTTTGAGAAGCTGTTTTTGTCTAAATGATTGAAAGCAGTGATCACATTGATACGGCTTCTGATCGGTATGAATAAGCATATGACTTTCCAAATGACGCGCCGATATAGATGCATACGGACATAGATCGCACTTGTAACATTTCTCCCCTTCGTGCGTTTTGCTATGTAACTTATAGCTATATCTGAAATATAATACAAAAATTAAAAATATAATTTGTTAAAATGCGCGCGTTATAATTTTTGTATTTAATATGCATTTCACTGCTTCAACACCGTTTCAATACCGTTTCAATACGTAATGCCTCTTATTATATTCAAAGAAATTATTCACATACCTATCCGGGAATGTTTTTCCACAACGCTTGCATTTTAGTGGTTTATCAGAAGTGTGTAACTTTTGCACATGAATTCTAAGATCCGTTTTTCTACCACATGTAGCTGGACATAACTCGCACTGAAATACTGGTTTATCGCCTACTGCAACACATATTATTGGCCATGAGAAAGTAAATTTATACAATACTTAATCTCTTTATACACAAGTAATACAAGATGTAAAACAAATATCATGCATACAATACACATTGTATTTCTATAATTTTTTCCAATATGAGATTTCGAGATTAACGCGAGTATTGCGCTCGAAGTCATACATTAAAAATTTTTATCGTAATAACTTTTAAAGTAAAATCAATATTTATGTGTGCAAATCATATCATATAAAATCATAAATAAAATTTTAAAAAAATTTCTTTTTACACCCATTATTATTTTACTCAATTTATCTTGAAACTTCTTGGAAGAGAGCATGCATTTCCCTATACAATATAAAACTTACCATTATGTATTAACTTATGTGCTTTCAAACTGTTGGATTGAGTAAATCTCGCTTGACAAAAATCACATTCATATGGTTTCTCTCCAGTGTGAATGCGAAGATGACGTTTAAGTTTAAATGTATCCGGACTTGCATATGTACAATGTGGACACTAAAAAAAATAATTAAATATTGTATTTATTTTGTCATTAAGTAACACAGAATTACACTATTCTCAAGAATAAAACACATTTTTGACACTGAGTATCATAAATAATTAAATAATATTTAAAAAAATAAGAATTAGTCGAAAACACTGCAGAAATATATAAATTAACTCTTTTAGCACAAGCTTTGCACATATGCAAAGCGATTTTTCGATGTTCCGTGTATCTCGCGGACAGAAAGGTTGTCCGACTCTTATACCCGTATTTATACTATTAGTCGGACAACCTTTCGGACAACCTTTCTGTCCGCGAGTACTCTCTCTTGTGAAGTTTGAACTGAAAACACGCGGCTTTACACGTCTGTAAAGACTTTTCTCTGACCTTTCCCTTCTAGATGGAAAGGCCTAGAAGGTTATTACTTATTTAAAAAAAATACTCAGAATATTACGAAAAATTGCGTATTTAAGGGTTAAACGTGTAATATTATTATATAATATAAAAAAAGAAATAAACTTGATAGATCTCTGCTTTTTTGTGCGCGTTTAGGCAACTTATTCTTCATACATGTATTATTATAGATATATACAGCAGATTTATACAGTTCTTGTATATATATTTTTCGCATGTGCAATAAATTAGATTAAAAAAGAATAACAATATATGTATACCTGATAGGGTCGTTCGCCTGTGTGACATCTAATATGTCTCTTCAGTTTTGACAGCTCAACAGACGCGTAATCGCACTCATGACATTTGTGTGGTTTTTCATGAGTGTGTCTGTACCGAACATGTCTCACAAGTTCACCTGTAAACAAACACATAAAAAAATATAAATTATATATTATATAATTTAATTTCTATTTTTGCAGACACTTAGATTTGATAAACCAACAAATTCCTAATTTGACGAAATTTAAGAAAGTCACTGTAAGTTTTTAAACAATTATATTTAATATTTAATATAAGATGCAATTAATTGAAAAACATTTTAAATAGTATAATTCTGAAAACTAGAAAATATATTTTACTTTTAATTTTTTTCGCGCAATTGAATATATGTATATATATATATATATATATATATATATATTCAATTGCGCGAAAAAAATTAAAAGTAAAATATATTATATATATTATATATTATATTATATCATATTCATATATATATATATATATATATGAATATGAAAAGTAATTAGCACCAAATTACATACCAGAAGTTGTAAATGCACTCTCGCAATATTTGCAATGATGAGGCTTGGTCCCAGTATGAGTGTTGACATGATTCTGAAGTGAAGCCAGAGTTTTAAATCCTCGCTCACAAACACTACATTTATGTGGTCTTTCTTCCGAGTGCGATTTCATATGCCGTGATAAAAGATATCTGTTACATAAATAAATAGTTCATTACTTTTCTAATTTAGCATTTCTATAGATACACAATAACACAAATAAATGAGATCACGATGTAATATGTACAAATATAAATATTATAAAAAGATAATAATGCAAAAAGTAATACCGTTTTGGGCTGGTATAGTTGCAGTAGTTGCACATATGAGCTTGCGTTACAGTTTGAGATTTCTTTGGGATGAACTTAATGATTTTAGTCTTATCATCTTCTGCCTCAGATTCCACTGGAGCCTCATTATCTTCATTATCTTCAAAATCATATACAGTGAGATCTTGTTCACCTTCCGCTTCCTCTCCCTCAGCTGCTGCAGCAGCTGCCGCCACCGTCGTTGCTTCATCTTCCGCAGGTTTAGTCTCTTTATCTTCGGACTCGGGTTGCTGAACTATCAGAACGTAACTAACTTCTCCAGGATTTGTATCGGATGGAACAATCGTCACAGTTTGATATGCATCGCCAGAATTAATGACAACTTGATTGTTTTCACCGTTGACTTGTACCTAAGATTTGTATACATTTATAGTTGCATTTTTGTGTTTTATAAATTACAGTCGATGACTACGATTGTGATTTTAGCCCTACTTACATCCTCGTCACCCTCAGCATTTTCAAGTTCTTCAATCTCGTGATACTGTTCATCTTGAGTTGTCTCGCCTTCGTTTTGTACATCAGTCTCCTCTACTTCTTGTATCTGTACCTGTGTCATCACAGGTGGTTCATCACTGTTTGCCTGGTAATAATATTGACCAGTCTGATCGACAAAGTATGTCCCACCCTCTTCTCCACCAGATAATCCTTCCACTTGTTGTACTGTATAATAAAATATATAAATTGAATATAGTTCAGTATGATAGAAATATCTGATATTTGTATTTGATAGAAAAACTATTATAAGAGATATTAACATTGCACATGTTGCAGCTGTTCACCCTGGCCTCCCTCTATCTCTTTGTTAAATGTCTCCAAGTAAGTTTGGATCTCGGTGACAGATTCTTGTCCCTCTTCCAACTTTATAGTTGCCACGTTACTCATGATTGAAGCATGTAGCTCAAACAATGGTAACTATGTTCATTAGTCTGAAACATTATATCAATACATTATTATGATATTCATACAACTTGAAAATATGTATTTGAGCTACTACTACAGATATAATCGCCAATCTAAAACACTTTTGCGCCAATAGTTCTAAAAATAAACGTAAAGTACGAACTTCATATACACAAATGTAAATACACATTTCTCACAAACTTCTCTCTTCACACACGCCCTATTCTCCTTTACAAGACAAAACATACAGCGATTAGTCAAAAGGATTTTGAAGTATGAAAACAGTTTCCTAGTTTAGCCATTAGCTTTTCATTAGCCTGAAAGATAGCTCAACAAGCCGCGAGTCTACATTATTACGGGGAGGGGACAGGGGAAATACGAGCGAGCCAGGAAAAATAAACCGTTCTGACCGTCACCGAGGGACCGAAAACATCTTTGTGGGTCAGGACGCGGGCCGTCGTTCCTCCCGGAGCGTCGTCCGAGGATACGACGGTCGTCGAGCTAAAATCTCGACGGCGGGCATCGCCGCGGATCAAATTAAAGGAAATGAATCGATATAACGCGAGGGGGAAGAGAAGACCCGCGCCGCGTGCCGAGGGCACGAGCCGACGAGCATCCCGGTTGCCGCGTCGTCCGGCGACGGCGGGGCGCTCGCTTCTCGGCGTCGCTCGGCGCGCGCGACGCGATCAAGGGGACAACGTGCGCCGCGGCGACGGCGGCGACGCGCCGCCATACGACGCGGCTCGCGGCGCTGGAGGACGGACGGCCGACGTACCGACGCCATGAGGGCCGGAGCGGAGGGAAGCGCGAGAGCGCGCCATGACGGGACACGGGCGGACGCCAGCGAGAGAGGCGAGCGAGGCGAGGCGAGGCCGAGCAGAGGTACTGGGACTGGAGAGCCAACGGCGAGGTGGGTGACGCGCAGCGGGTACCTGGGGGAAACACCGTATCTCGCGGATACTCTCGTAGCACACGGCGGGGGCCCCACGAGGTCGCGCATTCTGTCGGGGAGCTTTTAAGACAAACGCGGGTGCGCTTTCGATTTCAGGACACAGGGGGCATTAACGACAAAAATTTCAGAAAATTATCACCGTCGGCGCTGTCATCAATATGGAGGACAACCGCGCGACGATGCCGCCCCGTGGCCGTTGCGCCGCGGCGTGCCGCCCAGGTATAAACCGCGGGGAACGACCGGGTACGTCGCCCGGGCCACGTCCGCCCGCTCGAATATCGTGGAGACTCACCGAACGTCGACGTGGGATACGACTGTGGACGCCGTGCGGACCGACGGGTTGATACGAGGCCACAGGAATATAACAACGTAAACCCACGATCGTCGCGTGAGGGCGTTGTGTAAGAGCAGCAAATATGGCCGATCGAACTGCGAAGGTTCAAATGCTGCGCTGTACTGCGCGTCGGCAGCTGCGCATTGGTCGCCGTTGTGTTGCGCGTCACGGATCACGCATCACACGCTCGCGTGTTTATACGCCGCCCGCGCGATCGTCGTGTTTCTGACCGTCTTTCCCGGAAGGAACGCAGGCGTCGAGCCTTCGTAAACGCTCCTGAACGCTCCGAACTCGTCAGCTGCGATTTATTCAAATTTTTATCGAGCGGATTTGCATCACCGGGCGATACACGCACGAAAAAATCAATCCACACGTCCAACATGAGGCGGAAGGATGGCCATGTTTTCTTCGCCGCGCTCTCATCAAACATGAAATTGTTTTATTCTTTTTTGTACGTCAAATTTTATTTTTTTTAAATATTTTTTTTAAATATGAAAAACAGTCGGAGTCTATCGCATCCCGTTGGAACCGCACGACGCACGATTTCTACACGCGTTCCATTCCACATGTGCGAGCTGACGTGGCAGCCAATCCACTTTCCGCTTTTTCCGGGATGGTAGATGTGTAGTAGGTGGCGATTGGCTATCGCGCCCGCTTCTTATTGCGCGGGATCGATTGGTTGATTTTTCTCTGCGTTCGCGTTGCGCGAGTCTGTCTGGACAGGCCTTAAGCCCATTCTACAATAGCCGTAAAGTATGCGTTAAGACGTAAGCAGTAAGCTATTGACTAATGGGATTTTTACAATCCAAGAATGATCGACTGTAGTTGGTCAATTTTTACTGCTTACGTCTTAAAACATACTTTTACGGCTATTGTAGAATGGGCTTAAAAAGCCCATTTAACATATGAAAAACTCGCGCGAAACTTTGGACCGCTATCAATTTGTACACTTGGCCGCACATTCTTTTGAAACTACTCGTATTTCTGCCGCTAATTTGTTGTCGCCTCAGCAGATTATGATTCGTGCACGTGACAATGCTATGCGTACTCAGGCTGCGTTCCGATATTCACTGCAAGTACTGAAAATCTATAGTTTACGTAACGTACACTATAGATTTTCAGTACTGACAGTGAATATCGGAACGCAGCCTCAGTAGTTTACAACCGTTCTTTCGCTCGCCCGACGATTATACGCTTTAGCGGAAATTACAATGATATTTGGCTCTAAAGAAGTACAAAAGTGCCTAAGAATTATGCATTTTAATATGTACCGCGATTATGACAAATAAACTTATTTATTGAAGTTCTTGTATCTTTTGTCTCATTTATAATTTCTATTAATTTTATACCTGTATTATATTTATTATGTATTTTCTTTTTGTTTGTGATTCACAGGTAAAAAAGTTCTTTAGTGAAAATTTATCAATGTATGCCTAAAGTTAAAACAAAGAAGATGTATATGATACAGAGAATAATATACATATACCTACATAAGATATATCTCGTTTATATTTAAAAAATTTTTTTACCAAGCAATATTGCAGGGAAAAATAGATATAATCACAGTTTAAATCTTTGTTTCTTATGTACTTAAAAAAAGATAAGACAATTCAAATCATTACAAATAACAGAATCATTGTTAGTGATATAAGCTGTAAACCATTTGACGCTACAAATGGTTTAAAGCGTTTCTCTTCTCCTTCTTTCTTCACTGAAAGAAAGGAGAAGAGGAATGCTTCGAAGCATTTGTAATGTTAAGTGGACCGCAGCCAAAAGTCTCATTTTGATAGAATTGTCTGTACCACGAAAATAAAACCTTTATATCTAATTTTCCTCCCTACTGCTTCAACAATGTACAATTCCTTTATTTTGCGATGTCTCAAAATTATTATAAAACTTAAAGCACCGCCAGATATCGAAATCGAATACCCCAAGCCAAGAAAGCATACAATCGTTTAATGAAACTTCTAGATCTAGATTGTCACGTATTATAGCAGAGCAAGCACTGTCTCATCCAGTTTTGAGTTCGTGAGATACTGGTGCATGTCTCAGATATGCATATGTTTTAAAACATATGAAAGGAACATGTTTACAATAATTGGTTAAAATTACAGCTTTAGTTTATTACGTTTATTTATTGCTTTAAATATCAGTTAAGATAAGTTTTCAAACTATTTAAGTAAATTGTAGAAAATTAAGAACTTCTTTATATTTTATAGCATAATATATAATACATAATTTTGAGACTTATTAATATAATGCACGTTGAAATTAGGAAAGTAATGAAAAATTATTATCTCTTAACATATTGTCATCTTTTATGGGATCTGATGATTTGTTATTCAAATACATTTATTATTCGTTGTTTTTCGGATATTTCATATTTAATTTTTATAAAAAAAACTTGTAAATGTGTTCATGGTTGTTAAATAGACGACTTTCGTTATATAGCACAACTATGTACAATATTATCTCTAATTAAATGTGTAATATTGTATTTAAATAATACTCTTCTCATACAAATGCGCGATAATGATTTTCTCTCCTAATTATATATGATTTCACGATGCTAAATACCTATATGTATAGCTAATTGAATAAAATATTTTATACAATATCTCCATGTATTACTTCATACAACATATTAATATTCCGGCTCAGCAAATTTGTACAACAAATAAGCTGTATGTATCCTGTGCACGGTAATCATATTTAAAAATATATAAACACAAATATAATTACATGCCCGAATACGTTTGAAACGACAAAATTGCAGAAATTTAATCGTAACATTTATTTCATTATTTAAGGCACTTGATATGAAATATGAGGAAGATATGTGACATGTAGATCTCAATGCTGACACATAATTTTTAATCGACGTGTTCTGTGTTACCAGTACTTTGTGACGGTTTGTTTTCTTCGACGTGTTCTGTTCCAGTACTTTGTGACGGTTCGTTTTCTTCGACGTGTTCTGTATTACCAGTACTTTGTGACGGTTCGTTTTCTTCGACGTGTTCTGTATTACCAGTACTTTGTGACGGTTCGTTTTCTTCGACGTTTTTCTTGATTAGTTTCCATTCCGTAGCAGCCTCTAAAGCACTGGATGCCAATTCCTTGATCTCCTTCTTTTGCGTATCGTTTTTGCTCAATGCCATCAGTAGTTCCATTATGTCCGTTTCGATGAGTTTTGCAGCGACGTCTTTCGTGCTTCTCATCATATTTAGCACAATTACGATACCCCTGTGTTGTATGTCAACGTTTGGATTAGCGAGTAAAAATCGCAGGGATTCCAGCCAATCTTCCGAGTCGAAGACTTTCTCGCAAGCCTTTTTGCTGGCCGACGCCAACATCGCTAATGCTCCAGCCGCTGCTATGCTAGTTTCTTCATCCTCGTTCTCGCACAATATCACAAGATACTTAACTCGATCGTTTTCCTGCTCGAATAATTGGATCACTTCATCGCACAGCATCAAATTGTTTACAACTTGTGTGGCCGCGCGTCTCAACATGTCGTGCTCCTCGTACATGTAGGCCTCGATCTTCTGAAATCCTCCCTCCTTCAATATACGTTTTCGCACGCTGTCGTCGACACCAGCTAGATTGCACAGAGCCATTAGACTCTCGAAATTCTCGAGAGCGGAACACTCTGGGTTTAGAAGATTTACGAACGGTCGAACAACCTCCATGATTCTCTGACCGGGAAACGCGACCTCCGGATTTATCGTGATTCCCAGACGAGCCAGAGCTTGCGAGGCTTGCTTCTTTCCCTTGTCCGTGCCATCCAGCGCTAACGGCAACAGTGCCTTCGTGCCGCCCTGTTGAACAACCATTCCTCTCACCTCCTGTTGACTGCATATCGCGTTGAAAACGCGGGCTATCAATTCCTTGCTATTCTGGCTGTCCGTTTTGGCGAGGCTCACCAGAGCGCTGGTCACACCGGCCTTCGCTAACGCGCACAGTCTCTTATTCACGAAGTCAACATCGTCCAGTTCGTGTTCTTCGGGAATATGATGTTTGGCGAACTTTGCCAATTCTATCATCTCGGGTATGAGTTCTTGCTTGTCGTAAGCGTTGCACAGGTTCACCAGCGTTGTGACCACGCCGTAGAGAACGGACTGATCGCCAGTCTTGGCGAGCTCGATCATCGCTTGAACGGCTTGCTGGTCCTCGATCAGCTTCTCTTTGACCTCGGCATCGAAAGTGAGGTACGACAGACCTTCTACGGCCCATTTTCTCATATCTTTGTCCTTCTTGGGATTTATCAAGAATCGTCTGCAAGCCTCGGCCAACTTCTTCGTCGCTCCATCTGCGAACGGTCTGATAGTCGCGTCTGTACCTCCGGAACTGCCCAACTTGCATAAACCCACTAACGCTCGAACCCGAATTGAATCATCCTTAGATTGATATAGCTTCTTCAATATATTTACACCTTGATTTATGATCGCGGTAGCCTTGTCTTTTTTAGTCGCAGCGGCAACGATACATTCGCAAGCTACTTTCTGCTGCAATACGTCATCCGTTCCCGCCATAACGAGGATCATCTCTAAAATCCCTTCTTTAGCCACAACTGCGTTTCCAACGTCTAACGGGCCCAATAACAAGGTCGTTATTGCAACTACTACACGTACCTGTAAAACATTCGATTAACGATTTATGAATTTTTATGTTTCGTGAAATAATAATTAATTTTAAAAGAGATCAAGACAGCTAGTTTTATTTAACTTTGATTGAAAACAGGAGAAATTTCTGATAAATTAAGCTTCAGAAAATACTATAGATGACAAAATCGTATTCTTCAAAAATTTTCGATTAAATTTTGTTATAATTGTATTTTAATTTAAAATTTACAGAATATACAATATCGACAATTGGACAAGAAATCTTCTTTGACATTTTTGCTTTAAAAAGTAGTTTAAATTACTCAAAGAGGCTAAACAGATGTTTAGCCTTTTATTTTTAAACCATTTAAATAATCAGAAAAGATAGAAGTTACAAAATTCATACATACCTTGGATTCTATGTCAGGCGAAAGCAATTTATCTTTGATAAATTCATCAATGGCGTTGCTGAATTTTTCCTTAGCAGCATCATAATACATGTTTTCATATATTTTTGCTAAGCACACACTGGTTATAGTTCGCGTGGAAGACGTGATGTCCATCGAGGATTCGTATTTGTATTCCTCCATTTCACTGGCCACCTCCATCAATCTTTGCAAACCGCGAAGCTCGACCAATCGTTCGGCCCAGTCTAACGCAGTATAATGAATGTTACGCATAATAAGTTCTATTATCGCATCTCTAGCAAGGCCTGTTATCGTTCTATTCGTGACACTGTACAACAAGCACGACAGAATCGTGTCCATTTCCTTCTTATGTGTCTCACACAAATCCTTGTCGGGTTTTGAATCAGGCTTATTAGTCATGCCGCTATAAGCGTTCAATATAGTCTGAAACCAAAATATATAATTAAAATTATTAAAATAACGTGTGATGGTCACTATATGTATTTCACTCGATAATATTTACCTGTATACAATATTGAGACGCGTTGACTCTCTCTTTAGACCTGCTGTTCATCATTTCCAAACACCAAGGCAAACCGACGTCTTTTATAATGGACTTGGTTCGACTAATATTATTCTTGCATAACTCGCTTATGATACGAATCGCGCTACAGATCATTTCATCCTTCTTTTCGACTTTTACAAGTTGAGCGATTTTGGATACACCTCCCTTTTTGAAAATCTCCTCGGCACCAGCTCTCTCACGTGAGAGCACAAGCAGGTTATTCATGGCAGTTTCACGTTTCTCCTTATCTGCGTTCATGTTAAATGCTAGATCCAGCATTTGTGATACCTAATACAAAACAAAATTAAGCGTATACTTAAATATAATAATCTGTAATAAATATATATAAATTAACTTTAAGAGATTATATTTGATAAGATTATGCTTTTATGATGTAATTTTTATCCATACAATATGTGTCATATCGTAACTATTAATCGACAATAATTAATTATATTAAAAAAAAACTTCAATCAATTTGTCAAATTATATGTGATATTGAGTGAAACAAGAACTCTTACTAATATATCCAGCATGGAAAGTGTTACAATTTTTATATTATCAAATTATCATGTTTTGCAAATTGATAACTTTTATAATATTATGTATATTTACCTTGGCACTAATACGTGAATTTTCCTTATGACGTTCTTGTACAATTTCATGTAAGCGTGCCGCTATGGGCTGAACAACTTTGTTATTGGGGTCAGATAAAATAATATTCCTCGCGTCTCGATATGCCTCCTCGAATCTCTCTAACGCTTCTAGCGCTTGACATCTGCGAAACAATGCCTTGGGATCGTTAGAACATATCTTCAATGCACTGTCGCAGTCACTAATCACTTTTTCGTAATCGCGCAGCTTTAAACAAGCGGCTGCTCGATTTTTGTAGTACACTGCTTTCTCAGCGTTATCCTCTTTTGCTAGTTTCAATGCGTTCGTGTAGTGACTCAAGGCTTCTGACCAATTGCCTTTGTTAAACTCTTCGTTACCCTTCTCTTTCCATTCCTGTGCAGTCATATCTGGCTTCGTCATGGTGGAATAAGTCTACAACACAAAATATATGATACTGTATTATATATTTTAACATAGGAAGATTCTCTGTAATATTTTATTTAAACATATTATCTTAAATGCATAGAGGATAGCAATTATTACTAGAGCATAGAAGATGCGATTATTACTAAATAATTATATGCAAGATTGAGACACTAATGGATAAAAAATAAATGCATAGTTCAATAATAACAATGCAATTTTCAGTGTAAGATCTGCATGTAAATTATAATCGATTGTTGAAATAATTTTTACATTAGAAAGCTGACTTTCGTTAAATATTGAAAAACAACATAAGTCAATTTTAATTTAAATGCCTTACCTTTCGTCTGGTGACAATTTATAATTGACCAACTTAGTTTTAAAACCAGTTTTCAAGACAGAGAGCAATTAAATCTTCTCTCAAGTTTTGCCACTGCAATTAAAAATTGTAGTTTGCGGTTCAACTCATTCAGCGTTCACTCTCATAATGGTCCAGGAGCCGCTCGCGCATCGTATTATAGACGACGTGGATCCAGACGCAACGTTCGCGAAGGTTTATTTTCGGCGAACCATCTTCGACATAAATAAGAGCATTTGGGTTAAATATAGACACGATAATGCTTCCGGCCCGCTGGCTCTAATTCAATTATCGTCGATCGCGAAAGTTCGAGTTTCGACGATGATCTATGCTATATGCAAGTATTTTATTTTGTTCTAACGCGAGAAATGCGATTATGCATGCTCTTCGCTGTGAGCAGCGAGTCGAAAGGGGTAATTTACACTCCTCCCTTTCTCGCGTCGGGAATTAAATTCCCCGACGAAAGCGTACCTGGGATAGACATGCGATTTGTCTGAGACACGCGAGAAATTTATTTACGCAAGAATAAACCTCGTTCCATCGATATTTCCAGGCGGAGAGGTTAAAATTCCTACGTTTGAGGTTATAGGATCTTCCGCGAGCAACAACTGAACAACGTGAATTTCGCGCCGCGTTTGGCGACTTCTCCATTCTCCACTCCCGACGCTTCGAGAGTCGCGCGACGGTTCGAGATTGCGATTCTCGAAAGTACCAGCGGCCGGTGAGTTGTCGGAAAATTTGTCGTCAGGCGTTTTCTTGGTGGAAAAACTGGAAACCTCACGGTTTTTCTGACGACAAACGTTGCACGCTATCATTATTATATGCCGAAAAAGGCGATCAAAATTGTTTATGCCGAATACAAATTATAAGGAGAAATAATTTTGCGGGTGAGCGAGATCAGTGAACTTTTTCACACAATTATAATTTATATATTTTCAAAACAATTTAATCATCAACCGCGCACAAGCCATATTAAAGCAATGATTAAATACAACAGTAATGAGGAAAAAATCATTAAGAATGTATACAAAAATCGGCGCATATATATATATAGATGCTAATCCACATTCGAGTTTAATACAATCAGAATATTTCGTAGAGTACGTATAAAAATAGCAGTTTTAATGTAGTTTTACAATATATTGTACTTCTTCATGCCCTGTATTACAAAACACCACATGGTAACTTATTAGACGATAATTACATATGTATATGTATACAAAAAAAATTACATAACAGGATATCAAATTAATTAATTTGGAGAAATACACGAATAAACATTTATAAATCTTTCTTGGAAGAACATAAACCGTATAAAAACATTAACATGTTAAATATTGTGTAATAGACGATATTTCTTATCTTCGCAGGATCGTAGATTTTTAGTTTAGATAAAGATATTTTATGTTTCTAACGTATCAAAGTTGTCATTATTACAAACACGTATTTTAAAACGTATTATCAGTTTCGTGAGGAATCGGGCAGGATTTTTGTTGGTCCACCAGATTTTTTATATCTACTTGTAAAACATAGCCCACGAATATTCCCATTAAGATTGTCAGTATTATGGAAATTAAAAGCATATATTTTACAGTAACGATTTCACTGTATATGTTGTTGTTATATTTTTCTAAATGATTTATCTGAAATTATCACGATGCGTCAGTACTGAAATATTTATATTAATACGTACTTAAATATCGCAATATTAGCTTGCATACCTTAGAAGAAAATGCATCAATACGATCGTTTCCCACCGACGCAGAAGCTAGCGCGGAATGAGATTTTTGCGTCTCGCTATTTTCAACGGCACCGTCGCAACATCGCAGTCTGTGCATCTCAGTTGCTTTTTCAGACTACAAGAAGACAGCATTAGCATATGAAAGATCTTACCTTATGAATATTTTAAATCTGAAGTTGTTGATGTATTTTATTAATAATCCCGGCATAATGAGAAATAATGGATCTGTTTTCTATTGCTGAATTGGCTGAACTAGTTCAGAGTTTATCTTTTTTACTCCACATTGGAAGGAAAAAGACAAACTCTGAACTAGTGCAGCCAGTTCAGCAATATAAAACAGACCCATTGAATCGGTCTGTTTAGAATTAATTTACCTTCCAGAGTACACTCAGTTCTTGCGTTGTGGCATTTGTATTTTTTAATGGGAGACACATGACTAGAAATCGATCGCTGTATAATAGACCGCGTACATTGTAGCCAGGTTGCAGCACAACCATAACATTTCTTTGTTCAGACGGCTGCAGAACTCCTGAGCTAGGTCGTACTCTAAATTTCTCAGGCGATGTTGTCTTTATCTACAATGACCATACATATCTTATTCTATCATTTCTAATAAAGTTATTCCCATTATTATTGTTATAATAGTCAAATAACATGATGTCCATGTACCTTATAAGATAAAGACTTGTCGGGTGTAATATTCTTAAGTGTAATTGTTCCAGTGATATCATTTCCATCTTTATTAAACGTAATTACTTCTGTGGGTTCTATGGATAACACTGGAACAAACATAATTTATTTGATACTGCACATATTTCTCCTTTGTACATATTCTAACGTAACGTAATAAGTTCGCGCGTAAAATAAATTTTATACATACATTGTTCTTCATTAATCTGGTCTCCGATACTAGTTGGACTTTGCTCCGTGAGTGGCGAATTGTCTACAAAGTGCACCTAGAAAACATATAACATATGTTTAAAGAAGGAATCAGATTATTAGACAGATGTTTTGACAATTATGAATAACTTGATATACATCTATGTATTCCATGTTACTTAGTACTTTCTTTCTTAGGGTACTAATTTGAAGTATGAAAATGATATGAAAAACAAATCAATGCGGTTAACAAAAGAATAATAACAGAAAAAGGAATGTAGATGACAAAAAAGCATAGTGAATTTGATCTGTCATAAGTAAAAGCAATATTTTGGTAGTATTTCACACGTCATATAGTTATAGCAATTTACATAAAAAGAGATATGTAATATGTGTACCTTTTTATTATTATCCAGTTTACCATTCAATACGCCATCCCCATTTGTTTGCTCCTCCGAGACGAATTTGAAGGTATAATCGTTGTTACCTCCCCAACATTTCAACGCGTCGTTTGGATTGACGTAATCCTTCAATGTGGATTTGTTAACAAACTTAATTTTCGGAACAGCTTTAGCAGGTAACCACGATTTTATTATTTTAAAAGCTGCATTTAAAACCCAGGGCATCTCGAAAATTATGATGTAATTTAGAAAATGTGGGTAATAAGATTTGAATAAACCAATGAGGTACTTAGTAAGCTCCATATCCGTATTGGAAAGTCCAGTTTCTGCCATATCAAAGAAAAGTGATATCTGATTTCCATTTCCTTCTCTGAAAATATAACGAATAAAAGATATATATTAACAGAATATGAACGGGTTACAAATATATAAATGGTATTTATAATTGCCTTTGCCTAAAGATAAGGAAATTAATAAGTGTGCTAATACCTTTCTAATCTCTCAAACCAATAAACTATACATCTCTGGAGCTCCGGAAAATCTTTCACTCCTTTAACGTGCAACTTTGACTTAATTATAAAAAGTTTTTTGCCATCTTTGTCTTTACTAAAGCCAAAGATTGAACCATCTTCTAAATAATCTCTCCTCACATTATCCTCTGTGATATCTGTAATCCGATTTATAATGAAAGAAGAGAAAGAGAGAAACATTTTGTTATTCTATTAATATTAATCCTTTCAGTGCCAAATACTTTTGATGAATGGATCATGTGTATACAAAATGCTCTATTATCTGTAGCATGATTCAGAGCTAAATATTTTCGTTTAAGACGCTAAATATTTTCGCTTAAGACCAGATACGTAAACTTGCCCATAGCATTCACAATGTGCTGGACATGCTTACACATTTACACGTAGCACTAAAAGGATTGAATTACAGTTTATTCAAAATTAAGACATATAAACTTTAAAACAAATATGAGTTTTATTTTACTAAGATACCTCATAGACAGTAATAAAAACTGAGAATTATGTGAAGCAAGATTCGCAGCATAGTTTTACCATTTGTTCCGAACTTTCTTCTCCAAGTACAAGTTTCCCAAAGCATGTTAAACGCCTCCTGCTCGTTGAACTCATGATGTTCCAAAAATCGTTTCAGCCAATCGTCGCTGTTCTTTATCCTGGCTATATCGGCTGCGTGGAAACCTCCTGCGAACAATTATTAACCAGATTCAGACATATAAGATCCAGGTGAAAAAAACTGCTCTTTTCTTCCTGCCATATATTTCGTGATTCTGTAAGTAATTAACGTAGGCAAACGTCTCTCCAATTATCCATGCCTTTGTCGTGTCAATTAGAGCGTCAATTGTTTTCAATTGAGTGGATCGACGCGAATTGACGCGATCGAGTGGATACGACCTTTGTACATGATGTTACATGATCATCATTATACGGCACATATATTAATGCACGATATTAATTCACGTTATAGCGACGAAAATCGCTGCTAATCGCCGAGAAAAAAGGGGGAAGAAACTCATACATACTGGAGTCGGGTGGTCCCTCGTCGTCCAGCTTTTTGAAGAACTTCTCGCGAAGATCCGCGATCATTTTCGCGTGCGTTTCCATCTTGCTTCGGAAGGCTAACGGCCGGGCGGATGACACTTTGACCGGCGTCGAGAACCTATTGCACGATAACCAGATGATAATTGTTTATTCGCACGCCTGTCTGGTCTCACTGTGCGTGCCCAGCGTCGTTCTGCGCGTGCTGAACAAAATTCCCTTCTACGTACGCACAAGTCCGTGCCCACACTCCGACGGTGCAGCTCAAAGCCCAACACAATCAACACGTCCCGCCTTGAAAGTGAAATAAGGAAACACGTTCGAGTCTCGAGGACAGAAGGAGAGGAACGACACAGAGCATGTGTACAATTAAATCGAGCGGATTCTTCGCTATCTAATCGGGAACTATTAAAAGAATTTGCAGGCGCCGCTAAATTGACGGTATTCCATTTCAAATTATCATGTTTATTAACGAGCTGCGATAATCGCCGCGGGTTGCTCTCGCGAACGTCACGCTACGAGACAGCAACGAATTTTTTATGTTTTATCGTTTGCATACGCCTGCGACGAAGAATTCTCAGTGAATTCCGTATCATAGTCCCGAGCATTCTTCGTGCCTGAATCAGCTGTGAAAACAGCCATCTTGTTATCAGCTGTCGCCAGCGTTATCGCGATTATCACGGATTACCATCGCGGAAGTGTCCGTCGCGTGCGACTTGGTATGACAATCGCTGACAATTTTGATAATTTTTACGAAATGGTAGCTCGGTGCTACGTGATGTTTCATTGTAAAAGGCTAAATACATCAGGCGTGTCGCGTTCGCCAAAACGTAATCTGTATGCGTGCAATCACGGGTATCCCGTAATATTTATGTAATATTTTCACTTGTTTCTTTTAGAGAATTCGAGACAAAACAGGTCGCGACAGGTGAACATGGATGATGAAACATTGAATAGGTAATACGATTTCACTGTGCACTGTTACTACATTTACGTAATGTTTCACGATGTAGTAACGTAGTACGAGATGTTCCTGTCTGGAATGACAGTTGGTTTTAATTTTTATTTGAAATTAAATAAAATTAGACACATGATTTCACCTCTGAATAGTTTACGTTGTAAAAAGTAATACAAATTTATTTCACTTGGACAACAATGGAATGTTCAGAATATTTGCATGAATATTGCTACATTTTTATTAATTTTATTTAGAGAATCAGATTCTTGAAATATTAACAAGCCACTTACTTAACTATAGTTGTATATCGCCCGTGTTACTAGCGTTCTACGTATCGATATAATGAGCAAAGATTTATAGGTATTTTATAAAAAGAAAAACACGCAAAAAATAAAGATTTATCTCACTCTTCATTTTTGTAGTTGTGCAATAGCACTGTTGCTACGAAATATATTAATATGTATTCTTTTAGGCTGGCAGCCGAAGCTTTACTGGAAGAAGCCAAGCTTGGTGCACGAAGGGCTGAAATAATGGGTCCCAGTGGATGGGTGAAACCTAAAGAAACCGTCAACAAAAGATTCCTCCATTCAACATTACGAAATGCAGTAATATCGAACAAGCATCGATCAGTGAAGCAAGAAAAAGTGAAAGTTCCATCACGTAAAGCGGACACTGTTAAAAAATCGTAATGTACACATAGTATCGTTCTCGTGTATTTGTATTAATATATATATATATATTTCTGGTGTGTATTTTTGAGAATTTCTCATTTCTTGTTAAGAGAGAAGGGAAAAGATGTGTAAACGTATTTAAATGTAATTGTTACTAAAGTAAACGACTGTAGTTGTTTTTATTTATTCTATTACAGTACATTCATGTTATGATCAAATATTACATATTTTTGTATGGAATAAAAAAAAGAATTCTATATAAATATTCCAATAAACGGTATAAAATGAATTATTGATCAATTGTCAATATTGTACAAAAATATTTCGAATGCTTTGCAAATATCTGATAGTGTTTCTTTTCCTGCCAATATTTAAGTATTTTACATATTTTGTTCTTGATTGGTAAGCATGTTTTAGATCTTTCGGTCTACCTCCCGCAATGTAGTTGTAATTTCCATAGAAGTTCTATGTACAATGGTGTCAGAGTTGCTTTATAGAGCTAACAGACGAAATTCTATTGTACAATTTCACATCTAATGTTTACAATCATTATCAAAACTTTCATTCAATGTACAAAGATGAAATTAAGTGTACAAAAATGTTATGTATATTCCTATCTTATCATCTTGCATTTCATATCTCTCTTGCGCTTAAATATCTCAATAATGTTTAATTATAACACCACCAAATATAATAACAAGGCTTAAAAAAAGCACCAATATCTTTAAATATACCTTTAACAAATATGTGATAGGAGAATGTAATCGCTTTCCTTCTAAGTTATAAAATCGCTTACAGTTAGTCATTACTTATAGTTAAAATATTTTGCATTGATAAGTTGCACATATTAATATATGGCATCGCTTAAACGTTTGCTTAAAAAAGAAAGAGTAATCACATATTCGTAGTTTTACATCCCTATCTCATCGGGTATTAAATTGATGAGACTGGTATAGATTGAGATGTCTCTTCATATTAAGATATAGGCAATACTTGTCTACCACTTGTGCATATTCATGGAGAAAATATAATTTCTCATATGCTTAAATTGCATTGCATACAAATGACTTGATGTTAAATTATGATAGGATATAGTACATATATATATATATATATATATATATATGTATACGCATAATGAAATAATAAAACCATTTCTTGCAGTAGATATGCAATGTAGTAATATGTACTCATAGTAAATCTTTCGAAATTCGGTTATCAATATCTAAAAACTTTAACTTTGATAACATATTTCTTTATATCACATGTGTAAAGAATTTCAACAGTTTTAATAAGTAATGAAATTTACAATCATTTTTTATGTTTTTGCAGTCATATATTAATGTCAAATATTTTTTTTATTTGCAGTATTGTACAGCAAGCAATGGAGATTTGGTACTTGTACTTTTATGCACACTTCTGCTGTGCAATATTGTTATAAATCACGCATAAATTGTCAGTTTATAAACGATTATTTAATAATAAAGATGATATTTATGATAATGATATATATATATATTTTTTTTAATATATATCTATATATATATGTGACAAACGTGAAATGATTCTATAAAAATCTACTATATGTGCAATGCCTATAACGTATTTTAAATTTTGGGCCCATTATTCTTTCCTGTAACCTTTACTAAAATAATTGCCTATGAAAAAACTGCCTTAAGAAAATTATATTAAGCATTAAATTATGTTTACATTGTTAAATCCTTCCATAAGCCAAGAAAAGTTATCTGGAATTTTAAATCCCACTTCATTGCGCAGTTTATAATTACTTTTGCACGCCGCTACAGGTGAATGAATAAATTACGCAGATCCGTTCTGATGTATTTTCTTTTTTTGTTCTAGCAAGTCTTTCATATCGCCAAGAGCTTTTTCAATTTGTTTTGCAAATCTGGCGGCATCCTAAAAATAACGAAATTATTTTATTATCAGGAGATATAATTATCATTACATTATCTTTTAATATAAATGAACAATTAACAGTAATATAATAAAGACAATGCAAATATTTAAAGAACAATAAATATAAAAGGATGGTTATAGTAATGAAACTGAAAATATTAATTATTTTACCGTTTTTGACGAAGATCGTTTACTAGAAACATGGAAAAATAGAAGATTTTCTCCCGCAATTATATAAGAAACGCCATAGCCATCATCGGCCACAGGACCAAATCCACCACCAGCTGAAATGCAATTAGGATACTTCTTCAAATCCAATTTCGAAGTTTGGCCGTGTGGAGTTTGCGATGTTGATAATCTCCATGGCTCGCTTAGAACTTCCTATAATAGAAGCATTCATCGCGTTTAATAAGATTACATTTAATTCTGATTATTGTATTGCAAAAGATTATAAAACAATTACCTTCAAAAATGGTGAATCTACTTCTAAGTACTTCGATACTACATATAAACAGAACAGGTGCCTATCTATTCCTTTACCACACATAGCATCTTGATAACCTTTTTGATGTCTCGCTACTCCATCCATTAGTAATTTAATTTTTTCTGTTACCTATATTAAAAGAGAAATCGCTTAGTAATACACGAAGAAGGAAAATCTTTATATCTTTTCATTTATTATTTTATTTTTACCGTTGTTGTTTTATCTTCCATTGCTTTCACCCATTTAGAAGATTCAATGGTGCACGGTCTGACCGTTTCTGTTCTACCTTCTCGGAACAATCTCGTCATGGAAGCTTCATAAGTTAAATTAAATTTGCCAGCATCGCGGTAATACGCCAATTGTAACGCCATTTGTATATAGGCGTCTGGTGATATGGAATGAGCCTTCATCAAACCTTTGCCATACGTATCGTGCACGTAAATACGTAATTCAACATCGTTCAATATACTATGCGCTACCTGTCGAGTTTAAAAAATCAATAGTTATATAAAATATTATTATACTTGCTAAATATAGCATATGCGCTACATTTAGGTGGAACGAGATTAATTATTATTACCTGATAAGATTGTTCAATAGCTTCGATACATTTGCCACTTAAATCCCACTGTAATCGAGTTGGAGCTGGAGGTGTAAATTCCGGAGTACCTGCGTTATGTCCGTCTTTATATCTGAGAATAATACACATTTTTTAAATGATAGGAAATTTTAAATTTTAATATTTTACTTCATTGAAAGAGCGAAATTCATGAAGAAAACTACGTTATCATGCTTCATTTGAAAAGTAAAGACTAAATATTACTATTATTGTTTATCAATAAATTATTTGAAATAAACTTAAAATCAACAAAGCAAATTGATTTAATTAGCCCTTACTTTCCAAATATTCTTTTCACAATATCATGCAAATCTAAATATATTTTATTGTATGTACTAATTAAACTAATCAACAGTTTCATTCAATTATCTTAAGTAATAACTTTTTATTTAAAAGTCTTGATCATATATTTATAACATGATAACGATTAAACAGATAATTATATTTTGACATATTAAAAAGCAAGCAAGCGAAAAGTAATGTAGAAACGTTTATAAAAATATAAAAGAGAGTCAATCATTATATAATAATAATTAAAACGCAATAAAAGAACTTATACAATTGTTAGGAATGATACAGATGAGTAGTTAGTAATTTGGCCATCAAACCGTGTAAGAACACAACAAAAATTACCCGATTTCATTATCAGCAGCCACAATAAACTCCCATAGAGTTCCGAGCACTGGTGCATCAGCCCTAGTAAGCATATAAGAAAGAAACATTAAAGACAAAATGCGAAAGAGAAACGTGAAAAGCACTCGTCGTCAGTATAAAGTATCCGACAGAGAAAGGTAACCTCCAGGAAACGTAATATTTAGGATTTAGAAAGCTGAAACATAAGCATAGCAAGAACCCCATAGAACTTTAAAGATGACTGCTGCTTTAAAGATGAAGAACGCTCGAAGACACTAAAGATTTGCTAAAAAAGATCTTTTAAATAAAAATATATATGTACATATATGTTACAATCCAAACTATTTCCATAGAAGTTCTTGACACACAAGAAATGGACTTAAAATTAATAGACAAGAAATAGACAGTAACATACAACTCTTTCAGAAGCAGAAGAAGAGATAGATATGCAAAATAAATAATATGAGCTATGGATTGTAATTCTTACTGTCGGTCCAGGAACTCCGAACATACTATGTACTCCCATAAGTGTGACATGATTGCAGCATCTGCCCTGCTCATTACTTATCATTATATGCAGTGTTTCAATATATACATAAAGTATGTAAATCAATTTTTTTATATTGATAAAAATATAGGTCTAATGCTTCGTAATATATTGTGTATAACAAATACGTGCTTTATGTTTGTCTATATTAACCTTTAGACCGCCGGCATTTGATGAGCTTTAATCCTCTTAGAAAGTCCTCAAAGTGCTTATATCTTATATATAATATATACAAAGTTCCGATCACACGTAGATCCTATATTTAGGCTTTCCGGCGGTCTAAAGGTTAAAAATATATGCATAATTTTCCTAAATAATTATTTCTTCATATAAGAAAAAATTTTATAAAAATATCAATGGTTTTATTATTTGTACAAAATTCACATAAAGTGTATACTCACCAAGAATGCTCTGCGTTGAAGCCAATCTGCGAACAGGAATTATTTTTATAAAATATTGAAGCTAATGATAATCAATTCTAATAATTCAATTATAAAGATATACTAATATTACTCACTCTGCCATTGTTTCCAATACATAGCGTAAAAGATTTATCGAACCATCGATCGTATCCTTTTCCATGTAACAGGATCCTACCATAACGATCTAATTTTTCTGGGTGTTTCTAAAGCACGAAATGATTGTAATAATTATATTAGAGTTTGCAAATTAATAATATTTATATTGTTCAAAATGTTTTTATCTTATTAGATAACGTACTGGATCATACTCATAAGGTACATCGTCCAATGCGACCACAAATGCGGCCTTTTCAATAATATCCAACGAAGCCTTATTTACACCTTTCGCGAAGAAGTCTTTCCTGGCTTGCGCCCAGGCAGTTCTCTCGCCAGCTGTTAAAGCAGCCAATTTCTCCTCTCCCTCCGATGGTGTTGAATCATCATCCAAAATTTGTTGAATCTGACTATAAAGCGATATTACCGTATTACAGGCGTGTAATAAAAATGCATACCAATAAAACAATAATAACTTACAGTTCTATCTCGCAGGCTTGAAGAATTCTGTTACGGTAATAAATTAAAACTTTGAAATATCTGCCCTTATGATACACTACAACATGTTTAGCATCTTGATAATGCACAATTTTGTCAACTTCCATTCCTGGAATTCGTGTAGTATTGAACACTCTTTCATATTGCCAAGAACACAATGGTACTATTCCTTGTACTAGAATCTGAAAATGCACATAATTTTTGAAATATAAGTCTTGTGTGATTAAACTTGTGTGATACAACATACAATATACTGATATAGCTTTACTAAATGTATGAAAATCTCTTCTTCATTTCGTGTAAAAATGTAATAATAAGCAACTATAAAAAAAAATAACTAACCGGTTCCAATTCCTGGCGTTCGATAAGACGTCTATATTGTAAGCAGGAATATATTACGGCTGCGGCTCGCGCGGCTTGCACGTTCGTTGGATGCGAAAGGATGGCGTCGATTCCGTAGAAATTCGAGTTGACCATTAGAGGCGATCTTCCGCGCAAATAAACATACTCCTCCCACCAATCGGATACATAGTTGGTGGTCCACCAAGATTTAAGAACCAGGTAACGCTGCAGCTTGACTCCGATGCCGTTCTGGAACTCGTTGGCCAGCCTTTCCATGCGAGCGTAATTCTCGTCATCGAGCAACGGCCGTACGCTCCTCAGATACTATTTAAATGTACAATACTTTGATTTTTCCACTACAATGTTAAAGAGAAATGGGCCTAGAGTCCTAAAGTTGTCGACTAAAGCTAAGAGCTAGATTAAAACATTCACTGGACTAACGATAATATCGAATTCAATTTAAGCGTACGAGAAATGACATACTCATTCATGTCTAACATAAGATCATAAAATACGTTGATCTAACCCGTTTCATAGTATCAGGTACTGTCGGTAGCGGCAATCGTGGCAGTGATCCTTGGAAGCTGTACAGCATGGGCTTATGCCAACCTGAGAACAGTTTCACCAGCAAGAGCCAGACTTGGGTGAACTTCGATGGCCTGCGACCTTTGCCTCTTGCTTCATACATCCATCCTTTGTACATGAGTAACAGCTTCAGCGTATACCGAATCGCGTATATGACCGCCAACCATAAAAACAGTCCGACCACGAAGGAACCTGCTAGGTGCGCGAGTATCGACGATCTGTCGAAAGAAATAACAATTATTAATTATTGCTAATCCGTGTAATCAATCGTAAATAATTTGTAATTGAAACGCAAAATTATATAGACTTACCCAGAAAGGTACGGTGAAACTTTTCCGACGAGGTCATACGGAACCTTGTAACCAGCAAAGTGTATCGCCGTTACTAAAATCACAGTGACCCATAGGCTCTCCAAAGAAGCCGGATAAACTCCACTTTTAAGATTGTTCTGTGAACAGAACGAATGTAAAGATATAATAATATTCATTATTTCACATTCGTATTCGATATTTGTCCAGATATAAAAAACGTTCAAACTGGTGCTCGTCAGAACACCGCGACTCACCTGAAATCGGAAGAATCTCTTCTTCCACGACCGTATACCAGAAAGCCAGACCAAATGGAGCACCTCTCGATCGAAGTTTACGTCCCATCCTTCGTGTGTTATCGAGAAGCTGAATGCTACGGCCGAATGGGCTTCCGCCATCCTGCGTTAGTCTTCCTGTAAAATTCGTACGTTGGAATTTATATAAGAATTAATATTCTTCACGACTTAATTATAGCTTATGCTTGCATTGCCATTAAAATGATAAAGTACGAAGTAAAATAAATTAACGCTGGGCCTTTTAATTCACTGTAAATCCACACGTTTAATCGTATTAATACGTTCAACCGTGTTAAATGACTGCATTTAAAACAGCAAGAAATGTGTAAGAAGAGCTTCAGCTAAAATAACACATTTGGATTTGCAGTGAAGGCACAGTCGATTTTTCGTATTTTACAGTTTTCTCCTGACGTTTCAACACTTAAAAAAAATTGCAACAGTTCCGGCCTATGTATAGAAATCACTTTGTGAAAGATAATACATGAATTTTTATAGATTTTTTTGTAACACAGAAACGCTTTCAAAAACCCTTCGGACTTAAAATTAGTCCCAAGGTGTCTGGGCGAGTACTCTAAAAACACGGTGTCCGCGCAGTGTTAAATAAAATATGGTGTTCTGAATGATGGAAAAAAACAGCATCGAGAGCACAAGGTCCAGAACACAAGGCTATCAGGATATCCGTATACCAGTCCAGAATGCTAATATATAAAAGTTAAAAGTTTAATGAAGAAAAAAAACTAGTTTTTACTGGATAATGAGGCAAAATATCACAGTTCTTTCAAGAAAGAGATACGTCGGGTAAACGACAGAGAAAGAGCAATCTCGTCGTGATGAGTTGCGCGATCGTAGCGGTGCATGACAACGATGCAGAGTGAACGCAGATGCACCAGTTGACCTTACTTAAAAGCCGCAATTGCGGTGCGCACGAGTGCGTGCGTGAACGCGTTGTAGAACGTCGCCAAGCTGGTAAATACAGGCCATCGTGTGGTAACGAGTTCGGTGTACTTGCAAATCGCCGTCCACCGTGGACTTACTTTATAGAGGTCAAGCATATTCGACTTTTCAAAGGAATACCTAATAGCGACTGTATTTATGCTCGGTCTAAAACCTCGCACACAACTTTTGTTCATTCCCGTCCCACCGTTCTCCGTTCTCCGTTCTTTTTACAGAAACTATAAATTCCATTCGCAATATTCTTACAGGCCCGGGCACATAGAAAAACTTAAGCAGTAAGACGTAAGCAGTAAGGAAATCAACGGTATAGATTCGCTACTGCTTACGTTTTGTCTTAAGTTCTTGACTGTGATTGGCTGATTTGTTTACTGCTAACGTCTTACTGCTTAAGTTTTTCTACGTGCCCGGGCCTTAAGTCCCTAATGCTCCTGTTTTGTCGCAACGTCGAGTTACGACATCGGAATCTTTTTCGTGCAACATACATCAAAATGTTTGTTGACATTGATGTGAAAATTGACTTTTTCACAACCACCGCACACGCTTTTGAGAATATAAATTGATAAAATATATCAAAAACACTCGTATATTAAAAAGTTGTAAGTTTTATTATTACTGTAAATCTTAATCAATCGTTGTGAGATCTATTTCCATTCATCAATACAGAATTATAAGAAAGTCAATTTTCAGTATAATTTATTAAATGCAAGTAATACATAAAAAATAATTTATATATTGTAAGCAAAGAATTCATATTCTCGATTTTGACATCAATTCAATGCGGGTTGTAGAAAATAGGAGCCTTAAAATAAAACAAAAAATCTATTAGAATTCAGAATCCATCGGAATGCCAAGTCAAAATATTAATCATACAAAAAATAAGCATTATTAACTAAGATTAATAGTATGTGAAACAATCAGTATATAATGAAAATCTTCAATATATAGGTACATTAGTCACTTAAATCTCTGACGCATATTTAACACGATAAAACCGTTAGAACCGTCATCTATCACATATGTAATTAATAAGCAATATCCTGAAAAATATTAATATCTACGAGCTTCTGCTATAATTAATAATACATTTATATCAAACCTTTAATTTGTAGATTAATACGGTGCTATTACATATCATATACAAAATCGCGACTGCTTCAAGCGTATTTTTTTTTAATATAAAATATATAAAAGCCCCTCACTTTTTTCTATCTCGTGCGTCAAATTATTGCTTTATTATGCTTTAGGATTAATTTCCGTCATCGAGCAATGATATTACGCGAGTTGGCAGTCGTTGCGAAGTGAAAGTCCTGCGCGAAAAATTTATTTAAAAAAATAATAAATATATATATTCTAAGTCACGGAACATGTGCGTAATGCGAAGCGTTCGGAACCGATTAGAGGATGTTACGTGAACCGAGGATCAAGAGCTGAGGGCGGTCTTCTCCCGTGTTACAATTTTGCCTCATACGCGCGTTACAAAAGCGCACTGCGTGCGAGATAGAAAGTCCGTCTGCGTTTCACTCGATTTCCACTCGAGTCATGATGGAGAGGAATATCGGGAGAACGAAAGAGGAACGTCTCGATGACGGCTTCTGATCAATATGAGATATGTGATTAATTTAACGAGACCCGCACGCGCGCGCGCTCGCGTAAGTTTGCTTGTAAGTCGCAAAGATATTAGCATCACTTAGAGAGAGAGAGAATCGAATCGTTATTTATTACACGCTCTGGGATACATCCCCTAAAGCGTAGAAACAATTGTACAATAAATAAACAGAGAGAGAGAGAGAGAGAGGAGAGTAATTAACGATAATTCGAGGAGGATGTGCGATCGGACACATACATATGTGGACACCTCGTCACGCTTTCAGATCGAAGACTTTTTAGCGAGAGTGCATTACTTGATTCATTCGAGGGTCCTTTTCCTGCTGATTTCACCAGGAAAGCCGGTTCACTAGCAATGTAACAAATGTCGGACACGTCGCTCAGTAAAAGTCTATAATGCTATCTTCTCGAACTTCAACTTCGGAAAAATATTTGAATTAAATATTTGAATTAAACTTAGGAATGTACAAGAAATAAATGTTCTCTAAAAGTGATGGAAAATGAAATGAGACACCCCGGTAAAATGACTAATAGAATATTATAAGTGACATGTTTATATTTGTCCAATTTTACGCAATGCTATACGACTTTTATAAATAATAACTTCGTATAAATATTATCTAATTTCTTTTACATGAAAATATTCTCGAGAAAAATCCAAATCCTCCTCAGCTCATGGATGAGCAATTCGCAATTCCCAGGTAGTAGCCATACTCGTTTGCGAATGCGTCTAATAACCTTGGACTTTGAACAACGACTCGTCCCGTTAGGAGAGCCGTCATAAACTTAATGAATAACTGAGCACGATCTCTTGACGCGTTCGGATCTACCACGCTGCGCCGTATCACTCGCTCGTAAAATTAATTCGACAGTAAGGTGTTTGCGACGGCTAATCGGTTCGACGATCATAATGAAGACGTGCTACTCAGGCTGCGTCTTGTCCTTGGTAGGTGTGAGTTAGCTGGACGATCTTATTGGTCGCCTGTTATCAATTCAAAATATAATAGTCGCTCTTTTCAAGTGTTATGATATGCCGCTGATAAGAGAAACAATGTTGGGGGGCTTGCCGCTTTTCATACATTCTTTTAACTCAAGTTAAAAAATATGCTCGATAATCGTACGAATGTCGGTGCCATCGTGGCAAATAAACTACATCGAGCAAATTCCTTCCAACCCAATAAGTAGGTCGGTAGGTCGGGTACCACGGTTCATTTGTCTGCGATATACACGTGTATTCCATTCACCATTTAGGGGATTAATTAGTAATAAAGTTTTTCACAAAAAGTATCGGGGAAAAACAAAAACCAGCTATTAATCAATGACAATGACAATCATAATTTCAAAGTCAATGACAAATGCAATTTATGCGGAAACAATTACGCAGAACGTTTGTGCTAGACGGACTTACGTAATGGATGATAAAAACCTGCGATATCAGAAGCAAAATCGCTCAGTAAATATGTATAGAGTTTTGAACGAATTAAAATCGCGTAATTATAAAATTGTATACAACACTAAATTAATTCATCAAGTAGTAAATTAAATTTAAATTGCACAAAGCTTGACAGCTAGCTGCGGGTATAACTCATTTTCAAGTTTGAAGTTAAGCAGGTATTACGGTTCTGAAAAAACCATTACGAGAAAATATCTAATACGTCGAATTAACACGAGTTATAAAATAAAATATATTTTTTTAAAGCGTTCATTAGTCGGACATTGAAAATTAACAAATGTGTTTTTTCACGCGCGAGATTCTATTGTATATCGCGTTACGACTATTGGGATCTATAGGCGATACGCCTTGTCTCCGTCGTTACGATAACACGAAAAAGTAAAGACAATTAGTGTCTCGACAGTGAACACTGCGAAATACGCGTATGCAAAAACGCACACATGTAGACACGGGTCCAAGTTTATCGCGTTATGCGTCAGAGATCACTACGGAGTCGAGTAGTTCTCTGAAACGCGCAAAGAGTATTGGAACAATGATAACCTTAATCAAACCAGTCTATAGAGGTTCAATCTCGACGTTAATGCGAGTCACGTGCAGCGAGCCTCTATTTCCCTTCTCTCTATCTCTTTCTCTCGTTTTTAAACCCGCGCACTTACGTAAACAACCACCTATCGTGCGTAACCCCGTTAGATAAAGAGGATTACCAATCTAAATCGAGTTCAGATATTTAATCCTGAAATTTGCCCGATGAGCGCGTTATTAAAATAATTTGATTTACTCTTCAAGCCTGCCTCTCATCCGCCGTCACACACATAATAATGTATATTATCACATGTCACACTTCTGACAAAATAAATCCGTGATTAAGATAAAACTTTTTATAAGATAAACATTCAAATATAAATTTATCAGATTATAAAGTGTCTACAGCATTTAGTTGATGTATAATTTTAAATATCTTGAGATTAGAATTTCTGCTTGACTTTTTGATTCCTGAATATTTTTACTAAAGCTGATTAGACAAAAAATGAACTGACCACAAGAAAACGTAATTGTCAGCGGAAACGATTATTGCTATCCATGCAATTCTTTACGAAGATTTCTTACGAATTTAATACCTTTGTTGTCGTGAAGTGTTACTTGTGTGCCATGTGCATCACTTGAGGTCTTAAAAAGTCATTTTTTAAATGTCTATTATTTTGCACCTGAGAAAGCATTATAACACTTTTATAATACGTTACTCTCTTACGTTAATGCTCTTATGACATCGAAGATGCGTTGAAAAACTTTTTTATAATACTTAGTGAAAGATAAAACTAATAAGTGAAAGTTTGTACTTTCATCGTGTAGATATAGCATTTTTCATCATTTGATCAGTACGTAAGCAGACGCCCAATATCTCCAATGATTTACTATCGCAGCATGACTTATCATTGAACTTTACTCGACGATGCAAAATATCTATCTACTTGATGACGTTAATCGTACTTGCAAATTTCCTTATCTAACCCTTCTTGATGTAAACCGTATCATTAAGTCAACGAGATCTTTCACCAGCAAAGTGAAAATCGTTAGCGCAATCTTGAATGATCTTTGATCTGCTGAAACAGCCACGTGCGCGATTTAACCATATATCGCGCGGTTTAACACAAACCTTGAAAGTCCACAGATGACAGTTTTCCTACCATGGGCTGTAATTTAATTTCGAACCTTGAAATTCCAAAGATCCACTAAATTTTCCCAAGCCATTTCCCATATAGATATTGAACAAATGCTATTCAGAGTTTTCGGATCCGAAACTCAAATTGCAAGTAGACTCTCGCATATAACTAACGAATTCGATCGAATACATTTAGTAACTACTTTATCGCATTCATACACGGAATAGATATTCCGTCTGATTGTGAGAAATAAGATAAAAAGAATCTACATTAAAAAAAAGAATGATTTATAAATTATTTATTTCACTTTGCGTTAGTTCGAAATAAATACATTTCTCAGCTTACAAAATCAAGGAAAAAGTTTATATATTTTTTTACTAGTCGTGCAATGTCAATTTGTTGAATTTATATGTAAAAATCTGATAAATTTCACGGATCAAAGACAATCGCGATGCGTTAATCAGCGCGATCTATATTCCCTCCCGTAGATTCCAATGAAAATTGTGCGAACTTTGTGATGATAATTGCTCACAAAACAAACGTGAAGACGTAGTATCGCTCGTTGACGTCAATCGATTACAATTATGATACGTTATAATAATACTGACGTCTAGTCGCAAAGTTTCCGCTTCTACTGTGTTGATCTTTATGAAGAAAATAATTGCTAGCTTATCGTCTTTTATTTACCTGTGCTTAAAACATTACTATGTACATATTTATATGTAGTCAATGACTTATTGTTAGTGCTTATGTCATTAGTGCTGGTCTACAACCTTGCTTTAAAAGGGTATTTAAGCTCTGAGCCGTAAGAAACTGACCAATCACAGTGGAATGTGAGGAGAATACTCGACTGTGATTGGTCAATTTCTTACGGCTTAGAGCTTAAATACCCTTTAAAGCAAGGTTGTAGACCAGCACTTATGTGGTAATCGATACTCGTATCTTTTGTTTTGTTCGCTACCTAAAATAAACGCATTATCTGCACGGAGAGAAAAATCAAGTTGTAATACTATGTGAACCTGTATTATAAATACCTTATACTTTTCTCATGTTATATTTACAATAAATTCAACTTCTTATCCTACAAAATTCATGCTTTTAGAAGGTGGATACTGTTTTTATTAGAAAAGCTTTATAGATATATGTATTATCATACGATTACCAAGTTTTAGTTACTAGCGTCGCCACCTGATCAATGCGTGTCATTCAGCTGTCTTACAGTTACTATTGACCCACGACATTTTTCGGTGGGCGTTTAGTAAAAATACGTATATACGTATATGTATATCCAGGGATCCATGGTGCTAGGCGGCTGAGACTTTACATGAGCGACACGGTAAAATCCGGTGGGTCGCATGTAAATTTAAAGAGGCAGAGCGTCTGCTGTTTTTATAGTGGCGTTGTTATTAAATAAAGATTTATTTCGAGTAATAATCCTAGGACAAGCGTACTTAGTATAAGATAGCTGTCAAACACGTTAAAAATACTTCAATTCACAGGATAATAACATGAGAAATAGATATAAATTTAAGGTGAAAAAATTATCACGTAAAAATAATTTGATTTTTCTCTCCGTGTGTACTTTTTTTAAGACTAGAATAGACTAGAATTTGATATTTCTAAATTTCCTATGTAATTTAAAAATAGAATCAATTTCTTTTACCCGTTTTAGGCGTTACATGCCTCCTTAACCCAGATATAATGAGTTCGCTGATAAAAGATTCGATCACAACGTGAATGTGAAGTATCTTGTGTGTGAGAAACCACGTCAAGATATCTCCCTATCGGTGTAATTTCTGTCTGGATGATAACGCGCAATATTACCAACGAGGACTTTATCATTTAGACGAGACGAGCCTATTTTTGACTGCGCGTTAAACACATGTTTATTTAGTCGCGAACATCGTGCTAAGAATAGAAATTTTGCTATCAATGTCTCATTGAATAATAGCAAAAAATTCATTTAATACAATAGCTCCTCTTCGATATTTGTTTGATGATATTTAATTCTTAAATTGCAATTCATTTGCATGTCTTCCTACATAATTTTCTGCAGTTAATAATTACTACGTGGTTTTTAATATTCCAACAATGCAATAATAAAAAAATCAGTGATATGCAATCAAATAACAATACAATAATAATATAATTTACAATAACAATATAATATAATTCGAAATAATATAATTCACTTTTCGTAAATCATCATTTATATTGTTTTTCTTTGATTTTGATAACAAAAGCATTCAGTAATATTAATCATTGTTTTCTCTCGTCTCTATTCTTCGCAATCTTCTTCTCATCATCTTATTTTGCTATAGTTCTTTGTTTAAAAAAAATATTGGCATTTCCTCGATGTTTCAAGGAGAATACAAAGCCTATATAATGATTCAACTCCTTGACTTGCAATGTAAATTAAACAATTATATTTACAGAGGTTTGTACCAAAGTTTATTATCTTAGAACAAATTCCGAATTATATACGTGCTATTATATAAATCTTGATGCATTAAAAGAATGTAAAATTGAATATAATTACATTCTTTAATATTTATATTCCATAAGAAGACAATGATAATCAACGTATTTTATAAACAAATAAAAATCAAATGATAAAACCATATATAAGCTTAAGTTTTACAGACTTAAAAATTAATACGCATAATCGATACGTGTTTTTAAGCTTATAATATTATTCTGCGCATAAAGGAAGAGACTCAGTGAATTAACTTATGTATAGTACAAGTATTCTTTATTCATCGATACATAATTTTGCATCTATTTTGTAGAAAAAACGTTTATGTTTATTTATTTAACTTCCTGTTACAAAAATCCAAGATATAATATTATTAGCTTGATACCCGTGCTTGGCTACGGCATGTAACTACTTTAAAACAACTACGAAAACCAAGTCGATATCTCATCGGACCTAAGAGATATTGAAAAATCCGTGAAAACACATTTTACCCCTTTTCATCCCCTTAAAGATCGAATTTCTAAAAATCCCTTCTTAATGGGTGCTTATGTCATGAAAGGAATCACTGTTAATTGCAATAACAACATTTTTGTTATTGCGTAAGATACAAGAAGTTATATTTTGTAACAAATTCATTTATATGCTATCTTTATAACAAATTTTATACTGACATATTCTAACACAAGATTATAAATGTAAAATAAATTATTACGCTCTTAAATTACTCTGACTTATCCCTTACATTATGCCATAAGGAAACAGTCGTAGCAATAAAAATAAAAACATTTATTTGCCGATATAATTCAATTTTTAAAAAAGATAAGCATCTAAAAAATAAAATGACGACAAGTTCTCTTGTCTTGTGTATCCACATATTTAACGCTAAATTGGAGGAATCATTTATGAAATATATTTCTTATTGTATAAACCGGTATCTAATGTTATCTAAGAATTGATTACTTTTTGCGCAATACGCAATGCGCAATAAACGTCAGTATCATATCTAATCAATCGTTGTTAAAAAAAAAATACATTGCTCCTCATTACAACACCTAAGAGTCATAAGGCCTGTTCGTTTTAGCTCAACTTCTTGCACATAGTTCATATTTTCAACATGTATAAGAAACGACCTTCGAACCAGACGCGATTAAGACGCGCGTCGAAACACTCGCAACGAGTGATTGATACCACTTCGTATATCATCGTCTTCCTTATCAAAAAGCGGCAATACGCAACGATTACCTCCTCATTCACGAATTTACTCCAAATTCTTGTCGGCGGCCTCGAGACTGATTGCGCGAACCAGATAAACAAATCGTAAATATCCGCTCTCATTAACGTATATACACGCCTATTATAACTTATCAGCGATCTGTTGATTATTTACTCATGACTCTAATAACGCAATTTACAAGTCACATGCGCACTTCAGCGTGCAGCAAAAACGCACACGTGTGCTGCACATTTTTAATTAATCTGAGCGCGTTAGTCTACAAGAACGCAAACGATGAAGCATGTATTGTTATTTGCCTTATTGTAATGAATTAATTTGCGACTTATTTCGTGATCGAATCCACACGTAAATATTTCATGAGATATATTATGCGTGCGATCCCGACTAATGACAAGATTATTTATATAATCTATACTTTATAAAGAAATGATGTAATTTCCGTCGGAAACCATTACGATTCGGAAATTTAATCGGCAAAACAATCTGCTATATCACTGAAGCGAAGCGATTCGCAAAAAATTTTTCCATAAAGTGATTCATCGCGGTCGTGAGCAGTTTTGAAACGATATGTAATATTAACTATTCAGCATTAGATAGCGACCAATTGGTTTTTAGGCTGATAATATTCAAGTACCTAGTCATAACAAGGAAAGAAATTTTGAAGTCGAATCCATAATTGAATATTATGTTTTAGAATCGCATGCGCATACACTGAAAATCCAAGTGTATTTTATAGCTGAAGCTCTTCTTACACATTTCTTGCCGTTTTAAATTACGTCATTTAACACGATTGAACGTATTAACTTTTAATTTAATACGATTAAACGTATTAAATGACGTAATTTAACACATAAAGAAACATGTAAAAAGAGTTTCAGTCTAACGTGTTATTTTTAGACGTTTATGCGTGTAAAAATAACACACTTGAATTTGCATTGTGTTTAACGCTAAATTGGGTCTTAAACGAATGTTTAAGCACACTTGGAATTATTCAAGCAAAAGAGTTCAAGCGTTCAAATTTCCTGTTTCCTGATGCTCTTTTGGATCTTACATAATTTGCGTTGCAAATTGAACTGACAATGAGATAAAAAAATATTAAAGTAGAGCGATCATAACATCACTTATTGAAGGTCAGGCAGCAAAAGTGCCAAGTAAACATTCCTTGAAAATCAGTCTTATGTTTCTTTTTCTTATCTAATAATTCTAATAATATGTCTCGCATAAAAATATAACTCTGTGAGTTATGTATAAAAAATGATTATAATATCCCGCAATTTAAAAGTAATTTTAAAGTGCATACTATTTTGTGTAATTGGTGTAAAGCATCATCAAAATAAATTTGAATTAACAAGGAAATAAAAACAAAATTATATTGACGTCGTCGCGAAACATATTTCTTCTAATTGCACACAGCAACGATGAAAATGTACTCTACCCTCGCTTATCGCGCAAAATGTATAATCAACGTAATATCGTGCACACGACGTCATTTGTCTATGGAAATATACGTTCCTATTGTTAAAAATAATTAGACTTCGCAATTAGTTGCGAAATGACTCTGTCTTATTGTGTAACGGTCTTAACGTATCGCACTACCAAGAATTAAAATTACATTGCAGTTGTGTCAGAAGCTGGGACTCGAGCAAACGAAATAGATAGAGCTCTCATTTGAAATAAAAGACAAACTGCTTTTCCAAAATCCAATATTAACTTAAGTACATTGAAGCATATATATCTGACACACTATCAATATGCAAATTTTTTTTTTTAATTGCCTTGCGAACTATTCTGCATTACAAATACACCGAATTCCTAGTCAGAAATGGATATTAAAGATTCCTGTCCATTTTCTATAATTTTTGACAACGTTTCATACATAATCTATTTTTTAGTTTCTTAAACATTTTACTTTATATTGCATTAATATTTAGTTTCTTAAATATTTTATTTTATATTGCATAATTAGTTATTATTCACGCGTATTATTTGAATAAAACCTTATACTAAATTTTACTTAAGTCGATTTAATGATTAACCCGCTGAAGATTTTTTACGCGAATTCTCAGGAAGAAATTACTTAAAATAACTCGCGCACAAATACCATCACTCGCGAATTTATATTCGCACATATAACACATGAGAAAGTTGATACTGCACTACGTATTATTAAATAATAACCAGTATCTCATATAGAATTAGCAGGTATATTTTCGGTCGGTGATCTGAAATCGGCGATTAAATTGCAATGCATTGTACGGTACGGCCTTCGGGTTTATTATGGAGGAGGCGAATGGAGGTATCTCTCCACAAGAGAAGTTATGACGGAGCTACTTTCTACGCGATAACGCAAGACTCTATGCGCCCACCGCGATGTATGTGTTTTACGCAATAGAATTTCGTTAATAGACAAATAACGCAATCGCAATGAAACCGTCCGTGAGTTAAAAGTGCAAAACCACAGTATCTAGTTACAGATATTTGCCGGCGATAAATGCTGGTGTTACGTGAACAATAGCACACAATTAGAATTTTGTTTATTTAATTATTTAAACCAAAAGAATAGTGTATAAATTATAGAGAAATCACGTGAAGTGTGCGAGATTGCTTGAAAACACTTGAGCACTCAATAAGATACAGTGAAATTTGCATCTAATTATCGATGTATCGCTATGTGATTTGCCTAGAAAAATACAAGGAAGGATCACGGTAGGTATTAAATTTGCGAATCGTCAAGGCATCGACGAAGAGAAAATTTGCCGTTTCGAAATGAAACTAAACGTTTAAGGCACCTGCCCAAGGCCGGATTCCACATTATAACTGGTATTTCAGCACTTTTGCTGCAGCAATGGACTTTGACCGTCGCATGGATGTGACGCGTGTGTTAATCATGTGTATATAGAATCAGTCTCCGTCGTACTTCACTTGGAAAGATATAATTCTAGTGCAAGCGTATATAGCTGTGCGCAGTTATAATAATAACGTAATAATAATGTTATATAATCACGTAAAACAGCTCTAATAGAATCTAATCACTCTTATATCATAATTACTTTTTTGTACATCTGCACGTATCTCAATTGATCAAAGAGGTTCATGTAGTCCGCTAATCATGTTCATTATATAACGTTATATTTATTATACCATAAACTACTAATGCAAAGAGATGATTATATTATAATATACGCGACTATATATTATAATACGTAGAAGCGACTTTTTCATGATGGATAATTTTTCTGGTTCCTGAATAATGACACATGTGTTATACATATGGATTATTCAAGGATATTGACCTCTGATGATAACAACAATGTTATAAATTAAAATCACCGCTGCTATTTTAGTCATCGTGGCCATTCGCGATATCATTATTTTGAAACAATAGGGTTATCGAGTTATAAATAATTTTCAGCATAAATAATCGCTAACTTATATTTAAATAAAATGTATTAATATTAAAGAGAGAGATCTTAAAACTTAATTTAATATAATGTTACTTGCTGCATTAACCGATTCGTTTATTAATAATATATTTCGTGTAGAAATCATTTATTTTTCCCTTACTTAAAGAAGTTATTATATATTTCCAATCCTTATTTGCTAACAATTTGCTTGCGTATGTTATAAAGAAAATAATATTAAAGTATCGAGATATAATTTGGAACATAGCGATTAAATCTTTAAGAAATTAAGCGAGCATTTTTAATTTATTTTAAAAAAAACATAGAAACAGATAATTAAGATAGCAATTTATATAAATTTTTTACTTAAACCTTTTTTACAAAACTATCATAGATTTAGCATGTTTTAGTCGGTGTCTTTCTTCACACTTATACATATCAACTTTCAAACTATTATTTTCTTTTTTATGATATTGATGAAATGTTAATCAAATATTTTATTTTTGATCACCGTCATATAAAAGGTAGATAATAAATAAATGTATAAGAAATCTACAGTACTATATGTTTGTTGTGCACATAGCTAAAACAGAAACGTTTCGTAATACTGCACGGAAAATAACTTGCTGCGTGTACAGGAAGCCGATTATTTTTATCCGTGGACTTTCATTCGACACTTTGATCTTTTGTTAAATAAAACATGTTTTGCACTAAGTTATACTCGTATTCGTAGTCCTTCCTTATTTTAAGGAAGCTTTCCATGAAGGATTCCTTGAATCTCCAAGGCCGCCTTGTTTCATAGATGAAAACAAGGTGCCGATGACTTTTGGAGGTTATATGTGGTTATAATATATTCTGCGCATCTCTGCTAAGAAGGTTGCATCTTCTCCTGAAGGAAGCTTGTGACCTACCTTGAGATAAAGGAGCCAATAAAGGCTCCTTGTTCGGTCAAGGAAGGTTTATGAAATGTAGAATGAGGAACAAGGAATCCTCATTCCTCAAGGAAAAACTTACGAATATTTTAAAGCCATATTTTTGAAACAATGGATATAATTGTGAAATATTCAGTACGTTAAAATTAATGCGAATCAATAGTAGCAATAAAATGTATCAAAAAGTCTTCTAATGATAACGATATTTGAAAAAAAATATATATATATTATTAATCACATTAATACTTGTGAGAGTGAATTTGTGTAACATGCAAGCTTCCGTGCGATTTTTAATAAACTAGAATAATCATCATTCTGCTATCAACTTTTTATCTGATATATCGACGATTATATATTTTATACTTTATTTTACGTGTCGTACCTAACATCATTCCCAGTCTAACTAAATCAGTCTGATTGTGAGATATCTACACATCCTTGACATTTAATTGTACGTATCCAGGAACAATCTGCATGACATATACGACTATACGTATAAGGAAACGCGATATTCGATCATTTGGAAATTATAGAATAAGTTCAAGATAAATGCAATATCTCACAGCAGGAATTTGCACGTGGGATTTATGATTGTAGGATGTTTCATCACTTCTTACACGCGAATTACAGTACACATTGATAATACTGCTATGTATTTACCGTCATCTTTTATCATGAAAAGGCATTCTCCAACCGTGCTGAGGTTTAAAGAAAACGTCGAACGTGAATTACACTATACATTGATAACGCTCTTGCTATGTATTTATCATCATCTTTTATCATGAAAAAGCATTCTCCAAGCTGAGGTTTAAAGAGAACGTCAAACTTTCAAATGTAACTGCTATTTTATTAAGATTCAATGTTAATGATGGATTACTCCAAAGTATGAAACGTAGAAAGTCTTCGAAACGTGTCACGATTTCCAAACCTTGTTTTCTCGACTCTTTTCTCATGTGACTTATTAATTAATTATTAAAAACAATATTTAATATATTCTAAAATCTTGTTTCTTAAAAGCTTTACGAGAGAAAATAGTGTGCTCTCTCTCTGTTTTAGATAAATATTAAACTTTTTCTGGATATTATCTATATAATTAATTATTAAATTCAAACAGTTAATTGCTAAATTTAAGACTTATATTTACGAAATATCTGGTTGTTTGATTCGTTATAATGAGATACTTCAATTCGGCCTTTAAATACTTAAACAACTCGACTAAATAAATCGCAGTACGAAAGAGTGATGTAGGGAGGTCGATATCAGTGATTGTTTTGCTGTGACACTTGTGACAGTGGTCGCAGAGAGAGGAAATTTATTAGGTATGTTGCACTATTATGTATTCCGTCATGTTGCGACGGTAGCTACTATCTCAGGCTAAAATTCGTTTGAACAAGACTCAAAATGATAATTTAACAAAATTTTACAGAAATTTTAAACCTCTAAAATAGTCTAAAATAATACGTGCTTATACAGTACACGGTACATATTTTTGTAATTCATTGTAAAACGCTACAAATGTTATTACATTGCACAATTTAGCATCTAAAGATAAATAAAGATTAAATTAGACTAAATATTTATTTGTGCTATACATGAAAAAATTGCAGAATAAGAGCCAAGCGTAATTAATTTATCAAAGAGAAACGGCAGAAGTGCAAAAATTATAATGCATAATTATGTCTTAATAATAAAATTTATAAATATGTACTTTAATTAAGCACGTGTCGATTGAATCATGTATTTATTTCGACTTTCTAAAGTTCCATAATTTGTTTTGACTGAATTCCCTATTACTTCTTCTCCGTTTACGTAAATGTAACTTTTACCATAATTTTCTCTAATAAATATTACGTCACATCTCTCTTCCTCTTTTCTTCGCCCGAGCTGCCACCCTATTTAACCGCACGGCATGAACCGTCTGGATAGCCGCAAAAGTGCAATCGCCTTAGCGTGCGTGAAACATGCACACGTGTGTCGCTGGTCGCGTTTAATAAATCTTGTTTTAAGAGACGGACTTTGACCCAAAAAAAAAAAATACATAAATAAAGTCCAGCGCCGGATGTTTTCGTCCGGTTTAATCACTGAACTCTATACATAATACATACTGGAATGAGTGATTCATTAATCTGGCTGTTGCCAGTAAGAGGTGCTTTTAGGTGTACTCTTCTTTCTTTCTAATACTACCTGATTGGTTAATCGCACTGATTGTGAGTCATTTTTATGTGATTGACCAATCAGGTAGTACTAGAAAGAAAGAAGAGTACATCCAAAAGCACCTCTCACTGGCAACAGCCAGATCAATAGAACACTCATTCCAGTATGTATATATAGAGTTCATTGGATTTAACGTAGGATATTGAGAGAAAGATGCCGGAATTGTGGCATCCCAAAGGGCACTATAACGCGGTAAATTTTCATTTGCGTACGTACAGATAATTCAATGACTCTATCGAGTTACCAGACGATTCCCTTTTTGCCTCCGTAATTTCCGTTCCTTCCGCAAACACCACTCATTATCAGAGAAAATATTATCTTTCGTGCTACTTACATATCGTTATACTACAAACATTTGGACAGAACTGACGTAGCGCCGTAATGAATTTGCCTAACTGTACTTTGCTTTTGTGAGACAGGTATGATCAGGCGTGTCCATTTGCATTTCAGATGCGTAGTCGACGGTATTACGTAATAATATGCACGTCTCTGTCGCGCATCGTGGCTTTTGTTATTCTTTCCTTCTCTTCGAACCGGTCGAAACCTGCTACGATCTACGTCGTTTCAAACGAATGTGACGGGGCATGCGGAAGAAGTCAAGTGCAATCGCGTCGGAACTCATACATAATCAAAGGCTTAAAGTCGAATAGAAGCTGAATTGCTGAATTTTCAAATTCATATTTATGAGCTTCGTCAAATTCGTTTAAAAATACGATTCACGCTCGCGCAATTCAAAAAGATTCATTAATTCGGCTCGTAAGCCGAAGACAGCGATAGGAATTTTTTTTCAGAGAAGATCGAACGGTCAATCTTCAGCTTGGAACTTTAAAATTCTAATACGATAACAAAGTCATTCACCGACTTTATTAGCTTGAAAACCAATAATGCTAATCTTTAGTGTTAACAGTATCTGTGTGTCATCTGGTCATAAACAATATACCTCAATATAATCACACTTCATGTGTTTCGGCTGATAAAAGCGCGAATAACTTATTTTTTCTAAGCTTGATTTAACGGCGCATTTAAGTGCTCCTCTTGCTAGAGATAAGCTAGAGATAAGCTAGAAAAGCGCCTTTCTTTCCGAGAAATGACAACGAACCGTGTACAGGATATCCTATTTTTTCTTTCTCTAACTGCCACTCGAGATCCCAAGCCGTGTTTTTATCCAACTTACGGTGAATCCGATTCTATCCGGATCGTCGCGAGCAATAAACATATTGATAGCGCTGATACCTCGTAAAATTATGCGGACGTCGACTAGATTGAAAAAAACGCTCGTTTAAATCGCCGCAAGGCGTCGTATTTCTTTGGATTCGGCTCGACGGCTGACATTTTAAAGCCCCTTGCACAATGCCAGGCAACAGGCAATAGGAACAGGAAATAACCAAAAAATCGTTAATTACAACCTAAAAAATTCGAATGCTATGATTGGTTGGCAATAGGCAATAGGCACAGAATTTCCAACGTGACGGAAACTCTGTGCCTATTGCCTGTGTCACTGTTTATTCTGCATTTATACATGATTTCTGATTTCTATTCCCTGTTCCTATATTGCCTGTTGCCTGGCATTGTGCAAGGGGCTTTAAAATGTGCACACGTGGCACGGGGGGACGGTGGCCGTGGACACCGAGAGAGCGGCTGCGGCGGCGGCGGCGGCGGCGGCGGTGGCGGTAGCGAAGAAACAACAAATCTGCTCTCCTTAAAATGTACTTTCTACACATTCTTCTCCCCGTCATCTTCCCTCTTCTTGGCCACTACTCACGCAGTTACTCGCGCAACTTGTGTGTAAAAAAAAAACGCGATCAGCGATAGAACAGATCTGGCAATGTAATGGCAAGTCGCTCGCGAACATTCGGGGGGGGGGGGGGGGGTGCACCGTTAAAAAGTATCTGCCAAACCAAGCGGAATTCTGCGGTATCAATGTAGTTGTAAATACCCGAAATTTTGCTCCGGGGGAAATATACCTGTAGACGCTTTTATATAATTGCTTCGAGTAACTATACACTGTTAAATTCGTAGTGTCAATTAGATATACTTAATTTAAGTCTTTTTTAACCATTCCTATATATGTATAGATCACCACTCCTACTTAATATGCATTAATTTAACTTAACCAATGAAGTTAAAATAATACTGTTTGTATCAAAATAATAAGTTTCGATATACACATGGTAGTTAAAAATAACAAAATGGTATTTGACTCAAGGTATTGGTTTAAATTTCACCCTTTAATATTTAATAATGTTTAAGAAAAAGAATGCAAATATCCGGAACAGGGTAAACCTCCCATTCCCCCGAATTAGGGAAAAGACGGGGATTTCAAAAGCGGAGCTCTTCTCAAGAAGTGATTGGTTTATTTATTTTATACTGATAGTGTAAAGAGGAGAACGTAATTAAAAGGCATTGTATCAAAAGGAAAAAAACTACGTTTCAAAAATAGACACGGATATAAATATAAATTATAAAATTGAGTACAAGAACTAAAGACATCGTAATTTAATAAGTGGCGAGCAGTAAAAATATTTGTGCGCGGAGGGCACCTTATCTCAAAATCTCGGAACTTTTCAGAAGATTATCTCACGTGATTATTTTCCTATTATAAGTTTCCTGTTGACGTAACATTATACATTGGCGTAGTCGACGGGCACGTATGCCGTTCTTAGGTTCTTACTGATCAATTATTACACCGCGGGCATATAGTAGAACCCACGACGTAGTAATTCGAATCTCACGCGTGTAGAGATCCAGATACACATCCCGCGTGCTACATTGCTCGCCGTGACGTTTCGCAGAGACGAGAAAGCGTGACTCTCCCGTTTCAAACATGGACGGAGTAACGACTGCAAGGTCGATTCCCCGCGCGGAGTCCATTTAACTTTGTCCTCCCTGAGGGAGAAAAGAGAACCGCCGAGGGGGGTAAGGCGGCAGGCCCGCGAAAGAGAGAAAAAAATGTTACGGTGTCTTCGAAGAACAGGCACACGCATCTCGGTAAACGAAGGAGAAGCTTAAGCTCGCAGGCGATTGGTTGGAACGCGGAGGCGTGCAGCCGCGCCTCCGGGCAGAAATGTAAGCCACGCTTTCCCTCTCTCTCTCTCTCTCTCTCTCTCTCTTTCCTCGTCCCTTTTTCTCTACGCTTCCTAATAATAGAACAGTTTCGATACTCTCGATTACGTGGACGTGGTCGCGGCCTGGCTGCGTAATACTCACCGGCGGCGCGTGCTGTCCCGATCGAGGGTTTACGCGAGGAGACGAGGAAGCGGCGTTTCAGCTGGGGCTGGTGCCTCGTGGTCGATGTTTTGATCGTCGCGGCGGGAGGTCCGACGCGATGGAACCGTCGGACCGAGACACGTCGGGTCTGACGAGACGCACTTCCCGTTACGCGGTGTACTGTGGTCGGATCGTCGTTCCGTCGCGTAGCACCGGTTGTGACGAAAACACAACCTGACTAGTCAGAACGCTGCTGTGGACTGTGATGGACTGAGGGAAGACGCAAACGCAAACCGGACGGAACGGCGGCGCCGAGCGACCGTATTCGCGCCTGCACGCCTGTGCGCGTGCGCGATGCACCTCGGCGATGCTCGGCGGGCTCGGCCTCGGCCGTCGGCGAATGTTGGTGAATGTTGGCCACTGGCCAGTGTTTCAGGTGGAGGAACGAGTTCCGCGCGTGCGCGGTGGCCGAGCCCAGCCGAGCCTCCTCGTTGTGCTCCTCGCGGGAGAGGTAGAGATCGTCGTAGAGATTACCTTGGGAGACACGGAAAGTAAACTCGCGATAAATTGCATTTGCAAATGATTATTATTAATAATAATTGTAAAATAAAAGTTATGAAAGTATTGTAATAACAAAATTAGTAAATATTAATATATACCTATGTGTATACGTGCATGTCGTGTAACATCGTGTGGTAATTTTGTAATGGATCGTGATCGATCGAGCGTCAATTGAGTCTCACGAAATCGCCGAGAGATGTCGCTACCGTGACGATTAAAGCACAGATTTGTATTAATCTGTGATTAAGGCTGCGGTCCATTTGATGTTACAAGTGCTTCGAAGCGTTCTTTTTCTTCTTCTTTCTTCATTGAAAGAAAGGAGAAGAAGAATGCTTCGAAGCATTTGTAGCATCAAATGGACTGCAGCCTAAAGCGTCGCTCCCTAAAATGTCTGCGCTGCGCAGCCCTGAAGGGGTAAGGTGAGTGGATAATCCCGATAATCCGCGCAGTTATTTGAGTTTAGTGAACCTGATTAATGGAAGCATATTAAACGTTTTCTCGCACAAAATTCATAGCCATCCATATGCATGGCATAAGATCATCTGGACCAATCTTGACTGGACTTTATGTTAGATGCTCATTGATCCGGACAGTCTTATGCTATGTATATGATACTTATGTGATACGATACACACACGCGCGTTTCGTGAAGATACCTAGTTTTCACGAACATTCAAAGAAAAGCGGAAATAAGATAAGCCTAATCTAACAAAAGAAGAATAAGAGCTGTATACTGAGCTTTCGATACAGAATAAGAGACTCGGAGTAAGATATCGAAATTCCCTTGTTCTTCTTTTAATAGGTATTCCTTAAAAAAAGAACGCTTCGAGAAATTAAAGATATATAATTGATTCTATGAGAGACGATACGATATGCAATATTTTTAAACCGCAGTATGCGCCGCGTTGTCGTTATAAATAAATCACTTTTTAAAAATGTGATACTGTGCTCTTATTGTCGAGGGATAAAGAATTAAGAAAACTTATTATTTTTTAGAAAGGAAGGAAACAAGAAAAAAAAGAAGAAGGACAAGGAGAAGATGAAAGATAGAAAGAAGGAAGGGAGAAGAAGAATCGCTTTTGCTGCACGTAGAATAACAACAACGATGACGACGAAAATGGCGACGATAGATGATTATCAAAGGTATGTAAAGTTGCGTTTATTTACGATATTTTTGCAAAGAGAGCAGCGCTGCGTATATAAAACATTTTAAACAGAAACGAAGCATTTTACTGAATAATTTATATTGTGAATATAATATCATGTTGGCTGATGAAATGCCGCGCGAGTTATTGAATGCTCCGAATTAAAAATGTCAGATTCGTGAAATATATATATAAATAATACAACAAAAATATGCCTTCTAGATTGGATTGGGTTCGTAACGAACAGTTTTGTACGACAGTTTCTCATACAAGACTCATACAATACTTATACTCATACAATACTTATTTAAAAATATGTATAATTTATTTATATTATTTAGAAGAGGATATATTATCTTATATTTATATTTTATATGAGAGCGAGCGTGGCGTAGCAGACAGCGCACTGGTCTGCTAAACCAAAGATCTCAGGTTCGAATCCAGTCCTGGTAGAACCAAAATAAATAAATTGTATCGCTTGTCTCTCTCCCTCCCAGCCCGTGAGGAGTATCCCTTGCCTCGAAACCCCCTCTACCTTGCCGTTCGGATTCGGCGTTAAACTATAGGTCCCATGTGCTTGTGTACAACTTGTGCGCACCACAAGTACATAACTTTAGGGGAGGACCAGGTCCGACTCGGACTGTTGAGCCATTAAAAAAAAAAAACTTTTTAAGATGCCAATTTGCAATCTTCTAATCCTAGTCCTTGAATCCAAGGTTCAAAGATTAGTAGATTGCAAACTGGCATCTTAGAAAGTTTTTTTTTTCAATGGCGCAACAGTCCGAGTCGGACCTGGTCATCCCCCAAAGTTATGTGCTTGTGGTGTGCATAAGTTGGATCTCAGAAAACCACGCTCTCTGGATTTTCGCAAGTTACCACCTTGCCTAATACATGATTTATATATTATTCTGAAATCGTACAAGAAACTCCTCCTGTAAGTTCGTTCTTCTTGCATGGTTTGTACAATAAAAATTACAAGAAGTAGCGAAATATTACAACAATGACTCTAACGTATGTAACGTTATAAATCCTGTATCCTGTATGAGGCAAGGAATTGAATAATTGTAAATTAAAGATAATCTTTAATTTGCAATTATTTACAATTGTAAATTAAAGAAGATCTTTAATTTACAATTATTTAATTTTACTGCCATATCACAAGCTTCACAAATAGCTTCTCTCTCCTCTTCCGTCAACAGCTGACTATATGCAAGGATATATTTGAGAAAATGAAAAATAGATAACTATATGTTAATCACGGAAAACAATACAGTCAAGCTTCTTTATTTTTAATTGGTTAGAAAATTCCTTGAATTTGATTTCTCTTTCTTTAGCACTATTATTGTACATTTATCGGTTGAGCATGTGTATGCAGAATAAAAATGAGCTTAGATACATATATATTGTATCAGATATATGTATATTTTTATTTTGTGCTTGCATAATATGGCCAATATAAGCGATAATCAAAGAGGATGTTAAGAATAGAAGAGCTTGCTTTCCGATGATTTATCATTAATGAGATTAGATTTTATGCATGTAAATGTTACCCCTGAGTGGTCGACGCTGTCACAGAAACAACCATAACTGTAGCCTGAGGTAGAAACTGCTGCAAAGTCTCATTATTTTTAGCTCTGTCCAAGTCATTGCCCAATTCCCTGACAGTCATTACATATTCTAATGGTCCTACCACTAAGGATTCCAATTCTGGAAATCTTTTCGAATATTTATCTCTCGTAAATCTGTGTATAGTAGCTGAAAGATATAAAAATATTAAGATAAGATAATTTGTTTATAAATGTGTTCTAACATGTTTGTCAAAATAGAATTGAAAAACTAACTTTAAAGTGGTAGACAATAGTTCGTGTACAACCTGCGTCCGCACCACAAGCACATGACTTTGGGGGAGGCCTAGGTCCGACTCGGACTGTTGCGCCATTGAAATGAAATAAAAAATATATTTTATATATATATATATATATCACATCTAAAAAATTAAATATATCGTTTATTTGCTATAAACAACGATATAACTCAAAAGTTGTCATTCTTGAATTGTTTGTAAAAGAATGGTGAAAATTCAAGACACTGAATGAGGAATTAATATATAGTTAGAATAGTTTGATGTTTTTATTCCGCTATAATTAGTTATTACATAAAATTGTATTTTTTTTTAATATTATAAAATTTTAATGATTTTAAATATTGAGACTTATTTTCTGGAAAACTTTGCTTTTTGAATTATGTCATTGTTGTAACAAATGAGCAATACACACACACACACACACGCGTGAAAAGACTAATGAAATATTTATAGTAACATTTAAAAAGGTAATTCAGGACTTTTTGAGAGGGTGTACTTTGTAAGATATTACATTTCCACATAGAATAACTTAAATAACTTGAGAAAATAATATTCACAAATTTTTGATCATGCTGTATTTGCTTCTGAAGACTAAAGCATTTTGCTCGAGAGCTATACGTAAGTAGATAATAACACAGCGTTCAGACATCCTTCGTGCAACACGTTTAGGTATTCAGCATTGAGAAACAGTATCGACATTTCCTGATTCCGAGTTAAACCTCCGCGACATAAATCTTTGCAAAGCACTCGTAATATTTAAACCGCCATTATCTCTCAATCTCAATAGCGTGGGATCGTCCTATAACTTCCCTTTGCAGACACGTTATTCCTCAGAGGAATCTTTCGATCTATTCAACACAAACAAAGTAAAACGTTCCGCAGGATCCGCGGAACGCAGATCAAACGGCTCGTATCTCATTGATAGTGTCCTCGGATAGAATTAGTAGCGGAAATGACGGATTCCGCCGAGCGTATTGTCTCTCCTCGACTTTCCTGCGAGTCTGTCTCACGTCGCGGGAACGGTGAAAGCAAAAGCGGAAATATATCGGCAATAACAATTCTGGGAGAAATGCCGCCGATAAGCGCGAGTCGTGGCGATCGATAGAAATTGTTCCGGCGTGGCGGTTCGATTTCCTGCGGGCGGCCGAGAAGTTCGTTTCACGCGAAAGAAAGGTACGATCGTTTTCGCTAATGCCTGACAATACCGGGACGAGCGTGAGAAAACAGATGGGATATTCGATTGCGATCTCGTCGTCATTCCTTATTATCTAGTCGTTCTCCAACCACTCAACGTGTAATCGTGTGTTTTATAATGAAGTCTCGATCTCTCAAGGTTTCATGGATATTCCCCTCAGAGTTGGTAGCTTGGTCTTTTCCATCGGCGAGAGGCCTTAGGCTTAAGTGGACACACGCGGAATTATCTTGAAATACTTAGCGCGAATCTTAATGCGATTTACATTAGATGCAAATTAGGAATCAGATATTTACGAAAATATTTACGGCAAAGAAAGATTTGAAATAGCGAAGTAACGTGCGTTCTATCTGAAATGGACAATCGGGAAGGTACTTGTATTTAATGGATTCATATTATCGATCGGTGAACGATGAATCATTTGTTAAAGAATTTTATCTTAACGAAAATGTATAAACACACATTTATTACGCAGTATAAAGAAAATAGAAGGCTAATGGATTTGAAATATAAAGAAAAATTTTTAGTTTGTAATAAAATATGTATTCTTTAATTGATTACATAACTTTATTTTAACATAATTATAATGAAAACTTATTGTTAGTCACACAAATATTTAATGTTAATTGGTTGCATAAATTAATATTAATTCTTTAAGCATTAATATATTGTTTTTTTTTGTATTAAATTATGGAAGGAATAATGTCAAATTAATGGAAAATTATATTATTTTTTGATAAAAAATGTTATCTACAAGAAATACAACTATCTCCGACACATACTCTCATATTTCTCACGAGAAAACATGCTATAATCGTTATCGCAATATGCTTCAATAATTAAAAAATTGATTAACAATGTGTGACAAACGTAATCTGAGTCTTGTAATCTGAGAATCAAATTTTAAATATTATAGATTGATCGATGAAACGTCTTCAGTTTGATAACTTGTTATTGATCTGTCGATGTCTATCGATTTTGGAATGAAATGAGTTATGTGCGTTTGCAATGCTGATATTATTACACACACATTTATTATATTTATAACTGTATTTATTATATTTATAACTATATCAATTTTATGGTATTATTATATCGCAGTCATCTCCTACAGCTAATATCATTCTGTGTGTCGCGTTTGATTCTCACTTTCAATCTTCTGATTGAAAGTGAATAAACGATAAAGTGAATAAATAGAAGAAATGAAATTGACGCAAGAAATTTCAATTTGCTAAGGGAATAGTTTTTTTTTCACTTTCGATAATTAAATCGTGAAATTCATTATTTCACAACATGCGAAATATTAACGGTTGCGCTTCCGTACGTTACTACAAAAGCCCATTTTTGCTTCTGTCGATCGCTAAACGAGGGCCGGATTGAGTGAACGCTAAATAAAGCAATCTCGCAGTGATTGTCGATTACTGATTTAATAATCGACGTAAGATATATAACTATCTCGCGTCCGGCACGCAATCATCTGCGACATAATTACGAGCACGGCGATCACGTATCTAATGGCAAATCGGGGATGACATTCCCTCCGTGTCCGACCCTTTCCGAGGGGCAGAACTTTCACGGTGCGCTACATTCTTCGGACATTATCCCGTTTCGATCGATTTGATCGGCGCTCGGTTAATTTAACACGGTGAAACTAGGTACTTGCTGCATCGCCGTCGCCTCGAGTGTGTTCCTCTTCGCTAGACGCCGATTTCGAAGTCAGTGGACCAACGCTACCTGCTTGCCACTAATGCCGCTATCCAAATTAATCGAACGACATTTGCGACGGATCATAGAAAATTACGATTCATAGGGTATTATAAAATAATTCTTCCTTGGTTGTGCTACATCTAACAAACTCCAATAACGTAGTCTATCAATACTTACATAATAATTTATTGAGTGAAATTTTTCGACGATTGTGGATCAGCTGATATTTCGTTCCACATCTGTATCTTCTACAGACACTTCAAATTAAAATAAAATTTTATCAGAAAAGAATAAACGATCAACAGGTTGATGAAATCGTTAACATCTTTCTGTCGTCTTATTTTAAATGACAATTTTATATCTGCATGATTTCTGTTCAGATAAAATTTAGAAATTTCTTATTTTTAACCTGTTTTTCTTGCAATGTAAAATGTCCTTTTGTTTGTCTGCATATATACGAGGATTATTTCAAAAGTTCTGTACACTGTGCATGTGTAACCATCAGTAGGTTGATACAATCGTTTTAATATTTGTGTCAGTTATGTGTTCTGATAAGGCTTGTTGTGTTTCTCGGAAATTATCTCTTTTCTGCAAATTGCAACCTTGACATGGAAGAAGATATCGACTTAGGTCAGATCTCTCGCGCAGTGACCAGCGATCGTACGTTAAAATTTAAACTTTGCGAGGAAAGAATCCGACTGAAATTCATAATGCTTTACTTGAATTTAGTAAGGATAATGTAGTGAAGAAACCACTTCGTGGGAAACACTTTGATAGCATTTAGGGGGTGCCTGGAGAAATGACCCGAGTAATCAGGAGCATAAAAAAATGATATCCTGACAGGGACATAAGACTTGCCCAAACGTTGGAATGCTGTGATAAAGCAAAATAGAGACCACTTTGAAGGCATGTAGGTTTTGTATTCGATAAATTATTTTTTTTGTGAGAAAATCTACAGATGTGTGTAGAACTTTTGAAATAATCCTCGTTTAATTTAAATCTTCAATTATACATATCTATCAAAGTTTTATGAATAGCAAACGAAAGCCATTAGATTATTTTTTGACTCAATACTATCTATTATTACAATAAAGAAATTATTTTTTTTTTTTTTATATTTTCTGACAGTTTATAAGTTTTCTAATTATTTCTTGACCTGTAACACAATCGTATAGACAAAAAAAGAGAAATTAGCATAGACGCTTGAGAAAAGTTAATTAATACCAATGTAATATTAGGTAACGGTGATGCATCCAAAGAGAGATTAAATCATCATATCTTTTTACGATATAAACCTGATTTAGCTATACTTAATGCAATGTCGTTCCATCTTAAGATCTTGTAATGCGGCTCGGAAGAGACTGCGTCATCGCGTAGTACGTTACAGGTTGATCGAATCGGGTCATTGCACCTTCCCTCCGAAACCTACTTCAGCATTTGTCGTGGAAGGACAGGGAAATTTCTTCACGCGACCTCACCTCGCGCATCGATTACACACCTCTCTCTAACGCCAGCTAGATTCCCTAGCTTTATTCCCATCGCGTGGAATTTCCAACGAAGCGTGAAAATCACGTCTCTTTTCGCGCGGCGTGAGAAGGCCGCGCGCGCGCGCGCGAAACGAGGTCGGAGGAAATCGGCGACGAAGATCTCGGCGATGACGCGATATTCCATCCGGGCTTCGACGATCGTCGGAACGGAGAAAGCGATACGTGTCGAGTCAACGGTGTATTGTGACTCATTTGACATCTTCCTTACAAATCTTCGGTCTCTATGTCTCTCGACACACACCTCTCCCATTGTGACCCAACAATGACGCGATACGCGACGGCATACGTTCCCCGAAATCTTTCGGTTACTGACCTTATCGAGTTTCACTTCGTCACTTCGATCGACTCGATCTGAGATACAAGTTAATTGATCTCGTGACCAATTCGCTGTCATCTATATGGAATTATAGTCCTGCAATGATATAAGTGGAAACAGGAAATTGAATTGCAGCTCGCGATACCATCTCGATCTTTTTTTAAGTACTCAGACCGACTCTTTCAATATTGACAAATTCTTAGGTTCTCTTCTGTACATATGTGCTCATTATGTCTTAGCTTATTATATCATATGTCATCCTCAAGCAAATAAATAAGTAAATATTTATAGTTTATATTTTTTATTCTTGGTAACAAAGAGAGAAATCAATTTTGCTAACGATGATTATACAATACAATATTTTTTTATTTTAATATTACAATTAAATTAAAGATTAGTATTGATTCTTTCTAATAAAATATAAAATTAAATAATCTTGAATATATTTTTTGCCTCGGGTTTAAAAATATTTTAAAAATAAATGCCCTATTCGCATATTAATAATCCTGTTGATTGCTTCTCATAATAGAAGCTGCAATAAAAGAAAACCCTACACTTTGGTAAAATGTCGATATATAAGAAAAGCGTAACCGGAAAGCAGGTGCACCAGTGGCACAATTAGTATTTCGTCGTCAATTCGTTGCTCGCTCATATCAAGTTTTAAGATTGCTTGAAATAATTACACATTTATTGTTTGCTTGGTCCTTATTTTATTTGTCTGTATATTACATACTAAAGAGAGTGTTTGCTCGCGAAGGCGATAGCTTGACATCCACACTTACATGTTAAAAAGAAGAGAGGTCTCTCTCGCGTACAGTTATCCGTTTGTTTGTTACGAAAGAATACTGTCTCAGATGAATAAGTTCAGCAAACGGCGCGGGCAAACTATACGCATTATCTGCCGGGGGAATCGAAACCGAGCACGGTAACGGTTTTGCATCTGTTACCTGCACGCTACAGTCTATGCTGCGTTAATGCCCCGAGGTCTTCTCATCGCGTAAAAACACCGTTTTGCGCCATTGCGCTGTATCGCTCATAGTTATACTTGACATATAGTTGGCATTGTACGCAAACTGCAATTTCGGATATATCTAGTACTTCAGAACTTCAATTACAGCGAACTTTAATTACTTTAAGACTTAATGTGTTACAACATCGACAGATTTCATCAATTTCAATTCAATTCCTTTTGTAATATTAGAACGGAATATTCGGAGAACGCATAAACTTCATTTTCAAAAGTCTTCGAAAGCGTGCCGGTGGAGGCGTGCGTCAATCGGCGTAAACCCAGAAGAGAAAGCCACGATTCTCGTAGTCCTATCGTGTCCGACTGGATTCGTAAAATTATGAAAGCGTCAAAGATTTTTTTTTGTACTCGTTGAATGCCGCCAACGTCATCTCTTTTTAATCATACCGCTATACGCGTCGGGTAAGCGTGTAAGACCCGGATGCAGGAACGTTTTTTAGAAATCGATATTGACGTAAGGCATTTATTTTGCGAGCGACGGACGTAAGCAAACTTCTCGCTTACTCAAGTTTCGAATTACGGGGATCAAACGTGGGAGGATTGCAAGAATTCAGCTTATATTTTTGAAACAATTGGTTCATATACGAGGGATATAATTATGGCATACCCACAATTTACACGTACACGGCGGTTTTAAACTATAAATGATTATTGCGGTTGTTTCGTAAAAATTATTTATAAAAGCATTTTTCTAATTAACGTCAACTGAAAGTAAAGCAAATTTCTTTTCGCGGATGAAAGTCTGCAGACATTCCTACGCTTATTTATGCAAACATTTTTATCTCGAAAAGTAACGAATCTTTTGAAAACCAACTGCTTTCTAAATTAGTCAGGAATCGTGGCGATAAATAATGGCAGTCAGTGACCTCTTTTCGGATGGTGTGGCAAATTCTTTTTTTTTTCGCAAAATTGCTAACCAAAAAGAATTCAATCGAGATGATTCTGGTGAGAGCATCCAATTAAGAAGAGAAAGACCGCTCGAACAGAAGCTTTTCAACGTCGAGTATAATAAAGATTTGTTTGTTATTAGTGTCTTGACGGGGTCAAGACACTAGTTGCGAGAGTGACGAAGTTAATGAGAATTTTCAACGGTTAATAGCAGATAAGCTTTGTACTCTAATTATTAGAGAAAGCATGCAATGGAAGAAGATTGACCTTTCCGCCGCCGCCTTGAAACCAAACGTGTTATTTTAATCATTTCGCGATAGCATAAATACTTAAGTGTCGTGCGCGATTGTCACGATGTGGTATTATCCTGCAGCTAATCTTCTCTAACAGATACTTGCCTTTATAAGAAAAGTAGAAGCACTATATTAAAGTTAGGGCGGAAAGTTGTTACTTTCCGCCCGCTATACCGGATGGAAAGTATCAATTTTCTTCCCTAGGGAGGAAAGTAAGCCCTGGCGTGAAATTGGCCACTCTCGCCCCTCTCTACAGGCATGGAAGTCGAACATTTCCGTATAAAGGTGTTGTGAAAAATATTGTGTGCATCTTGGGTCGAAAGCTTTTTCAGACTCGCGTGATTTGCCACCCTCGCCTTAAACGCAGCTTTCTCCCCTTGGTGCACAATATACCTACTATTAATATATTTAACGTCATTAATCGTGCACTTAAACATTTGTTACCTTGTGCAGATTGTTATCTGTATCCTCTTGGAAATTTCTGTTTCACGTTGAACCGATTAGAAAAAATTTCACGGTATTTTCCCGCTATGTGTTTACACGCATACGATTTCATCACTTGGACATTCAACGTTCAAGCACAGTGAAAGTGGAATAAAGGGCACTATTAAGTGAAATAGAGATCGGACGACACCGCGTGCATTACAATGCCTTCATTTGAATGCATTATCGCGGCGCAATGCGCACTGATCTATGCATGCTCGTTGCAAGTCAGATATCACCGCTATTTAATATCCATGAAAATTTCACAACTCGCCTTGTGAAAGAAAACGCGATGCAACGAACGGGAACAATTGTCAAGTGAAATCGGTAAAGATGGATTTGGTAAGAAATAGAGGTATTAGATACTTTGACATGCGGACAAAAAACAAATTCAATGTGTGCAATGAGCAATTAGTCATAAATGAGTAGTGATCAAAAGTAATTACCAATTATGAGTAATTATCAAAAGCACTTTTGTAATAAATACATTAATGTAATTCTCGTGGCAAGGTAAAATTAAAGGATGATAATTGCACTAAATTGTATAGATAACACTCTATAATTAGAGAATATAATTGTATAGATAATATAAAAAATTGTAAAAAATCTTAATAGAATTAAGCTTATTTTATTATCAAGATTCAAGATGGTTCTTAATAGTGTTCAGCATTCAATAGTCTTACAGTGTTCAGCCAAATGGCGAATAAAACGTTCGATTGTCTTTCGTTGAAAAAATGCAATTTTTGCCACAGCAAATTATTTCTTATGCAATGAAGATGTAAAATACCTTCGTTTATAAGGACTTTCATGGCTGTAATTTACGATGCAACTGCGAATTCACCGGAAGACTCTTAACGGAAAATTGTGCCCTTTCTTCTTGCCCGTTGAATTAATTGGTCGCTATAGTGAATTAACTCGTGCTTGATCAATCGATTAGAGTTACACAAGAGCATAAGATGCACAATGGCAGTGGAAAACGCACGGCCGCGTGAGAAAATTTATGCGTATTGCGCATGCGAACGGACAACAATATAATCGCAACTATATCGCCGTCTTCCATCTCTTCGCTGCTTTGACTTTCCACTGGCATCGGCTTTCTTAACAAATTTCCTACGGGCTAGATCGGGGTCGTACGAGGCGCGGTAACGATGATATAGCATATAGCAGGCTACGGGAAAACGTCACACACACGCGAAGAACAATTTAAATTACACTAACAGCATGCACATGCTCTGGGAAAAAAAAATACATAAAAGTTTTGCAATCTGTAAATCTACACGTACGTCGGCTTCGCGAAAAGATTGAATCTTCCTCAGATTCAGTACGTTGAATACAAATCTCTTCTATAATGGAATGTAGTTTGGTATTCAGTTTGGAGAATTAATTTTCTCGACTTAAAGCGGATACGAACATTGTTGAATCGAGAAAGGAAGAGACAAGTAATTAAATTTTATAATTATTAATTATTTAAAATTACTCGGCATCGGAAAAGATAATCGGTTCTAAAGAAAAAAAACACGTGGGTAATACACTCCGTGTGTGATAAACCGGAAATTCGAAGACGTCGGCTGTTCGATCGTTTCACGTGTGCACGAAATAAAGAAGGGGTATCATAGATATTCCCGGGTTTCCCAATACGCGACTAACGGGGAAATTTATATTCGGTTCTACCGGATTAAAACACGTCGGTCGACGAACTCGTCTTTAAACGCGCTCGAGTCCTCCGATAATTATTCAACGAACTCCTCGAAAGTTTAATAACACGCTCTAAGTTGATGACGCAGTAAGAGACTCGCGGAATTCAGTCGTCATTGCGAGGCTTGACGGTCGAGGTGAAAGGTAAGAGAGAAAAGTTTAAATGGTTCCTGCTTTTTATAGTTAAGACGAGTCCAGATCACGCGGCAGGAAATTCCTTATATGGCGATCGTACGTCGTTCCGCTACTTCTAGAAGATGAAGATGATAAAAAATTGTATCTCGACTTGTTCCGCGATCCAAAATGACGAAATGCCGAGGACCGTGGCGGTTTATATAACAAGGAAGCTTGTAACAAGGAAAGTTTCGTGCCTCTAATAGATATTTTGCGAGGAAACGACTAAAATTTGTAGCGGCACTATATAATCCAGCTATCTCTCTCCCTTTCTCTTTGCGTATAACAACGCTAACAATATGAGACAAAATATATAAATTACTTAATTTATCTCCATACAAAGTCTGTTGCAGAAAGTGCAATAATTGTTCCGGGAACAATACCGTAACTATTTCCAAGAAACCGACGTATCGTACGTACGAAGTGCGCGAACTGACGAAAGGAAATTCCTCGCATAAAATTGTGGAAAAGTACCGCAAGACAATTTACGCGTAATACTCATTTTGTGTAAATCCGTAGTGGCTAATTACTACGAGCAACTCGTACTTAGAGTTGTGCGCTCTCTTATCGTCGGTTACTTTGCCAATTTAATTTTTTACACGTATATGGAGAGCGCAACAAGAACACGCGTCTCGACTCAGGTGAATAATAACTAATGTAATAAATAATAAGCCAATTACTTTTCCTCTGACAATTATCCGCTATGGACGTTTAATTGGCAAGGTTGTGTATTGCGTATTGCAGTTATGTCCACGTGATGACATTTGACTTTTTTAATATTACTATTTTTTATTTTTAAGAAGAGATTTTCAATAATTACTCTCTCTATAACGAAGATTGCGAATATTCTTTAAGTGAACTCACGGTAATTATACTATACATGGTTTTTTTTACTATATATGGTTTGTCCAACTTGAATTTAAGTTGGACAAACCATATATAGTAAAAATTTTTTTACATCATTTTTTAAACTTGAGAGATCGTCGGGAATGAAAATCCGATTTTACACGAAGCAGTTGTACGAGATGTGTGCTATGTGTATGTGTGCGGCATACACATATACACGCGGCATGGATACGTGTTCGATGCATTCGTGTACTCGTCTGTGAGTGCACACGCGCCCACAAAGTGTTACGTTTGTTATATGGCGGTCGCGGTATGTGGGTCAGGAAGCCGGCATTACTAACAAGTGACTCGATTCGAGGTGACTCGTGAAGCGACACACACCGCTAGCTTTCGTCGCGCCGAATTTCCACCTTCCTACCAGATTTGGTAGAAGGTGGCCCCTCGCTACTCTTCGATCCAATACTTCTTGTACGATCGTGCCTCGTAAAGATGACCGCGGAGATAATGCCTTGCACTCAGTTCCGCGACTGGCACAAGGTAGCTCGAATCAGCTCCCTCGAGAATCGCACTGTTAATCCGATGCGATCCACATTGCAGCGTACACGCATCGGGAAATGACCGGTCAAGTGTTGAATAATTCAGCAATATATAAAAACAGTATCTTTGTCAAGTACGTATCTCTTAGGTACCGAATAAGATTGTCTCTTTACTAAAAAAAAATATACTTATATTTACATTTTTACACGAAAATAAATATTCACAAATACTCGTATTCAATAACTCGTAATGCACCTGCTCTGATGGAACATTCGTTCGAAACTTGGCTCTTCATGCGGAGACTTCAATGCGCGGTATTAAATGTGTCGCGCGCGTTGCGTTTTCTGAATCGAACACGCGGCCAGCGTTTTGATCCTCGCTTTGCTGTCGGTCGAGTATCCGCTCTACCGCAAAGTAGAATAAACAAGAGGTAAAGTAATCGAGAGCCTCGCGTGGCTGCCTCAATGCAGCGCGCCGTAAAGCAACCGGCATGAATGCAACGCATGCGACCGCATGCGTCGGCGATACACGCGCGCGTAGACGACGCCGGTCGCATGCTCGCGCATTTAATTTCTAATTGAATAATCGATCGCGACCTCTCTTGATCGAGTGGCACGGAATGCGGCAGACAGCTATGCGTCGTTGTAAGAACCCGGTTACGTAGCTTTCGACTTATCCATTGCTATTCTCTCTTATAAGAAAAAGTTTATGAATATAATATAAATATAAGATAATTTGCACTGCAAATATAAACTACCTAAAAGTTTCAAAAATTTGCTTGACCTTCTTTCTATAAAATTATTCGAAAATTATTATATAGCCTGCACGAATCATTTATTTATGCATTCTCGGCAACAAAGGTAATTATAATTTATCCCTCCTGTTAACGTTGTCAAAAAAGATATCTTCGAATTAAGCAAGAACAATTATTTTATGTCGTATGGACACGTATTATAGAAAATATATAGGAAATGCAATTTTTCTTTTGTAATTTTTCGAAGTCCTTAGCGACGATCGCTGGAGCAAAAATGTATCCCGACGTGAAACACTTTTAAAACGCACGTAGGCTATTAAATTTCATGGTTGTGTTGATCAGCACGCATGAGGCGGCCTACCAAAGATAGAATTATGGACGCTCCTCATTGTTAGCATCACGTAGAAACTATAATTAACTCGGACGAGGAAGCGCCGAGGGTTAGGCAAGCGGGTTTAGGGTGACGCGGTTGGGTGACTGCCTTCTTAGTCCTTCCTGCTTAAACGCAAAGAATCTAGATTCTGCGAAGAAACAAGATTGCACGCTACACCTAAACAAAAACTATGTATAATTATACTATAATTAAATAATAATACTAAAATTTAGAAAAATAATTTTTTCAGGATAACGTTAGAAATAAAAAATTTAAGAATATATAAGTAAATGCTTTATATAGGTATATAAATGTTAGAAACGTTTTGGTTGCGTATGGAGGTTGCGGATTCTGTTGCATTATATTTTACATGGAGCATCTTTCTTCCGCGATTTATTTAATTCGTCGCGTTACGAAAAAGAAGCGACTTAAGCACGTACAAATTACGGTCCCCACTTGTGCTTTTCGCAAAATTATACACATATTGTTCTCGATCGCGAGTACATTGCTATAAATTGCCGTAAAATTTCCACGAGTTTTCACAATTGCGTGCACTCTTGCAGGAACTCTACATACGTTATTTTCTCCGAGATACCTTGTTTCCATTTCTACGGTCCCATGTCGAGCGGCGCACTTCGCTCTGCAATTATATCCCGTATGACGATTGTATGCTGGTAATTATCAATTATCGTGCGGAATAGAAATGTCGAGAATTATGCGGATCTGGGAGATTTATATCCGTAATCCTTAGAATTAACTTTGAACGTAAAGCACCGGTTGTAACTTGGATTAGACGTTTTCGACATTTTACCGTAACGACAACACGTTACGCGATGCACGTATAAGCTGCAGTAAGCTGTGCATTGCTAACATTTTGTTGTCGTTTGCTGCAAAGTTACTAGCACTTTCTTAAAATCTTTATTAACATTTTTATTAACATGATTACAAATACATAGTCAAAAATCTAATTGATTATTTAATACCGATGTCTATACACCAATCATATCATATTCAATTGCTTCTTGAAAAAGGATTTTTAATTTATCGAATGCGAGCATTGGTCACATCAAAAATTCAGTAACAATATAGACAAAAACGTGCGCGTTTATTTTTCTTTTACCTATGTAACCACCGAGACGTTTTACCTGCTGCAACACGTTGCATTCTTTCAGGCTCCTTTTATCGGAGGGTCGACCGAAAATTCCTTCTTTATAAAAAAAAAAGACCGTAGTAAATCTTACCACCCTAAGGGATCGTGTTCTCGCTGCTCGGTGACGCGTCGGCTCGCAGGTTGGCCTGAATACCGGAGGAGAGGCGCGTAAGTAGGAGGGGGGGATGAACAGTCAGTCAGTCGCACAGGCCAGCCTCGTTCCTGATGGCAACCGGCACAGCGGTCGTTACCTGTTGAGGTGGTGGTAGCACGGAACGGCAGGTGGGGGAGCAGAATACCTGGATGACTTCCTGCCGGGGAACAGGCGCCTCAGTCCTCAGGCAAGAACGTTCGACGTCGGTTACAGCTTGTAACTCTACGAGAGACACCGTCCACGAGTTCTACCAGTGGACGCACGAGCACCATCGTCGTTGCCACATTAACCCCGTTCGAAAATATACCCGGGGGGGAAACAAGTTTGCACGCGCGTTTACTCGATTTCCCCATTCGAACGGGCGAATATCGCGTTCAGTGCTCGACGAAAGAAAAGAGAAAAGAGGGTCGGTTTCGCACCCCGAAATGACGTTTCCTCTGAGGTGCATTCGGTGAACTTCTCCAACGGAGTGCGCTCGTTGCGGACATATTGATTACTGTTCCGAATCGGAACAGCTTCCTCGACAGTTTTCCGGAACGAGAGAGGACGTTCAAGGCCGGGGTTCACGTGGAGGTTTGCGCTCGTGAACGAAATGGAACGCAGAACGATTTTCTTCCTTTTCATCACTCTGGCCGCCAAAGGTGCGTGAATTCTTTTGTACGTTTATTCGGTAATCGGTTATCGATATAGATATGTGTTAATCATGAAATACATCAGCATTTGGAATAATGCTCAAACATATTTCTCCTGATAATGAGGAAAGAAAGACAAAGAGGTTTTCAAAGATACTCAAATAAAAATATGCAGAAACTATATATTTCAGATATATTTAAACAATAAACTGTCATTTCATAAATAAATAATCTTAATGTAATCATAAATTCTTTCAACAATACATATGACAATACATATTATAGCTAAAATTTGTAGCTAAATGGATAATTCTTAATAGATAGATTTTGCATAGGTAATATTATTTTCATTAAAAATATACATACATAAAACACACATATGCGACACATATAATAATAATAATTAAAGTATATATGTGATTTAAATTAACACAAATATATTAATCTTTAATTTCCTAATTAAAAATAATAGCTTAACAGAAAAAGAAATAATTTAAAACATCTTTTAACATAAAAATATATAACAAAATATTTTTTAAATATTCTTTTAAGTGATAATTGTTGTTTAATCAATGAATGGAGGATTATCTCGGTCCCGAAATTACATACGATCCTTTAAAGAATCATTAACTGTATTTTATTATTATATGTACAAATGATTTAAAAAAATTTATATCTTGTATTGCATAAAATGAAACTCGATATAAAATCGGTCATTTTCATGATTGCCTTAATCGCACTTTTGTGTAACGCTTCGTTATGAATTTTCCATAAAACGTAATTGGATATCTTTTTAGAAATCTTTAATATAGCGGATAGGCGCTTCGTGCAAAGATGGATTAATCTCCCGTGGAAAATATAATGGCTCATTAACGCACTGGGGAGATTACAATAATAATCATTACTGCACCCTATTCACTTGTCGCTTTCTAAACGCCAAGATATTTAATGAGTCGACTGATTATGAGACAACAGTTCGTAACGATAGTTCTCTACTTTACGTATCATTGAAACACTCTATTTTGCGGAACCGCCGGACGAAACTACCGCTAATCAAGCACGCCTAATATATACAATACGGCGCCTAATCGAACGTTATAAATTAATTATACGATCTTCTAAATATTAGTGCCAACTTTCGAATTTCATTCGCGTTATGTACAAGCAAATTATGACGTCGCATATTTTAGCTGGGGTTTTCATAAAATAAAGGAAACGGATTTTCCAAATTAGAAAAGTCTACTTACCTCTTAAAATAATAATTTTACTCGCATTGACGGTGAAAAAAAGTATTCGTAATATATGCAAATTTAATGTACTTAAATAAGTGATATATTGATGATTGCATTTCTCAGAGATATGCGTAATAGATATAATTTTTCCATAATGACTAATAGATATCACATGTGCCATTCAATGCAGGGTCAAGATCATCCCACGCTCGCGTTATTGAACTTAACAACGGATTACCGAAGCACTCGTTTACATATGCAATTTGCTGACGAGAAGTATCTGAAAATAAGCGAAGAACTTACTCGTTAATTAGCGCTTGATGTATGTGATGCGTGCGGATTATAGTCTGTACGTATTTTCGTGAGAGGATACACACCGATTCTTCTTTATCTGATCTAAAATTTCACTCGGCATCAGCATCCGTGACGATAAACTGGATCTGCATTAAGGATCATTTAAATGATAACGCGACTGGTAACCGGTAAAGTGGCTCCAATTTAATTAGTACTGGATGATGATTAAAAATATTTTTAGAAATAAACTAATCACTCCGTAGAAATTCTCTTAATACCGATTGCGCCGTCTCACGATTATCCTGAGCGATAGTCCGTTCGTAGATTCAATTTCTATCTCCGGTAGTCCGGTTAAGCGGGATAGTTCTTCAACGTCGTGTTAGCTGCTAGACGCCGCTACGCTCGCTCTGAAGGGGCACGTGTTCGTCGTTGCACGCCTAAACGCGCGTCTCGCAAATGAGACGTGGCGTACTCACGCAGCACGCATTCTCATCTCTATCGCGCACGCAGGTAATCGACTTTCCACGATCCTCGCTCGTTTTTCTACGGCGTGGAAAGTGGCCGACGGAGCGGTTTTAACGCGGCAAATAACGTGAGAAGTTCGCGAAGATTCGTATAGCCCGATTATCACTCGGTCGCGGGACGCAGTCGTGAGGAAAGTCGTTTACCCATTTACTCGCGGTACGCTGCCGCGAAAACAAGAATTTTTATAATAGCTCGAAGTAGTAATTTCGCAGGAAACGTACTCAGAGAACAGAAATTTATGTTATTCCATGCAATTTAACAGGAAATTACGTTAAGTGCTTTCATACCGGTTTTGATTTGCAGTAAGCTCGACAGTGGTAATTTTTATAATTTCTCATTGATTGATTTGGCAATGGTGTGATCTTATAAGTTATGAGAATGGGAGAGAAGGTCCGGAATTGCCAAGCAAATTATCGAATTCAGATTTAGTGAGATATATTCAATTCATTCGATGCTAGCGGCTCGGTGACGAGAATTAGACTGACTCTTTGTTCGGCGCGGGTCGTTAAAATAAACTTAACAATAAGATATAGTCGTCATAATAATACACAGTAAAAAATTTTGTGTCAATGGAAGTCCACTCTCAATTTTGTGTTAAAATAACTCATACGTCGTGTTATTTTTGACATTTATAAATGTTATAAATGTCGATATAACATTTCTAAATGTCAAAACTAACACGATGAATGAGTTATTTTAACACAAAATTGAGAGTGGACTTCCATTGACACAAAATTTTTTACTGTGTAACAACAGATTAACTTTAAATTTGGAGACCATAATAGATCCGTTAGATCTAAGAAGTATAGCTCGCACGTTTGTCATTATGTCGTAAGTCCTTGTTTCTTTCGGTGCGTAGTTCCTATGGTCCTCTTATAACGGGGCAATCGAAACGGGCAATCGTAATTAGACAGGAAAGGTCCTCTTGTCGTTTCTTGATTTACATTTTACGTTAACACGTACGAGACCACTTCCGTAGGTTAATGACCGAGATTGTCTCGCGGTAAGGTGGTGGTTACTTGCATTTCCCACGTGTCGCCGTGCGCGTCAAACTCTTTTTTTTTCTCCCGCACGCTCCTCAAACACTTCCTCTAACCGCACGTTCTCGACCAGCTGCCTTCTGCCAATTGCCGTTGAGTCATATCCAGTTATTGTCCTCTCGGGTACGTGCCGTTTCCTGTTGAAACTATAAAAGATCAATGCTGTCGTTATCGTTAAATCGATCGGTGTCAGATGTCAACTAGGACGAGAGCAGGTTTCATCATTACTCATTGTTTTATCGAGTCAATCGCTCATCGTTGACAGATATTCATCTTAATATTCATATTCTTGTTCCAACAAAATCTAAATTAATTATAGGCAGAATAGATTTCCGCATACGCATTTATTAAACAGTGATACATCTCTGTTTTATTCACGAGAAACGTGATGATGTTATAAACATGACATCAACGATGTTGCCAACTGCATTCGAGTTGCTAAATAATATCATCAGCGCTAGACTTAGAAACTGCCCGCAAGTTTAGAAACGCAGTTTGATTTAAAAAGCAGATGCTTTTTAGAAAATTCTAATTTGCTTTAATGTAATGTTACGGGTAATTTATTTTATATCAAACTTTTATTGTATTTTATTGCCGAAACTTGAAAAAATTATTAATAATATTATTATATATAAAATAAACATATTATTATATATGATAAAAAAATATATAGCGTTTTTTAATTAAAGTAATTATAATTATCGGTGTGATCTGCTGAAAACAATTGATAGCAGCGCTGACAAGTTAAATATAAGTTGTGTTAAATATATTCCTATTAGGTATTATATTTTAAGAAATGTCTCAATTATTATCGCTTTTTAACCATTGTTCACCGTCTAAATATCACTTACAATTAGAAACAGTATAATCAGCATTTGAGCTCTCAGAATTATTGACAGAATTGTCGGTTCTCGTGACAAGTGCATGCACTTCCGTCGTATTATGGAACTAATCGCAGCTTCGCGCATGTATGGCTCACACGTATCGCACCTTGAAAACAAAAGGCCGGTGCGTTTAATTAGCTCGGCTCAGTACCCAATTTCCCACAATTCCGTGAAGTAACGGGAGTACTCGACGAGCTGGCAAGAAAAAGAAGGCGAGTCCGTCGTGTACCTTTTCTCTCCTACTTATGCCCTGATTATCTACTTTTCTTACGGCGTGGGCGAAACCCCGAACATTGAAAATCACGTGCTGAACTACATACGAACAAAAGCCGATGAGTGCAAGTCGGTAGAATCTGTGAGAAATGAAACTTAGTCGCGGTAAAAAGAAAAGTATTTATATGGAGTCATATATTTACACGGAAAGAGAAACTCCTTGATCATTAATTATATAAATGCAAATCGTATATGGTTACGAACTAAAACTTTGACAATCTAAATTCAATATAGTGAATTTTGTGGAAAGGTCATGGGCCAAACGAGCGATAAGGATGTTACCTTATCAAATATAATATTATTTATTATCTCTTAATAAAGAAAATTACTGAAATATTTCAAACTGCACAGAGTCTTCATCAGTCATAAAATAAGTAAATTAATAATAATAGCGGAAAAAGAGTTATATAGGACATATGACAGGTGAAATATATATAAAAATAAATATAAAAATAAAATAACATATTATAACTAAATAAAATATTAAAAGTTAAGTAAAAGTAAAAATAAAACAAAATAAAAATATAAAAATATAAGCGAACTACAATAAACACGAATCACAATAATGAATTTTATATATCTTATAATACGAAATATCTTGAATTTGTAATTGTATAAGTTGACATAAAATTATTAAATACAAATATACAATATTAAATATAAAAAAACAAACACAACAGCTAAATAATTTCGGAAAAATTCTTAATAAAAAATTTTAACATGCAGTATTATTCGTAATGGCATAAAACTGATTTTTCTCATCAATAATTAGTATCTAATTCTATGTTATTTAATTTTAACATAATTGAATTTTTATTTTAAGAGTTACATTAGTTACAAGAGTAATTTACACGGTATTTACCCAAATTTATGTAATTTATGTATTTACACGGTATTTAGATTCAAATACGATCATAATGACATGAGCATTAAAAATGTGTTTCTGCCTCATGTACTTTGAAATGATTATAATCGCGAGCTATCGTTCTTTATTGTCATCAAATACAGGGTTTTACGCGCAAATAACAAAATTTGAAAGTAATACTGGTAATCTGCTAAATGTATTTGTCACGGTGGTAAGGCAAGATGATAGACGCGGGTATGACAATCACTTCGTTTTAAGAATAACGGTGAAATGGCGGTGACCTGATATTTACACCGGAATAACTTTTATCCTTTCCATGCGATTCTGACGCGTTGTCTCCATTCTACTGTCCTACATAGGCTCATTTACTCAAGGCACGTGCTACTTGCCATTGTACTTCAAACGCAATTTATCCGAACGTTCAAAAATACTTGTAAGAGCAGGAGAATTCTAATAACGTAAGAGGAGAATGTAACTACACGTTCGGAACTTCATAATCAGTAATTATAAATTCTATTGGACCTCACGGTTTTTTTGGCCACTTCTTTTTAATTCTTACAATTCCACCAACATCTCGTCCGTAATAATTCGCAGGTTAGTAACTCATTTTTCTGCTTCGCAAGATGATGATCGGTCTCTAATCGATTTCTCGGCAATTCGCGACTATAGGTGGCTGTGTGCATTGGCGATCATGTATAAATGCCGGTAGGATGAGGTACTTTTCAAATCAACCAGACCTCGGCTTCTGCTCCGGTTTACGGCTTAACAATTACGATGATGCTAGCTAGCAACCTACATTAGGCGGATATAAGAAACGGTTACTGTTCGCAACGTTTATTTCGATAACACGACCAACGGTTTCCGCGAACGGTCTAATCTATAATTCAGACTTTTATTTACAGTTAATATGTTAAAAGAAGTAATTTCCAACTCGCGCGCGAATTTTATATAATTGAATTATACATTTGACATTATGAACGCAAACGATGTTTTATTTAAAAATTGAACTGCAAAATTTAAATGTTATAATCACAGATAACTGGATTCAGAATAACAGAATTATATAGCACAGTTATTACTTTTTACAATCTCTCGCTTTCAGCAACAGCAAAATTAGACGTACTCGAAATTTCGATCGCACGAGATGCGTATATTGAATACATTTAACGTTATAAACGCGAACGATCCTTTGTTTAAAGATCAAACTGCGAAATTTAAATATTATAATTACAGATAACTGGATTCAGAATTAAAAAAGTATATTCGCCTGATTCGCCACTTTACTAGCACAGTACTAGTATTTATGTTCGTGATTTTTGTTGAAAAATTAATTACCGCTACTGAAGCGGATGAATCGCTCATAAACTGGTTACACATTTTCCTTGGTGCTATAAATCCGCTGGTGGTTATATTGCAATCTTTGTTTTTCGTGGCGCGTGCACGTGATGCATCCTACATTCCCCTACAGAAATATGAACATGTAACGCGCGTATCGCAACACGAGGCGGATAATGTAGCACCTGCTTCGCGCGTGCCTTACATCGCCGCGATCTTTATCGATCGGCTTCCTCCTTCTCGAAGAAAACTATACACAATGGAATAGGGGATTTAATATCGAAGTAAGAAATTTATAATGTATTATGAGACACACACACACACACAATAGAAAATAGTAGACATAAAAATATATTGTAATAACAACGCAAAGCTAAATTTTTATTGGATTGTAATATCTTTTGTCTATTTGCATCTGTAATCAGAAATAATATCACTATCTCATAGTCTTTAATTTATCTTGAATTGCTGTAAAAATCTGGATTTTGAGGATTTAGAAACACTGTTTCAAGAAGAGTGCATTTAATACTTTTGTTTTTTTATGGGATATATTATCTAGTGCATTAATAATAAGTTATTAATGGAATTATGATTGTCTCTATAAGCATTCTTTAAATATAACAAAACTTAAGAAAACGAAAATAAGATTTAAATTAACCACTTTGAGACAGAAATTCCGTTTATGATCTCCTTCAACCGTTATATATCGATAAAATTCACTATAAGAATTACACTAAAGATATTTTAATTTACATTTCTTCATTGTGTTTTTCACGGTAGCGCTTGTCGGATAGATGTTTGACGCGATAGTGATATAATAATGAAATTAACGGGGCTCGCTCGTAGTTACTCCATCTGCTGCGTTTCCTCTTGGTCATTCTTTGCGCGACTGGCCAGCTGGTCGACCGCTCTGGCGATTCCTAGTTGGCGCATCGCACGCGCGACTATAAGAACGCACGATAAATATGTTAATTGAATAGTGCGGACCGTTACGCACTCAACCCACGAGGCGTCGATTGTGCGTTGTTGGCAATAGCACCGTTTGGTTGCTCGTTTCGAATGGAATGCCATCCCTAAATCGTCAAGAACATGTCCGAAGCATTAACGCGCTTAAAGATTTATTCTATCGCGAATGATATGCGTTCTTTTCTTACTTTGATAGCTTTGATATATATAGGTATCTTCTGTTTCTTAGTGTGCCATATCAGGTCTCCCTGAGATCACTTTAGATTTTGGCAATCACCTTAGAGAAAGAGAGAGAGAGAGAGAGAGAGAGAGAGAGAGAGAGAGAGAGAGAGAGAGAGAGAGAGAGAGAGAGCTGTGTGTTTTATGATTATGTTTATATAGGTACCACGTACAAAGTGCTGCCAGGGCATTGGGCATGGGATTAAGGGGGCTTTTTGTTTTAGGTTTAAAATAATGTTCTGGAAAACACGCAATAAAGATTGGTTTCCCGTTATCTTTTCTGATAACCCTATGATAAAATCGAGGTATAATGGCGATGAGAGTCGTGATCAAACTCGAAACCTGCTGACTACGAGTCGACCGCTCTCATAGTCGACACCCTCGAATGGAATGTCCTTCCTAAATCGCTGAGAGCACGTCCGAAGCATTAACCCGTCAAAGATTCTTCCTATCGCGCATTAGGCGAGTGATTTGCGCTTTTTTCTTACTTTCAGAGCTATGTGGGTATCTTTTAACGAAAGCCATTATGTTATACATCTTAACTTGAATGTAATAGGGAATTTTTAAACGTTTATGTTGGAGTAATGATAACTTTTACAATTATTTTCGTGACTTAAGAAAACATTTCTATTATACATTAGTATAATATTGCATCTGTACATTGATAGATATAATAGAGAGAGCTTAAATTTACAATAAAAATCGTTATAATTGTGTCGAGTTTGGATTCTAATGCGATAAATACACTAAAATTATTTCTATATTTAATTACGACAATTGACTTGTATTTTTTTTCTCGGTAGCAAATTTTACGAGTCGAAAAAATTATGCGGCTTTTAATTTCTAAAACATGACATCAGCAAATCGAGTAACACGTCAAAATTGTACCTTTCCCACAAATAATCCACATATCCTCGTGTTTAACGATAATACGTATATAAACCGCACATCTTTTTATATATCTACAAAGTCAACGATCCTCGCTCTCACGCCGCAACGTCCGCTTTTTTGCCAAGCGCGTGCATTGCGCCGCGGTTTCTATAATTTCACTGCATTCGATGCATCCATCTACATTGCCACCAAACAACGCACCGATGCAAGTCGAGATGTGAGGCGATTTCACTGATTTCAAGACCTGCCTAGGTACATCCGATGAGATAAGCTCGGGATTTACGTTTCGCACGCGATCCGTGCGCGGTTCTTACGTAACGTGCGAATTTCAAAAACCGTTCAACACTACGCTTTGTCGAGAACTGACGCGTGAAATCGGCAATGTTGAAAAAAAGAGGAAGAAACTGAAAAGGAAAAAGATTGTTTTAAAAGTCACTAATAGAGTTGTAAACATTTTATTACCTATGTGCTTTCTTTACAACCTTGCAAACCTTGAGTCTTGTCAAAATTAACACTGTTAAATTCACAGTGTCAAATATATTCAATTTGAATCATTTTTAATCATTCCTATAAGTTGCCACTGCTCCTACTCAATATGTCGTTTATTTAACTAAAACAATGTTAATTTATCTAAACCAATGGAGTTAAAATAATACTATTTTGTATTAAAATAATAAATTTTTACACCCATGATAGTTAAAAATAACAAAATGTTATTTAACTCAAGGTATACTGGTTTAAATTTTATTCTTTAACATTTAACAGGGAAGAAAAAATGATCCACGAATATTTCTAGCAAGAATCTCTCGTAAGAAGAATAAAACCCAATCAATTGTATTTCATACAATTCGTGAAGAAAGGCTCGCTTATCCGCAAATGCTTGATTGCGAATAGCGTATTCGTGCGTGCGTGCGCGTTAAATTCTTGTCGACACGAGGAGGACGGATTATCGCCGGCAAAAGAACAAAGAACTGCGATGGCCGTTGCGCAACGACGACAAGTGAAATTCGTCAGGTCGTTGAAGTTTACTTCCCTCGGACATCGCATTTCGGATTGGCACACACCGCGCCGGGGAGTGCAGCGCGCGTCTGCATAGCCGATGACTTCCTAGACGATTGCGCGACTGCTGCAGGATGCGACCGCCGCTCGCTTGCGTTATCGCTTCCGTTACGTCGTCTCACTGGCGTTTTACGTCGCTCGCATCCTTCACTCTTTTTTTTTTCCTTTCGCGAAAACCGCGGGGCAGAAAACAAGCAGCTCGATATGTTGCACTTTGCTCGGGTCGGGACTCGGGACTCGCTGGCAACCGCGTGTATGCACGCAAATGACAGGATAGCGATAATGGCGGGTTGCCACCGAGACCGAGTATGTAGTATGCAGTATTTCTGCGTTTATTTCTGTCTGCGTACCCGCGGTGAAACGTGACGAGATGGAAGGGCGGTAGCGTAATCAAGAGCGGCTCCGCGGGCGTTTCTGCATCTGCCGGCGCAAAGTTGAGGTATGCCTCGCTTTCATCCAGTAGTTGTTATCCAGTCGGAATCCAGATTGGCGGAAAGTGGACGTGCGGCATTGCGAAATACGTGAAATTCTGGGCTGATCTTGTTACCGAGGAGAAATTCCCAAGACAGCAGCACAGTTCCCGAATTGTAAAACGTTAAGAATGAAGAATGATTCTACGCGAATTAAATTTTAGAGGTAGAAGTAACGTTATATGTTAATCTTTGTTCACACATCTTGAGTTCAACTAATGCCTGCGAATTAGCACCTTTTTGACAAACGGCTTTGCTGTGTATTGCAGCGTTATGTTATGGTGCCATAAACTTACCCCGCTTTGCAACACCTTTCGCAATCCGCTAACAGCGGATGTGTATTTAGACCGAACCTATGTTTTCCATCCGTCGCAGGAAAAAGCGAAATAATGTAAAACACTTAAGACGGGGGAGGGCGACTAGTTTCCTGTGCGCACTTTCGTTGCGCAAGGGGCGATACCGGATTACATAAATAAGACCCTTTCGTTTCGCGCGAGAGTAACGCGTAAAACGTTGGCTATCGTCGGCGCTCGGTGATTTGAGCATTTTGCTCAGGAAGGTGACGAGACTCCGCCGCCCATTGAAATCATCGGCTTGAAAACGGCAGCGGCAATCCCCGATGAGGCAACGTCCCGCCTTGCATCGCGCCGGGCACCGCTGATGGGCTCGGGTGCGTGATGATGTGGGGTTGCGTGTCTTCGATATGGCGAAGAGATTGAAAAGCGCGGGGCTCACTCGCGATGCGCTCGCCGATGGCCGGCCAGAAAACGCGTTGCATTACTCGTGCAATTAGTCATGAGAGATTGAATCGCCCAGACAGCCGAGAGTGGATATCCTTTGTGCCCGAGGAGCTAACAGCTCTCGGCGCGAGAATTCGCGCGCGCGCCGGGGCATTCGAGGCGCAATTTCGCGCCGTGAAATGGACGCGCGCGCGATTAGACGTGATCATCGAGGAAAAACGTTTCCGTGCACCGCGGTAATGTTACGAAAGGAAGAAACGTGCAATTACAGAAATATGTGATTGAAACAGCATCCTCTCGCGTCTTTTGCATTCTTCAGGAAATATATCCGGCAAAATCCGGCTGCTTAATTTATGTGCATCGTAACTTCCGTAGAACGGTGATTGCGAATCGATAACACGCGACGGGCTGGCGTTGTAGAAAGGAAAACAAGAACGACTGCATTAATTAGCACGTCGTTCTGGATAACTATCGTCGCCATACGAGGACAAAAGTGAAACCTCCCGGTACATAGAAACTAGGTCTCTGCACTTGAATAAGAACGTAAAATCGATTAATATTACAGTATGATCAGATTCAATTAAAATACGACACTTGCATTGCATTTAAATATTTATATATAGTAAACAGTTGTATATAATTAGATATACGTCTATGTGTAAGACACATTTTTCACGTGCGTGTATGCAGCTAGCAGGAGAAAAAAGTTTCCTCGAATCCATTATATTTTAATTCACGAAAGAAAGTTATATCTTAAGTTTAAATACAGAGGAGAGACGCAGAGTAGACTCTGTGACACAATTCTTTTTTCTATTATTATCTCTTTTTTTTAATGCCGTTATCTATTTTTAATGTCATTATGATTCTAAGATCTATGCTGCATCTTTTTACGAAACTTACATCAGTACGTGAATAAATGTTTTTATGAATATGAATAAATCTATTTGTCTGCAGGCGCGCCGTTATTCGCGGAATACCTGGTGATAATCGCATTAAAATAACAAGAAACGCATCGCGTTGCAGGGTCCAACGGCGCCGGATGCGGTTACCCGGGTGCACCGGCACATAGCAGCGTGCGCTTCACCGGCGGAGGTATCGACGACATCGTAGACGAGGAGGACGCCCTCGTTAAGGATACCGCGTTTCCTGAGGGCATCATAGCTACGTATTCCTGTGAGCGAGGATTCGAGCTTCTGGGACCAGCGAGGAGGGAATGTCAACCCGACGGCACGTGGGAACCGGAAGGCGTGCCCTTCTGCGGTAAGTATCTTCCATATTTTCACTCGTAATTATCTCAAATACAAATTTACTTCCTTTGGCCGACAGTATTATACAATCACGACGTATGATATTTTATCGTTAAGCGTAATATGTCTTATCGAAACGTTTATATCCGCAAAAAATAAGTCCTATAGGAATGATGAGTATGTTTCATAAATTACAAATATGATGTATGTGATTTAATATGATAATGCGACAGCGTAATTGAAGACTCGCGGCAAATATCATTAGTCAGCTCGATGCAAAATGTCTCAGACGTCTCTCTTTCTTTCATCCTTTCTAGATTCTAATTTTGAATGAATCTCTTTGGAAATGTTTAGTTTTTAGTAATTTTTGACTTGAAAATTTATTAAAACACATTATTAAAGTAAAAGAAATTGAATTCAGAAAATAAGTAGGAAAGAAATTTGGCTTCTCCAAATAGATGTTCATTTTTAATCGTCTATAAGTAGTTCGGAAACTACAGTCCCTCTATTAGTTCCTCAGTGTTTTCGTGAAGGAGAAATCGAGTCCAAGCTGGACAGAGAATCCGTAAGGAAAGTATGACTGGATAAGTCTGGGACATATTCGCATAGGATGGGACATCTTCGTACGGAATAGTCGCGCCTTTCTATAAATTACATTCGACTCGGACGGCCGATGACACTCGGCTTGTATTTGTGCGTCCACGCTGTTTCGGGGAGGCAAGTGACCCGGTTCCACGTGTCCTTGACCGAGCAGGTCCGACGACGACGACGACTGGCACGAGAGGTGCCCCCGGTGGTGGGGGCAGTGCACCGTTAACTCTGAACCTGTTACTGCCTAAGAGCGCCCGCGGCCTTCCCAACCTCGCGCGCATTCCTCAGACAGAGACCTGTCAGACTCTCCTCGCTGTCCTTGGACCGGGTCGAACAAATTCACCCCGTTCTCCGTACGGCCCCGGAAGCCACCTCCGTGTCTTTCTCCCGACGTTTTCGTTACGCCGCTTCCATTACCACATCGCCTATCGCTTATCCCGATCGTAAACTTGTCTTTATTTTATTTTTGGACGAGCAAGTTAAAGGAAATACTTACATACTGGTTTATTTTACATGGGATTCAATGTTCATTTTTTTTTCTAACGATATCTATGAAATCCATCGAGCCCAAGATGGCTATTACGCTCATTAGCAAGTTGTTTATGAAGTATTTCACGTGCTTTCGTATACACGTGCGTATGCTAATACCTGCGCTTCTTAGCGAGAGATATCTGACCGATAATGGGCGCTTCGTATATTCCGCGTATGTGCTATAGGCAATTACTTATCGCGCGGAATGCGTTTTCTATCCTTACGTTCGAGCATCTCAGGAATGAGGTGACCGATTCTCTCCTTCCATTTCTTCTCGACTGAATGCGCCGATCATAGAGCAAACCAAATGCTTATCGTATCGAGTATTGAGATTTAACAGATCGTAAAGTAATATCTATCAAAGAAGAAAACTATTATTACGAATATTTCTGTACTTTCTAAAAGTAGATAACATTTATATTTTTTGTCTGGAATTCTTTTCAAATGTATCGATGTCTTCATTTCGTACAAGAGAATAGAATGAATATAGCAAGAACATGTTTTTTGAAAACAATGAATCACACATAGATATTTATTCAAGTACAAGTTTTAATCACTTTTAAAATTGGAAACATTTTGAAAACTCTCATGAAGATATTTGAAAACAAGTGGATGCTATTTATTGTAAAACAGTTGCATGATGCAAAATAAATAGCTATTCTTACAAATACTTAATATTATAAATCTATTAACGAAGAAATTTTAAATAAAAAAATGTTTTGAAAAAGAAATAGAGATTTTTATGTTTATTACTATGCTATAAATTATTATACGAAATATTATCTGTGCTCTGTTTTCTAAGAAAAACTTTTGAATTTTAATTCTCCCGCAGCACGTTGATTCAACTTCAACCTTAATTTAACTGTCCTTTCACCTCCAAAAGAACTAGATCTAGAATCGCAGAGAAAAAGTAAAGTAAACCGCGAACTGACCTATTTTTTGTTTCGTTAGATAGTTGTGCAATTACCTGAATGACTGAATGAAGTGCGCTCACTTCCGGAAATGCATAAAGTCGTCCTGCCTTTTACAATTCTTGCACGTGTTCTCGCGCGAAATTTATCGAAGTGAAAGAGCATGACTCTCGGAGAGAATCGCTGCTCCTGATGAGATCTCTCACGGCCACGCTCCGCGAATTCAACGACAGGCCGAACTGGTCCAGGTTTACGAGAAGTGGCGCCGTGTTGTGGGCGGAAGTGGGTCGCGTGGACACGATGTCGACACGCCCCGATGATTGCAAGGACTGTCTCTTCGTCGCGTGAACCAAGCAGAACGCAGAAAGAGAAAGAATGAGAAAAGAAATGCGTTTGTCAGGTGCCGAATCTCTCCTAATAACGAGCAATAATATAAATTACGATTAATAATTAATAATAGAATCACTTATTCTTTCATTTATTTTACAAATGTCTTATACGTAGTTTTCTCGGATCACAAATAGATCTCATCAGAACATTGACAATGCTTTGACACTTTCATTCATCAATAATGACTTCGTGTGCTGTACAGAATATCGATAATTGATTCTGTAACATATTGAACTAATGAAACTCTTACATCAAATCGACGTTCTACTTTGTAAATGAAGAACACGTAAAGAGAGTATGCGCTCTAGTACGATTATTAATACAAATTAATCTCTGGTAATTAATCTCTAACGACAATCAACATTTTAATCGACCGTATATGAGAGGTGGTCGTACAGGTCTTCCTCTCTCAATTATACACATCGATACGTGTACATTGTCGTTAAAGATAAATCCTGCCTAGAAAAGCATTGCTAGATATAGGCGGCCTGATAAAACAGCCGATCGAGATTATTGCAGCCACCGACGATGACGATGCAAACGTAGTTTTTGTCAATGCGCGACATCCTACAGACATATCTAAACGACGGATCTTACTGGAACAAGATTATCGGAATAGGATTATTAGGTCACGATTCTCGATCGATTAGAAAAAAAAGGGACAGGTATGAGTGAAATTGTCTTGATCGGAAAGGCGGAACATTACCCCTGAAATTATTTTCGAATGTCACGGTTATATAAAAATCGTTAACGACTTTTTAACCTGAATGTTTCCAGTTCAACTCTATTCTTGAACGATAATGTTGCCAATTATCCTCAGCAAATGTTGACACTTAAATATGTTTATGACATCAATCTATCTATTACACATTTCTCTCCTTTTTTAACTTCATGTTTATATCAAAATTGCATCTGTCTTGTTTTCTGATTAAACATTTAGAAAAATAGCAAAATTAAGACGAATTAAATGATGCCATCTTCTAACCGGTTACATACATTTTTTTGTGTCTAGAATCAGTAATTCTCTCGATAATTTATATGTTACAGATATCCTTGGATATCTGGATTAACAGACAAAAATCTGAGGAAAAGAATATCGCGCAATGTATTTTGTTATATTTATTTTGTATGCATCTTAATATATATGAAGCTTCCTTTTTAGACAAAAAGTAACTTTATTAAAATGTTGTACTGATAAAGTTTATTTATAACAATTTTCATACAAATAGTTTTCGTGTTCATCCATAAATTTGAGAACGTGGAACGTTAGATTATCCAAGAATTTCCGTTAGATATCTATGTTGAATGATAGGTGGAGTTCGGTAGTTCAGTAGAGCAGACTCTGACATTCCTACGGTAATCTTCATACCTATTTATCGAGGCAAGAGGAAATACCGTGCAGATTGATGACGTTGTAATGGTATTTCTTGCGCGGGGCAATAATACCGTCGTACATTCGCGGGCGTTTCTTCGTCATTATTTTGACGATCGCGGGTCAGGCGTGCGCGCAAGCGGTGTTTGCACAAAATTGTTCGACCGCCCACCCAAGACGGTCGCAATAGTTTCTCGTGATCCGCCGACCGCGAGAGCAGGTTGCCACTTGCGCAACTGTGCGTGAACTTGACTTTTCGAACGTATACCTTTCCGTTCGTCTTCCACCATAAGTGCGCGCTATTTCTGTAAAGAATTCATTTGCGATTGCGGACTTCCGGACTTGATGACATTATGAGGGGGGAGATATGCGACAGGCTTTGAGTATCAAGGCTTTTAAATTTCAGACGTGGACTCGAAATTTGCCAGATTCAAGAAAAAAGATGTTTATAAGGTCTTCAAATATTAATATTAATACATTAATGTTATTCAATATATTTGTAGCATTTTGTAGCATTCTCTAGAATTTGAGAAGTTTATTTTTCGATTTCAGTGAGGCAATGTTTAATTCTTGTTACATGAAATAGTCTGTTTTACTTCTCTAACTTCCTTTCAAGTCTTGAATTTTTTTAAGCATTTTATCTATCATTTTTGTTCCAAAAATGTTTTGAAAAATTAATTATTTTATTGAAATAACATCTTCATAAAGAGTTCTATAGAGTTTAACGCGCATTATATTTGAAAACGTTTCAAGCTAAAGAGGTATACGCTATAGTAAAAAAACGAAGGACTGTGTTCACTGTCCGGCAAATGGCGCAGTTAAACTTTAAGACAGACATAAAATCGACGTTTGCCTATGAAACGTTTCCTGTTTTTCAATCTTAAGAATGTATAAATACTTCGCATTTTTCGAAAGTAAGATCGCACTTTCTTTTTCAGTACTCAATAAAGAACTTCCTGATCGCGTCACGAATAGTTCAACTGGTACAAGTTGGTATATCGCTTGTTATTATCGCTCGTTATAATAAAAACGGTTCGATGAACTTAACAGTTTTACGGGGGGCAAACGTTGTCTTTTGTTGCGTCGTGAATCTCTTCGCATCATCGGTATTCTCATCATGACGGCGATATGGCGTAGGTACAAGGATACATGAGCGATTAGTATGCGCAGTATTACCTTGCCTTAATGATCAAACTAGAGAAATTGTATATGATCGAAGCGTTGCAATTGAAAAATAATGGAATAGTCGAGGGATGATGTAAGCAATAGATATTGATTTCATGGACATGATCTTCAATATAATTTTTTATATTCTACAATATTATGTATAGAGAAAGATAAAATAGCGTAATTTCGTGCAATAAAATCTGTATTACGCAACTATCAATTATTGAAACCTTACATTATGTTTATTCTTTTCAACAAAATATTTTTGGGATTAAATAAATATTTTTTAAATATTACTAATCTCTTATCTGATATCTCACTTATATTTATTTTACTTTTTTATGATTTAATTTTAATTATTTTCTTTTTAACACGCTACAGAGTTTTCGATTAAAACGTTACTTTATAAATATTCTATTGAAGTAATTATTTATTTATAAACATTATAAATATTTTATATTGGAATAATTTAGTCTTGTTATAAGAATCGTAAAAGCGATTTAATCTTAGAATAAAAATGCACATAATCACAGTTATTAGATCGGAAGGACGTACAATCGGATTGCTTTCTGTACCTCGTTACGCGATATCGACGGAAACGATATGGCATGGCAAAAACCTTTCGCGTTGCGTGTATAAGAAATAACTGTAAATTATGTGAGGTAGGTATGGCGTGCATACGTATACCTATACGTCTTGTGGGAACGTGCACGGCATACGTGGACTTTCATGGGGGCCGCTAGCCAGTATGTAGGTTTAGGTCGAGAATGCATCGATTATCGTTTTATATGGTGAACTGACGCCTACCCAATAGAATCTCGATTGCTTCGTTAGGATAATTACGTACGACAGACACGACTGACGCGAACGCACGCGCCGCGTCTCGATAAAGATTATAATTTAGCCGCATAACTAGCATATGTATACGTCTTACTTTTAATTGAAAATTTTACATTAAAAGGGCAAGTCAGCTTTTAAAATAATTAATTCGTAACATCATTCATTTTTTGCCAATCACGAAAGTAATAGAACAGTATGTAATCGCAGTCCAGTTTAGATCCGTCCACGTTTAGATTGTCCACGATTTCTAGCATTTTCACGTGGCTGAAGGATTAATTTCATTGGACTTTAATACTGCCAACAATTATTCCTGATCTGGAATCGATTGCGTAACTTGACGCTTTCCGACGGATCCCTTTCTTCCGTACAGAATGCAGAATACAATTAAATCCCGAAGATTAGCCTTAACGAATAAATCTGACCGCACTTTCCCAACGTGTTTATCGGAGTATCTCGGAGATGCGCTTGATGCATACGCATGCAGGTTTTTAGTCAGACCTTTGTTTGCGTATCTTCTCTGCGATATGCTCACCGTCTTGTCTGTGCATCTCTCGATTGTTCCACGCAAGGATTCTAGGAGATTCTTCGGGGCCGTGGTAACAGATTGCGTACAGAGAAACGCGCGTCTCGCGATATCTCAAAACGGCGCCACGAAATGTTTATACCGAGCAGTTTACGGATCATGAACGTTGCGTGAGAAATTCATTAACGCATTCTACAATAATATGTAGGTATACTCTCAACGCAAGCAATTGAAATATTTTGTAATGGTAATTAGATTAGATTATTATTTATTTATTTTATATATTGTGCGCGGAATACTTTATTTTCTTACGAGTGAGAGGAGGCTGTAAAATATATTGATATAATTATTATTGGCATAATTCGATCGTAAAATAGCATGACTTAATCGCAAAACGATATCGAGTAAAAATGATACCAGATTAGCTAGCTCATTTATACTCGTTCGCAAAATGAGCTAAATGTCATTATACTATGTAATACTCTTGCAAAATCAAAATGCAAGGAGCATTACGGAGACCCGCCTGATTGATCTCGGTGACTATCAAGTAAAGAATGATACCGGATTAGCTCGTTTATACTCGTTCACGAGTATAAATGAGCTAAATGTCATTATGCTATGTAATACTCTTGCAAAACGCAAGAACATTACGGAGACCAGCCTGATTGGTCAGCCCAGCACAATAAAGGATACCGATTCTATCGCTAAGTTGGATTGTGATTAGACACAATTAAGGCCGAGGCGACGCTTATCGCGGGCTATAGTGGCACGCACCGCCGTCGTCATCGGCATCGCATCGGCGCCGATAAAATTCTCACGTTACGGTACAGTAAAACTACCGCAAGGCCGCCAACGTGTTCGCGAATGTACGGCACTTGCTGCACAAAACTTGGCGATGGCCACGGATGACCGTGGTCTCCATCTGTGCGTGCCGTTCGGCTGTTCACCCATGCGGCGGCGGCGGTGGCGGTCGACCTTCTTTTTATCGGACGGATATGGCAATGAGTTACAGGCGATTTTCTCACAGGGAATTATCGCCACGTCACCGTGGTATGCGCTCAACATAAAAAAAAAAGAAACAAGAAAGAACGAGTTAGCGCGGTTGTGCACGTGCATATGAATCCGACGCGATCATCTGTCGCGCTCGTCTTTGTCTTATAATCAGTATAATCACGTAGCCGCCCGCTTAACTTATGAATCAACTTTAGAACGGCGCGGCGTTGTAATCTCTAGCTATAGCGCGATGTAATCTCATGCCTGTCTTCTGTCACAATGCGCTCGTTAACGGAGACTTTAATCGAGCACTTTGTATCTATTAGGAAGGTAACGAGTAGTTGTGGAATCGATTGGAGAGAAGGGAGGATCAGTTTTTATCATATACTTAGGGACACAAAGGATGCAAGATGCTCTATTAGCTTCACCGGACTTAATTACGCCGTGTATCGTTGCACGGATCTAATTATCTTCCGGCACCTGCGGAAATTGGCCTCCGATTTCGCAGCCGATTATCGAGCATGACAATCAATTTGTATATTGAATTCTCCTTCGCAGTTCTGAACGTGGCGGGCGGCAAAGCGCCGATGCAGTCCAGCACCGCGGAAGGCGCAGTTCCGCAGCGCGCGGTCGACGGAAGCAGCAGCCAGAGGTACACGTCGCAAACCTGCAGCCTGACGAGGCCCGAGCACAAGCCGTGGTGGTACGTGAACCTGTTGGAGCCGTACATGGTGCAGCTGGTGCGGCTGGACTTCGGCAAGCCGTGCTGCGGTAAGTAATACCGTATATTTCTTCGCGCTTCGCCGCTTGCGAGAATTTACCGTTTTGGTTAATAAATGAACTCCTTCGAATCACAGACGGATACTTCTTACGTCTTATCATTCAACATTCAACGAGCTCGTCTAGCATGTCGTGCATCCCATAAAGATATATCAATCTCGCAAATTAAAAGTAACTTTGGACGATCTAAAATTGTGTTTAAAAAAGGAAATAAAAATGTTAGGTAGAGATAGAAACCTACTGAAACGTCGAAGCGTGACTTTTGGCGCGATATATTTGTTATGGATTATTTATTGTATGCTTTGAATTCGAAATTTCAGCTATTAACTGATCAAACTACGATTAGACGAAGAATTCATACAAAAAAAAAATACGGAAAACTTGAGATGCTCTGAGTATTCTCTGAATATGATAACATAACAACTCCAATGCTAAATACAAGACAGATGTGTTAACATTCGGAAATATTACGTGGTAGTGGTCAAAGCGATGATTAAGAGAGCGAGCCGCGGAAAATTGTTATTTGCACTGCGGTCTTCGAGCGACGATTCGCTCTGTTTCAAATTATTGCTCCGGACGAACGGTCGACCGTTTTCTTTCCAGCGGGGCGATTCGCGGCGTTAAAAGGTCTGCCGTAGAGTTTTAAAGTAAAGCCTAAGAAAAAAGTGACAAAACGATCGTAAGAAAGATCGCGATGGCGGCGGTAATTGGACCTTTGCCGTTCGTGCCGGGGTTTTACGAGCGCGTCAAATCGCGGCGTCTATTTTCTTCGCGACGTCAATCTCGCGGGCATTGAATCCGACGCTCGTTATGACGTTGCGTCGGCCCAACGGAATAAATCGGTAAAAAAGCAGCGGTAAAGAGCGTTGCAATTTGCGCGGAGCGCCCCGTTCTGTATTATAATGAGCGTTGCTGCATGCTGATAAGCGCGGGCGATAAAGTCTCTCAGTATGAATTCTAATGCGAGGCTCACGTTGTCGAGATAGAATCCCCGTGATACCGTAAATATCCCGTCCGTCGTCCGGCACTTTCGTTTCTATGGCGCGTTTTCTCGACTTTCTATCAATAAATAGGCATTACCGAGATAATTACCGGGAACGATGCCCGTCATCAGCGAGATGGATTCGCGATCGCGAAACAAATTCAACGTCAAACGTTACCCGCTTATGCTTAAATCGGTATTTCAGATTGAGTTATGTTAAATAATTTGTTCTTCAGACATCTCTATCTAAAAAGCATATTAATTATACAAATAACGCTGTTGGCAGTTGCTTCTCTCCTTTCTAAAATTTATCTTTTGGTTAAAAAGATGTATAATTAGTTCTTTAGCACATTATGCTGGACTGCCACGTATTCGAATTCTAATATCGGAAAATTTTCCATAATTAAATTGACAAATTTGAACTACCTAATGTTAAACTTATTGTATTTTATTAAAAATATTTATTCTTATAGCTTATTATTTTGTTTTCTATTGCTATATGTTTTGCATATAATTAACGCGAAAGAGATGATACACACAGACAAAAACAGATATAATTTTACAATCGTTACTTACGTTACAATTCTGATGCAGACTGTAAGTAGGCTGTTTACGTTCTCCGGCCGCGATGAATCTCGATCCATCCTGAAAGAGATCGGACGCTTCAGCGAGCATTCGTCGATCTGAAATCACGATTGTGAACAATCGATCGCCGGAGGGGTAGCCAATGATACTTTCGACGCGAAACAAATGGATCGAGAGTTTCGCGTTCACGCGGAGCCGCAGAAAATCCATTTTATATTGTACAAACGATCCGTAAAATCCCACCGTAAAATTCGCATTTCCTCCTCTTTTCTCCGAGCCGATCGAAGGCCCTGCTTGCATACGAGATCGTTTAGAAACTCTTTCACGATGAAAGTGAGAGTCTTTCCACTTTCAATTGTTAGAAAACCATCGCAATACGTCTGCCGCGGTACGCCGCATGCATTTTTCAGCTGCGCACGAGAAACACGAGCTCGCGCGCGCGATCATCAATCAGCTCCCAATTAGGTTGCGTATATTTAATACCGGAACTAAAATACATCGCTTTGCCATTTTTCTTTCTTTTAAGGACTCAACATATACGAATATGTGATATAATGCATAAATTTATCTTAATATCTGTAATTTAATTATTTAATCTCTGCACGGGAAGAAAGCAATTTTCATTCTGGTCTGATCGCGCATCCGGTCGCATCTGGTTAACGTGGAAAGTTTTGTCGAGCAATAAAGTTAGGCGTTTCCGGAATCCAGATTCTATTAAGCGCTTCTTCGCTAATGGAAACTCCGCGCGGCGATGGAAAATTCGCGTTCGAAAGTCCATCCGCTCGAAACAGGAGAAACTTTCACCGTTAAACAAGTGATAATAATGGCAATGTCGGTGCTTGGACACGCGTAAAACGGGAGCAAAAAGCGAGAGCGTTTCGTTATCCAGGGAAAAGGCGCTCTCGGCACGCTCCTTCCTCGAGTAAAAGTATTTCCATCTTTTCGCGAGCAAACCATCCATTACCGGCGGATTAGCGAGATCGCCTAATTACGTATCGGAAAGCGATAAAAGTGAATTCGGAATCATGCGAGCGAAACGGACGCTCAATCTCGCGGAGTGAATTGTTAACGACTTCCGTGTCGCCGCGCGTTGCACTTCGTGCAAAATTCGCCGGGTAAAGGTAAACCGCACGCCCGCGCCGGAGAAAGATGAATTATTCAAATGCGATAATTGACAATCGGCTTTTACGCTCGCGGATAGAGTCGAATCGTCGTGCGAAGTGGAGATGAAACAATGGCCGGCATAATGCAGCCTGTTTTAAGCAGCTGTTTAGTTACGGCCCAGCACCGAAGAGATACCTGACGATAATTCTCGTACCCGGCTCCAGCCCGCGCGACCGCGAGTTCATAATTGAACAGACGGCGCATTACAATTACTTCGGCCTCTCTGCGTGAAAGAGCAGCTTTCACGTTACGCCTCAGCGGCGGGGAAGAATCGATTCGTTCAATTTCATCAATAAACTGCATTATTAACGCTCATATACCACCTCTTCATCGTTGTTAATTATCGCGACGTATAATAATGGACCGAAGAACCGACAATAAATAGCAACAGGATTTTACTACAGGCGCATTTGTTAATTTGTGATAATTTTTTTCATTGAAGATTAAGGAGCAAAAATAATCTTTCTGCACTTAAGAAGAAAGGGGTTTCGGACGCTTTCCCCGCAATGTAGGTAGAAAACAAAGCACTTTGCACAGCCTTATGCACTTGAACTTAATTCTGAATTTCTTGATATCAAATGTCAAACAGTTTTCTACTTAATTATTATTATTCCGTCAAATTTTAGAAAAAAGATCAGCGTTGAACTCGTTGAAACGCGATTTGACACAACCGTAATGAACAACGTTAGATAGAGTGTGTTTAATCTTTAATGACTGTAATTATTGACAATAAGCATGATTAGTGGCGGACAGCGGTCTTTTTACGCACGACACTTGGCGGCAGGCACGAGCGTGTCTCCCCCGATCCTTTCCCGATACCAGAGTTTCTCCTTTACCTCGTGTTGCTCCTCGCTCATGCGCTACATGTCTACGCACTCGTTACAGGCGAGAATAGCGGCTCGCACACGTGCAACAGGAAAGTCTCGCGACCGTAAGTACGTACGTGCCGCGTGTACGTATCTCTTTAACGCGATCCTTTTACCAGATCGTAAACTGTCGCGCGAGTTCGAATCCGCGATCATCATTGCAGGGACAGAACGTGGAAAGCATGTAATTGCAACGGTTTACAATTCTACGGAGAAGCGTACGCGGGCGGTTGTCCATAGCCGGTCACAGTCGGGATACCATCTGGGTCAGAAGATGTAGCACTCGAGATGATTTTACCCGTTCAGATGCTTGTGATCGGCGCGCGCGTTCTACCCTTTAAACTAAACGCAAATGAAAATGTCCAGCTATGTTTTCGATTTATGTACGTTAATTTGTAAAAATCCGTAGTGTAGCTACGATCGGTTTAGATATGTCTTGCACTGTTAAATTCATAGCGCCAAATTATACTCAATTTGAGTCATTTTTAACCATTCAAGGGAATTAAAATAATACTGTTTTGTGTTAAAATAATAAATTTTGAGTATTTTGACACACATGGTAGTTAAAAATAACGAAATGTTATTTAACTCAAGGTATTGGTTTAAATTTCCTTTAATATTTAACAGTGTAATAAAGTATTGCCCAAGATTTTGTGTAATCTTGTTAGATAGATTTTATCTGAAGTTTAATTGAAAATTAAAAGCAGGTTTGATTAATCGCGACTTTGCTGCTGTGTTTCGAACCTATCGCGATGATTTTATTACTTGTCTGAAACTGGATTATGTGTCTAATTTATGTCTCAGCAGAATTAAAGAGTACGTGATAATGAAATAGAAAAGAAATCATTGTGTAATTAAGTATAGAAGTGTTTCTATTACATCAATAATGCAAAATATTTGTTACGTTTTTAAAATTTCAACAAGATTTGAATTCTCAATTATTGATGCCGTATAAATATTTGAACCAGGAAGTTCAACGAACTGTTCTTATATCGTTCGAAAGTCTCATCTAAAAGGGAATTTTTCAATTGATACTTAATTAACTATCTCAAAGCTGCGATAACATTGACACAGATTAAACTAACATCTCGTATCATAAATGTATGCCATTAATTACATGCATGAGCGCAGACGAGCGTTTCTTAGGGGGACTCGATAATTACAGTCATCGCTCAAGCCCATAATCTTCTGAGTTTTCCTTTAGTGAAACTACGTTATCCCGGCACGCAAAAAACTTTGGGTCGACGTATCTTGCAATGAGATATTTGCGATGATATTTTTCAATAATATGTAAGACAGACTCGAAATAAAAATATTACATTTAATAAAGTTGCCTGTGAGTTTTAACAAAAAAATCATTTAATTTGCATGGCTTCCAGGCGAGATCCCCGGCACCATCGTCGTCCGAGTTGGTAACAATCGACCAGACTTAGGAACGAATCCGATTTGCAACGAGTTCACCGGATCTCTGGAGGAAGGGCAGCCCCTCTTTTTGCCTTGCAACCCGCCGATGCCCGGAGCTTTTGTCTCGGTGCATCTGGAGATCCCGGGGCCCTCCAATGTCCACGCGGAGTTGTCCTTGTGCGAGGCGTTTGTCTATACCGATCAGGTAGATTCAACAGCTGTGCAACAACTAGGTCTTACGCCAGAACGGAAATAAATCCGTTTCTTCATCTTCCATCATGGTGATTGATTGTGTACAATATGAATACAGGCCTTGCCGATCGAGAGGTGTCCTCAATTCCGGGACCAACCGCCGGGGTCAACGGCAACTTACAACGGCAAGTGCTACATATTTTACAATCGCAATCCGATGACATTCAGGGACGCTATGGCGTTCTGTCGCACGCGAGGTGGTACTCTCGTGGATGAGAGTAATCCTGCTCTGCAGGGATTCATCTCCTGGGAATTATGGAGGCGGCACAGGTACATTTATATACATAGCTAATATATGGAGAAAATCTATAATCGATAATAATAGTGTAAAAAGAAAGTTTAAGAAAGTTAAAAAGTGATCACAAATGACGAGAAGAATGTGGAGAAACTTTGAAGAAAATTTAGATTCTGTATTTAAAAAAGATATATATATATATTATTGAATAGATGAAAACTAAGTAGCTAAAAAATATTACGTATTAAAATGGTCGTTTATTTTGAAAAATAATAAGGAAATGTGCTTAATCATTGAAGGAGCGACACGTCCAGTCAATACTGGTTGGGCATATATAGGGACCAGCAGGATCGAAAGTCGTGGAGATGGAGTGGAAGCGGCGAGGAGGTATCAGTTTCGTTCTGGAGCATACCGCAAGATTTCGAGGAAGACTGTGCTCGGTATGACGGCGGTAAGGGCTGGCTTTGGTCCGCTACATCTTGCACAGCCCGACTTAATTTCATCTGTCAGCATCGTAAGTACCATCTTGCTTGCGACACATCCGCATATACAAAGACATTTGAATATAATATATCTAAAAGCTTTTTTAATTCTTTGTAGCCTATTGCCGAAGTCGAAAATAATGTATCCAAAATTATATCCAATTTCACGTATCATTTATCCATTCCTATCCAATATTATATAATTCATATTTTTGAAAATAGAAGATTTTAATAGAGAAACTTTCAATTGCAGTTTATTGATTGAATTTTCCTAAGATATAACTTTTCTTAAAGTTTACATGTCTTGTTTCTATTTAATGTATTTGCGCGCATGCGCTTGGAACTCTGTATTTAAGAATTTTCTACCATGCTTATACGCGTTATTATATTGTTGAATGATTGTCTTTTCGTTGATTAGAAGAATAATAAAAATAATTTCGCTCTTCCAGAACCAAAGGCTTGCGGCAGACCCGAACAGCCACCAAATTCCACGATGACTGTGCTCAGCGCGTCGGCCAGAAACTCTGGCAACGTATATCAAGTCGGGGCGACCGTGGAGTACAGTTGTAACGTGGGTAATGTCCTGGTCGGACCGCCGATCCGCACTTGTCTCGACACCGGTTTCTACAACGAGTTCCCGCCACTGTGCAGAAGTAAGGAACACGATCGGTCGGGGAACCGTACTCGAATGAAATCATCGCGAACGTGACACGCATCGTAACGCGCTCTGATCTTTCCAGGTGTCGAGTGCGGCTATCCCGCGAACATAAAACACGGTGGTTACACGCTTATCAATAACACCGTCAGTTACCTCAGCCAAGTGCTTTATTCCTGCGAGGACGGATATGAGATGACCGGTAAGTGTATTACAGTCAATCGTGAGACTCGTCATAATTTGTTCACGGCGCATTTGAGATAGAGAACGGACGTCTCGTATAAATTCGTCCGTGAGAAATGATTATAAGCTGATCTCCGCGACATCACAGGACGTGCCCGATTGACTTGCGACCTCGACAACCGTTGGAATGGACCACCGCCGCGATGCGAGCCAATTCTCTGCGATCCACCAGCTGCGGTTCCGCACAGTTATATCAGGATAAACGAGGTTGGCAAACACGAAGATGTCCTGGTGAGGAATAGCTTTAACCAAAGTCTGCTGGTTAATAGCATCGTCATCTACTCGTGTGAGACGGGTTACCAGCTCGTTGGTTCCCAGCAAATAACATGTTTGAATACCGGATTATACGATCGTGTCGCACCTAATTGCACAGGTATTTATTTATATATTTATAATAATAAAAATCAGAGTTTATCATAAATCTTTGTAAAGAAATAAGTTTGGGAAAATTATAAAATTAAAATTTAAGTTTTTATTTAACTTCTGATGTTCGAAAATAAATTCGATATAACGATAATTATTCGCTAAATTCCACAAACGAAATAATAAATAATTAAGTTTAACAAATTATATCTCTAGCACTTTCATAGAATTTCGAATAATAAAAATTGAATGTTATATCAAGCAGGTATGGATAAAATTATAATAAATAAAAATTATCATACGTTTACTAAAATTAGTTTAGATATTTAGGAAATAGTATAGTTTGCGATCTGTCTATATGCGCTATGTGTATATTCAATATGCGAACTTTTCTTCATCAGAGGAATCACGGAGTTCTCCTACCCGAGCGACGATACGTCCGTCAACTCCAAAAATTCGACCGTACGTTACTCCGGGGCGGGTCAGGACGGCGACGAGCTCGACGACCAGCAGCACGACCTTCGTGCCGTCTAGGAATGTACCCACTAACACCGCGGAACTCCCAGCGACGGTGAGGGAGACCGTCTCGAAGAGGCCGAGTATCGGCTTGAACAAACCCGCGCTTCCTTCATCGGTGCTCAATAACGCCGGCAGCGATCATCCGCAGGACAACGAGATATCCGGAAGCGGCGTGGACCACGCACGCGCGGGTGTCGGCGCGGGTGTCGGCGTGCCGGAGCCGTCTGGTCCCTTCCGAGTGGACAGCGCCGAGCATCCCAGCGGCACTCATCAGGCCAAGTTGAACCTGGGGGCCGTAATCGCTTTGGGAGTATTCGGCGGTTTCGTGTTCCTCGCCGCGGTGATCACGACGGTCGTTATACTCATACGCAGGTAAAGAAAGTAACGCGTCGTCGAGCCATCTCGAGCGATGATTCGACCTCGAGAATCATCGTCGAGCCTTCGCCCCGTAAATTTTCTCTGTCTCTGATGATATGATAGCGCACTCTGATATACATAGATAACATATTCGACCGGATTGTACATTATGTCGCTTACTTTGTATTAATTTGATCTACTTCCTGTCCTCTACCGCTCTGTCTTCTTCCTAACTTGTAATTTGTAATACGTATATGCTGCATTGTAATCTAGATCTTTTTACAAGATAATTTTGCTTACTGAAACCGCGTGTAGTTTCTTCAGAATCTTGTTGATGTAACAAAAGAGTCTCTAACATCTCGGATAGAACTACGCAGGGATAATAGTACTTATTCGCCCCTTCATTTATTTATCATAAGCTTCCTGTAATTTAGCCTGTAATTTACCTTAAACGTAGCCTGAAATTACGCTTTGCAAAGGAGATATGTTCTCATTTTCTGATTGATCCATAATGATTTTCTTTAATTTGTTGTCATTTACTAACCAATGGTTCTCAACATGAGTCAATACGGTCACTCAAAGACCCACGGCACTCTTTATGTAAAAGAGATCATGAGGGATCGTAGTATATGAATCAGTCGAAATGTCTTTCGTCGGGTCGAGGGTGAGGATAACTGCAAACGAAAGTGATTTGGTCGTGACCGAAGTTGAGAAACAGTGGTGTAGACACGTCGCAAGACCTCTAACAATAAGATGTAGCGTCAGGGAAACGCGTGAGTCTCGTAGATAGTCTAGTTCGCCACGACGATGATTAACACAGAGTCCATTTGTGTATTGCGGTGGTTAGCGGCAGTGGCAGCGTCGGAGGAAGGCGCCGCAGGGGGCTCGGTGGGGTTGGTGCGCTGAGGGGTGGCGGTAGTGGTGGCCTTGGGAGGGGCGACACCGGGATGCCCTCGCGTTGGTATACGCTACTCGCGCTGCCCTTCCCCGACCAGCACCTGGGGCGCCGCGACCTCACGGCACGCCGCGGTAGCGATCATCCTTACTCCTTCAGCCTGTCGGCTGCGCATCGCGCCGGCTACTTCTCGAATCCCTCTCTGTAGATCGTCGCCCCTCCCTCTCACCCCCGCCGTAAAAAAAAAGACAGAGAAAAGAGAGAAAGAGAACCATTCCACTCTAATAAAGCCCACAACCGCCACTACCACCCCAACCCTCCACGCAACCACCGCCCACCACATCAACTATCATCACGTACCACCACCAGCTACCACGCGCCACCCTCGCGAGTGATACTAGTCAAGGTAAACGAGAGCAAGGTTTCTACTGAGCACCTTCTTTAGCGTTTAGCTCGTTACGCCGTCACGTCACGCCTTGCAAAAATAGAAGATGGCTTTGTAGTGCGTTGCACGCACCCGGACACATCACAACACCTTATTTTATAATGTAAAAAATATACAATAGATGAATCTCCGCCACATATTCAAGGATTCTACAAAGTAGTCGCATACATTGAGCATAAAAGTATCTAAAAGGATGTCTAAGAGACGTTTGAACAATTAAAACAGCTTTATGTTTTCTGGGCTTCATTTTACTCTCTCCGTTTCATTACCGTAAGATGGGAAGAAATCAGCTACCGTAGAAACGACTGCGATTTAGAAATCCTGAGTATCGCGCTGCACAGAAATCGTGGGGGAAGGTAATTATGTACAGTGCTCCTTATGTATTCTTCTCATTCCTGTAATACTTTATTTTATGTTATAATCTCTTTCAGTATACTAATTAAACATCTATGTGCATTTATATGTATTATGGTACATATAAAGATTTTAGTATATTAGAATTATTAGTGCAGATTTTTTTCTATCTCTCTTTTCTATACTTTTCTTTCTTCATTTTGGTGGCCAAAGCTTGAAAATCGCTTCGGATCGTAGTAGGTAACAGGAATATTCTGGGCTCTCTTCCATTTACTTTTAATATATAAAACAGTCGGATTTATAAATATATATATATACTTAACTTTTATCCAGTAAAGGTGTACAAGATGTACACGTGAAAAATCCGACCCGACTCTTTTTCCATTGCACATAACGCTTTGCCTATTTGTTTAATTTGTTTTATGCTAACTCTGGTGAAAAAATTTCTCATATTTTCTCAGAAATTTCTTAAGAATTTCTCATATTTTACATTTATGAAAAATTCTGAAAAAATATATATAAAATTTCTCAGATATTTTCAGAAATACTTGGGTGAGGATTTTCAAAATATTTCAGTATCTGTATGTATGAACATTTCTGATAAATTACGCGAATTTTCTAATTTTTATTCAGATTTTTACAAAGATGTGTTGATGGGAAAAATCTGAAATATTTAATTATTATTTTCCTTGAGTTTTTCTGGAAAATGTTCCAATTTGTACAAAAAATCTGAGAAATATTAAAATTTTCATTAAAATTCTGATTAATAACATGAAAAATTTTGAGACATTTTTCCACCAGGGAATACGTTTAGTTCTGCGGAACAAAAGTTGCTCATAATTATGTAATAACTTGACATGGAAAAAAATGATTAATGTGTTCATCCTTTATGTAGAAACCGCGGAAGGAGCAGCAAACACTATCGTCATCGTGCATCGCCCGATTGCAATACCGTCGCCAGTTTCGACAGCAGTTCGTCGGAGAGTCGAGGCGGTTTGAATCGGTATTATCGCCAAGCCTGGGAGAATCTGCACGAAACCACCGGTCACAAGGCCGGTCATCCGCCGCTTCGTCGCAAGGAGACCCTGGATGAACCAGGATACCGGGAGAACATCCGCGGTAACAACACCGAGCGCGACGGCTCGGAGTTAGTCGTCAGCGATGTCGCCGCATATCCTTCGAGCAAGCACGCCAGCGTCTCCGATAAGAAGCGTCATCATCATCACCATCATCATCATCACGGAAGCGCGACGCCCGATTGGAGGCAGTCGCAATCCCATCATAGATACTAAACAGAGAGTAAAACTGTAAAACGGGAAAAGAATCTTCATTAGAAACATATCCGCTATGTCATCTGCGATCATCTGAACGATGATTTGTAGGAGACGTAGAGTGTCCGTGGTGAACGCTCACAATTGTCGCGGGTTAAGAGATCTTCCTTAAACGAGGGAGCACAGCGAATCTTCCACTAACATAAGTTGTACCTAAATAATGTCCTATACGAAATAGAGACGGAAAATAATCCAAACATAGATCCTGCATATATTGTTCTATTACGTTAATAAATTATTTACCGTCAGTCTGTTACGGAATGTAAATATTATACACATTGTAGCTGAAAAATAAGGATGATTGAAAGATAGTCGCTCGTCGTAAGGAAGGTAGTAGAAGCTGGTCAGAGGATATGCCAAAAAAGCAAAGAAATAATATACAATAACGATCAAACACAGAGACGCAGTAACGTAACGCTTAAAGGTAAGTTATTGTAAGATCAGGGACTTGTGTAACCGTATACACATTCAAAAAGATTTCTAAGAAGTCGAAGGATATTGGCAGAACTTACATCTGTTATGGGTACCTTGGCCTCGCTTTAAAAGGATTACTATGTTTCCAAAAAAAACGGGATATTGCATATAGGTATCGTTAAGGGAAGGCCGATGTTATCCATTTAGGAATAGGACAAATATCGCGTTAACTGTTGCGCACGTGTACAAGCTGCACGCAAGTAAATGAGGATACAAAGGCACGCAACAGCTATGTATGTATATGAGTGCCTCGTTGATCGCTATTATACCTTCAATATATGATACTATCGAGTTTGTATTATAAGTATGTAACACTTAATTATAGTTATTACTTATCAAACATTTCTATCAAGCTCATTGAAATTGATATATGATATAAGAAATAATTGTTACAGCAATAGGTTTTTATTAATCGACTGAGATATATAAATTACATGCGAAGTGGCTCTGTATATGCGTTTCCGTGATTTTATTTATCGTAATAAATTACAATAGTGCCATTTGGGGCAAACTTGTTTGATTTACTGAAGAAGCAATTTTGTCACTCAAACATGGTACATAATACAAATAACAGATAGCGCATTCGTAAATTACATATATCACTAGATTTAATTTCACATTTATATGAAATTAGAATAAACATATTTATAATGAATATATATACATAAATGTTCTTTTATCCTGCACAAAAAAAGTAATAAAAAAGATATTACACAAAATGCAGTCTTCTTAAAATATTTGGAATATTAATATTCATTTAGAATTTAAAAAAATTGGCAATTTTTTAAATATGGGTAATTATGATATGATTTATTTATACAATATCATATCACATAGAGAGCTCATTTTTGTATCCATTGCTTGATTAGACTTTTTATCTGCATTCTAGCCTCCTTTAACTGAGGCATATCATGTTCTGATGGAGGGTACATGTTTGCACAATGTGCAGTTCCTAAAATAAATTAGAAAATGTATTTAGGAATCGATATAATGATATATCTATAATACCTATTCAACTTACCTTTGATATAGATAGCAGGCGCCTGTTGATTGGAAGATTGTGTGATCCCCAGCACATGCCAAGGATCAATAGAACCATGTACAAATACTACATTTGTCACTTGTAGGTTTAATGCACCATACAAGATATTCGTTCGTGCGACAGCAGATTTCAGCAAGTTCATGCTGTATCTGCAAAAGAGTTTTCATGCTACACCAATATTCTGTCATAATTGGAATATAATTTATGTAAGTAAAGACAAACCTAGGCCCGAAAATATCAACGCATTGCTGTGCAAAAAATTCCACTGGGAAATTATTCCCGAACACATTGGACTGTCCAGTGGAGGTCTGGAAGAATCCAAACTCTGTACAAGTCTGATACATCCATTGACGTCCTACAAATATCATTCGTGATTTGTCATTAACACAGGCCACGGTAATAAAGCAATTTAGATACTAAATGCAATATCAATTTAAATGCGTTACCTCCTTCTGCTTGCTCGCTGGCCCAAGTGATATTTCGAAGCTCATGAATCATCTTGTCATATCTATAATCTAAACACTTCTCCTTGTTAGCATTCAATACCATATTGCTTACATAAGCAAGTCTATCAATAGATTTTCCTATTTTCTCGTCTACTAGTATACCACATACAGTCTCAATAGTAATATTAGCGGTCTGGGAGCTTTGGCGATTGTCTTTATTGTATTGCACAATGTCAGCAAAGTTACTCGCTAATGTTTCATACAAGTTGAAAATATCCACTCTCTTTGTATGCCCAGGATCAATTGGGTCGCACAATCTGTGAAACATGACTTATAATAAGTAAGCACAAGCATATCACAATCAACGTTCGGCATCTTGGCAAATGTACTCACTTGAATTTTTTCTGTATTTGCTGTTGACCAACAGTATGGTGTAACAATGTATTGATTTGCGAGTTAGCTTCTTGTATTGCACTAACACACTTATCAGAATACCCTTTCAAGGCGTTTATAACAACAACGTAATATTCTGCAATACAAAATTGTTTGTACACATATGTGGGACACTTAAAATTATATTAATTATACTACCATCAAAATCAATCTGTGCTAGCAATGGCCCACTAGCTGACATAGCTCCATGTACCAAGTGAGGATATTTGGCGCGCATCCAAGCGGCCAGCGATCCACCATACGATCCTCCAAATACAATCCATTTTGTATCATTTGAAAATTTGTATCCAATATTCACAGCCTCGATAAAGTACGCTAAATCTGCTAATGCCTGTTCCGAACTCAGGTACGCCAAGTTCTTTACGCTGAGATCCCTGCAAGTATCCCCGCGACATGTTATATAAATTTCTAAAATAACTTTTCCTTTTTTTACATTCGTGTCCTACTCACGCAGTGGGGTGGCTTTTTCCATAAAAACGATGCTCTAAATAAAAGCACATTGCTCCAAATTCTTTGGCGTATTCGATCCATTGACCTTCTACCATCCATGTTGCATTTGCTATGCCTTCAGCGCCGATCATTAAAAATATTGGACCATTAAGTTTGTAAAAATCAGAATTCACAAAGTATCTCTATAATAAAATAACAAATTATGCGCAACAGTGTCAGAGTTTAGCAAAGTAAAACCCCTTTTTTGGGTGAAATAAATGAAACATATAATCAAAATTCTATGCTTTGTATTACCTGCTTCCAGACACGAACGTCAGATGGATTGAAATGATCCAGATACTGCGTAAACCATTGCTCCTGGGGAAGCGAGGTTTCAGAGGACAAACCTGGCTCTCCTAAATTGCCACCTTTCCTTCGACCTCTCAAGAAAGTACGCCACGCTGTACTAATACTCAGGATGCCCAATAAAATAGATAGGAGCAGTAGAAACCGCATTTTAAGATATATTTTAAGATATAAGGTTCTTCTTTTCTTCTAGCGGAGGGCAGCTCTGTAAGAAAATACACTTCAAAAAGATTTGTATCAAGACAGAGAGAAATTAACAAACATATCATGCAACTGCAAACAGATGAAATACTTTTTCTTTACAGCACTCTTATTTTTTACTTGACAATGCCAAAATGAAGGTACAGTCTTAAACGTACATACAGCTATATTATTCACGCGAAATGAATTTATGTTCGTGTCACAAAGATAACTTTATTTTACCCTTTTCTGTTCCAGGTTAAACACAGGATTTACACGTCGTCGTTATAATGCGAACGTAATTCGTTCTCTGGCGAAAATCTCATTAGACATAATACGAGATAAGTATAAGGTCGAAGATAAGTAAAAAACGGTGATAAGTAAAAAATAAAGATGTACAATTGTTTAGTGTTTACAGCAACTTGGCAATGTCCATGAACTTTAGAGAAAGTAGTATCTCTTTTTATCTGAAGTAAGAAATGTACAACGTGATGACCGGAAATAAGTTGGCGCTGGAAGTTCATATTTTTTAATAAACTATAGTTCAAACGATTGCTCCCTAATTGCTCCCTCAGAATCAACAATTGCTCCCCATTTAAAATTATTATTTTTTAAGATATTTAAAAAAAACGTAAAATTTATAATTTTCACTCAAAAACATATTTCTAATAACTCTATGCAACTAAATTCGGCATAGAACGATTGCTCATCCATAATTGCTCCTTATTGCTCCATCATTATTTTAATGATTTATTGCATTTTTATTGAAAAAATAACAAATTAATCATTTCACAAGTGACGCCGCCGCCATCTATTGGCCGCCTATTGTAACTATATGGCTCGGCAGCCATTGGCGGAAATATTCAAACGTAATATAACAGCTCTATCGTTTATAACTATTACTACATTTACGCGAGCGTTACTTTTGTAGTAACTTACGATAATTCCTTCGCGTAAACGAGATTTTGTAGTAACTTGCGATAATTTACTCCGCGTAAACGAGTGATATATCGTAAGTTACTACAGAAGCAACGCTCGCGTAAACGTAGTATATATCTCAAATACTACGTCTACGCGGCGGGGCTATGCGTTTACGCGATGACAATTTTCTACCGTTTACGCGTGCGGAGTATTCTGCGATACTTCCGTTGAGAGTCGTAAAAACTCGAAGTATCGCGAGTTTGCTTGTGCTGCACCTTTGTGCAACCTTGAGAGCCATTCGCCGTTTACGCGAGGTATTAGCACGAGAAGTTTTTGTTAATTTGAGTAACTTGCTTCAATTATCTTATCGTAAGTCACAGCTAGAGACCCCCGTTTACGCGGAGTGAATTATCGTAAGTTACGATAATTTGAGTAAGTTACTACAGAAGTAACGCTCGCGTAAACATATACTACGTTTACGCGAGCGTTACTTCTGTAGTAACTTACGATAAATCACTCGTTTACGCGAAGTAAATTATCGTAAGTTACTACAAAATCCCGTTTACGCGAAGAAAAATCCTGTTTACGCGAAGGAATTATCGTAAGTTACTACAGAAGTAAAGCTCGCGTAAACGTAGTAATTGTATCTATCGGAACAGTGTATATTATTGGCACGTATAGACTACGCTTCCGCATTTTCCGCTTCATGGGACACGGAAAATTATATTTCAGCGGAACGGAATCACACGTACATACATGCAATACATCTGTCACATTAACGAATTCCATCCATAACCTACAAAATTGTCACCAATTGCCACCAAAGCCAAAAATTTAAATAGTTTTTAATAATATTCTTACGGATCTCTGTTAAGATTCTGACATTTTGTCTTTTCACACTCGCACACAAGGACATAAGTAGGCTTCCGCAGTTTCCGCACGATCAGTGCGGATAAAATAAAAACTTGCAAATAAAAGTCGGCGGAACGAACGTAAAAGAGGTCGAACCAATCACGAGCGTTCCGCCAATTCCGCATTGCGCATACGTTCCGTACCATGGGATCGCACCATAAGTGCACTTTAAACTGCACTTTAACTCCGTATTTTATTTATTATAAATTTTTAAGAGCCAAAATGGAAAATCCGGCTCTGTACCGGGTTACGGCTGATCTTACTGATTAAAACGAGCATAAGTTTAATGAGATTCGTTAATTAATTTGGCTAAACTTTGGGAAAAACCATTTGTAGCCGTGAACTACAAATTTTTTCTTGTACATTTGATCATCAACATTATCATGTATTTTATTAGGATTCAATAAATACTCTCAGTTCTTTATAAAAAATTATCAAAAAAAGGGTCAAAGATACGAGTCTCCCCCCTTAAAGCCGGTATTCATAGTCATTTTATTGGCTGCGTTCGATTGACTACAGCCACTCACAGCCCCCAGTGGCCCCCCCAGTGCCCTTATTGCTCTCTGAAAAGAGGCAGGAGCCAATAAAAATAAAGAAGAAAGCCCCCCCCCCCCAGTGCCTGGAGTTTTTCCACTGGACATAATAATATACACGCATAGGTTAGATTGGGTAGGATTAAAAATAGTTATTTTAACCCTTCGCCCGCATAGGTTTTTTTGGCACCTTTACGCCGCATACCTGGGTCGTTTTCGTCCTGACGTTTTTTTTAGTGTTAATGTGTTACAAAAAATCTGAAAAAATTCATGAAGGTAATTCAAACCTTCAATTTGAAGTATCAATCATAAAATTATAAACAATTTAATTTTTTCACATAATTTGTATTAAAAAAATAAAGCACCTAGGGGTAAAATCATTTGTTTACTCAAAAAATCATAACTTTAAGACAAATAAAGATATCGAAATGAATCAAAACGGAAATTGAAGGGGAAAAACGTACCTTTCATAAAAAAAATATTGCATGCAATTATTTTGAAATTAAATGCTTAAGTTTGCGACCTTAAAATTGCCAATAAATTAGCCCTAAATTTCGTAGTAAAAATAGTAATAAATATTTAATAATAAAAAAATTAGTAATAAAATAAGTAATAACTCAATAGTTAAGTATCCCAACATTACTTTATTGTTTATCTAGAAAAATACATTAATGTAAGTCGATCGACCGCTGCGCCATTTTTGTCGAAAAATTGAACAAAAACATTTTTGTAATTTTTTTTTGCGGTCAGATGTTTTTATGAGACTTCTACGGACACAATGAACACTTTAAAACGAAAACACACAAAAAATTACTGACGTTTTTGGGCAACGTTCGCCGCCAACCTGGGTCGTTTTCGTCCTTTCAAGAATTGACGTGTCTCCTGTGACGGCCGGTGGCGCGGGCGCCTTGAAACTCGGTAGGCGGGTTCTCGGGGAGCATAACTTTTTTTACGGATGCGCAGTGGCGCCCTCTCTACCCGTTTTCAAAAGTTACAACTACATTTGATTTTCGCCCGGACGAAAACGATCCAGGTATGCGGGTGAAGGGTTAATAATCAGTAGAATAATACATAGTACAAAGAGAATATTTATTACAAAATTAAATTTGATACAAAAATATGGCCGTTTATATTTTACAATCCAGAATTTAAAATTTACAATTATTTAATCTCTTTTCCTTAAACGTAATAATAAATAACGCAATTCTAGATATGTGATAATCTAAGGTCAATTGTAGTTTTCCAGTTTTATTTACAAACTTATTAACATATATTAATTTATGATACATGCATTCTGATTTACGGTAATTTTTATCTTATATAGGAATAGGTAATTCTTTTGCAACTAATACCAAGATCTGATCTGTACTGAGACACCAATTTGCTATATTTTTGGAAACTTTGCACCAATGTTCGCCGTGATGAGGTTCTGCAGCGATACATCTTTTCTTTACATCTTCTTGTTGCTCTTCCGTACCATTCAGTAATTCAAATTTGTAAAAATATGCCCATGCATCTCCTAAATCAGGATCTATTTTCACCGTCCTGTTGAACCAGTCTCTACACTTTGAAATCTTATGTTCGCACCAAAATAATCTGAAAAATGTGTACAATATTCGCATTATTTCAAAAAGAGAGAGAAAGAGGGGGAGAACTAAACTATTTAAAATATAAAAATACTCAACTATTCTAAGTAAACTTTGAACGAAAACTTACTTTGATACCGCCAAAAGAACGTGTGGATTATTTTGGCATTTTTTAGTGGCATCTACACTTTTAGTTTTTCGTTGATGTCGCGGTTCCATAAAAATTGCTTCTGCGTAGAGTAGACCGGATGTAGGACATTCTTGTAATGCCTTAGCCATTAGTGTATTTGCCATTTCGTGCGCGCCACCGTTTCTTAATTCATTCCGTATAGCTTCCAGCCATAATTCTGCATTTTTAGGATTCTTAAGTCTCGCTTTCTCCAAAACTGAACGCGCTTTAGTTACTTGGTTTTTCTTGTGCTCCAATCGCGCCAGCAGACGCCACAAAGGTATCGAGTTAGGACATTTTTTGATCTATAATAAAACGTATGAAAGTAAATATAACATTTCTTTGTACTTGCATTATTAAATTAGAGGAAAGTCGCTTACCGCTTTCGGGTAACGGCAGGGGTAACGCCACTCTAGAATTTTCAAAAAATTAATTTTTTGCTTAAACGATGCTTTAAGGTCTTAGAAATAAGGTACACTTGGTTTCAAAGCTCGGAAAAATTGGAGTTTTTCTGGAAAATGTTCCAATTTGTACAAAAAAATCTGAGAAATATTAAAATTTTTATTAAAATTCTGATTAATAACATGAAAAATTTTGAGACATTTTTCCACCAGGGAATATGTTTAGTTCTGCGGAACAAAAGTTGCTCATAATTATGTAATAACTTGACATGGAAAAAAGTGATTAATGTGTTCATTCTTTATGTAGAAACCGCGGAAGGAGCAGCAAACACTATCGTCACCGTGCATCGCCCGATTGCAATACCGTCGCCAGTTTCGACGGTAGTTCATCGGATAGTCGAGGCGGTTTGAATCGGAATTATCGGCAAGCCTGGGAGAATCTGCACGAAACCACCGGTCACAAAACCGGTCATCCGCCGCTTCGTCGCAAGGAGACCTTGGATGAACCAAGATACCGGGAGAACATCCGCGGTAACAACACCGAGCGCGACGGCTCGGAGTTATTCGTCAGCGATGTCGCCGCATATCCGTCGAGCAAGCACGCCAGCGTCTCCGATAAGAAGAGTCATCATCATCACCATCATCGTCATCACGGAAGCGCGACACCCGATTGGAGGCAGTCGAAATCCCATCATAGATACTAAACAGAGAGTAAAAATGTAAAACAGCAGTGGGATGGTTTTTTCCATAAAAACGATGCTCTAAATAAAAGCACATTGCTCCAAATTCTTTGGCGTATTCGATCCATTGACCTTCTACCATCCATTTCGCATTTGCTATGCCTTCAGCGCCGATCTTTAAAAATATTGGACCATTAAGTTTGTAAAAATCAGAATTCAGAAAGTATCTCTATAATGAAATAACAAATCATGCGCAACAGTGTCAGAGCTTAGTAAAGTAAAACTTTTTTGGGTGAAATAAATGAAACATAATCAAAATTCTATGCTTCGTATTACCTGCTTCCAGATACGAACGTCAGATGGATTGAAATGATCCAAATACTGCGTAAACCATTGCTCCTGGGGAAGCGAGGTTTCAGAGGTCAAACCTGGCTCTCCTAAATTGCCACCTTTCCTTCGACCTCTCAAGAAAGTACGCCACGCTGTACTAATACTTAGGATGCTCAATAAAATAAATAGGTGCCGCAGAAACCGCATTTCAAGATATATTTTAAGATATAAAGTTCTTCTTTTCTTTTAGCGGAGGCAGCTCTGTAAGAAAATACACTTCAGAAAGATTTGTATCAAGACATAGAGAAATTAACAAGCATATCACGCAACTGCAAACAGATGGAATACTTTTTCTTTACAGCACTCTTATTTTTTACTTGACAATGCCAAAAAGAAGGTAGAGTCTTTAAACGTACGTACAGCTATATTATTCACGCGAAATGAATTTATGTTCGTGTCACAAAAGACAACTCGTCGTTATAATGCGAACGTGATTCGTTCTCTGGCGAAAATTTCATTGGACATAATACGAGATAAGTATAAGGTCGATGTGATAAGTATAAAAGACGGTGATAAGTAAAAAATAAAGATGTACAATTGTTTTCAGCAACTTGGCAATGTCCATGAACTTTAGAGAAAGTAGTATCTCTTTTCATCTCTTTCTCTTTCTCCGACGTTTAATTGTAGATGTCTGTCTCCTTTTAGAAGTAAGAAATGTCCAACGTGATGTCGCTACAAAGAATAAACTCTAACGCAATCTTCCTTGTCATTGGTCGGGATCTGCGATGTAAGAGTTTATCGACGTCCTTTCGTTTTTATACTCATTTTAATATTTTCTAATTTAATTTATTAACTTAATTTTATTTTAAACATTTTTATTTTTACAAGAAAACACAAATGTGTATTTTTTGTGATAAAATGAACATAAATACACAATGCAACAATACATATGTATTAATTTATACACATATCTCTCGCTGGAGTTAGATTTTGCAGGGAAAATGAAGGAAGAACTAAGCGTGGAGAGAAGAATCGAAGCGAATGAACTTCATCGTCGCTGTCTGATCGAACATCCGGCTTTATCCAATTCTTTTTAGGAATAGCATACTCATACAGTCGACAACTATCTGTTGAGAGCAGATTGGCAGATTTTGAAGGTGTCTGCTGCAAATTTTGTCAATAGAATGTTAACAGGGATATAACAGAATCTGCTTAATAAACAGAATATATAATGGCAAATCCGCCGTAACCATTTAAATAATACAATGTATTCCATTTAAATTTTAAATGTTTACAAAATGATAGATCTCCGTTTCTGCCAACAATCCGCTGTCAAATATTATTATATTAGCAGGCTCTGTCAGCAAAACACAAGTTTATTCTGCTGGAAAAAATATTTCAAAATTTTTTATATATTTATTAATCAGAATTTCTAAGACTTGTCAGATAAAATAATGAAATATTTCAGATTTTTCCTGCCATCTTGATGGAAAAATGTTTCAGAATTTTATATTTTTTATATGAATTAGAATCTAAAAAAAAAACTCAACTGAAGTAGTAATGAAATATTTCAGATTTTTCCTGTCAACATATCTTTGTAGAAATCTGAATAAATATGATAAAATCCGCGCAATTTATCAGAAATATTTTCATTTTTACATTTTTTTTCAGAATTTTTCATAAATCGAAAATATGAGAAATTCTTGGAAAATTATTGAGAAAATGTAAGAAATTTTTTCACCAATATAATACGAACACAGGTAATAATTAACGGATCTATTGCGATATCTGAGCAAATCCGATGTGTCAATCTATTGTTATAATACTGCGGAGTGCGGACTGCGACCAGCTTGCTCCCTGAGGCTAACTGGGGTCGCTTCGGCAACATCATCGAGAATAACAATAGGCTTCAGCGGCTTCACAATCACGAGCGTGTCGATGCGACGGCAACCTCGTGAGCTTGGTCCCGTGAGCGGCCGTATGACCACATTGACCACGTTTGACGAATCGACCTGTGGGAGGCATTGTCGATCTGTCGCGTAAGCGTTCCGCTCGCTTAAGCGAGAAGATCGCGTGCGCGTTTCCGAGAACCGCGGCACGGTATAAGTACTAGTATAAGTACGAAAAATGCGACAGTGCGACCGCGGCTAGCTCAATCAGCTGGCTCAGTTAATGGAACGCGGCGATAACGCGGCGCGAAAGGATATCCTCCCGGCGGCCGCGAAACGCCAAATAGTTTTTATCTCAGCGGCCGGGTAAATATTTATCGTCGCGCTAAACAGCAAGCGGACGGGGCGTTTGATCGGCCGCCGCCGACAAAGTTCCTCGGCGCGCTATAAATGCCGTTTATAACCTCGCTTGGAACTCATTGTCAGATGGACTTGGGTAAGTACGGAGATTGTTTCCTGCTCGTGACTATTCGCGATATATTCTCTATTTGATATTGTCTGTTTTCTTCAGCTCTAACCACTTGGGGTCTTTTTGTTTGTTTTTTTTTGCAAATTAGTGTGACCACGCTGTGCGTAAGGCAACATGAAGTTCGCGGAGCATCTTTCAGCCCACATTACGCCCGAGTGGCGTAAGCAGTATATTAGCTACGAGGTATGACATCAAGTACAAACACTTAAGCCTACTCTGTACTAATGCACGGATAATATGGACATGAACAATGAGATTGTAATAAACGTCGAGTTTCAAATATCACTACATAAGACGTGTACTTTCAAGTGCTGTGTGTTTTGACTTTGCAGGAGATGAAAGCGATGCTTTACACGGCGGTCGAAGAAGCGCCCTCGGACGAAAGCGTAGAGCCAGAAGTGATATCACGCCACTTTGCGTCGTTTGACGAGGTGTTTTTTACATTCTGCGATCGCGAATTAAAGAAAATCAATACATTTTACTCAGGTGAGGGTATCTGGGGCATTAAAATCACTGATCCTGTAATCCTCCTGTGATGTTAACTGTCTGTTATTACAGAAAAATTGGCAGAAGCTACGCGCAAGTATGCAGCTTTGCAAAGTGAGTTGAAGACTGCAGTGGAGCTGCAGCAGGGAAGCGGGAAGAACAAAGGAAAGGCCAGCGCGAAACCACTTCTGCCTACCAGAAAGCTTAGGGACCTAAAACTCGCATTTTCAGAATTTTACCTTTCCCTGATCCTTCTTCAGAACTATCAGAACCTTAATCACACTGGATTCCGGAAGATTCTTAAGAAGCACGACAAGGTATCCTACTGCGCAATGATGCTTTTTGTAATTTTTTGCTTGGTCACACGCTTGTATAATTACAGAGGCTATAATTATCCCAATGTCATTAGCATCATGTCTTTTCTCCTATAGTTGCAAAGTAGTGGCGCAAGAAACTGCGGTGTATGACACTATCCATATTCCCTGTGTATCCCAAGTGATCCCAAGTAAAAGCCAGTAATTGTCCTCAACAGTTTGTATTATTTTATTGTACAGTTGTCTATAATGTTCCTACAACGCATTTCCAAATGCTTTCAGTTACTGTCAGTTGACGCCGGTTCAAAATGGAGAGTCGAGTGTGTGGAGACGTCACACTTCTACACGTCCAAAGATATAGACAAATTGATTCAGGAAACGGAAGCTATGGTGACGAACGATCTCGAGGGCGGCGATCGGCAGCGCGCTATGAAACGTCTTCGGGTGCCACCGCTTGGCGAGCATCAGAGTCCATGGACTACCTTCAAAGTTGGTTTATTCTCGGGTAGCTTTATCGTTCTATCTGTGGCAGTTGTTCTCTCAGGTATTGTATTCATCTGCATTATAAATGGAAACGTGGTTTGCAGCTGCGCTAAAATCTCGTTATTTTTTCAGCCGTCTTTCACGACAGTGGAGAGAACCTCAAGATCGCATTTAGATTATATCGAGGCCCTTTTCTTATTATTGAATTTCTATTCCTCATCGGGATTAATGTCTACGGATGGAGATCTTCCGGTGTCAATCACGTTTTGATATTCGAGCTGGATCCGCGAAATCATCTTTCGGAGCAGCATCTCATGGAATTGGCCGCAGTCCTCGGCGTCGTCTGGACGCTTAGCTTATTAAGTTTCTTGTACAGTGCCAGCCTAAGCATACCACCGTATGTGAATCCATTGGCACTCGTCTGCATCATGCTGGTCTTTCTATTGAATCCGGTTAAGATGTTTCGTCACGAAGCTCGTTTCTGGCTGCTCAAAATCATAGTAAGCATAATTCGCGCAACATCTCTCCTATCATATGAATAAAACATTGAATACAGCCCTTCACCTTGTTTTAGGGACGCGTTTTAATATCGCCATTCGCGTACGTCAATTTTGCTGACTTCTGGCTGGCGGACCAGTTCAACAGTTTGGCGACTGCGTTCTTGGACTTTCACTTTTTAATATGCTTCTACATTACAAACGGCGATTGGTTGAAGGCGGGCGACACTGTGCAATGCATGTCCGGCTCTCTCGTGATCAGACCTATTGTGAATTGCTTACCGGCGTGGTTTCGCTTCGCGCAGTGCGTCCGTAGATATCGAGACTCTAAAGAGGCCTTTCCGCATTTAGTGAATGCTGGGAAGTATTCCACGACGTTTCTCGTTGTCGCCGCCAATACTTTATACGCTTATCACGCAGGTAGGTTGAATTACGCGTACTAAAAATGTGTCTTTTTACAGTTTAAGTTTTTAATGTCTCACAAAAGTAACAAAAAGATGATACACTTTTTCAGCGGAATATAATAATCGATGGGAGAATCCATGGTTGTGGCTATGGGTGTGTAGCTGCCTTATTAATTCGATATATTCGTACACGTGGGACCTTAAGATGGATTGGGGCCTTTTAGACAGCAACGCCGGTGAAAATCGTTTTTTGCGCGAGGAAGTGGTTTACTCGGCAGCCGTAAGTAAAATAATAAGTAGCAATGTTTAATTGTAAAAAGGGATATTACATATTACACGGGTTTTTCAGTGGTTTTATTATTTCGCAATAATAGAAGATTTTGTACTACGATTTATATGGATTGCGAATGTTGTCCTCGTTGAATGCGGATATATCTCTGGCGATTTAATGACTTCTATAGTAGCACCTCTCGAGGTCTTTAGGTAAGTACGCTTTTTGCCATTGCTCGATTTTATTTGAAAATTTTCTTGTATCTTTCTGATTCATCGCAAAACTATTCTTTTAGGCGATTTGTATGGAACTTTTTCCGTTTGGAGAACGAACATTTGAATAATTGCGGTAAATTCCGTGCCGTACGTGATATCTCGATAGCACCTATAGAAAGCTCCGATCAGACACAGATTTTACGTATGATGGACGATGAGAACGGTGTACTTAATAGGGGTAAACGTAAAGGCGGCGGTAAAAAGCAGAACAATACAAAAGAGGAAAAACGAGCGCTGCTTAAAGAAGAAACTATAGATATCGATATATCAAATGCCAGTTGAATAGTTTAAGATTTTTGTACAATTGTTATCTTTAATTTTCTCCAATATGGAAAGCCTCCGAACTTTTGGTACTTAGCGAAAATGACTTGCATGATTTTGTAAATGACATATCGATTTCGCTAGAAGATAGATGATTACATGTTTTCCAGCAGATTATAAAATTGTAATTATTATAGTGCCTTTCACGCTTCTCTCGTATAAGATACTTTACGATAAATTGTAACAATTCAAGATGTAGCCTGCACCAAAAGTCTTCCATCACAAAGACGAACAATTATAGCTTAAGTAAACAATTTCACGAATTTTATAGCTTTTAGATACAGGCATATATATCTATGAAGATGTAATACGTTGTCATACGAAGCATGTGCTTTTGCATGCGAACTGTACGAATTGTTGAGTAAGGTCATTTTGCCTGCCATTTTAGATGCCATTATACACTATAATTTTATTAGCCGTGTTGTTACCAACATTTTTTCTACAAATGCCATTTTTTAATAATAGGTAATCGATGCCATGAGTAAATACTTATACGAATATTGAAAGTAGAGAGAAAGGAAGTATTGATACAAAGTAGTCTGATGTTACTACGCTCATACATAAGTGATACTAAATATGTATTAATACTAAAGAGGCTGTTATAATGTGCTTTTTTATATATATTGAACATACTTATTGTACTTATATCATGTAGTTACATCGGCCTATATATGTAGTTATGTAAATTATTTTCCAGTAGTAAGAGGATTAGAGTACCAAACTTGTAAATTCGATATTTAATTTACTAATACTCTGCATCATTTGGATAGTAACATTTCGTATGTAAAATAGTATTACAATTATCCAATTGTTTTATATAAATGTGTTATAAGTATTCTATCATATTAATTTTGAAGAAGTAGCAGCAATACATCTCCTTTTACAATAAGGATTATTTAATATTTTTGATTGTTACATATTTAAAGAAACATCTGCTCAGTGAGATGATAAAAATTAATATTGTTATATTTATTATATTTCAGATTATATTTTGACTATATCTATACTTATATCTATTACTAATCATTTACACAAGTCTGTGAAATAAGTTAATAAATAAAATAATAAAACATTAAACCAGCATATAAAGCAGTATTTTATAGAATCTAAGATAAAATAATTTCTTTGCATTGACGTAGCAAAAATAATATTTTTTAAAAATACATTTGACGTTACTTTAATAAAGTAGCTTTGTGAAATATTATTTTTATTGCAGATATATATTTGCTATAGTAATTACATTAAAGCAGATGGTAATTTAAGATTACAGTTATATTTTCTAAATTAAAAATTGTTAAAGTGAAAAATTTTTATTTTTATATATTTAAATTCTATATATTTATATTTATAAACATAATTTTTTTGTATATAAATTACATATTTCAATTATTTAATAAAATTTACTTAGTTGTATAGATGATAGTGAATGTGCGTCTAGACTAGAGATGTACATTTTACATGTTAGATTTTGTATTCCAATAAAATTGTGATGATTTTATATAAATCTTTTTCTGTATAAACAATCAGACACAGTTGTTTGGAATGTAAACGTTAAATATTTTTGTATCTTATATACGGTAATTTCTGACATTCTTATAATGCTTAAGGTGCAAGTACATGCATTATACTATTGTGTGTGATAATTTCTTAAGCAAGACTATGTACGTAATTTTAAATATTGCAATATATTGATTATACCTCATATTATAATAAAATGTTTTAATATATATTGCTATAGGTACTCTAGTCACCGACACAACACATTTAAAAAAAAAACAATATTTCAGTAATTTACTTTTCAATGCTTTATTTTAATTTTCAAGTTTAGATTCATAGGTCTTGTGCCTCTGTAAGATAGCGAACAAGCCTAACTCCGGTAGAGCAAATAGCATTTACGACGATGTTACGTAACAAGATAACGTATAATAACGGCAGCAATCGTTTCCTTCTTTGTTCTTCCGTTCTCTAAGACCGACGGATCGTTAAAACCGCTCCTTCGCGAATTTTCATACTAACTTACATTGTTTGTTTTATATGGAATTATTAAATATGAAAAATTGGTGTTGCGTTCTTAAATAATTCATATTTACGTCTTTAATTGTCTGATCATTCTATTCATCTATAATTGCACTTATTATACAGATTTATTATATCTATTAAGAATTAAATTGAATCTACAATGACACTATATATCAAATTACATTTAGAAATCATACATGAAACATTATTACGTATCACACAGAATTTTTGCGACAAATTGAATCATTAAGAATCATTGTCTCCTTGAAAAATCAGCACGAACAAAAGAATGAAGTTGAAGTTAGTCAAAAGGGGAATTAAAAGGATAGAATTCACATTAATTATATCTTAATTGACAATTTTAATAAAATGATCCTTATCGTTACATAACATTACGTGTCGGACACAAAATGATATAATAATATATTATTAACTATAGCAATAATCTGACGATGTATAACAATTAATGATTGCAACTATGATCAACGTGTCATCATAATGTACGATAACAATCGAACGGAATAGTATATGTATAATAAGGAAGTGAACATACAATAATAATAATGTAATAATATATACTGTACAATTTGTTGGGCGCACCGATTCCTTCTATCGATTAAAACAACAAAACTTAGCATACGCTGGATTCCCTTAGCTTATCTAAGGATAATATGTATAACAACCGCGTTCGCGCGCGCGCGCGCGTGCATGTCCAAAAAGTGGCAGATATTCAAGCGACGGATCCACACCCTTTTCTTTGTCGCTCCGCCATACGTTCCTCGTACTTAAAACGAGATAAGTATATGCTCACGTTGCTCTAAGGAGACATAAGAGAACGATCATGGGGAGCGAGCGTGAAAAAGAGCGGATTCAATGGTCTTGGAACGCGGTAGGGAAAGAAAAGGAATGCAGTAACAATATATTGCGGGAATTGCGCTCTCTCGACGCGCACGAACGTAGTTAAATAAAAGTAACAGAAAACAAAATGTTCAAAAGACTTGCTCGATATGTGAAGCGACGTCCAGTTGCTCTTTCCGTACGGCGCGATTATATGCCTAGGCGATTAATACTAATTGTATATTTACAAATCTCAAATAAGAGCAAGTAGAACGTAAAAACCGGAATGGTCCCAATGTGCGATTGGCCCGAACTGACGAAATCTTTTCTCTCTGCAGATCTCTTAAACATATATGTATATAATATATATATATATATTTCTTTCTAAAGTACTTCTCAGTAAAATCTAGGAAGTCTAATCTCGCAGGCTTAAAATTATATGTATATATGTTAGATCGTGGTCCCCGTTAAACCATGTCCTCTTCTCGACGCATTCGAGGTGCAAGTTCTGTGATTCGTGAGTCCCTTTAAAAAGTTCAGCGAAATAAAAACTGGTGCTCTTTCGAGAACTATTACACACAGATACTCTCGGGGGGGTTCGCTGCCCCCCTCTCGATCTTCGATTTCCCCATCGTTCGCTCCTCATCCATTTGTTATGTTTCGTGCCGTAAAGCTACTTATTTAATTGCAATATTAATACGTGCATCAACGGCGGGAGAATCGGACCGGCGGACGAATGAAGCAATTCTCTCTTTTGAAATTTATTTATATCTTATATTTTCATTGCTTCTAGCGATCCGACCACTAATCCCATTCATCTGCCGTTACTACGCCACGAGCTACTCGAGTTAGTTAAATCTATAATATTTGCGATACAACAAAGAACCCAGCCCGAAATGATCTGTCGAATCAATGTCGATTTTACATCGGTGTCGATGAATGGTCGCTATTGAATACTGATTGATATTTTTATTTTGTTACTTTATGTAAAAATTGTACTTATAATTGTTTTTATGTTAATTGAGCAATTGCGAATATTTCTTTTAGATTTCTATTGTGTTTCGGTCAATTCACTACATCGAATACAATATATATTTATATACTGTGCTTTTCCATTTTACATCGAGACAATAGAAAGCTTATAGAAATATTCGTAATTGCTCAATTAAGATAAAAATTACTATAATGAGGTCGAAGATGACAAAAATATAAACCTACATTCGACATCGACCATTCATCAACGTAAGTATCGACGTCAATTCGACTAATCATTTCTGGCTGGAAAGGGAATAAGATAGAGCAGTTAGAACGAAACAGGAAACATTCATTCTTGATGTGACTACGAAACCAGATATCCTATAATAACGCATACCTAACGTATATGGATGTGTCGTCGATGTGTATGATAGAACGTATTATCTTGAGACAAATGTCCCGAATCAAGTCGTCATTAATCTGAAGCTTGCACGGCTTTGAAGAAGCTTATCTTTTTTTCCGAAACCCGCTCGAATTAAAAAAAAAATGCACAACGCTCGTCTCATCAATTCTACATTGAAACGTGATGAATAAAAGACTCGATTTCTTTACGTTATTTCGATGATCGTTTGATCCTATTTCGTAGCGCACGCGGAAGAACGCGCGACGCGCGAAGGAAAAAAGAAAGGGGATTTAACATATATGATCGGTCGTCGTTTCGTCCCGCGTGCGATTAATACCGATCGTCTCGTCGCGTTTATTCCACTTTCCAGAAGGCTGCGGCAAGAATTCATCGCGACGGGGAAGAGGAGGGACGTTAACGTAGCGCGGAATTAAAAGCGCGACCCCGCCGAGGAGCGTGATACTTTCCGCGCGGCGCCGTGCCGCGCCGAGGCGACGAGGAGGCGAGAGATGGAGGCGGAAAGAGAAAAGGCGAGAGATGAGAGAAGGTGGAGGAACGACGAGAGAGAAACGCGCGTAAAATCCCAGCTGGCAAAAGCGAGCAAAGCGAGCAGCCGTTATACGCGTCGCGTTCCGTTCTCAGCGCCGTCATTACCCGGGGGCTCTCCCTCGCGAGACGGCGGCGCCGATCGCGCAGAAAATCGCGATGCCGCGCCGCGCCGGCGGGACGGGTTCTCGCCGCGTGGCACGGAAAACAAGCAGGAGAACCTGGGCCGAATAATAAAACGTAAACGAGACGCGGACGCGGCTCTTAAGTTCTCGTTTAAGGGAACTTGGCCGACGCCGGTGTCGATCGGTATATACCGGATTGGTGTATCGCGGGTATATATAAATAGGCGGCCGGTAGGCACCGAGGGACTTGAATATCCCGTCCAGGGGGGCAGGATTCCCGCGAGTTTCCTGTCCCCGGCCTCATGCCCGTCCCATTCTGGTCGTGGAAAGCAAAAAAAGTTGTCGGCTCGCTCGCTCGCTCGCGATCGTTTGTGTGGACTGGAGTCGCGCGCCCGGTTTATCGCGCGGCTTCGAAAGCACGTGGGGCAAATACGCGCTGGACGGAGCAAAGCCGCGCAAGGCCGATAAGCGCCAGATAAGAGCCAGCGCGCACGCAATTAATCCGCTGAGCCGCGCGATAATTATCGGAAATGGGCCAGGCCTGAAATACTTGGTTTACCGTTTAATAAAACACTCTCTGTGGCATTTTATAAAAGCTTCGTGAGATGTTTTAAATAAACGAGCGGGGACAAATTATTTTTAGACGGCAACACGCGTGGCACGTTATCCTTCTTTTTAACTCTTTGTCCCAATTAATTAATTTTAGGAAATATTAGAAACGTTAATTTAAACTAACGTTTTTCTTATCTCAATGTTATCTCAATTGTCCGATGTGTAAATCAAGTTTTCATTCCTAATGAATTTAGTGAAAATATAGTCCGTCAAACAAAATCATGGATTCTAAGAGGAGTTTATTCTCGGCGACGGTAAACTTTCTCTCGGTCTCCTTCGTGCATCATAATTACGCAGCGGGATACTCGGAAGGAACTAAACCGCAGTATTAATTGAAATATTTACAGAGAATGTTCATAATTTCGCGAAACTCGCAGGCGCGAGTTTTTCATATTCTCACGTACCGATCGTCTCTTTCCGCGGATAACGAGACGTGTGCTTCGCGATCCGTGATGTAATCTCCGTAATCCTTCCCTCCGCGCGAAAACAGAATCGATGAATAGAATTCACGTTTTATATCCTCGCGCTTTCAATTTCAGTCGGAGAGATAATCAGCGTTCTATCAACGCAACGACACGCAAGAACAGATCTCGCTACAGGACTGCGTCCGTATCCTAAGCTTACGTCGTAGACTTTTGAGCTACCATGTACAGATTGCTGTGATTGCGACAGGACGGAATAATGCATCCAAGCGGTTTACAGTGTTTATAGTTAACTTGATATGTTTCTTGCGCCTTTTCCGCCTGGTTCTAACGAAAAGTGACGCGCGATAAGATTCCCGCGGAGAATAGGTCGTATCGATAGAAAATCGACGGAGCTTCATTCTTCGAAATTTTCAACCGCGACGTGGCTCAATAAATATGAAATAAGAAGAAACTTGTTTTATATGATCACTGTGAAAAATAATATCTTTAAATCTTATTAAAATAAGTTTCCTCTTATATAATAAAACAAAAAGTTAGAACGGAATAATAGAATATTTGCATGCAAGATCACGAAACTTTGAAGATTAGGAACTCAGTCCCGCGAAGAATGAACCTCCATCTATATTCCTTATGACTCATTTATTCTCGGCAAGAAAAATACTGTTTTCACATGTAGACGCACATCGATATCTCACGTGCTTCTCTTGCAAGAAAAGAAATGCGAGGAACTTGCCAACGTGACCGATAACAACATTCCTCGATCAAGAACGTCATTTCCCGACATATGATGATTGTTTCATAGTGACGATTGTCTCTTTTCTTTAAACGATTTCTTTAAACGTATTACAAACGAGTATTATAAATTTAAAGGAAAGTAATATTATCCTTGAATAAATATGATCAATTTTCGTGTCAATTCTTATTAGTCTACAGACAAACTACATGTGTGTCTCATGTGCATTTTCTTTTACGAACTATAGTAATCTTTACAAATTATAGTCGACTAAACATTTTGTAACGAAAACATTCGTATCAATTTGTAAAGACCACCACATTGACGAAACCGATATCGGAGTGCATTTCTTCGCATTAACGTCATAAATATTTAATACAAAATTTAAAAGCCTAATAGAATAGCAAATTTTCCTTATCGTTTAACAAGATCATGGAGAATCAAAGAGAAATGCATGGAAACAATTTAATGTTTCTTCTAAAATAGTAATCATTTTTTAGATTTGAAAAAATAAAAATGCTTCTGACGTTCCTTAATTCTTCTTCTCGATACACGATAACGTTCGCCGGGACATTTCGGCGCGCAATAAATATGTGATACAAACTGAATACTTTTAGGATTGCCACACTTTTTTCGACGGTATGCGTCTTGCGCACGGACTGCGCGCAACAAAATGCACTTTTCGCCTCCGTGCCGCGCTTTATTTCCATTTTACCGCTTCACGAACGCGATGATGAGGTCTCGTACAAAGAACGCTTGGAACGAGGATCAAGGTGATCCCTCATCATGGCACTGATTCGACAGTTTCGAGTAACGGCGATGGAAGTTCAACATTCCTAGTAGCACGAGAGCGAATTTTACATTCCTACGTGTTTCTTAGCACCACCAAGTATCGATAAGTATATTACTCATCTATCATCGACTCATTCCGATCGCGCTGAGGAAGGTGGAAGCCAGATTTCAGCCTGCACCCGGCATTGCCTTGAAGAGAAGCATCCGCAAAATGGAGTCGACGCCCGGCATCTCCACTTCATCGTGGAAATCGTGGGCGTATCCACCGTTCTCTTGACCCCTTCGCGATGAGACGCGATTTTTACGTCGTACCGGAGGTAGCGAATCGATCTACCGTCAGGAGCACACTTTCCTCGCCCGCGTCGTCGACGGGGAAGAACGCCGCGGCTGTTCATTGATCTCGGCGCGGCTCTATCTCGGGATAGAGGGACTGACAAGCAAGAACGAGGGGATGACAGGCGGAAGATCTCGACGGATATCGCGGAGAAAAGAGTACTCGCCAATCCGATCGATCGGATCTTCCGGCCGTCGTCTCGATTCCCCCGTCGACGAGACGAAAAAGCGATGCGGACGCGAGGGACTTTTAAGGAGGAACGACTACGTCGACTACGCGAATCGTCGCTCACAGGTGCGTGATGATGATCTCGTCGTCGAGGTCGTCCTTCTCGTCGTCGGTCTCCTCCGGCTGATTCGCCTCGGCAGCTGCCTGGGCAGCCTTCGGGTCCTCGGCGATCGCCTTGAGCCGCCGTTGCTTGCGCCTGTGCAGCAGCTCGACGATGATGTAGCCTATGCTGCCGGTGATCAGCACCGTCAGCATCACGTACAGCTTCATACGGGCGCAGAGGTGCGTGCTGTACGCGTAGGCGATCACGAAGCCGGCGCTCTCCCACAGCCTGTAGTTCGAGAAGGCCGCCTCCTTGTTGCGCCTGAACAGCGTGCCGTAGAGTCCTACAATAGTCAAGAAAGTGAGTATTTGCTGTGGCGAGGAAAACTTAAGAATTAACGATTTAGCATCTAAGAAATTCATTGACAAAAAATATAGTGTTCATACAGAAAAAAAAGAATATTTTTGATTTGAAAATATTTTGAATTTTAACGTGGAAATCATGAAATGAGATTATATTGCTTTGAACGAAGAAAACTTGCTTGAATGAAGTCATTTATATAGTTAAACGAAGTTTTATATACTTCAATATCAAGAAATAAAAGTTGAAACAAAAAGCTGAAATTCTTATAAGAAGATTATATATTCTTGCGTATATACAAGTATATCAGTGTTGATCTGACACTTCTTTTTTTTTCTTTGCGACAATGAAACGATAAAGTGACTTAAACGATCTCGTTTGTCGCGGGTTGACTTAACAGGTGCTTTATCGGATTCGCAGCTACGAATAGATATGCATCCAGCACCTATACCAGCATACCATTGTGCATGCACCGAGGTCGATCGTTTTACGTTCATCGTCGCTATACGCGTTTGACGGCGAAATAACGAGCCTACAGGTGGATCGAATCCTTGACTCGTCGGCGCTCGTTAGATGCGCTTTCAGAAAGCACGTAACAGCGATAATGATAGCGCTGCACGGCGATGCACGATACCGCGTTAGGGAAATAAATGACCTAAATGGAGGCGGGAAATCCGTGGGAGATAAGTAGAATACGAGAGTGTACATTAGTCTGTTATGACGATAGCTTCAATCGCTAAAAACGTCTTTATTTAAACTAAAGAGAATGTGCTGAAACTGGACAAATGGAATTTTCCAATCTGTTTCTGTAAGACTGCGCAATAACAATTTATTATTCTAACACAAGAAGCTTCAAAATTGTTCGAAGAAAATTTTTATCGTATATTAATCGTTGTAATTTTTCTGAGATTCTTCTGTGACACTTTTTAGAGGCGTTTTTAGGTAATAATGTCGCCCACATTATTTAGCACGCTAAAATTAGAGATTCTCACGGTACACGCGTTACGCGCAATTAACTGACAAAACCGGATGGGAAGCGAGTGCAGCTGTCTATTGTGCGTTTTTGTATACACGTGGTCGAATAGATTTGCATATCGACTTCTGCAAAATTTCCTATCGTGATTCAAACACATCGGCAAAGAGCGATTAATCTCGCAAGAGTTACACGCCGAGGCAACAAAAAAAAAACGCTCAAGACTCACTTTCCGAACGTCTGTGCAGAAGCTCTAATTACATACAAAGACAGACCTGCTGTGCGCGAGCAACGCAAAATTGCTGTGTATTATTCGGTCGTTTATTGTACAAGCGATCGTAACAGCGATTTTAAACGTGAAAATTATTATTGAAACGTCTCTCGAATATTCTTTCAGTTCAAGAAAAAGGAATCACAATTATCTTTATCCAATAAGCCTAAAAATTTATAATTTCTAATGCAAATATCTCTTTTCGTTAACCACAGCGTGATGATGAGTGCGGAATATGGAACGAAATGTCCTTAAGAGAGAACTCTGTGCCTGAGAAATTTAGTATCGAGACATCGCGCTCGAATATTCTTTTTTCGATTCAAGAAAAAGGGACCACTATTATCTTTATGTAACAAGCCTAAAAATTTATAATTTTTAATGCGAATATCTCTTTATGTTAACCACAGCGTGACGGAGAGCGGAAGATGAAACGAAATGTCCTTGAGAGAGAACTATGGGCCTGAGAAATTAGTAAGATATTGAGTTTTTTTCTGATGCGAGCATTACCTCTGAATTTTTGAACATGACCCAATCAACGAAGGCCAAAATCATCGTCTTCCGCTGTCGCCGTATAATAAGCACACGTAATGAGTATTTGCTTAATTTCAGATGAGCAAACTTTTTGCAGTGAAAGAGTACAAAGAGAACATCTTCTGTGAGAATGTCTTCATCGAGAGTACAAAGACGCTGATAATATTTCTTATTTATAAAAAAATCTAGCATGTAGCCATCGTTTAAAATGTCTTACGCATCACGAAATTACGGATAACGTTCGAAATCGCGATTATGCCTCTTAAAAGATTCTCCCGGACGCTCATCTTGGAAGGCACTCTCATTAATCATACGCCGTTTATTAATACGGCCGATTATGCGACGACGACATATGTAAACCGTAAGCAAAATTATGTTATTATCGATCCAGCAGACGGTAATTACCAAAGCAATTTATCTGCTCATTAATCCGCAATTTATTATTTCCTCCTGGCACGCTTGACTTTTTTTACTGATTACGTCATCGAACTTTCCACCTAACGTCTCATTAATAGCGAGCGATCGCTAAAGAGGGGACACTTTTTACGGACGCGACATCCGCTTGGAAAATCGACATTTACATAATGCGAAGTCAAAGCTAAGTGGTTTTATGGATCCTGCGAACTCAGCGGCGATAAAATCCACCTGTTCTCTCTTCCTTTTTTTCCGAACTGGGTCGATCAGTGACCCTAACTCTCAGCAGGGACGTTAATATTGATGAGAAGCGATATATCTTCAGGTAAATATTACTTGTGAATGCATTAAGAACGCCCGTGAAGTGTTCGTCTGATCTATCAATATTCGTATTGACTGCGAGCAAACAAATGCGAGATGTAGCCGGTAAATCTTGATGTGGGGCCGATGGCTTATAATCAAAATTCATGGATCCGGTTTTCGAAGAACGGTCCACTGAATAGACCCATATATTCAAAACGATTCGCTATCTCCTACCGTGTTACGAACTTCAATCCGATAATAGTAAATAATTTTTTTAACACATAGATATAAATAAGCCTTATACGGTCGGGCTGGATCTTTTGTGCTTAATAATATTATTCGCGTGAATTTATTATGTACATTTCTTCGCGTCAGTGAACTACGCGCCGTTATTTACGGTCTTGAGACACAGTTTCAAACTAAAGCTAGAATAGTACAATCACATAATTAATTTAATAACACTAATTAATTACTTTAATTAAAATAAACATAACAAACTTGGCATATTTAAAGTATCGACAGTTCTGCGAAATCTCTTTTCAGCACAATCTCTTTTATCACGTGTAAGAAATTTTTCGCCTTTCTTTCACCTCGCAATATTTTAGTATTTGACATTAGCATGTAAAATGCGATAAATACTCACCGTTAACTTGTGTCTGCCACACGGCATCGCCCACACCCCACAGTCCTGAGACCGAGAAAAAGATATAGGGATTGTCGGGGTGAGGCTTCCACATGAGGAGAACCACCACGAGAGAGGCGTGAACAATGGCCCCCAATGCCATCAGTGGCTGTCTGCCGACGAATTTCATTAATGAACCGAATAGCAAGGAACAGCCGGCGTTGACTACCCCGAAGCAGATCATGACATAGCCGACTCTGTGGACGCCCAGAGCGCAGGAGATATATGCCTAGAAAGCAGACACAAAAGGATTCAATTTAATGTCTTTCCTTTCTTTCAATTCACTGAAGACAGTCTACGGTATTCCGAGTCCGAATGAAGATTTCTGATATATTAGATAGGTTGGAACACGATACACCAATAAAACTTTAAAGAAAATTGCAACTAAAAATGAGTCAACTTTTAATTCCCGTTAAATGCCAAGCAAATATATAATAGTAGAATTAATTTTTTGTTACTTTAAAATTTTCTATCGAGATTGTAAAGAGATTGTATTAAAATCTGTTATAAAGACAATGTAAAGACGCGAAAATGAAAGAAGTTGATTGACATCTTGGAAGGAAACAAAGAGTTAATAATAATTTACAATAAATGATGATTTTAAACTTCTTTTTCTTTCTCCTTAATATAAAAATATCTCTGATATAAACATAGTGACGCTATAGATATGTCTTAAAATTGTATAGCATAAGCCAAATCACAAGATCCACGAGATGTAATCAGTCTCTTTCATTTCTGTTGCTTCTACACATAACGGGATTTATATGTATGTTAATATAATTTACAAAACAAAGATGATTATTGGTCGGTTCGAATGGCATACTATTAAGAATATTATACAAGTAAAAGAATACTAAATACTTTTCTTTCCTATGTATAACGATGCCCTTGTTCTGAAAGAAGCTGATGTCAATTTATTGCTTTCGGATGCATTTAGGGGTTATTATAATCCCATCAGTCATCATTGCTGACATAATAAGATGACTGAGATTGAGTTCAAAAACTTTTTCAATTTGTGAATTTTTTTACGTATTTCATCTTTCTCTAAATTCATTATAACTCAAGAGAATTACCGAAACTCCGAAAACGTAGACACACACATGTCCTTGAATCCTTGAGAGCATTACAAGGATACTCTTTTCCAATATTATACTAGGACTATTTGATCATATCTGATTATTTCTGTTTAAAATAAGAATGATAAATTGATAATGTTGTGTTGAAAACAGAAATATATTTTGGGGCATTTTAATTAAAGAAAAAAATCTGACGTTGCGTTGAGCAAGATAACATTTGGAATTACTTCTGGAATTATACTGAAAATGATTGATGCAAAAGAGATGACTTCAAGAATAATTGTAGACGTACTATTAAACATCGACCATTAATCATAAAGCGGATTAAACTTGATTTATAAACTGCATAAAATGTTCGTTTGCCCACCCCAAAATCATGGCATTAAACATTTCGTAAAAACGTTTAATTTCGTGCCCTTAGTTACATTCCGGGCATTATTCCGACATAAAATATATCACGAAGTTCTAAAGCTGAGATAAGCAACTGGCAGTGATTATACATTTTTTTGTAGAAATTAAATGTAAAGTAGTGTCATAAATACGTGATTATCCACGCGTGATCTCTCGCAAAATGCGGGCGTCGTATCTTCTCGAGCGCCTTAACTGCCAAATACACTAATCTCAAACGAGGCATTCCTTTTAATTTACTTACATTTACAACGCTATCTCGAATGATAGAAGGTGCATTAAACGCATTTATCGCGTGATCATTCCGGGCCGATCGTTAACGCGTAAATACCCCTCGCTTAAACGCAGGACGCCCTTCGTAATCTCGAGCCAGAATTTTTACGGCGGGGTCTCGCAGCCATGCCGAAGGACATTTAACGTCTCGCGATCAAGTGGCGTTAACGTTTAATCGAGTACGCCGTCATTTTGGACGTCACGGCCGCATTATTGCACAAAATAACGTGTCTTTAATCCTTCCTGTGTTACATTAATACATGGATTGTATAATCTCAGGTGGATGTTAAAAGAGCGAAGTGATTTATTTATGATACCACACGTGTAATATCCGCTGATTTTTTTATACCGTGTACAAAAATCCTTTTGCGTTTGTAGCGGCATTTTCAACGTAAGAACTCAACACGGAGTGCACTACGTTGATGGATTGAAGCAATCTCTTTTTCAACGTGCATCTGCATTCGAGCAGTTCCTTTCCCATGCATAATACATGTCATATTATATCATCCGCGGCTCTCAAGGTGAGCTACTATCTCATTTAATAAGTAAATATTCGAAACATCTTAAAAGAAAAAAAATTTTTTAATAAAAAAAGTTATTGGCAAACGAATTTCACTGTTTTGTCCAGTGATAAATTTGCAGTTGATAAATCGGCAAGTCATTTCTTCTAAAGTAATAATTATTTCTGTTGCTTACTTCATAAAATTCTAAATAAAACGTTTTAGTAAAATGTCGAAAAAAAATTTTGAAAAATCAGGAGAGTTTAATTATGCATAAAAATGCATTTTATTAACTTCTCAGCAGATTGCGTCAATCCGCGATTAACATTTGCTTCGAGATCGAGCAGCGTACAATTTCATTGAACTCGAAATGTATCATCGCATTCTTTTAATACTTCTGTGCGATTTTCCGCCGAACGACATCCGCGAACGTTTGAATGGACTTGTGTGTGTACCGAGGCGTTCACGAGATCGGACCGGATCGAGCGGTGGCCGCGACACGTGCACGCATACGCGTGCACGCACCGGTGTGCGGCGTGAAGAAATACTGGTACACGCGAGATTCCAGATATGGAAGCGGTATCGGCAGATCGGCGCGAGAATAAGCTCGCCGAGCTATTTATAACAGGTCCAGAGCGCCACAGCTGACTCAGCAAAAACCTGCAACCACCACGTTCTCCTCACTTTTTTCTTCCTTCTTCTCTCTCTCTTTCTCTCGCTCTCTTCGTCTCGTTTTCCCTCGGAGCGCGAGTTTAATTGCCCAATTACCTGGTACCCCGAGTCGAAGACGTCGTACGACCTGTCGGCGAACCAATTTCGAACGAGTCGCGACTCACGAACCGGAGGCTGTTTTTGCCGTGATGCAGGGTCGCTCAATAATGAGGGGGTTCACCCGAGATGCGCGACCTTGTCCGATTAATTCCAGTCCATTACGTGAAACTCTCAGGCTCTTTTTGTAATTTCCATATAGATTATTAATGTCTGACAAAATGTACTTAACCCTTCGTATAAACCTACCTTTACATAAAAGTGATCGGAAACTAATGCATGGAAAGTACGATAGGTATATATTCTTAATGCATTTTATTTTAAAAGAAATGCAAAACTCTTATCCAGCAGCCTAAAGTGGCTCATGTTATTTCGAATATTATTTTCCAAGTGTTAGAATAAGATCTTGCAAAGACAATCTTTATATAAAAAATACCAAATATTCTGGTCATTATAAAAAGAAAAAAAATTCAAAAAAAACTGCTGGAGCTCGAAAGCGCCCGGAGATAAGAAAAGACTGATCCGTTAAAACCGTAGTAGCTTAATCATAATCGTATCGCAAAAAATCGGCAGACTCGCGGCTGCTCGACGCCGCTCCGAGGCATGTTTTTGCCCACAGTCACAGGATACCGTAAGTATTTGTAACGTCCGAGAGAACGTAAGGATATACTGAATATCGTTTGGACGGGATCGATTACCGGGTGGGTAGACAGCATGTAAATTACGCAAATCCATCTTTCCAATCGGGAGTGATTAATTTGCGCATGGCCAGTGATTACCGCCGTATTCTTTCTTCCTTTCGCCGTATGCCCGGCAACTTAGAGAGGCTCTTAATTGCACCTCCTATGCCGTGCGTAAATAAGTATCGCGCTACATCCTGCTGTATTTTTCAAGTACCTTCTTGTTTGATTACTTTAAATGCTTTTACTCGCGTGTCAGATACACACACACACATCAAACAAAAAAAACGCCTGCTATAAATGTCTCTTTCTTCTACGTCTACTTCTTTTTCTCTCGAGTTTAATTTTTATCTCTTCTCTTCTTGTCGCTTTCATGGCGAACATATGTTAATTAAAGTATAATCTTAATTAAAGTATATTTACTTTCTAAATCTATCTGACAGAATTATCATGTGACACATTTAATCATTTTTCTCCTTTGCGACAGTCTAATTCATCTTCATTATTACTTTTAGTTAATTATATACATCTCGATACATATTGCTGTATTTTTCCAATTCTTCTCTCAAAGTGTAAAAAAATTGTTTCACAATTTAGATTACTTTCTCGTTTTATTGAGATCGACCGCACGTGACTCAAAGCTCGGGGATTTTAATGCCCGCATAGCGAGGTAATATCTCGTAGCATATTTTCCTTTCATGTCTAATGAAAGATATACGTCTCATAATACAATTTTTTAGATACGAAGAATGCTTCTAATGCAATAAGTCTTTCAATTTACCTTGTTATTACGTAAACATCTAAGACAATATACTTTCTAACAATACAAGTTTACGAAGCATACATATCCCATTAGTAACGGACTTTTTGCGTCCCATTAATCTCTGATTTTTTAATCATATACTTTCCGCGTAACTCACTTTTCAATAAAGTCACCGTTGAAAGAGTTAACACAAGCTTCGTTCTCGCAAATCCCATATCTCTAATCGACAACACGTGTTTCCGGAGGACGATCGTGCGTCCTCGTGTGGCCGTCACGCATCGAGAAACCGGCGTTCCACATCTGGCGCGTGTCCAGCTGATCCAGATCGATCTTTCGTTGCGTTTTGTTGATCGCGACTCGCTATCCGAGGCATAACGCGCGAAAAGAAATCGAGCGAAAGACCTCGTAGAGAAGAAAAATACATAAATATACGTGACTCTATTGTGATAACGTTATTTTCCGCTTTACAGATAAAATAATTACGGCTAAAATAAAAAAGTTAAAAGGTTAAACTATTTTACTGTTGATATCAATGTGTCCATAACGGCGATAAACTGAAAATCTAGCATACACGTTTCTCAATTGTTTTACAATTCCTCCAATTATCTTACCAATTACAAATGAAGATTTTCGAATAAATTGTATGTGTAGTAAGCATGTAAAAAAATGTAAATAGGCCTGACATGATAAATTATACTTATAACGTCAAGTACCTATACAGACATAAGAGCCAGCTTAGAATCTGTCGAACGGAAATTGACACTAATTTCGTAGAAAGTAGAGCTGGAGCAGTAAATCTCCGCCTCGGAGGCAACGATTGAAGCGGATTAAAAGATCTAGAAGGATATGACACGTGTGCACGTCGTCGGTTTCGCGAACCTAGCCGGCAATTTCCGTGCCGAGGAAAAGAAAAGTGTCTACCGGCTTCCATCACGAGTGAGAACTCGACTATCAACGAAGATAACGAAGACTGTCGTCGCGGTAGTTTAAGACCGGATCGGGAAAAGACAGACTCCGGCGCCAGTTAAAGAGCGCGCAAAAAGAGAAAATCTAAGGAGAGACCGACCGGTTGCAGAGCTCGACGACCGATCAGAGCCTTCCATTATAATCGTATATATTCTTTTAGCCTCGAGTTTCCTCGGAGAAGTAGGTTAAGCTTCTCGGGATCCGATCGGAGGATATATCCCGAAAAGGACAATTCCTTTCGAGCTGTATAAGAGATGATTACATAATTTTACATAAAAAGTGGTCAAGCACTTGAATGTCATTGTTAAATATGCCCATAAATCAATTAACAGATCTGCGGTGACTGCAAGAAATAATAACGCGTGACGCGATTGAATCGTTATTCTAGCTCTGACGTCGCGCCGGATGTCCTTTTCGTGCTCTCGCACGGACTACTGGCAGCTTTTGTATCGACACGTCTGTCGTTGTACGATGAAATATTTCTCCCGCGCGGTCGAGACTTTACCGTTTCCTCGGAGACTGTCGTCCGTCATGACAAATAATTACGTACGCGGCGGTTTACGTTATCACGCGGCAGCGTCGATAAATCTTCGAGCGTGGTCTGCAACGCCATAAATACGTGCCCGAGAATAAGAAAAGAACACGCTATAAAGGAGAATACGGAACTCCGCTTTTTTATTCGTCTTTTTTTTTGGTCTTTTCGCCGCGGGACGACGGCTCGAGTTCGGATTATAATTACGGAGTCAGGCCGAGCTGACGTCACTGTCAGCTTCGTTAATGTTGGATCCTGGTACGAAGCCAAGGACGTTTCCTTATCAATGCCTCGCGAGAACACCGGATCCGGGGCTTGCGAGGTAATAAAAGGTCGATACACGCTGCACAGCCGCGTAGATTGCGAAATAGAATGCCATTGTTTTATCGGCGACAGCAGTTTACAATGTGCGCGAAAGGGAGAGACCGCGGGCGTCGATTTATACGTCGGCGAGCGCGATCGAAACTGACATTAGAAAGTATCGCGCATTTTAATGCATACGATTGAATCCATCTACCGTGATAAATTCGTTTGCATATTCCACTACACATTAGATTGACGAAGATCACTGTTAATTGTGCAAATGAGATACATTTTAAACTTTTCGTGAGAGTAAAAAGTTCAACATTTTCCGCTAACAAGAAGAATCGTTTTCTTTTTACAACTCTTATAAAAATTACAAGCGTGCATATGCCAGAAAACTATTAAATTAAATTTTTATCAATTATTTCAAATATTATATCAATTATTTCAAATAGTTATATATAATATTGTATTTATCTTTCCAACAAATCTCGACAGATCTCATCTAGAAACTGTTTCTCACTAGAAACTATGATTAAGTTTCCAACATTGCTGACGTCGACAGATTTAGAATATGGAATGGGGGCTATTTAGAATTCGCTTATGCATTTGAAGAGCCCACCTGCGTGAAATCGGCGCCGATGAAAGCTTGCTCCATGCCGATCCATATCGTGATGGGTATCAGCAGTTGCTGGTAAGGTTTCTTCAGCTGGTAAGCCGTAGCGGAGAGCAATTGGATGCCGCTCAATTCTTGGCTATCCGATCGTCGTTGCTTCTCGCCGTACCTGGAAGACAATTAAGAATTCTATGAACATTCGTATACGTCCCCTTGAGAAGTCAGTTAAAATATAATCGCTCCCTCGTTTTATTGACTTATTATCTAACACAATAAGTTTTCAGCGTGGTCAGATGCAAACGTGCAGAAATAAAGCAAGTGTGCGTAGTAATCGGTCTTCCCAGAATATCGGAAGACAAAATTGCGAACCGTCGAGCGATTCATCAAATAATACGTTTCAGCGGTAATGGAGGAATTCTCATTCACTCGCTTTTCCGCTGTCAGGAAAATCTGTGCAATTTTAATCAATTTTAGATGAACAGTATAGACACATAGATGAACAGTTTAGATGAACATCTACGTTTGTTACGGCCAACACGTAGCATTTGTGTGCCTGACTTCTCTTTCTTCCTCTCTCTCTCTCTCTCTCTCTCTTTCTGTCTGTCAAAATGTAAAATTATTCGAAATTTATTTCGAGATGACAATATCAACTACGTACACTATCTATGATATACTACCACAGTAATTTGGTTGCGGTTATATTTTACGTCGAACATAATTTCGTACGATGTACGTAATGCGGCATAAGTCAAGAGTCAGGCGAACAAAAGAGCGGGAAACGCGAATAAACAATGATGATCGGCTGCCGCTTAAAACGTATGATTTTCCGGCAGACTTTTGCGCCGCTATTCGCAAAGAGGAAGAGCGCGCTCGCTCGGATGGGGATTAATGACGACCGCGATTAATTATCATCGCGATTGTACCGTCCGCGTACTTATTCAGTGTCCGTGCAACGCGAGCCACGCGGAAACAGGTTGCGCAATTAGCAAACTTCCACTGCCATTGAACGGTGCCGCGTGTCCCAGCCGTATTCATTCATTGTTTTGTGTCACGATTTGATGAACGAACACCGGGCGACGTACGATTCGATTCACATTCTACACGTTATCCGTAATAAATCAATGATTGGAAGCCAAATAATAATTATATCTTTCTTATTTAATATGAAATTTGATTAGTTTGTCGCAGTATTTTTCAGATATCATCAATATTTTAGATTATATCCTAATTATTATACACGAAAATTGATTTACATAAAAGGTTAATTTTCTTGATGACATTAATCTGTTGAATGACTGTGTATTTAATAATGTCGGCAACGTACATTAATTCGAAAATATTCTAAAAATCATCATGTAGGTAGAATTCCGTTAATGAGAGAATTTAATTTAATGTATGAGAATTTAATTTAATTTAATTTAACGCAAGACATGCATATGTGTCTGATACTTTTCGTCGATATGATAACGAGGGAAAAAAATCAAAACATTCTCGCGTTGGTCAAAGTGCTAATCTTTAGTAAGATCGCAGTCTGAAAGATTTACGCGTTGTAAAAGTCGCACGCGGAACGGTACTTTGGTCAATGAAAACTTTGAGATTAACAACTACGCGCACTCGAAACTTACTTATGTACAATATTTTCACGCGAGAATATTCAATGTCAATGGCAAACCTAACATAAAAAATTTTTGTAAGCTAAAAGAATACAGCTTGTTGCATGACATTCGATTCGTCAATTCTCTTCATCTTATCACAGAATAATAATTGGATTGTTAGAGCATCTGAATTTCATCTAAAATTTATCTACAAAATTACACAAAATTTGATCTTATTATTGTAGCAAATATATTCTGGAACACAATAAGATCTTAAAACTCATATATCGCGAAATTAATGAATGTCGCAGGAATGAAAGTCGTTATTGCGATATAATACCCGACGAATATAGGCCCGATGCTAAATTTAGCTGACAATCCAGGCGAACGTAATGCGCCTGAGGATCCGCGAGAAGTTAGGGCCCGAGACGGCCGGCGTAACGGCCGTTACCACCGTCCGATGAGAGAATTCGTGAAATAAATCTCTCGACGCCACTAAACACTCGGCATACGCTCGACAGCAAATGTTCTCCACCTCGGGGGACGGCATTCCTGAGAACACGTTTGCTGGATTTTCTGGGCCCGGCCGAAGCAACGGCCACTGTTGGCAGCCGCGGAGAGCGTGTGGTACGAATCGACACTTGCGCAAAAACAGGTACACGCGTCTTTCTTCAGGCGGAAGGAGACGTCGAGAGGATATGGACGTAGAGAGCGTGATCTTTGGCGTGATCCCCGGCGACGTATCTTTCGCGGCAATCTACACGATTGCTCCATATTGCTCTTGAATCGCGTATCATTATAATCGCGCCTAGCAATATTGACAGCGTGATGAGCGATCGTGGCGCAGGTAAGAGGACGATCGTTTGCCTCGATCATGCGTACCTAACTGAAGACGAATTACTATTATAAACGTCACGTTTTTTCGTACGTTGATCTCTTCGTGATGCCCCACACACATACACACACAAATGTATGCCCGCGCGTGAGTCAAAATAAAGAGAAATTATCATAAGCCTGCTCGAAGCGATGAACATCTCGTTAAGCAAAAGCAATGAATAATATAGCTTAAATTATACATCTCGTGCCACGAATTCTAGAGGAATACATATTCATTTCTGAGAAGGATTTCCAGCGATAAAATTGCTTGGCTGATGACTATTTAATTGACTAGAAGCGCCGTCTTGCAGTTTCCGCGTTTCTATGTGTCAGCTAGATCGATTTTCGTTCGCTACTTTTAAACCTTATAATGTTAATCATCAAGCTATTTATTCCTTCTTTCGAGATTCAAGACTGTAATATCAATTAAGAACAAAGTTGGTTTTTAATTTGGGTACAGTAATAATCTTTAAAATAAACGAAGCTATCTTATTTTATTTATCTTTCTTTTCAATATAATTACTTAGAATTCTATTGAGCGTATAGAATTTGGTTTCACTAATTCTTTGAAATAAAAAAAAGCGGCATTATACCATATATAATACTATATAACATATAGCATATAGAATTCTAACTATACGCTGTATGTTGTGTAGTACTAGTGTAGTACATATATATATATATATATACACCACTTTTTTATTTCAAAGAATTAGTGAAACCAAATACAGAGAGGTTCCTCTTGGTGAGTTGCCATCACCAGAGAGATAGCGATCGAATAAAAACCGACGGTTTTTGGTCGGATTTGAACTCGGATCTTTGGCTCATTAGTGCTGGTCTACAACCTTGCTTTAAAGGATATTTAAGCTCTAAGCCGTAAGAAATTGACCAATCACAATGGAATGTGACGGGAATACTCGATTGTGATTGGTCAATTTCTTATGGCTTAGAGCTTAAATATCCTTTAAAGCAAGGTTGTAGACCAGAACTTAGAGCAGCGCACATTTCTATACGCCACGATCGCCACTGATATTTTGCTCGAAAAGGGATTAGTACTGCAAAGGTAAATTATTTAGAAAAATTATAGTATAGATTTTTTGAAGCTGTCAAATTCAATTCGTAATCGTTTTATGCCTCATTGTCATCAGGAGAAAAGAACCTTCGCCATCAATAATATGCTAGTATTTCCGATCGTCACATGCGCGAACGACGCGATGCGGTTACGTCGTTCCCAATCCCGAAAGATCGGTTTGATTCGTACTCGTATAATTTCTTTCAATTCACGCGACACGACGTGTCGCTCGAAAATCACAGCCTCTTTCGCACGGAGAGAACAGAGCGAATCGGTGGTGCACGTTACACGGGTATTATACACGCTTCGCGAAAACCGCGAGCGGATTTATGCACGTACGAGTCGCCGCGCGTTAATCCAGATACATAATTCAGAATCTTGAACAATTTAATGAACTGCAATCCCGGTCAATATCTCGACGACTTTCCTCGATCCGCTCGTAAGAAAGTGTTATAATAATTGTGATTATTAATTTTTCTCCTCGCGTTCTTTATCGATCGTGCACAATTTTTATATATACTCGGCCATGGAAACATTTATGTATTTTGTAATTTGAGAATTTCTTCTTGCGTCTTTCAACCAAAGTTGCATCTTCACGTGCGCATATTTCCGCCGCGCTTTCCAACGTTTCCACAGACTAGACCTGAACCGTTACGGCGCAGCCTTGGAAGCAATGCGAATGGAAGATAGCGGCAACGGAGACGTCTCGGCCACGATCTGCGTACAGATCTAATACACTCGCCTCTTACGTAATACTCCCCGCATAATATGCAGACATCACGGACGATGCTGTCATTAAGACGAATGACGGTGGGGGGAAAGAGAGAGAAAGAGAGATTGATAACGTGCATCCACGACGCTCAGATCTTTCGATATTTTAATATTTTATGGACAATACGTTTCGAAGAGAAAGTTTAACCAGTGACCTTGTTTGCCATATTAATTAAAACCGATGTTAAAGACTCTTCCTCTTTTCTCCGTCACGGAAGAATTAAATTTAAAAATTCGAAAAGTATTATATAATCATTATATGTATAAATATATAAATTTAATTATTACCCGTCTGATTAAATTTACAAATTTCGAAAAGAAGCGAGAGAAACTGGCTTATTTAGTTATTTATTATTATACAATTTATAACACATGCAAAACTAAATTGATTTCCCCCAAAAAAATGCATAACTTGTATATTAGTACATCGATTTCAATAATTTACGACCGCCGCGGTCTCGTTCTGCGGTTCGCCTGCCTCGACAACGTGGCAAACGTTATGCAGGTCAGGATTGTCTTTCTCCTAATGATGTCGCCTGCCGAGTTGCAGTGATGTAGTCACGTTTGCTGCTGTCGTTAGCAAACTGGCAACTGCACTCGACAAACAGGTTCATTACTATTATCTCGAAGTCGTCAGCGTGTCAATGATGCATTTCATTTAGAGAACTAATAAATAAAAGAGCCGTGTTTTAATCATAATACTACTTGTATACTTCGATATTACATTCATATCTCAGGTGTATATAAAAATTAATTCTCTATAATTTTAAAATAATGTAAAATAAAGATATATTAATTTTCTTTAAGTATCGATTCACAATTTCAAAAAAATATAATTAAATATTTAATACGTTGTTGCGTTAAATGATAGCATTTCGTAGAATTTTACCTCTTTCTATATTTTCTTATATATAGTGATGAAATAATTTTTCTCTTTAAATCTAAACGTTTAATTAGTATGCTAATTAATAAGGATTTACCGAAGACTATCACTGCTAATAATGCTTGTAACGCATCGAGAAACTCGCGAGCAGACATGCAACGCATTTAGGACGTCAAAGCGGTCTGTACCGGAAATCGAAAGTGAGTCAAGTGTTCCTTGATCCTCCGTGACACGCGGATATATAATAATAATAATAATAATATATAAATATTATATACTTATATACACCTTTGCTTGGTGCCTCAGCGTACATATCTATCTATCTACGACTGCGACCGAGGGCACATTAGCGGCATGCATATGCACCGAGCCAACCGGAAAGGGATATGTGAGCGAGGGAAACGTCAGTTTTCCTAACTACACCGGTATTATGCGCGGTGTACGATCGCGCGCTGCGTTTCATCGTGGGCGATTATCGAACGGCGACGGGTATCTTCGTAAACGATCGCATGAATGAAGCGCGGCAGCGGCTCGTGCATCGTGATGCATCGGTTCGCGGATTACGCAACGTCCAACGTCGGCAATCGTGAGATTTTAAAGCTCGGGGAGAGAGAGAAAGAGAAGCGGAAAGAGACACTGTGATTTAGACACTGGCACGAGCCCGTCTCTCAGAAGAATTGTTAATGGAAAAATACGGGAATGCATTAACGAGACTGCGCCGAAAAATCATACATGTGCACGCGTTAGATAAACCAATAATATAAAATATCACGAATAAAAGCGTAATATAAAAATTTTCTTCGGTATAAGATTGTAAAAAGTATATAACGTATATAATTATAATAAGGTTTCTGATTTGAGCAGCATAAACTTTTGCTATTTTTACGCGATTTTTGTTCTCAAAAATGCGATGATGCATATGCGTTTGTACACGAGAGAAATATATTTTTCGCTTGAAAAACGATAACACGAAGAAGTGCTATTTGACAACAGATTTTAAGCGAGCACACGAGTAGCACATGAGAAGTTGTATCGGTACGTGCCGTCGCACGTCCTAGATACATTCGTTTCGCTGCAAACTACGATAAATGCAATACAGAGTGTCTCCTGCGATACTTTCCTCTCTATTACAAATATTGATATAAATTAACTTAAAAATTGATTATGCCTTTATTTGTTCGCTTATTAAGCAATTTAAAATTAAAGATTTTTTTGGCGAATTAAAATTTAGAGCAACACATAAATAATTAAGTCTCGTTTTCTATAGTTAATCTTGAAATAATTCTCGCTTTGGATAGCTAAATTTGTTCTGACTCGATCAAAATATTAAGTACAAGCAATTAGAAAATTACAATAAATAATGACTTTGCCTAGAATTTTTGTTAAAGCAAACGTCAAAGATCATGGAAAAATCCCTGGTCAAAAGTGTCACACAACGTACTTCTGGATCACCGTATACGTGGTGAGGACAAGTACGGGCGTTGCTTTATCGTCGTTTTTCTTTTCGTCGAGCTGGCACCGTGTGTTTCTCGTTATCGAAAACCTACACTAACACACGTAAATCAGAAGAGACGCGACCTTGCGAAAAAACAATTCGCGAATTACTGGCTCTGCGGCTGTAAATTTTCCCAGCAGTTAAGGATGTTTAAGTACAGTATTACATAGTTCCGGACAAATTCGTCCGTTAAAATGATAAAAGATCGAGCATGAACTACGATGGAGAATCTCAAAGGTAATTTTCAACCTATCGCAATCCAGAAAATAATAAAATTATAAAAAATTTTAGCAACTATTCATCAAAACAGAAAAAATGAGCAGATTTGTTACAAGATAGACAGGAATTTGTTAATTTTTATCGATTATTAATTTTCAATAATATCCACAAGAAATTTCAAAAATTATGGTGCAATATAAAAAATATTGTGCAGCTATCATATATATTTATATCATTCTTCACACTGTAATAAATTATTATATAAAAAGATTTCGCGCGGGAATAATTAATTTGGTTATTAAGTATAAAAAAAAACGTTATGTAGGTTAAGGTATTAAGAGATGATTACGCTCGTCGTTTACGTACAGGAAGTTATGTTCGTCAAAACCGCGGAAGAATTAAATTAAATAGCATAGGAGACCGCAAAATCCTATACACAGCGGCGAACAGAAACAATGAGAATCTGTCGTCGCGGAAGTCATGGAAACGTAACACCATAATTAACTGCGAATAAATCCGACACGATAGCATCTATTAATTCAATGTAATTACGAGCGTAATGCTCCAACGTTTGTTCCTTCTGCGCGAGAAGTTCGAGCCGACTGATTTATGAGAGAGTTGCATTGAACGAAGCCTTGATGTCGCGCGTGAAAAGTGTAAACGCACATTTCAATACAGCTGTCCATAAAAACAATTCATTAAACGGATCGTTCAAGTGTGCAGAACAGGAAACAAGACCTAGGATGGCGCGTTTTTCTTCTCCTCCGTCTTTGATAAGATTGTCGTTAATGTCACGTCTACATTAAGGCCTCCGCACAAATATAAGGAACAAGGAACAGATATTAGCGATTAGGACTAAAGAATCAAGAATAAAGTTGGATGCACGATGAAAAGTACAGAGCAACGGAAACAGGGAATAAAACAGACAATAGATTTTTAACCTATCGGAAGCCGTGTATTAATGCTACACCAGCTTTATTTCCGATTTCTTATTTCTAATCGCTAACATCTGTTCCTTGTTCCTTATATTTTTCATTGTGCGGGGGCCTTTAGCGTCTGTATTTCTATCGATTTGTATCTCGGCGACGGAAGATCGACCATGTTAATTGCGAACGGGGTAGTTAGTATGCGTCAGAGCGCCGTGCGCACCTGACCGAGGCATGTATTTTCCGAGGACTTTGTAACATTGAGTCGCAATCTAATCTTCGGTCCGATAATAATTTGGCGGGCAACGTATCATTAAGAGTTGCCTACATCCGGACGGACACGTGTCCTTGTGCATCACCCCGCGACAGGATGAATATGAGAGAGTGATTTTATCGGTGACAGAAAACGAAACGGCGGCGTGAATAATATTGGGATACATCCGGCATTATTCAGCATCGTGCAATATATTTAAACTGGTCTAAAAGTATTTGCGCAAGTGTTTGCGGAAATTGACCGTAAACGCGACTGGACGTATCGGCGCATCGTCATTGCCGCTGCATTATCAAAAATTATTTCCTTTTTAAAGTTATTGGTATTTAGCCATTGCGCAATTTTAGATTTATACATTTCCTGCAATTAATTACGAACACAATAATTATTTCGTCAGTTGACCAAAAGAGAATTATGTTTTCTACGTCCATGAGGCGAACCTTTTATTCAATGCTGACTATAATATCTCTGTTTTGTTACGGTACGTAATAAATATATCTCTAGAATTGTTAATTCTAGCATCAAGGTTGGTACACTCAGTAACAGTTGCCTTATCAACTTTTTACGCCGTCCGACCATGGTTACCGCCCATCTTTTTTTTACCATGGTTTCCGATAAGCGGGAAGCCGCGTTGAATCGTAAGTTGCAAATTAATTATCTCTCGGTAATCGATGTAAAAAAAATGCAAAGATTTTTTTTTTTTTCAGTATAAACTAGTCGCGTTGCTTTACAGCACGCTGAAGGATAAGCGTTGACGCAACGCGAGCCTCCAGAAACTTACCGACTTTTAATAAGTACGGTTCACGCTACATGTAGCGTTATGCAACCGCCGGCGCATCCTGTCGGATGTACGCTATTTCGCAATCATAAGCAGAGCAATGGTTACAGCTATCCCGAAACGGCGGGGCTAGGGGAGAGGAAATTCGGGCTGATGTTTCGCGGATCACGTCTGTCAAGCTGCGTTTCGTAATACCGCAATAACTCGACGTGTCTTCTGCTTCTCAATTTTCGCGTACGCTCCACTGATAAGTCGTCGACGATATAGTCGCAAACCGGTAATCGCTGACGATCTACCGTGAAAACAGCTATAACTTGGTTGCTCGCCGTCTTTGAAAAACTGATGGGAAAGAGACGGCTGCTTAAAACAATTTTTAGATTTTTCGAATAATCTGTTAACCCGCGTAACGTTGGTAACACGGTAATCGCGATGAGTGTAACTATAATTGGTTGTTGTAGAAAGAGAGAGAGAGAACGTGAGTCAACTTCTTCACTAACGCGAATCTGATGAATAAATTTCGTTCTCCTGGGAAACTGTAGGTATATATCGCATGGCAAATTTAAAAAGATGCAGATTGAAAAGATTTAAATTGCATTTTATGCAGTGATTTCTGAGAAACGGCGTCTATTAAATAAGAGCTCCTCGCGATTTCAATTACCTTGCTAATTTTCTGGCGAAGCGATACGCGTTTCGTTTTCTCGGCCGCAGACGGTCAATGACATCGCCACGAAAACGAACGCCCCGTTCTTATCAAATTGGGAAGAAAAATCTTTTTCTTCCCAACGGCACTGCGTTCGGCCGTTTATTCTTGGAAACAGAGCGACGAGAATACAACGCGGTCGCGTGACACCGCCATATATCCGTAAAACGATCGTATACGGGCGATGACAGTTTGAGCCGCGCAATTCAGTGTAAAATCGCGGATAAAATATATCACTGTCAGTGATCGCGCGCACCGATAAGACAGACTGGTACGATTGGTAGAAGCAGCTTCCTCCGTTACATCCCGTGCATGTCACCTTTCATACGGCGCATAATTACGGCATGCTCTACCTCTGCAAGTAAGCTTCATTGTTGACTCAACGTGCAATTATAAACCTCTTTGTGGCGAACGGATTTCGCATCCTACTCACATAGATCGATATCGGAGTAGACAGACGGAACAAGGTATTTGTTTCGTCTATCTGGGAGTACCGAAGAAACATTCGCTAATCCGTTAACTGCTTTGCAAACTGGAAGTAATCCGATGTGTTGCAATCGTATTATTAGTAGAATAATCTAATACCTCGCAGAATAAATATGTTTAAAGAAGCGATGCATATTATAAAAGATATACATACACGGAGAGAATTTTTTGTTATATTTTTACCCTTAAATTCACTACAAACTTGGGACAACTTGGCAACCAAGGAATTTTTAAAATATACAAAAGACATTTTACAAACAACGTAATAAAAATTACCAAGCAGATTGGTAAATTTTAAAAAATTATTGCAATTTCCTAGATATATTTTAGTAAAATTAATCAAACATATTTTATATTTTAATGTAATAGATATTAATATTTTTTATTATAGTGGATATTAATCAGAATAGCTCGCATAAAATTCTTGGTGGTACATGTTGTCCCAAAACTACCATGATTTCAGGGTAAATTTTAAGAGAAAATTCTCTCCGTGTATAAGAAATAAAAGTGGATGGAGAATATGCAACATTTAATTTGGGATCTTTCTATTTTGTTTTCTATTTTGTTTTAATAAAAATCTGAATAAGATTATCATTTCTCGTAACTTATATACTTTCAATGACAGATATCTTAACAATTAAGCCTTGGATTAAATATATGCATTAAAATTTCCGCTTAATATTAATTGGAGAATAAAATCTTGTTATATAAGCAGAATTAAATTTTCACTTATAATGTTGAATAATTCAAGTTAAAACTTTCTTTAAGTTTTCACTAAAGAGTTATTGATTCAGAATGAAAAAAAAAAAACTCAGGTTTATCTTTTCAAATGTACTATATATATATATTTATAATTTTTTATTTATAATACTAATCTAAAAGAAAAAATATCTTTTTATATATACCTAGCTTTATCTCTTCTTAAGCGAAATAAATGACAAATTAATATATTGATGGCAATTTGTGATACATTAAACATTAGTGCTTTAATAGCAGCACTCACTGAAAATTCATTGAAGCATTATTGACGATCGCAAGTTGATACGGCTACACTGTGCATATAAATATGTAAATCCAATCGACTAATTAACATTCGGCGCGTTATCTCTAATTATAAAATAAAAATCTTTGTAGGAGGAGTAGAGAACCAGGTTTATCAAGCCCGACTACTCTCTAATGTTTCTCAACGACTAGCCTGTCCTTGCTTGTGCTATTCCGTCGCGAGGTATTACGATGACGAGACTTGATATTGGTAAGCGATAAAAACCAGCTACTCTCGAGCGATTAACATCCCGACCGGCGACTTTCGTTCCCGTATATTCGGCACTCACCTAGAGAGAGGATCGACGAAGAGAGCGACGATAATCACCGCGATGATAACGCATGTGAGATAGATCGCGGAGATCTCGTAGATTTCCGACTCTGGTGGTCGGTCCAGGTTCTCGTGGCCTTTGTTGCCAATGACGCAGAAATCCGCGCCGCACAGCTTGACTTTGTCCCAGCTGTTGATTGTAGTTGTTGTGTTGTTGCCGCCGCCGCCGTCAGCACCGCCATCGGTTAATACTGCAATTTGAAAGTGATCTCTGATCGTGAGTGGTCTTCTCGAACGTTCGCGCTTTCTCTGAATTTCTTCGAATTTAATTAAAAAAGAAAAACGCCACAGCGATTAGGGAAACTTGAGAGCATCTGTTTTTAAACTTATAAAAATGAATATTAAATTTTATTTATTATTGCTAACAAGTAACTTAATTTCGATTTTTATAGAATGTTTTTTAATACTCACTAGTAAAAGTCTTTTGTAATTTGCAAACGAAAAATCAGATTTATTCTAGTGCAAGTTTGTGGGTGGAGATTAAAGAGAATTATTACGACTATCTATGCTATAAATTTGTTTCTACTATTTGGCATTAAATAATCTAAAAACCTATAAAATATCTAATCTTAAAATTCATATATGTATGTAAATACATGTAGTTTAATGTATTCAACATATAAGAACTGTCATCTCTCGTTGTACTGAAGAAAATGGTTTTTTTCAAACTGTTTTTTTCTTTAAAAAATGTAAAAAAAAAGAGTTAATTTAACTTATGCAAACGACTCAAAAATAATAATTGTTTTTTACATTTCGCAGCAGTTTACATTTCAATTAAAGCTATTCTCATGTTAAGCTTCCAGAAGAAAAAAGCGATTGTCGCAGAATATTGTGATGTTTCAAACTTAAAAATATGCACGTAAATGATTTAACAACAGTGACTCTTTTTTACTGAATACACGATTGTTAATAAAAGGACTAAGAAAGAATAGCACAGAATTTTTGAGTGATCTTAATTAGCGATTAGCAATGAATTAATTGCACGTTCAGCATAATTATAGTTTTTTTTTACCATTCTACAAGTTCAAAATCTGAGTTTGTCCTCGCAACGTAAAGTACGGAGACTGTTTTATCACCGTCATATACATCACGGTCGAGAAATAAAATCGGTAGGAAGATATCGACGCGAGGGATCTGCCTGGCAACTGCAATGCGTGTACTCGGATAAGCAGGAAACGCGTAACAATTTATTACCAAGTCGATTGACGATTATGCCGGTTCGAAGCGGGTGCTCGAAGACTCGCGCGGCGAACGTGTGTGTGTGTGTGTGTGTGTGTGTGTGCGGAGAGCGGTAGGTCGAGAGGTCGATCTGTTACGCCGCGCCGTACCGGAAACCGGCGTACCGGCTCGTCTCGTGAGAGAGCCGGAACACCGAGGAGAACGAGACGCGACGTGTGTGGAGCTGGACACTTCGTAAATCAATACTTCATGGGCGAATTTCACCGTCGACCGAGACTCTTTCCTAATCGATTTTGCGGACTCGCGGGTTTTGCGCATTATGCAAGGCTACGCCTTGCCTTTCCACGATCGAAAAATCGATTATGCGCGTCGGCTCGTCCCGATGGAGGTAACATCGAGGTCACGGTTGCAGCCGTATATAGTGGAATCCATTCGCGTAATTCTGTACCTTTATTCACGGCGCGTGAAGCCGGAGGAGACCTTTGCCGAATGTAAATCACACCTGGTTGCCTCTGACAGGGATGCAATAGACATCGCAACCTAGCGTGCTCTGATTGCTTTATTATCGCCGTTGAAAGACAGCCGAGATTGCGAAGTCGTCCTTACGATTCTGCCCGAAGATTCTGCGCGCGCTTCACGCAAACGCGAAGAAATCTCGCGATAAACGGAACGCAGCATTAACGTACTGTTCTTACCGCGTTCACGTGTGCATTTTATGTTGTCATAAAAGTTATTTTGATCCCGACAGCGGTCCTGTTGAAAATTTAATGCTTCGCTAACAAGCGGGATTACCGAACCGATCGGCGAAACGCAGCTCGGAGAAATGCTCGCGAATAACCGGAGAAAGAAATTCCCATGCAGAGAGCTGTACAAACGCGGCCCACGCACACATGTCGTCAATGAGGAAGCGCACGATATGCGTTCGAATGCGCTCGTTTGCGCGGAACCTTCTCGAAAGATCTCGTTGGTATTCTGACGTGTCGAGTCGAATCGGATACGTCGAGTCTAGGAGTCTACGCGCCCCGAGGTGCAACAATTTGCTCGAAAGCGCCGACGTGCGGTCGCTCATACATATGCCCATTATTCGCGCGTGTGATATAATGTGTAACGAAGTATGCGCGTTTACGTGACGATAAAGCCTTTCCGAGTGTGTCGAGAAATCGCCCGGCGCAAATTGCGGCGAGCGTTACGCTGCCGCGAAAAATTAACGGCCGTGCGCTTCTCGCCGGTTAAATCATCGACCGGAACTACTGACACGTACGACTTTCATCTTCTATCGCCGCGGCGTGCCGGGAATTTTGTATAATTCGTATAATTTCACACGGATGTTCCAGCACTCTTTCCGGGATAGGAATTAATCGATAGCTCTAAGTAAGACCTATCGACATTCTGAAATCTACATTGACTAATACGTGCGCGGCCGACCAGAGGAACTTTCACCGGAGCTAATAATATTACGTCGTGTTTTACGTCGTGATTCTCTCCACTATCGTCACCAATTGTCGGAAATGTCCACTTTTTAATGCTGTTATCGAGCAAACACGCACGAAGATACGTGCGGAAATCGTTCAGTTCAATCATGCAGACTGCAAAGGTATTAGACTTTATGCAATAAATGAATAAATCAATGACAAGTCTCTTAAAGATATCATAAACAGTTTCTGTTCCAATATCCGTCACATTTTATGCAAACGGTAAAAAGTGTTTCTTATTTTCGTTATACATTAGAAATAATTGTGCAGTAGAAAATGCCCATATATATAATTTAACCACGTTTTGAAAGGTCGAAGACTCGAAACGTGTATAAGCATGCCAAAATTTACAAACGCAGGTATATTTTTAATCAATTTCACATTTTGATTTTTTTTTCAACAAAGCTAATTAATAGTGCTGTAATTTTTATCAATTTATATTAAACGAAGGATTAAACTTTTAAGGTAAGGTCAAAAAATAAAGTAAAACAAAATAATTATTGTCCATTTAAATTCAGATAAATTTCATTTTTTTTTGCATTTTGAATATTATAATCCGATTATTCAGATATTTAATATTAAAAGATTGCAATGGAGTGATGGCCTTCCCCAAAATTTTCTGTGATAAAAAAATCGATTTAATACATAGCGAAAAATGCGTCACTGATATTAAGATTGAAAGTGCAGGGACATACATTTAATTAAAATAATTTACTAATTAAAATTATTAAGTCTTTAATTAGCTCGGCAAAAATAAACTGGATTCTTTAGTATTGATCACGTTATATAAATGCGGTGCATGCATGGTATATTTAATCGACTTCTTCCATAATCGATGTCATAATGCATAAGAAATTCGTTATCTACAGGTATTATCGAATCATTCCACAAAGATCTCGTCGATTTCGAGTAATTATTCAGTAATACCTGCCCATGCAATCTGCAACCTTCATGCCACTACGGACCATTCATCGTTATAATATTGCGTACATGTCGACCTCGACAAGGACTCAAAATGATCTTGACCGTTGTTGTTTGTTTGCAAATGTTGCCTGGCGCCAATAGCATCGACTTTTCTCTGTCCATCAAATAATTGATGATGATTTAATACGAATTTGTCTATGTAGCCATCTACACTTATCAGAAGTAATATTTTTATAAAGTGAAATACTGTCTCATCTGATACTCCATTATTATTAAAATGTATCAATATATTTAATAAAATTTAATATCAAAATTATTTATTATTATTATCGATACTGTTTGCTCTTACATATTATTTCATCTCCTTGATTTATATTTATCTAGAATAATTATTAACTAGATGATACAGCTATTCATATTATAATATAATTGCAGATTTTATATAAAGTCACCAAGTTCGTCTAACAGAAAGTTCGTCTAACTAAATTTGCATTCATTAGTTCTCATTTCTTTATTGTACAATCTAACATCAGTTAATTATGCTACTCAAATCCTAATTTTTTTATTATTGTTCAATTTTAACATATATTTTATTTCGTAGCTCTTTCTACGCATCATTTTGATAATTAGAACATCGCGCAGCATTACCGGATCTTATACGAAATGGCGTCAGATCGAATTCAATCGTAGGAGAGGCATTCAACGAGCGAAGAAATCGAAGAAACGTTTCTTCACACGTAAGACTAGCATACAATGATACTTTACGCGTGTATGTGTGTGTGTGTGTGTGTAAACACACGCGGTATCGGGGAATGCGTACGAGGTAGTACGGAAACCGACTGCCGCGGGTTTATACCGGATAAATCTTGTTTCTTCCCGGCGAGCGTGCAATTCTCTCTCCGTCGCTCTCACGGCTTCTCTCGTTCGACAAGTCCCTCACTGACCACGTTGTCCCTCACGCACACAGCGGAGGAAGCGGTATAAAGACGTATAAAGACACGAGGATATAGGTACGCGCGTGTCAGGGGAAGCGCCGAACGTTTAGTCGGACTGTCTGACTGTAACGTTTGTCTGACTACAACGGCTGTCTCCACTGCCCGCGTGCTGCGCGCACCGCTATGTATTGCAAAATTCGGCATGATTTAGGGAGATAAAAAAATTGTAAACAAATATTCTGCATTTTTAATATCTTCTTTCAAGATCATTTAATTCAACTGAAAATCAGATTTGAAAAGTTTTGTATAAGGTTGTTTATTATATAGTCAGATAGAATAATTTGGGGAAAAATGGTTTGGACTATTAATTTAAGATCTGTTAGTATAGAGAGAAATTTAATTAACGAACAACATAGTCTAAGCTGATAAGCTGACACACAATTGTGCACACAGTCTACTGGAATATTTGCGCGGCATTAACGGATATATTGTGAGCCGCTGGCAATTGAGCGTGAAAAACAGACGGAGATAGTGTTATTGTATTATTGAGATGTAAAGAATGTCTTTATTACGCGCTTATGAATGACAGAAAGAATTTGCTTTTACGAAAGTACGCATAATGCTATAGCATAACCACATAAAAATGCTCGCTTAATCACTTCTAACTTCGACGGTGAGGATTAGAGACTTTTATTCTCAGAAATCAACACTTCGCGGAGCATCAGTGTAATTGGCCCTGATAATAACTATTAATTATGCATACATGATGTAAACTCTAGAAAAGGCTTTATAAGTCAATTATAAAACCAATGTAATTTGCATTGATTTTATCAGCGTGTCTTCATAGCCAGAAGCTTTTCTTATTATCGCTCTTTAATCAAGTTTTCTGATTTCATACACAAATTATAACATTTCGGGAATATCAACGGAGTTTTATAAATTCAACACACAGAGGATATTTTCAAAGTGTTAAAATAGTAATTCTAATAATGAAAAAGTTGAAATTGTCGACTTACCGAGCGAAGAGATAAGATTGCCCCAGAGCTCGGCCGTCTGCCACGCCAGGAAGAAGAAGCCGAAGAACCGTACGACGATGGCGTCGACTGGCTGGTCGGTGATCTTGGCATAGACCCCGCCAACCTGCGTCAGATACGTGGCCTTAGCGGCCCACATGGGCGCGGCGCCGAGACCCAGGAGCACGCCAGCGGGTACCAGGGTGTAGAATTTCGGATAGAACTGCGAGCCGATGTACGGCGCGTAGCACAGCATGGACAGACAGAGGGTCCACTTGACGGTGAGCCTCTTGATAAGGAAAGTGGGCACGAAGATGCACGAGAGCACCAGGGCGGCGTAGATGGCTGAAAGCGAGACGGTACCCAGGCCGTCGCTGGCGTTGATCGACGACTGTAGATTTGCCGTGCCCTGGAACGCGGTGAACTGCACCATGAAGGCGATCGAGACGGTGCCGATGTTCTTCAGGATACGCCACTTTTCGCCGCGCGACAGCTTGAATTTCCGCGATTGCGTGTCGTCGTCCGCCGACGGGAACTGCGGCGGCTTCTGCGGCTCCGGCGGTATGCCGTCGGTGCCGTCGTCCTTGTAGCCCTCGTTCCTGTAACCGACCCCGCTCACGGTCACCGTGTAAACCGTGTCATCACCGCCGCCACCGCCGCCGCCGTCACCGCCGCCGCCGCCCATACTTCTGCCACCGTCGTTTTGCGACGCCACCATTTTACGTGTCGGCTACCTAGAAATACAATTATGTTTCAGATGTTGAAAGCAGCCCTAATCATTTTATTTCTTCAACAGCTACGCATTCGCTGTAAAACACGTTGATGGTCAATATGAATAAAGCATTCTGTACATAGATGACATTTCGATGGAAAGCGCAACAAGTTAAAGGACAAGTTGTAATCTTTTGTTGGCAAAGATTGATGATAGATCTGTGATATTGGCATAATAATTGACGACGCGGAATATTATTAATGTACGTTAAAAATACGTGTCTATCGCTTTTCATAAAATAAACAACTGTTCTTATATATGTTGTGTGTGTGTGTGTGTGTGTACACTGAGAGAAATAATTATTAAAAAAAAAAAATTTTTGTTGATTTAATAAAACCGGAAGATTGTATGTTGCCAAGCAGATGATTTGATTGGCTTAACAAAATATTTGTACAAAATATTTTGTTCTTTTTGTTCTTTTGACTATTTTGTTTGTTGACTATATTGATTTGTTCTTTTTAACTAAATATTTTATACTATCAATTATACATAATATAACATTAACTAAATATTTCTTTGAATAAATTTACTATTTTTAAAAACGTTAATGTTCTTGGTTCAACAAAATTATTTTATTGAGTTAACAAAATTGATCATTAACGACATTAACTTAAAAAAAAATGATTTTGTATGATACCATTTTCAGAATTCAATTATTTCATTTTGTTCAAATAATAGACGTGTACTTAATTCAATAAAATAAATAATTGGATCAATAAATTGAAAAATCAACAAAATTGTTTTGTTGATTCTACAATATTTTTCCCTCAGTGTATTATAAAAACATTTAAAAATGTCCCTAAGTCTATAAATTATCAATACCGTTGCAGCCGAGGCTGAAGATACTCAATAAAAATGTTCTTGGGTGAGTACCTGTGATTTACGCGCGTCCACGTTAAATGAGAGTTTCGTCACCGTTCTTGATGCGTATAAGACGCACACAATTATACGAGATTATTCATGTATACAAAAATGATGCACGTACATCAATATGCCTTTATGCACTACACAATGATAATATGATCGCGTATATTGCTTCCTGTGCCGCTTCTTTATCAGATTGCCGCTTCGCGGTTCTGCGCATCGCGTGCGTCTATTTATGATTTATGCAGTCGCAACCTATTTTTAAATACTAATTTCTGATTATAGTATTTTATTTATCTACACCAATATATTATAATATATCTTCTTACTTTTTACGAAATTTCATTATGATTAAAAATAACTAAATAAAATTAGTAGCATAAATTTATAAAAGAAGACAGTTTTCTTTTGGAAAAAAACAACAACAACAACAACAAGATTAAAGACCCGTACAATTTCTCAATCCAAATCGCGTTTTATCACTTTTATTGCATTAAACTTCTCAAGTGATAAACAAATGTAATATATAGAGAAAAACTAAGATGAAAAGAATTGCTTATCAAACCATTAATCCGGTTACTTGGCTATTACCTGTCTCACGGTTTTCCCATTAATTTAATGAATGCTTTTAGCGCAATGTAGCACGCATAGAATATGTAACTTAGTATCAAGTACAATATTGTAATACGCTATTAGAACCAATTCTTGCATATTTATGACTTTCTCGCAGCTACTGCTATCGTAAACAAGAATCCGCGATCGCCCGGTGAACACGGCGTGACAAACTGCAACCTTTCGAGAGAGAGAGAACGGCAAGGCTGCGTAATCTTTAAAGCAGGTTTACGGCGCGGGCGCCTCGTTATGTGTAATATCCGCGTGAGTGAGTACGAAAATATTAATCAGTCGCCAGGTGTGTATGCTAATTATGAGTGACTGTCGCGAGTGACGGACGATCTTTCGCTATGATCGGGAAAGAGCTTATAATTATGCACGCGTTGCGTTGTTCTTGAGAAGGAAAGATCAGAATAAACTGTTATAATTCCTCTTTGTCGTACTTGCATCTCCTACATTGCAATTTTTTAAATATAAACTCCATATCAATTACCATCCTTTCAGAAGATAAATCAGCCTAAAATAATAAACTGCAAATGGAAGCAATAATATTAAATCACTATGACAAGATTGATTTTGCATATACGTTTAGTGAGAATGCAACGAACAGACACGCATACATATTTATTTTTGTGATGCACGCGATCAGCGAGATAAATTAGCATTCGCTGAAGCAAGCGAAATCTTTTAAACTTGATATAATATATCAAATAAAACGAAAGATGAACACAGCGAATATATGCAAACATGTGCTTTTGCGATTAATGCTTATTATAATTGAATATATTAAATTATGTATAATTGAATTATTATGATTATAATTATTTATAATACTCAATATGATATTAACACAAGAAATAATTAATTTTACAAAGTGATATAACCAATATTCCAATTTTACAATTTGCATATTTTTATTTGATTTACGGATACAGCTCCTAATATGTTGAAATTTGGAGATCAAATAATGAATATTATGATGAAATAAAAAATATTATGCACCTCTATGTCGGAAGAAATGTATCAAGGCGAATGTAGAACGCAGTCGATTTTACTTGACTTGTACGTGCTCGACGTGATCTTTATTGAGTGTGATTTCTCTGAACAATCGCCATATCTCCCGCGCGATAAAAAACGATTGCTACTCGCGCCCGTGATAATTTTACCACCGACTTTTTCACGAGTAAAAAGCATGTCGGGCCTGTCTAAGGCCGCGCCGATGCTAATCAATTTACTCGAAAAGAAAAATTGCATACGTTATGCAAATAATTGTCCATACGATTATTACAATTGTGTAAAGGAAACAGATATTCCGCAATTATCGCTGTTATATTTCTTTAAAGGTAGCGTTTTTGCAAAACGATCATAACTTATTCGGCACACGATCGTGTGCCAGATAGTTTTATTAAAATTGCGCCGTTATACACGCGAGTGGATTTATTTAAACCGCAAACGTGGCGAATCGTGCCTCTATTGCATCACTATAGCAGTGAAAATTATGCGGCGCAGAGATAGATACGCTTCGTTACAACGTCAAAATAATCAACGTGACGGTTTTCTACACTCTTGTTGCAAGGCATCAGTCGGTCGCTGCACGCGTAGGTATTTTATACGGCGACAAACACAAAGTAGAGATTACTACGGAAGATAAAATAATTGTCAAGATAAGTGGCAAAATTGACTAGATAAAAAACAATGTTCTTCTCGCGTGACATCTTTTCCGAGAAGCATTTAATGTAGTTTTGAATAACCGCTATTTTACAAATAAGAATTGAAATAAAATTTTTTTATTAAAAAAATGAAAAAGATATATAATATTTATTTAATATATTTACAATATTTAATTTTTATATATTATGTATATATTTATATTTTATTAAATATAAAAAATATTAATATTTTAAAATATGAAATCTTAAATCAGCCTTACGTTATGAGATATATGGGTTAAAAAATATTTCTCTACGCGTTATCCGATTTCTCTTAAATGTTATGAATCAGCTTTGACTGTCATCATAATTCTACGCGAATCACAGAAATTCATTGGAAGAGATCCTTTACGCCTAAGACCATAATCACGTATCGCCGCGTGTCTTGTCTCTCTTTTCTTCGCAACATTTTTCAGAAGCGCAAAATTTCGGCCCCCGCTGTGAATATACGATTAGAAAATGTAAAGAGAGATCAAGTCGACGATTTATCTTACGACACGTTAAATCCCCTCAACAAATCCCGATCGTGAAAATGGATTGGCTGACCCAGCACCAGAAACCGGTGGAATTAAGGTATTCGCCGGTAAAAGCCGGTTTGGATCGGTTAGATCCGTAATATACATTTAGTGTCGACGACTGGAGGCATTCCGCCCGAAGGCCTATAAATCGGTATAATCGCATAAATCACGCCGAACAAGTGGACCGTCGTGAGGCTCCGCGATGTTAGAAAAAAGCGCTAATATATGCGGGAGCTCCTGCGAATTTGAGAGACGACGAATAAATATCACAGATGTAACCTATCCTCTTCCTACAAGAGGCGCATACATGTTACAACAACGCAATAAAACCTATTCTATAGACCTTACAAGTCCCTCTTCGGTTCAGCCGGAGAAAGATGCGTATCTCGCAGTATGAGGCGACCGCGGCGATTATTCAATTTCAAGACGATGTCGCGCGCTCGTAGGACGGTAATGTGATGAAACGTCTAATTACCTTGACATGTTTCCCCGTAAAAAACAGAAGACACGGACGGTGTTTAGGATTTTTTTTCTGCGTGCACAGCGCGAACTCTATGCAGTTACTATCCGTCAATGACGAAAACTGTGATTGCCACAGACGCGAGTTCATGAGACAAGACGTTTAGTAACCGAGCCGGGCCCGTTTGCGTTGGTCCCGTTTTCTCCGACGTCTTCCGTCATTTTTGCTGAATTTACATCATCCATAAAACACCGGTAAGTTGCTAGATCGATACTCTCACTGGTATCTTCGGAAACTTTTCTCAATTATACATATATGATCGTCGTCCGTAAAAATATCTCGACTCAAATTGAAAAAGGCGCAACGCCTGGCTGATAAAAGAGCGATCGTTTTACTCGAGTTCCCGTAAGATGGTTTTTTAATTATTCTTACCTTGTCATTAAGCGTATCGTTGGCGGATCAAGATTTACCGTAATTACCTAGCAGGATATCTCCGACAATAGTCGCGTATTGTGCGAGCGCATAATGGTCGAGAACGCACGCATGTACAAGTAAACTTTTAAATATTCGCCGCAAGGACAGGTAATATCGCCTTCGATCATCACTTCTTACTTCGAATATTAAAATGAATAAAGACAACCGTCCGTAAAAAATCCTAAAGCTCTCGTAAGATATAAAATAAGACACGATAAGTCGTCTTACGTTAAATCTAATTGTTTAAGCCCTAGCACTTAATAATATTAAAAAGCGAAAGGTTTTAAGTTTTCAAAAATCTAATAAGGAAAAAAACGCTTGAAAATCCTACGAAAGATATGCTGTTGAAAAGATCAAATAAAATGAACTTACAAACAAATAAATGTTAGCAACAAATGTGAAATGCAAATATGTTTCAAGGCCGATAAATGTTGCAACACGAGCATTCGTTGCGAACAAGAGAGAAAAATTGCCAAGACTGATTCTAAAAAATTGCAAAACGACTCGATTTCCTCATTATATAATGTTGCTTTATAAATATCTATACTAATCGCTGGCGGTGATTCTTCAAGCCCCGGAGATGTCATCGCATGATCGCCTAGCGAAACGGCGCGCTTCTTCTTCGAGGCGATTGGGAATACAAACGAATGAAATTTTTTTTCTTCTCGCGCGGTGAAATCGAACGCAGGCGGGAGAGCATCGTCGCGAGGAATGGGATGGAAAAAAAATTCCATTCGCTTTGCACTTTCGAATCGCGCGAGCAGACGTGCCGATTGGATTTAGTTAGTGCCGGGCGTGAGAGTTACATATATGTGGACGTCCTTGCGAATAACCTCAGAGACGCCGTTTTGCGCCAGCTTTTGCCGTCGCCAGCAGCTCTGTTAAAGCTTAAAAATTTTAATTCGGTCGATTTGAATTGACCCACGTATTGCTTTCCGTCTCTTCCTCTCTGCATTCAACATTTTTGCAGGATTGATGACTTCGCGCAAGTTGTATAACAGTACATACGAGGCTGAATTTACATGAGCTAGAAAAACTTGAATATATTGACGAATAATCTTTAAAAATATGTTTACAAATTCCTGTCTTTTTCTATTTCTTAATTAAATAATTTAAATTTATTCTATCGTAGTAGATAAAATACGTTCCATTTAGATCAGCTTTAAAAATACAAACTAAAATCTATCATTTTATTTATCATTATGTCACTATAAAAATAACAAAAATTGTGCAAAAAAGAAATGTGTTTCCTTTTTGTGTTTTCTGTAACAACGTGCAGTTAGTTTATTCAACCGATACATGTATAATAATACCGTTTTCTTCTCGAGAGAGTTCTGTAGAGTGTAACTAATCTTACCGTCGTCAGTGTTCCATTTTCTCGTTTACGTAATTCCCATCGTACGAGCGAAGCGATTATTTCGTGAGGTCGCGTAGCAAAAGTAAATACGAATGCGTCTGTGTATCTCCGACATTATGGCACGTGCATGATTCTTCGCGAAATATACATGTGATCGTGTACGTTATATATATACGCGAGTCCTTTCATGGAAAAGAATATACACTGAAGTACATAGATAAAACGTATACTCGGAAAAATGTCCGGTTCTGTACGTATTATCTTTACAGTCACATCGATAATCAAGCGGGGAATGGGGAGGGGGATCGCAAACTCTCATCACATGGGGAAATAGAGAATAATCGGCATCATAATGATCGATAATATCTGCCCAATTACCATTGACATTTGCGGGATTGAATGTCATGTCGATCCTGTGTACCTGGCGTAAAGCAAAACACCGCGAATTATCGCGTCTGCGTCTTGTCAATTCCGATAATTTACACGTGCGCTTCTTAAACCATGGTAATTGAAGCGAATTACAAGGCGAATCGAAGTGGATTATCCGTTTGATAATCGTACGTAACTAACAATCTCTCTTCTCGTCTGTAGTAATCCTCACCCAAACTAATCATTTGAAATGATCGATCGCAGGCGAAAATGACTATCTAAGGAAAACTTTAGAAAAGGCTTCGATATCGAAATATATATTTTAAATAAATAAAGAAATATATTTTCCAGATAAAAATATTTTCCATCGTTGGAGGACCAACTTGTGTACATTAATTACTAAATTTGCGAAAGAAAACCTCTCTCTCTCTCTCTCTCTCTCTCTCTCGATACAGTTAACCCTTACGTTTGTCTTCGCAATCTTGTTAACGGTGCTCAGATGGCACGTACGAGGGTGCTTGTAGATTCGCATGTCGTCGATGTAATCAACGTGAATGCGTGACCGGCCGTGCCATGCCGTGACACGTGTCACGACGTGCATCGCAATTAAACGGCGCTTACGAGTAATCGACCACTCCTTGAGTGCCCCCACGTCTATTTCAAACGACTATTCTCGAGCACCCGTCGTCGGTTTTTCCACCATTCGCGTATTCTATACGAAAATCGCGAAATACAGGGAGAAGAATATTAAGTACCCGAGAGAATGTAACGAGCATGTACTACAGAATGCAAATGAAGAGAGAAATGATGTGACGGTAAGACGTTACGCGCAATGAATCAACGATGGAGAAATCTTAAAGATAAGATAAACGAAAGCAGATAAATAAAAAATTCCGCTACCATAAACGAGGTGCCGTTTTAACGGCCGTCGGGCTATTTGGAAGTGTCGATTGATTACTCATTAAGCCGACCTCGATTATGCAACGGTAGAACGCAGCGCACGATCCGCGTTCGTCCGGTTTCGCCAAACTGTCATCGACGTACATCACCGAAAAGGCGATGTCGGTGATGTATTGATATAATAATTGATACAATGCTCGTCTGGGTGGCGAAGCTACGGAGCAAGGATGTTATTACACACATCTTATTATTTTCATGTGCGACATAATTAGTATGCCATACTATCTTATCACATTTTTGCATATTATTTTCTATAATTTCTCTCTTTACAGTAAAAAAAATTAACTAGAACGTTTTATTACTGTTAAACAATTACTCTTAAATAAACAGAAAAAATTTTGCCGTCGCATTGTCTCACAGCCAAACTCTTACAATCAGCGGCGAGGCTGCGCAATGCACACACCGCTGACTCAGCGCGGTTATCAGTGGATTATTAACGGCTACGTACGGCATTCGAGAATCGTGAACTTGATATTAAGCGCGGTAGTCGATTATCCATGAGCGTACAAGGCACTCAAAGTCAATATGTCAGAATGATATCGGCATAAACATTTCTTTCAATCGTCGGTGTAATGTATGCTACTATTCGATACATGAAAGTACATACCTAATAAAAGAAAAATCTATATGTATTATCAAGTTCATGTGTAGATTCATCATATACGCTATGTAAAAATTAATTGTAAAAAAGTTAATTTCCGAGATTAACTTTCGAGATTGATTTTTAAGTTAATATGTGACTATAACATGGAGGAAATTTATTAGTTTTCTAATAAAATTCTTCCATGACATAAAATATAATCTTTTATATCAAACCTTTTCATTCTAAGATTATAATTTCACCGAACAATAATGTATAATAAAAGAAAAATAATGCAAAACTTTTGTGCACATGGAGCGTGTAGCGTATTAAATTTACCGAGCCATCATAGAATAAGCAACTAACGAAAAAATATTAAAAAAGTATAATAATATTATATAGTTTATAAATTGCTAAGATCGCTTAGATACATACATGTTAAAAAATTGGAATTAAAATTAAAATAGTGGTCAATGTTTTTGGTCACTCAAATTGCATTCAGCAAATAAAGTATAATTTGTAACAACATTGGTACTTATTCGATAAAACTGATTACTCTCGAGCTATCCTCAACCAAGAAGATACCGCGATATCCGCGTTTCTTGGCATCATAGAATCTGCCGATCAAACTCTCCAAAGGCAATGACCGCGCGTTAGTTGCTCTATCATCTAGAACGGAGAAGAACTTTCGACTTTATGCTCCATGAATTTTGCATTACGTCGCTTAATTCGACGATTTAATTTAATTCAGGTTCCGTATGTGTGTGTTGTGCTAACAGCTTATAAATAATCTTATCTATAGAACGTCGTTTGATTCGAGACATTCTAGCAATTCTAACAATTGAAAAAGAACCTTTCACATAAATGTCTATTTGATTAATTATCTATCTGATGCGTCATTATTGATGTCTCAAAAAATCACAGTGAAAAACACCCATATACATGGATTTAGAGCGAACCGGACTGTAGTCTGTGGTCAAGACAAGGTCAAGGTACCGGCAAAGCGGCTTGACCGGCATTCAAATCTCTTTCCGTTTCCTCCGCCTTTCTCCCTTCCTCTTACTATCAGATACTCTAAGGCTCACTCATACCGTACCTGTACTACTGCCAGAGTGCACTTGGATCCCGCGTAAAGATGTAATTTTTGTAGTTATAGATATTACACGACCATAAAGCGGCTATAAACGCGCTTTCAATATTTTCCGCATTGTTGCACTATAAAAGATAACGTACCTACATTTTTATGGGAGACGCTAAAATGCTAATAATTCCATTTGTCCTAGCTACGCTAAGAAATTAGAAATATTATATTCCAGACAGCATAAGTAATATTTCTCGCTACAAATTGAGATTAATTGTACATAAAAATTAATAGAATAATAATAATATATTGTTATCATATACTAAACATAGTAATAATAATAATTATAAAGTTTAATTTGTTTAATATTATACGAACGATTGAAGAATTAACAACTTTATGTAGCGTAAATATTGTATTAGAAAAAGTGTGCGATTTCTGAGAAGTCGTAAAAAATTACGTGCTCAAATTTCTACATACAAGAGTAAAATTCGTTAATGGTACACTTTCGCGTCGTTTCGTTGGGAGTCTATGAACGTCTCGGGCAATCTGGGAAGGCCGTGGCGGCGAATCGAGGCCACAACACGCGCAAGTGAGCGCGCGAGAGAATCTACCTTTTAGAACGCGGCTATTTACACAGGACATATGCGACCTGTCCCGAGGCGTTATTAAATTGCTAAGGCAACGTTTTCCCCGTTCGATCCTCCCGGCGGTGTCTATATTCGATTTGATTGCTCAATCCGATATAAGCGTGCGCGCGTTTCCGGGTGAAGCGAAAGGGAAGAGCGCGACGCCGATCCGGTAAAACGGAGGATCTTTATAAAATTATCGGCCTTGGATGGTCATTATTGCAAACAAATTATTTGCGGACACCACACGGAGATAATTTTCTCTTAAAATTTACCCTGAAATCATGGTAGTTGTGGGACAACATGTACCACCAAGAATTTTATGCGAGCTATTCTGATTAATATCCACCATAATAAAAAATGTTAATATCTATTACATTAAAATATAAAATATGTTTGATTAATTTTACTAAAATATATCTAGGAAATTTCAATAATTTTTCAAAATTTACCAATCTGCTTGGTAATTTTTATCACGTTGTTTGTAAAATGTCTTTTGTATATTTTAAAAATTCCTTGGTTGCCAAGTTGTCCCAAGTTTGTAGTGAATTTAAGGGTAAAATATAACAAAAAATTCTCTCCGTGCACGTACCATCAGTTCCCCGGGTTCATCGTATATCTCCTTTTCGCAACAGTCTTCCGAATCGTGCGCGCTCGCCATGATCCAGTTTTATGTGTTCACGTGCATATATGATAAATACAAAAAACATTCCTATCATGAAAACCGTGCCTTTCATAACTTTAACTTGCACATTAACGGATAAAGAATCTATGTTACGATATCTCATGGATTTAGTTTTGTATATAATTTGTTAGATATTGTATATATTTTGTTATATTTTTTTTAATTTTCAATATTGTAATACATAAAATATTAATATTAATAATTTTTATATGCAATAAATATTATGCGAGATTATTATGCAAAAACTTGAGTTTGAATGCGTTCAAATTTACATTTATCAAGTTACATGATTATAGCGAAGCCAGAAAAGATATGTTGATAATTGTCTGCGAAAATAATTTGTAATATTATGGTACCCTAACTTCATGAAATAAAATTCATATTTTTAGTTCCAACGTTTATTATAGATTTCGAAAGACCGAGGAAATTAACAGGATATGCATCATCTTCGCTTTTTACGCACAGTAATTTAAGCGATATAGCGATTATATAATATCCAACTCGATGAAACAGTTTACTAATGATTCTTGATGACAATAAATGCGCTGTTATGTTCGCGAAGTGATTAGAAGTATCCGGTAGAAGTTTTCTATCGACTCAGTAATTTTTCTCCGGCACTTTAAGCTATCATTGTATTTACGGAAACTACGTATGTATTTAACACAATCGAGATGTAAATTAAAATAATAAGTAGTACCCTTTAGCAACCGACTTCGTTTTTTAATTGACAGTTCCGAATTAATATTTTACGATTAAACAAAAAAGCTGCAAAAATAAATTGTATTACTTATAAATTCACAGTGAGCATTAAATTCACGGTATAAATTCACGTATATTTTTTTCTTATCTTCTTTCACGGCTATCTGTGCCTCTATTCGACAATCTATAATGTCTTACGGAAAATACTGTGTAATATTAAAACAAACGATATTATTCGAGGAAATATCGATCCAGAATTAAATATCCATTGATTGAAGAATTCATTAGTTGCCACATTACGCGTTACATCATTGACCATCGGTGCCATCGTTGAGAAACGAGATTGCATGCACGAGACCCGAAAGGGGGAATACTTTCTTGACGGATCAAATTGATCGATCAGATGGCGTCACGCATGTCATTAAGCGACTCGCAAGAAAGATAAACTGGTCTGTAACGGTAATCGAAACTCGCGGCTGTTGACTGTTATCTGTTATCGATCAACGAAAAACGATCCCCTAATTAAACAATCTTGCCAATCGTAATTGCCGTGGTATTCAATATATATAGAAAAAAATAGATATTTCTTTTAATGCGCGCGATGAAAGATCTCATCAAGAAATCATATTCACGATATAATCAATTTACGTCATATTTACGTTCTGCGAACGTAATCATATTCACCGATATAATCAATACGTAAACGAAATTGATCTCTTTAATATTACATAATATTGAATAATTTGCTTTAATTAAATCGAAATCGTTATCTGTTAAATGTTAATTCCTTCTGATTCTTCGAATCCTTTTGTCGATTAATAGGGAACAAAAGGAAACTCCTTGCAGTTTCAGCTGACCTTCGACGCGAATTTCTACGACGCGTCATCTCTTTCTCCCGTTACACCAGGGTCAGAGATGACACCGATCCATTGTATATATACTCAGAGGCGACATGAAAGGTCCTTGCGAAAAGAAAAGATGCCACCGAGCTACGCGCCGCTCGTTCGGCATGCATGCGTGAGAAGCACGCGCCATTCGCGCATGCAAATGTACGCCGGGCGCATCGCGGATCTTCCGAGGTTGATATTTGTCAATATTAATTACGACGCGCGCACTTCTTCCCCAACCTTGTCCGTAAGTCAACGGAATCTTTACATTTCTCGCGAGATGCGTTTCGATAAACTCACTTCATTGAAAAATGAAGTAGGTTTCTATATAAAGGGTACTATACTTATTATTTTAATTTACATCTTGGGAATTTAACAAGAAGCCAGATACGCCCTACAAATAATACCGCTTTAAATAAGTAATGTGATTTCTCTCATGTGTGCGCAACATTTCAGAATCATTCAGTGACTGTCTAATTATAAATTTGGATGAAAACAAATATAGAAATATTTAAAATTTTCTTCTTGTAACTTATTTTCACAATTAAGAATAAGTATTGCAAAAACTAATTATAATTTATTTATCTAATTAATTTGGAGTAGACTTGTATGTTTATTATTGCTTTTGCTATTGTCTGTTAAGCACTATAGTAATTCTACGGATAACTTAAAATTTAATAGCATTGCAATATAAAAGTCTGTGTCCGCGATGATATATTACGTGTTATACTAAATACTCGTTTGTATATCACGTCCGGTCGCGGAAGGATTTTGCATTATTTATACACATGGAAGACTCAGCTGCGTGCACGCATTGACGTACTGCACCGTTGGTCGGCGTCAGCGCATTGTTCTACCCATTAAATTAGGCTAATGTTGATTACGAACGACACTACATTGGATTTAGTAGCTTTCTTGAAGGCGTTCGCTCGACATAACTCCGCGATTTCGATACACAAAGAACTGTGAAAGGCAAAACGCTGTTCGATCAGACTATAAATCTACTTATCTTAATAAAGATGCTTCGCATCGCTTTTACATCGTCGTATTAACACGCCACATTATCAAGTGTGACTAAACGCGAGTCGAGGAATATGCAGGAAATATAATTATGGCTCTGAACGATTTTCAACCATGCGGATCGTAATTATATTCGCACGCTAATGCCCAACGCGCGTCTCCGAACACAATGTAGAACACGCGCAGAACACGCGATAGATCCCCACTCGTTTTTCTAACAAAATTAATTTTCATACTCGCGTTTTCATCCCGGCGCAATTTAATTCCGCCGTATCTGTGCGTGCAATCGCGAATTAAATATAGCAATGATATTTATATGCATCTCGTCCTACGTATAACGAGATTAGACGCTCTTTCAACGCTTCCTTGGAACTGAAATGGGCGAAACTGATCCGTCGAGAATAGAGTAAAATAATCCGTCCTAAAATAATCTCTAATAACAAAAATATTTAGCGAGAGCGAAACCTGACATGAATAATCGATCCGGAACTTCTGTCATACGAAACAATTAAGAACCGCCGATTAATTGGCAGTACGAGATTTTTATACGAACGCGCGCTGTCGATAATCCTATCGATGTATCGGTATCGACGCCAATACGCTCGTACATTTCGCCCACTCCTAGACACTTTGTTGCACCTGCATCTATTCGCCGTGTACTGACTGAGACGCGCGAGACAAACGCACGCACGTGGCCGGATACTATATTCGCCATGGTTTAGAAAGTCCGCGAAACGATCGGCTCGTGAATGTTACAACCGTTTCACAACGAATCACCTGGTAAGGTGTGCCTGCATCGATGTGCAGTCTTCACGTGGAAGAGCATAATAGATCACACACGAGGATCCTCGATGCAAAAATCTCTGATTCATTATGCACCGTGGCCACAGTGGCCAATCTTCTTCAACTCGATCGCATCCGAAGGAAAATAACTGTGGTTATTAGCACTTCTGTGCGAGAAATGTGTAAAACTAACTGTAAATGTAATAACCGTTACGCGAGATTTGTATGCCGCCTACTATTTGCTAAAGTGTGTGTACGCAAAATATCAAGTCTCAATTATTGAGATATGTTGACAAATGGAGATTAACGTTATTTCCTTCCTATAGATCATACAATGATATATGTTACATATATGCGAAAGTCTTTTTCCCCCGCAAATCTGTGTTTAAATTTTATCTTGAATTTCTAATTGGCTGTGTACATAATTTAAATTAGAATATATTATTAAAATTTAATCAACAAGTAACTTCATGTATACATAACACTCTTTAATTTAATTAAAAAGTAATTTTTATGAGTAGTCCGGACGTTGTCCGGAAAAAAATTAATAACATAGAAAAATGCGCCTACCATATTCATTATCACATTTGTGCAATGATCAAAAGACCTTTGTCAAGGATGAGTGCATTAAAATGACGAATCAACGTAATGACCTATCCGTAAAATAAATTGCGGCGTTCTTAAATGCTCTCTGTTGCACGTTAATAAAAGTAAATTAATGTTAAGTATGTAAATACTTAATAAAAATGATTAGTTACTGTGTATTGATGGATTAAACAGCGCATAAAATCTGTCATGCATTTTTTAATCTAGAAAATCTTGTGTTATATAATCTATTAAAATCACCTGCAGTTGTAAATTGGCACCACTAAGAAAATTTGTATTATTTCTGGGTTCCAAGCGCAAGGAATGAATTTCGACATCCGATTGTTTTAATAATACGTACACGAGCGTAGTTTTGTATTTCGGCGAGCTTGCACGGCATGTCAAGTAAACCGGAAAACGTAATGTTATCTCTACTCCTTAACTACGATGTCTTTAAGCGCACACGGCGCAATTTTATATCGCACTGGACGGTCATAAATGTCTTAACGATTTCGTCTGCTCCCTCACGCCTCTTGAACACATCACCGTTGAAGATTTCGTTACATATTTCTCGTAATGCTCAAAGTATGAACGAAAAAAGGAGAGATAAAGGAAAGACTATTCGAGCTATGTGCGATACGGTCGAGAACAAGATAAATCATTGTTATTCAGCGTCTGTGAACGTTGCGTATGTCGAACAACTGAAAATCTTTACATTTCGGATGATTAAGGAACGCGCGCGCTCGAAAACAGGAAGACCAACATACATGCGCACGTGTGATTATACACATATGACTTCTGACATTTGTGAAAGATCGCTAGTGTATTAAGCGTTCATTAGATGCTCTTATAACTCCATTCTACCTCGTTACATTACCGCGCATCATAGCGCACGTCTCCCCTACGGTTTCTGAAATATTTCATTATCCTTATCGCGGGTTTAATTAGTCATTACCTGGTCGCCTCGCGTCGCTCGATATTACACGGACTCAGAGACGTGGTCGTGCGATATTAATAGAAGTAATTTATACAGAATGTGTGTTAGCGCAATTGGCCTTTCTGTTGATGTTAATACGCAGGCGAATGCTATATATCTTTTTCTTTATTGCAAGATCAATATAAAGAAGCCATTCAATGGAAATCGTTTGTGTGAAAAATATTGTATCTTATTGCTAATTGCAAAGTTATATATTTTCTCTTCGATAAACTGCGAGACGAAAAATTATAATAATAAAGTAGACAGTCCTTTTTTTCACTTCTGCGACATCGAGGTTTAAATTTTTGCATATTGGAATTCCCACATTTCAATCCTGCCAGAAAAACTTTCGCTAGCGGATACGAAATTGTCATCTCACGAAGAGCATCATAATATCGCGAACAACAAAGAAAAATTCATTGTGCCTGCTAATGTAACATCTTTGTTGAAATCTTTGCTGATATTCTTATACAATGTGTCACACGATAAAGTAATCATACATTTCTTTAGAAAGGATCACGAGAGCTTTGCTCTTGCTGCATCCGGATGAAATATCGATGAAATTGACAGCGAATCAAAGTTCAGATCTTACGGTATGCAAAGTGAAATTAGTTAGGTAACAACACTTCCCGTAATTCATCTTTAGTACAGAATTTCTAGCGTAATTTTACTATAGGATACGTAATTGATATAATAGATTTTAAACACAATCAAATATAAACAACAAAATATGTGGGCACATTGACAGGTACTTCGTTGGACATGTAGCGAGCACAATTTTTGATTTATCATATATCGAATATACAACCGAGCGATCATCTACAAGTCACGTGCAACTCTCTACAGATATATCTATACGAAGTGAAAGCATTTACGAACATCTATGAATATATATTACAACGCAAAACCATTAATTACCTTTTCTTTTCTATTAGTTACCTATCTTCTTTCCATATATATGCTTCTTTATTAAATTAAAATTTGGCGACTGATAAAATATTTCAAATAAATTAAATTATTTCTTCTTTTTTTACGAATCTGCAGAGATACATTTTTGTTATACAACGCAGCTATTATTTACTACGTAAAAATATATCTATATATCTTTGTCTTAATTATAGAATTAATATTCAATGTTTAATTTTTTAATTATTCTAAGTATAAAAATATAAACGTTACAACAATGCAACAATTCTCTTATGAGATTCTGAACGTAACCGTCATTTGCATCATGACGTTAAAAACAAACGCGATCTAAATTATGCAGCTCGATATAAACGACGCGATGCTACACTATCGTAAAGCAAAGAGGGTTTATCTATTCGTTATCGAAAGTCTACTCCGAAACAATCGCGTAGAATAAGCGCAATCGCTATATTACGTTTTCTTAGCATCGAGTGTGTGCTATATCTTGGAGCAATCGTAGCTCCACATCACTGAAACGAAGCGCGTTCGGTATCGCGGCTGCTTGTAAGCGATCGGACGTGCATATAAACCGTCCACGATATAAAACTACGTACGAATTCCTTACTCCAGAGCGACCAGATCTTTTTAACTCCACAATGTACGATATTTCTCAGAAAACATTACTTTCACGCTTGTAAGAGATAAAACATGAAATAAATAATCGTACGAAAGTGACATGTTATCTTTTTTAAATATATCTTTTACTGATATAAATAATTAGCATAATTGACACTTACGAATAAAATATCATAAAAAATTATATTCTAAAATTATATTCAATTATCTGGAGATTATATCACATTCAGATGTGATTTCATTTTTTTTTTCAATTTATATTTATATCGCTGACAAACAAAAATTTGCCATATGATGCAAAAGTCTTATTCGCCGTATTTATAATGCATCGATAAACAAAAAACAGAAATTACACATCTCGTCACGTGATAAATAGCTTCATATAAAAATATTTTTGTATTTGTGTTGAGCCTCGCGAATATCGGAGCGTAATTTTCCAGCGTGATTTAAACATATGAAACAATATTATCATCGCGTTGCGTGGTTCGGTTCCAACGCGGAACGTTTCAATAACCTAATTTTGCACACTCGTGCCGGCCATAAATATCTAATAATGAATACGCGTTATCCGTACGCATTCTCGTTCCCCATCGCGGTGATTCGACCCCCCCACTTTGGCATCTTTACTTTCTAAACGCGAGACAGAATTATCTTTCGTCCGGCTAAAACTCATTGGTATAGCGATTACGCGCGTGGCGCGCGATGGTGGTGCACACGAGAAGGGTTCACGGCGGTCGCGGCGGTTGGATAGTCGCCCTCTTCGCGTGAGCGCAACCCCGGTGAATCCCCCACCGTCACAATACTCACGTCTTAGCAAATCGATCGTTCGGATCAGCGACGATCTCGCGTTTCCCTTCGTCTCGCTGGACAGCGGGACAGGTGGTTGGTTCTCGCGAGGGGTTGTTCTATCGACGCAGCAGAAGGTAGGAAACCCTACGTTGACAGCCGTGGCTAGCCCCGTTGTTCTCGTGAGGTCGGGCAAACGAATTGTCTCTCTCGCGAATCGATCCGATTCGATCTCCGTGGTCGAGTCGAATTTTCGAAGGCACTTCGAAACGTGGTGGTATCTGTCAAAGATGAGATCGCGGATCGCGCGAGGAGCGTGTTCGCGAACGCGCTCGTGGGGGGGACGAAAAGAAAACTACCTCTGGAAAACGCGTCCGAACAGTTCGGGGTTTCGGAGACAACTGAACCTGCCTGACTGTCGGCGGACTTTGGAATCGGTGAGCGGTTCGCCGTTCGGTTCTCGGTTCGCCGATTCTCGGCTCCGCGGGTTCGTATACGCGCGAGTCGCGGTCGTCGTTTTCTCTCTATACACGCGGCGCACAGTGCACCTTCGTTTGCTCCTACCCTACCTCCCTTTTCTTCTCCTCCGCCCCCCCCCCTCCTCCTTTCCACCTCCTCAAAACCCCTCTCTTTCTCGGTTTTGCTGTCTCCCCCGTGTGTCTCTTCTATGTCACTGGCCGTGCCGTGTCGCCGTTCAAGTGAACAGGTATAGCCCCCACGGGGCACGCATTGCACGTGCGTGTTAAATCTTGCACACGCACGAGACCAAAATCGCGGCGCCTCAAATCGCGTGTGTGGTACCCGATGTATTTTCCCACCGTTCCTTCCCGTTTGTCCATTTTTTTTTCGAGCCCTCTTCTCGATTTCATTAAATCTTACCAAACAATTTCTTCTCTTCAATTTTATAAAATTACCTGAGAGATTATACAACGTAATCTATTTATAACCTTATAAAATTGGCGTCATAAAAATTATTTTCAATGTTATGTAACTTTGTAATTGTTAATTCTCCTCGATTGTTTCACAGACGTCATTTTCCTTAGTTTAATTCCGACACATTCGCAGATTTGTGACTATATCAATGCATTTATAACATGAAAATAAAGAATACAAGTGTGTTTGTTATGTGCAATTATGTGCGATTATGATGGGTCGTTTTAGTATTAAATGTACATAATACATTACAATACGAAAATAATCCACAATAATTCAGGATAAGACGATTGATGTAACACATAAATGACTTATAGCTGCCTTCGGAAACGTCATTATCCGAAGCATCGAGCGGAAAATAATAAGTCGTAAGATACGCGATTGAATATATGCTTGATTACATCGGTCTACTTGAATGTGAAGTTTACTGTCGCGCGAATTTAAAAAAAAAAGGGGGAGAAAAACTATTAATTCTGAAAAATTAAACAACCTAGGTCACACTTTCACGAACAGAAAAACGAAAGTTCTACACCGGTAAAATAACTGCGTTTCACGTGTCACTGGGTCACTGTGTTTTCCAGCGGTGGAGAACTTTTTCCTCAGCATGTAGATTACTTTCGACAAAGCCGGCATGACAAAAGGCATTGCTCGGAGGTCAAGGATAAATAATTAAAATAGGCCGCGTTATTAAAGTGCTCAATTAATTTCAGTAAATCATATATACTATTACTATATTATCACATATATATAAAAATTGCGTGACAACAAGAATAATAAAATATAAACGATGAAAATGATAATGACGTTTTAGCAATTTAAAACCAACGAATTTGCAGCAATACGTTTCAAACAAATTGGAATATATTTGAAAATATATTGCCACCAAAAAGATATGTTTGTACAATTTTCTCGCAATTACCACAAAGTATTCGTAACTCCGGAAGTGTAACAAATATTTTGCATAATGGATTTTATCACGAGGATCCAAAAAAATTGCTGAAATAAAATTACAATTAGCTATGATTCGGTCGTTAGTCGCGCACAATAGTATGACAATTTAGTATAGATACTAACAATACGTTAGTAAACGTTGAGATGGAAAGACATACCAGTCTCTCGAAAAGGGAGCGACGGGTCGCCCAGCAAGGCAACTTCTTACTGACTCGATGACTCGAAGGGAGACTAAAGTTCACCGGATCCTTCGACACACGACAACACAATACGTTTCTTAGTTAGTCATATACACCGTCCGCGAAGAGAGGCTTTTCCCAAGTTATCGGCGATGCCGCGACACGAACGCGCCACAGAAATTGCATTCGCCGATCGCGAGTTGCACCGTGTATCGCGGCCGCGCGAATACTCGGAGAATCCTGTTCGAGAGACAGTACTTGAAGATTCGTTGCCGCGTGACGTCACGCGAGACGACCTGTGGAGGCATCATCAAGTATCGCTGGTAGGCCATCGTCCCCCCTATTTTCGGATTCGCGAGAGCAGATCTTTAAGATAAACCAAATGCGTGCATCAATTATCTTATCTAAAGGTTATTTTACTAAATATATGATATACTGTCGAGAGAAAATGCACTGTGCCTGTTATCATTGTATACACAAGCGTGAGAAATGCTTGTACGTTGCTGTTAGAGAATAATACGTATATACAAATATTTTTGTGAAATAAATATTTCTTTTAATAATATAATTTTTCCGATAATTGCTAATTTTAATTGATTGACCTTAATTAACTTTATCGATTATATAAATTCCGATAAAGAATTTATTATTATTTATTTATAATTCTACGACGCAATCTGGTAGCTTCGGATATGACGTTAACGTGCATCCTATGATGCATTCGATAGCTGCTCGGTCACATATCATTATTCATTATTTTCTGGTAGTTTCGTAACGTTCCCCCAAGCATAGTGATCTCCTGTCAGTCGTGCACGTTCATTATCTTTTGCTAGCGTACGCAGTTATTATTCAATTATATGTGAGTCCCATGTAAGACTCGAGCTTCTTCATTTCGATCAGACAAGAATAGAATTATACACGAAAGATATTGATTTCATTCTCTTTTCAATTATCATAAAATTTATTGTTGATATAACGATGCCTATCACGTGTCAAGCACGTGGGACATATCGGAAAGAATGGTATAACCGACTCTTCGCCGTACATGAAACACACGTGAAACGATCAGATACCATCGGTTTTTTCCACGAGGCACGACAATAATCGATATTGGTGTATTGCGCCTAAATGCAAGGTGAAAGAGTTACTTATTTTACATGCCGGTTACGTACGCTACATACTACTTCTCCTTGATTTATTGTCTTTCCTTGTTCTTTTCTAGCTGTTACCGTGGCATCGTATCAAGAATCGCTACTGCTCTTTAAACACTTGTAATTCTAATCGACCTAAGGCAACCGCGCACGTTGTTCGTTATTGCAAAGTCTTTCAATTCCTACATCTAAACGTAGTATCTTGTAATAAAAACTTGGAATAGTAAAATAAGAGAAAAAAATGTCTCATATTATAGCATGACAAGTGTATGTAATTTTTTAATCATATTAAATTGCTCTAAATTCTAAATTCATAATTTCTAATTTCATAAAAATAAATCTGAGTTATATAGTTTAAAGAATTGCAACGTAAAACTGAAAAGACACAATAAAATAATACATTGTCTCTTTATGAGTTACTTTGACGCTCATTTAGCCGATTAGTCTCGTAATTCAAAGTTCTATGTCACTAATGACAATCAGTATCTTTAACATCAGCGCAATTGACAACTTTCACCGAACGAAGCTGAAACGGAATAAGATATTTCCTCGCGATGCTATCTGTCTCGCGATCAAGCAAACAATACTTTCTCCGTGACGTTTTTCAAGCCGATCGCCAGAAAAGACACGAGATTTTTGGACTAACGTCTATCTATCTGCTCATTTATCGGATGCATTAATTTAATTTTTAATTTCGCCATTGTTATCGCTGTGCAGATTGACATCGTGACTAGCAGCCGAAGTGTGTCACGTTGTGTCACACGTCAACATTACAGTGCAAACAAATAATTAAAAAAGTGTTATTGTCACCAGGTAATCTGCATCAAATAAACTACTGTTTGAGAATTACCTCGGGTTTATCAGCAGTCAGTTATAAGTCAGTCCGAAAGAAGGACAGGAGCTTAGTGGCAATGAGCGAGAAATGGTATTCAAGAAGTTTTCGCATAAATAACACGTCATAATAATCACATGCTAGCTGAATCACGCTCCGCATTGTGCGGTCGAGCGTGCGGCCAAATATGTATTTGCAACTTAATCGGCGACCCTTTGAAATGTGATTTTCAATCGGAACTTGATGAACCGATGTCCGTATCGACGATAAAATTGTCAAGGTGTCCACGATGGACACTTGAATATCCTTGTGACAAATTTTTGGCAAACGAGTTCGTCATTCGCATATCGTTATAGGTGCGTTATCCAGTGCTTTACCCGCGATTATCGATTGGTATACTGCGTTGTACAACTGGATGAGTCAGTTTCTTTCACTTTAACTGTGCATTGGATCGAGTTACAATGAAAAGAAATTTGCTTTTATTGTTGCTAAATTATCATTGCTTTCTTATTAAAATATCTTGGATTTTAAACTTTCCAAAAATTGAGCTTAATGTGAAAAAATTTATATACATATATTAAATAATAATATATATAAATTAAATTTTTATGACATTTTATAGAAAAAGATTTCAAATCTCTTTCACAAAGTGAGCACTTATTTCATATCGTAGATCTTGTAGATAAGTTTTATGAAGTGTTGTAAATAAGAATTAATTATAAATATAATGAAAAATATGGAAATTCATAAATATATGTAAGTTCAAATCGTGATGCATTTCTTTTTATATCAATTATTGTTTCTATATTTATAATTTCAGAGAATGATATAAAACACCGTATTCTGTAAGAGGTAAATCAACAGAATGATCGTAAAGTGAAAGGAACATATTCAAAACATTCATAACAAAAGTGTATCATGAATGGTATATCTCAATGATAAATCGTCTCTCGCTGCACGTTCGATTTCGCCGCAATCTTTTTTTACGACGGATTTGCCATTTGACGAGGTAACAAGACACTCGGTTTGGTGAGTTATCGAACAATAGCTGTGTGCCAGCAATAAGAGACAAACGAAAGTTATGCTCTACGCTCTCAATGCGACTGCAACCACGTGAAGGAGTCGTGCAAAATGCTCGTTGCATCATTACACTCGTCTGATTTGCGAATAAGCTTCACAACGGAAATATGTAAATTATTTCAAGTGAAAAAGTTATTTGCAGTACGTTTCAAAGCAGGTATTTAAAAAATATCTCATCTTCTGTTTCTCACGTGGCATATCAATTACGATTACCCAGCAAATAATCGCTGTTTATTGATCAATCCTTATCAGAATTTGAATAAGAATTAATTGATTTGTTACTGCCTATACTGAAATTGGAATGTTACTGTTCCGAAAAAATTTAGTGTTCCAAACACAATTAATTTTCGTGCAAGATATGTAGCTCATAATTGAAATTTTCGAATGTAAGAGAAATAAATTGATAGATAGCTCAATCAAACCATATATCAACAGTAGAATAGAAATTATTTTCATTTCCAGTGAGCGCTCAAATTGAAAAACGTAATCGACGATGTTTAGGGAGCAAACACCTCACGTACGTCGTTTACGCGAAACATGATACATATGGAAATGAGGAATGTTAAACAAAAATGCAGTCATAATTAAAACGCGAGAAAACGTGCCGCCCGATTGTAATTACAGTGTGACGACTGACGAAATGAATGAACTTATATTCTATCGTCTATCGTGCGTAAATTTTTGTTCTCTAAAACGTGAAATGTGTGCGTCTTTATGGCGCCTCGAAGAGCAAATATAAAAAAATTAAAAAGTCCAGACTTGGTCTCAGCATAAGACTGGCCTTATCAGTCGTCGTTGATAAGAAAGTGCGCCGCATATGGATCAAGACATAGTGGTGGAGGTCAAGAGACTTCTTGATGCACCTGACGTCGTATATTTAAGAAGATTACAAAAATCCGAGCATATCGTTTCAAGGTAGAACGATATTTCACTTTCATGTAACTGTTTTATTACGTTAAAAATTCTTTATTAAATCGCGCGTGCTACCGTACATGGATATCGATTCAACCCCTCGATAAGATAAACAAACATTCCAATTCACGTGAGCGATAAATACAAGGGTGAGACTGACTCTTCTAATTGATAATTATCTGTATATGAGATATGTCGCGTGTCGCGCGATAAAACTGAGTGGTGCCCAATTATCATTATCTCAAGTATAGTCATTATTTATTTGAAGAAAATTATCGCGATTCTCCGTTGCAATTCTACAAATATTGTGGTCAAATCGATGAAGTAATTAAGATTGTAATCACCTGTCTTCATAAAACAAAGAATTTTAATTATTAATTAATCAATCGTTAATTTCTTACATATTCTGTAAAAAATTGTTTTATTTTTTATGAGATAAAATAAATGTTAACATCACTATCTAAGAATATTTATATTTTTAGGAACCTTAAATTCTTATATTTAATAATAATAGCAAAATATTATATATTTTGATGATAAGACACATTAAATACATTCAGAGTATAAAAAGCTTAATATAAAGAGAGCGTATATTTAAATTAGAAACGTTAAAATATTTAAGACATATTGGGTACAAAAAGAATTCTAAGTATACATAGAAGGTGTTAAATTAAGTTGCCAGAATTCTTAGTCAGACTTTATGTACATATTTTCTGCAATGCTCGTGTCTCATTCAATGTGTCTCACGAATTAGTTCGTTCCAGTATAATCCGGTTAAGAATCTTATTGTAATTAGCACGTGTTCCGATCTCATAAAATGTATGACTCAAAATCCGTGACTACCGAGAATCGTTATCCCACGTTATTCCGACTGATGTATAGACTTTCACGTTCACGTTCACGTCTCTCGAGCGTGCTTTCCGTCAGTTTGATCTAGTTAGATTGATTGATAAAAAGCTTGAGCAATGGAAATGTATGATATCAAAATTAGAAATAATAACACAATGTCATGCAAATTATAATAATGTTGATCAATGTTAATTTTATTAATTAAGATCGACGATTAATATAATCAGAAAAAGAAATCTTATATCAAAGATCTTTCTTCAAAACATTGTATTTACTTGCGTTGTGTATGAAAAATTGCACATGGACTAATTATAAATTTAACACATAATACTTGTTATAATATAATCAAAAATTCAGGAGTTTAGAATATTATTATTTTGATATTCGACAGGTTTTTCGTGAAATGTCAACTGCTTCAACATAATGTCACGCCGCATATTATCCCGATGGCACGTGCGGGCCAGACTATTACGTGATACATGATAATATAATCAAGTGCGCCAAAAGCCAACATTGAGAAAATGCTGCAATTGTATTTAAACAGACGCGAGGGGAATAAATCGCGTATATTATGTAGACGCTGTTCAATTAACGTAGAGAGTACACATCACAATTCAAATAGATTAAATTAGACGCACGATTCACAATGCGATGTATTATATCGTGTTTCGAAATTTTCAAGAACTGGTTCAAACAAGAATCGAGACGCAGAATCAACGAATATCATTGTTGTTTTATAGCTAAAAAAAATGTCCGTCAGAAATAGTAAAATCAAATCTGCACCTGCTGTTCGACACGCAATAATAAAGAATAAACAAAATAATTCATATTTAAAACTTTATGCAAATAGTCAATAACAATAATGCAAAATCATAAGAAAAAGTCTGTGTATATTAAATAATCTATTTAAAGTATAGTTCAAAGATAAAAGAAATTTTTTTATAATTTTGACTAAATGACAACGACTAAAAGATAAATGCATTTGTCAGTTTCTGCAAAATTATTACTTTACGTCATTTTTTAATCGCAAGTGTCTTGATGTCATTCGTAACCGGAAAGCAAGTCGGGAATTGAGCGATCAAATCTTCCTCATCAGTGGGGAGTTCCCGAACAAATTTGCTCATCAAGAAAGCATGTTTATATGAAATCAACAATGCAAACACCAGAGTATTCACAGTAAACTATTCGCCGTATTAATTTACACCTAATATTTTCCTCCGATTATTTCATTTTGACTATTGGAGATAAAACAACGTCCATGTCTGGTGTTTGTTTTATTCTATTACCATTTTTACAAATTTTAAGTCATGTAACGATGGTTTAACGTGTTTCTAGCGGTAAATGCATGCTGCAGCATGTTCTTGATATGTCGTATCTTTGAGAAGCGATTTATCACGTTTCTGCATTGTTTTCTGTGTATTGTTTTGCAAAAAAAAATATCACCTTTCAAATACGTTTTTTTTATGTTTTGTTGGAAAGAAAAATCGAAGAATACTCAAATGTAGTTGTCACATAAGATGTTTTTCACTTTTGTCATTACATTAACGTAACATATATAACTGTCACGCAGAATGTTTCACAGAATGTTTGCATTATTTTTTTTAACGACAGATTCTTCAGTCAACATTTGTAATTGTACTAACGTATTTCCTCAGAAGAAGTACCGAGAAATCTCAAACAAATAATAATTTTTCTGGCAAACTAAGATAAGAAGATATAATCACAATCTTGATTTAATTTCAAGCAAACTTTTACAAAATTTAATTTAAAAGTTATAAACAGTAAAAAAGATTTTAACACATTGTGTATTTATGTTCCAATCAATCCACTCAAAATAGTTGTTAAAAATTTGTGTTGAATTTTTAACATATCCAAGTGTTAATTTAACATTATGTGGTTATGTTATTTGAATATTTTGTGTTAAATTGATATTAAACATTTCTTAGTGTTAATATTTGTGTTACTTTTTGACATATTCATCTTGTGTAAAAATTTGTGTTGAATTTTTAACATATCCAAGTGTTAATTTAACATTATGTGGTTATGTTATTTGAATATTTTGTGTTAAATTGATATTAAAACATTTCTTAGTGTTAATATTTTGTGTTACTTTTTGACATATTCATCTTGTGTTAAAATAACACAAAAATTTGGGTGGACCGTTTGGGACATGTGAAATGTGTTAAATTCACACAAAATTTTTTACTGTGTACAGATACATAATGTTAAAAATTGTAAAAATTTTAATAAATAAGAACAATTTTAAAATAATGCTGACTTTAAATTAGTCATAAAATCTACCATTACAAAATATAATGCGATAGAAAAGTGAAACATATATATTAGTTATAATTTAATTCTAAATAACTAAATTTCTATATAACTATTTATAAAGATTTGCTGGAAACCTGTATCAATGTATCTCTCAATCATATACATTTACATGTACGTAATCATTTACAGTGTAATATTTACTGAAAGCAAAGTACTAGTATCTTAATTGAGTAATGCCTTCAAGCGGAGAAAGACTAAATTCATTAATAACAGCTTTAAAATCTGGGGGTAGCTTTATATCGATATGCAATTTTAAATCATAATTAAAAGAAGTTCGCGTTATACGCTAACTTCGTAATTCATTATACGTAACTTCGATGTTGCTCGGTCGTTATTTAATAGCTGTAGAAAATGAACAATTAACGATAACGCTGTAATTCGTTAATTTATTTTAATCACGATGAGGTTAATCGATATTAAATAATAATAGTTCTGATAAATTGATATATATACGTGGTATAATAATTGTTCGTGATGTGCACCAGTTATTTCCTCCCCGAGTTTCTAGAAAACTTTACGACGCATTTCCGGTCGCGCAAATCGAGCGGAAGGATCTCTCGTGATAGCTAGGATCGAAGCTCTCTAACGACGACTTCCGATACATTGCGTAATTTCGATTTATATACGCTTCAACGCCACGTGGAAAATCTATGCAGAGTAATCGGCCAATCGGCGGAACTTCTCACTTTTACTGCTCGTGATGCAACGCGTTTCGTGTTATCACTCGTCGCTCGACCGGAAGTATTACGATTTATACCGGAAATTCATCCACGTAAATTTCCCTGATATACTCTGCTATTACTATTGTGAACGAAGTTGTTGCCGCGAATGCCACGATCGACAAAAAACACGCGAGATTATAATAGATATTTTGATAATATTATAGTTTCTCGACGACTTGGTATCGTAACAATGTTGAAATATTTACGAGTCTGTTTACACAAGGTTTTTGGCCGAGCGTAATCACATCATTATCGCGTCTGCAAATGTAGAAAGCCTCCGTTAATAAATATTTATATATTAAAATGAATATATTCATACATGTACATATGGAAATTTTCATCACAATAAGAAAAAAATACAAAATACTTGTATATGTAATAAATTTTAGTGTAAGAAACACTTTACTTGAAGAATTAATTCTAAATTCATTAAACTTAAGATTTATTTAGAGATTTACTTTGTGGTGTGTGTGTGTGTGTTGTGTAAACCCATAAACACAAATATCTCGTAACCGAATGATTGCGTACTCATATCGCAGTAAAACATATGTCTCATCGTGCATTTACGATAAGCACGAAGGACGTGCAAGCAGAAATTTGCGTCTGTCACTTCGCGTATCGTCACGAATCAGCAGGCATTGTGTGTATGTATGAACGTCGCCGTGAAAACTGTCAGATTGTTATGAATAGACGACGATGACTCACGGAGGCGTCAATGGACATTATCGCGAGACGACGACGAGCATGGTTTCCCTAATCACGGAAAAAGCGAAGTCTCTATCTCGTTACATCCGCCTGAGTGACATTCCTTAGGTCAGCAAGCACAGCTCGCGTAATTATTATTATAATATTTTAAATTGTCAATAAAAGATTTGTGGGAATTTGTTTTATCTCTTATTTTAGAAGTATCTACATAATATTCCTTTGGCCAGCAAAACTTGAAATATTTACTGCTTGGTTCTTATCTGAAAAAATTTCCCGACTCCTGCCTTGGGCGGCCTGGTAATATTCCTAAGCCATCGTGTAACTTTCCGCGATAGTATCGAGAAGCAAATTCGGATCCTACTTTGGCTAGATCGCGTTTATATAGCGATTAATGATATAACTTTTATAGCGGAAGTATAGCGAGCAACGCTGGCGTCTATGAATGGGACGAAGGATGGGATCGTTGTATGATAAGTTGTATGTCGTGGTAGAGATAATCGAGAAACCTGATGTTTTCACGCCTTCACGGCACGGTTCGTACCGGTTGAAAGCAGATTTTATATGACTTGTTCAACCTGGCATTTGACAATTTTGAAATCAATGAATCGTTATGCGCCCGGCGGCTTGTTTTCCTGCACTAAAGATATATCTTTCGAATCAGCTGATAACCGTCAATCCGTCATGACGCAATCTGTGTAATTGCGTAAACATGTGTTACTAAACAAGTGTAACTGCGTAAATACCATACTAGTTTTATTGATATTAAAATATTGGCAATAGATAGTTCTGATCGTAAATCTTTGGTCGTAAACGTAATAGAATAAAGTATCGGGTCAATTGATAGATCGCGCGAGACTGGCCGTCGATCGGCAACGCGTGATTCGATTTTCACCTTGAAATCGCAAAAAGTGCCAAACGGAGCGCGAATCTGTATAATAATTAACTACACTCACGTATAAACATGCTCACCAGTACGCATAATAAAGAACTACTCAGTGTATTCTCCGGCCGAGGTGTAATGTAACGAATTCTTCGCGGATACCTCGACCTTGGCCGATATGAGGTGCCGATAATACGTCGTTGTATAATTTCGATAAGCCTTAATCGGTTTTACGAATCGATTCATCTTAAAACTCAAATTAGTTTGTTTACTAATTACTTACATTAGATTGATAAATATTTATCTACGAATATATTTACACATATCTGCGCTTTCAGACTGTGTAGACTGTTACACAAAAAAAGACGACTAGAACTATTTCTTTTTACACGAACTCTTCTACAGTAGGAAAATTCCCAAAACAATTTATCTTTAAAGCTTTAGTATTAATGTCATCACAAAATAAATATTTTTCTTTTGAGATATTTACGTACGATTAAAGATGCCAACCCTCCTGTACAATGTAATTACATCTTCGATAAATATAATCTTTAATAGTAGCGAGAACAGTGTGTATGATGAGTTAAGACCTTTTCGTACAATAAACCGTCGCGTCGTACAGTAAACCCATGAAATGTACTTGACCGACTACTCTATTTATGCCTACCCTCGTCCTCGGTGATATGCGTTGATTGTTTTACATACTTTTGTGGAACGCGCGACGAGCAACGCGACAACAACAAGACCCTAAATTAATACACCGAAATTTTTATGATTTTTATCGGTATTCGCAAACATGTAAAAAGAGAAATTTATGGATAACATTTATATTAACAAGAACGACCTGTACGTGCATTAGTGCTTTGCATTCATTTTTATTTTTATTTTTAGATATATTACTTTGTTTATAATTAATTTTATTTTTATAAAACACATATTAAAATACGAAAGAGACTTTAGAAAGAAAAACTGGATTCGGAGAAAGAAACAAATTGTGTGTGCGTGTGTGTGTGTGTGTGTATCATGTTTTTGATATTTACGTCCACTGGCAGATTTCTATCTTGCAACTACGTTTAACAATCTACAGTCCAAAGTTAGTAAAATGAGTTTAATTTGTCAAATTTAAGTAAACAATTATATTTTTCAAATTTGGAGAAACAAAATTTTGAAGATAATATACGCATTCCTATAAAATATAATACAATGTTTACGATTATATTTTAAATTAAATGGAATCAGAGTTTAATTAATTAATTGATCCTGTCTATTTTATAATTGTAAATATACGTATGAATATGAGCAGGTTTGGCTAGACCGGATCTCGAGTCAACCTGGTGTAACGAGAAGGAAATCATAAATGTTTAAAAAAATATATAACACCTAGTGCCGTTTTAATAAAACACAGCTGACTGCACGAATTTATTTTCGGATTTAGACATTCGTACCTTACAGTGATATTTTTACTGTTTAATATTTCTTCGTAAATTATTTTATCGTGAGTGGCATAAAGTTATTAGATTATTAGTTAATAGGATTACTATTCTAGATACTATTAGGAGATAAATTCATTAGATGCTAATCCTGAATTTGAAATTAATATCTCTCGAACATCTCTGCATGGTGATATTAAGGTAATTGCTCGTGCAAAATGACGAGTTAATGAATGGATTTCCCAGATTATCTTTTCTTAGTTACGTTTGTAACAGACATATATTTAAGAACATGGGAAAAACTCAATTTAGATGGCATTGTTTGTCTCCCGGCCAGCATCACCAGCGTCACTTTTACGCGCACAAAAATTACGACCTATCTAGCATCGTCAACTTAGCGTCAACGCAATCAGCGGACAGCTTAATATCTGATGACGTAATCTCTAATATACCTGACAGATGCAATTTGCGATATTGACTAATCAGCCAACCGCCAACTTAATGACAACTTAATGTCGTTTCCCTTCTTAGTCATTATTGTCACGCATTTGTCATCTAAATCATATTAGATAAGTGATAATGAATACTTTGTACATCACAAGCAGATATATTAAATATACCATGTTATATTTCAAGTACAATATTAATGTATAAAAGAAATGAAATATATTTCTGAAACTAAATATATTTGTGATTAAAAACATTGATTTTAGATAATTAAACAATATTCAAAAATAAGTTATTTTATTCCATGTCAAGCAATTATTTCAATTTCTTTTTTGGTAAATCTGACCGACCATGTAATAAACCATGCTGTGAAAACCTTTTATAACATTTGTAATATCGACCGGCAATTGCATCATAAGAAAGAATTCAGCTGCACTGTCGATACTGAACGATTGTTTGGAAGGATATCATGTCTGTACACGTGCAATTTTATAAACATAATTTCTAGATAAAAGGAGAAATGTATAAAATATTATTATCATGTCTAATGTTTATATTGGCATCGCCGTAATTATTAAATTATCTATTATTACATGACACAATCTCATACAAATCACAAAAAATAATTATCTTAAATATAGATATACTTTATATTTTGTATCAAATTTTCTTAGTAATTAATCAATAGTATATTGCTTCAAAAATTATGTGTGTAATATGCATTATTTTAATACAAATAAAATACAATTAATTAAAAAAATTTATTTTTATACAATGTACATACTTTCATAAATTTGTAAAAAAAATGTTTTCAAATGTGTATTGAAACAGATTGTTATATGCAAAAGATATAAAATTGAAATAATTCCAGCATGTCCAATCAGCATATATATAAAACCAAGAAGATTTTCACAATCGAAATATAAACAGACATGCTCTTCGTATAATGCATGTCAATGGAAAATATTATCGACGTGTTCAAAAATCAGATTGCATTAGTATACAGCATGTTTTAATAAGCTACACTGTATTCGCGACAGGTGCGGGCGTGTATGCCGATCGGCGATTTTATCGCAATCGATGCGCTTTTCCTCATCACCTAAGGCTGGGGCTACACTATGCGCGTTTTCGCGAATCGGATTCGCGAATCGTGCATTTGTATACCATGTGTGCTTAGCACGAATGGCATACAAATGCACGATTCGCGAATCCGATTCGCGATAACGCGCATAGTGTAGCCCAAGCATAAGGTTATTGTTCCCGTCCACGAAATACAGTATTGCCGTCCGAAGAAAGAGGATGGACTGCGATTACATAACGCGGTCGTACGTCGCATTTGTGGGCGAAGGTGCGAGAACGCCATGAGCATCGGCAAAACGATATTATTTCGCAAAAGTGCGTCGCGCAAAAACATGACACGCTTTTGTGAACACACGCCCTGCACGGCGACGCGCGACGTTTTTCTAATCGATTATACTTCGACAAAACTTAGTATTCGACAAGTTAGCTGTTTAGTCGAATAAATTTCTTCTCCTCAACTTTTTTAAATGTAGAATTCTAATTATAAATTTCCAATTACCTTCACCTATTAATTTTAAGTTACTTAAGTATTATTATACGAAGTCGGAAAAAAACATGGAAAAATCTATATCTTAAAAAAATTATTTCTAAAAGATACCTTTCCATTGTTACGCGTCGAAGTTTAACGGAATATAATATAATTTCTTTTAGATTGTGTCGAATAAACGATAACAGGAAAAAACCTTAAACTGTTCAAGAAATTTTGTCAATTGTTTAAGAAAATTGTACAGCTATTATGAAATATGTATGATCCTTTCAATAATAACTTAAACCATCGCGATTATTAATAAAATAAATCTGTAATATGACGGATTCTACATTGCAGAGTTGAAACTTCTATTTGTCAACTTCATATTATGCAAAACAAACAGTGTCTTTTATAATCTACGACCGAAGAACCATGGCCTACTTGGTTAAATTTATGACGAAACTTCAATTGATCATTTGTAGTTCAACAACGAAATTTTTATATCCCGTCGTACTACGCGCCATTCATGCGGACATGAAAAATTTGCTATAATAGAACTATGCTTGCAGAACTTTGTTAACAATAGATTAAGTAACATTCGTCGGCCAAGCTTATCGCGGGAAAAAGTAAAGACTCGAGAAAAGTGATGCGTCTAAAGCTTACCTACCTTGGATTCTTCCTTTCTTCCCCGATATTCATCTAAGATTGGCCGTCCCTATCGAGAACGAAACGATCAAGAAACATATATGCATAGAATTGTTAACGTATCTGTATGTTGTACAGGTGACAAGAAGAATCCTCGTATTGACGGAAGCACCGCGGCAATCTGAACGACGAGGTGCGTTTGTGACTCATGGTTGTATCCCGGAAACGGCGGAATCAGCAACGGCAGAACGAGCAATATACATCGTGTGCGGTAAGTCTGCCATATTTATATTAAAAATGATCTATTGTATTTAGAATATCTAGATGAAGCAAATTGGAGGAAGAGGTTTTATGATGCGACGTAATATAAGAAAACAAAAATAGGCTAATTGGTGCCTGAAGTAGTTATAAATGCACAAATGTGCGCATGAGATAATATATGTAATTATAATATTAACTCATGAAAAACGTCGAAGTTTAAATGCTGACTTATTTTTTTAATACTCTTTGCGATGATTCAGAAAAGCTGCACAAATTACGATAAGGAACGTAGATCAATTTCACGCACTCTCTGTCTATGACATAATCTTTAAAAAAAGAAAACAGAACAAAAGTATACCCATGCACAGAGGTATATTAAGCTATCTAAGCCAAATTATCAGAACACAAAAAATTTTATATGGAATTAATTTGCTAATTATTTGCTTTTAAAAGTAATTTTTTTGCTCCAGCTATTAAAAAGTTACGAAGGGCTGGATAGCTTAAGATTAAGCTGCTACGCCATTGTAAGAAACAGCATATACATAAGTCAAAGCAATAAATTAATAATACCAAAATTATTTGCTACTTTTTGCTTGCAAAAATAATTTTTTTGCTTACACTATTAAAAATTTTCAAATTATTTTTGCAAGCAAAAAATAGCAAAAAAGTAGCAAATAATTTTGGTATTATTAATTTATTGCTTTGACTTATGTATATGCTGTTTTTTACAATGGCGTAGCAGCTTAATATTAAGCTATCCAGTCGTTTGTAAATTTTTAATAGTGTGAGCAAAAAAATTACTTTTAAAAGCAAAGAATAGCAAATAATTAGCAAATAATTCCATATAAAATTTTTTGTGTTCTGATAATTTGGCTTAGATAGCTTAATATACCTTGCACAGTGCTCCTAACGCGGTAAGGGACAAAATCTTTTGTGCCTAATTTATTTTGGCTCTTTCGGACGGATTTGTAAGAAGACCTTTCCAACTGAAGGGAATTACTTCGTTGAAATTGGCGGTGGAAAATTAGCGATAATTAGGAGATTATGAAACGTCGAAAGTGCTCGCAATACTTGAACACTGTATTGGGGGAAAAAAAAACATAAATCTATGTCAGAAAGTAATTTATATGACGGAAAGAAATAAGAGTCACACGTATAATGCAAAACTGGCAAAATGGTATACTGAATTATAGGGAAACTGTTGGATGACAATTATATAAATAGGTAAGATATAGATAAGAAAGTTTGCACTGTCCAATTTGAATAATAGATAACTGCATGTTTAAGCAGGTCTACAGTGCTACGAACGTTTAACATTTTACATACCTTTATCCGACAGCAACATATAATATGTACATAAAATCGTTAAATTATTGATATATAATTTTAAAAATCGTGCTTTAAATAACGATGAGATTTCGTACTCGACGCAAAACGGCACTAAATTGTGATAATAAAGCACACTTCATATTTGCATTATTATGAGCATTATTATATATATATAATATTATAATATTAACTCATAAAAAATGTCGGAATTTAAATGTGCTGACTTATTTTTTTCAATACTTTTGGCGATGATTCAGAAAAGCTGCACAAATTACGATAAGGAACGTAGATCAATTTCACTCACTCTTTGTCTATGACATAATCTTTAAAAAAAGAAAACAACAAAAGTATAACGTTAATAAATTATACAGACGCAATAAAAATACAAATGTAAATTCAGAGGCAATCGAAAGATTTATTTAATAGCGCGTTTTGAATGCAGAGAACTTAATATCGCGTAAAATCACGTGTGCGGAATAATAATGCAAATCTAAAGTGTGCTTTGTTATCACAATTTGGCGCCGTTTCGAGGAAGCTTATAAGAAAGCGTTATAAGAAAGACTTAGCTGGGCGTTTTCCTGAAGATGCTGGAGCTCCTTGTCTCGCAGGTGCAGCATCGTCGCGTACTCCGCCTCTCTCCACGTCTGCTCCTCGCACAGCTGTCGTATCTCTTGCAAGGACGTCGTTTCCGTCGTAGGCTCCGGTGTATCCGCCCAGGGGGGGGGGGGGCCTCTTCCTAGAAGTTACCATTCCCTTATCACGTTGTCTGTTCTATCCCAGACTTGGGTAGCGATCATGTAACTTTATCCCTAAAGCAGAAACGTGAAAAGTGAACAATTTCATGTTTTATTTAACCAATAGAAAGATATAGTTACATGAAACTTCACTTTTCACATTTCCGTCCTATGGGAAAAGTTACATGATCGCTTCCATAAAATGTTACGCCCGCGGCAATATCGCATCTGTGGCATATTCGCGCACTCTCGCTCGCCGAAAATAAGGCACTCAATCTCACGAGAAAGATCTATAATAATTTATTGCGAAAGAGATATAGCTCGGCTCGCGTTACCCGTCTGTACAGCTCCGTAGCTCAGTTTCAAATCTCCAAGACGTCCGTTGATCAACAGCAGCTCGTCAAGGGGACGCTTTACGACTTTTCCAGCACGAATTTAACGGGGCGTCTCAGTCTCAGCACGGGCGTAAAAAATTTTTCAATTCTAAAATACATAACCCATAATTTAATTATTAAAAAAATGTGTCAATGTTATATCATTTTACTTATTCAAATAAAAGCACTGCGGTCCACTTGACGCTACAAATGCTTTGGAGCGTTCTTCTTCTCCTTCTTTCTTCATTGAAAGAAAAGAGAAGAGGAATGCTTCGAAGCATTTGTAGCGTCAAGTGGACCGCAGCATTTTACTTATTCAAATAAAAGCACTGATTTTACCGTAATATTTTGTATAGCCTATCCATATACATTATGTGACAGAAAAATTGACTTTTTATCAGATAAAGCCAATTAATATGATGTAAGATCCAATAAATGTTTTGTCGCGGAATGGGAAAACTTTTTGTATAGATTATTTCACATCAATTATTCATTAAAAAAATTATTCATTCTTTGTTGTAAGAGAACGAAAAGAGAACGTGACTTATGTGACGAGAGAGGCAGAGAGCTTCTCTTCGCGACAACAACGTGAATGAACGTCAACACCACACAACGATAACGAATGCGAGCGCGCGCTTCTTCGATTTCAAAGTTCGCTTGTTCGCCGTTCGCAGACGCTATTGGTCTAGGGATATATGCGATGGCCTATAAACCCGCTAAGTTTGAGTGCAAGAACTACATATAATAATTATATGAAAATTAATTTTTAATAGTTTTTGGCTAGTATAATAACGCGATATTTATGATATTTAATTAAATCCATAAATTCGAGCATGAAAAATGCATTTGCACGGGATGAAAAATTTACATCAATCGCAATAATAATTGTGAGATTAAATTTACAATCCCTTTTGGATCCACATTATTTTTTTCTTCCGAATTTCTCACCTAAAGGTGGAAGCACATAAAATTGCAGGAGCTATGGGCAGAATGCAGAAGCCATATGCGCATGCGCTATGGTATTTGTAGAGCTCTACAGATACAATAGGGGTCCGTTCCGTTTCACGCATGATGCGCGCATTGTCTATAGTAAACGTTACGTATGCTATAGATAAATGCACGCATATGCGTGAAACGGAACGGACCCTAGGTGATACAATAGATAAATAGGTATCTATTTACAATAGGTGCAGTTAACTTTGAGCCATAAGAAATTGACCAATTACAGTTGAGTGTGAGGAGAAAAGTCGACTGTAATTGGTCAATTTCTTACTGCTCCAAGCTTACTACACCTAATTGTAGACGGCCCCTGAAGGTTTTCTGTCGCAAGTGGCGCTCTATATTTTGTGTCATCCGTCAGACCGTCAAGGCTCTCTTCTCGCCTTTTGCCAAAATAATTAACAGAAAAAATGTCAGCGTGGAGACAGGCGGGATTGAAGTAAGGGAATCAATTATCGTCATTGCTCTCCGTATTTTACGTTTCTTCCTTCATGCATGTGTCAAGTATATAATCATTTTTCATTAGGATTGTTATGTAACCGAATTCTCATGTGATGTAGTTAATTAACGATAAAATCTCATTTTAATTCAACATTGATTGTTATTTGTGCACAACAGAATGCTTTAAAAGCTGGGTAATGTATGCATACGAATCTTCTTTCCCTTTTTTTTTTTGTTATAGTTACATCAATTACTCTCAAATCGCAGCTAGGTTAGTCAGGCAAGCTTTAAAAGCTGACCTGAGGACAGAGGCTGTGAAACGTGATGAAGTCAATGTGAAGTTTACTCAATGGAAAGATGGGAAACCCATCAGTACGTATGCCTCCAGATTTATTATCGCAGTCTCAAATTTATGTTAAATGAAGCGGAAATGTAATCGTCGCAGTTTACTACTATGTTGTCATTTATTTCGTATCAGTTATATCATTATTTCTTTCTCGATAGACTTGTAGATTTCATAGAGTACTTTTTCTATAGTATTTATTCTTTTATTATGCTTTCGTTACACGTACAATGTATTTTGTTACAGCTGAAAAGATGTGATCGTAATGATCAGTAAGTTGACGTTAGGAATGTGTTTTTAGAGAAATATTTCTTGTGTTAATAGAGTGTCTTTAATATTAGTAGTTTTTAATGCAGGTGTGACAACTTATTTTAGAAAGCATTTATTTGCCTTTTAATTTAGTCATTGTGTGTGTGATACAATCAGCAGTTCTGCATTATCTTTTAAGGTATAATCACATTACAGATTGCAGTCAGTCGCAACCAAATGGTTGAAAAATATACTCGGAGCTAAATTGTAACCCACAATCTGATCGGAAAACTATGCTTTGATTGATTGATTCAATCAACCTTAACTCCACAATCGAGCTTGCAATTTATAGTGTGATTATATCTTTACTGCGTTATAAAAGGATTTAACAAAATTGTTCTTTCATATTATATATATATATATATATATATATATATTCATAATTCCAAGCGGTACTGTACTTTTAGCATGAAATTGTTCTTATACTTAAATGTAATATTTATCCTTAACGCTACAAGATATTGTTTGAATATCAAGTTATAAATGTAACAATGATTAAAATTCCTCTTTAAGGCCAATTAACATTTTTACCTTTATGTGTTTATTAACAAGTCTCATCCTCTTTAAAATTTATAGTATTTATGTGATGTCGATAATATATATACAAATATTTTTGTTACAGAAAATGCCTAGATGACAATATCACAGATGGATGCAGAATTCATCCAATATACATTTATAGCCATAAGTATGTATGAGGATCTCTGTCTCTAGATAAAATAAAAACATTCTTCGCACTGTCATTGTTTTTCTTTGATTTAACCTATCTGTGGTTAATTTTTATACCGTCATCTTACAACAGGGCAGTGGGTCTTGCAATGTACTAAAAATAAAATGGATTTTTTTTATATGGCAAAAATACTTCTAGCAAGTTATTTGTTTTCGAATGTCAATACTTACTAATGAATTCCGAAACTAGATCATTCTCATTATCTCCACGCATAGTTCCAGTAATCTCCTCGTTTTCTACCATCGGCAAAAATAATTGTACAAACTCGGCTGTATATGGAGGGGTTATTGATTCTAAGACCTAAAATATTGTAAATATCCACATCATAGTAAATATAATCGATATGGTATCTATTGAAAGAACAGTATTATAATTTACCTCTGTAACAAAATATCTGATTAAAGATATATCTGTATCTCCACGTTGCCAACATTGCTTGATGTAGCATACAACAGGCACCACGCAGTGTCTGCTTAGCATGTTCACCATTCTGTCGATTAACATCTTCTTCATTTCTAACTACATGGGCAGAAAAATTGTTCATATAAAATATTGACAATTGTTTGTTCTTTTAATTGGCGCAATATAAAATATGCTTACTTGTACAAGTATCTCTAATTCGTCTTGTTTGCTTTCAAACAACTGCACGAGTAATCTTAAGACTTTTGGATGCAACAAATAATGGTTAGCCACAACCTCATCCAGTAAAGCGAGATGCACAGGGCAATGCTCTGTGCATAATTTAAAGTATGACGGTTCAGTCACGGTACACTCTACCCATCGTATTACACCCACGCCTACGACAGGAAATCTGTAATAAATTAATCTATTATTAGTAAAAGAAAAAAATTTTTTGCTTGATATAGACAAGATATTAGAAAAAAAATCTTGTACCGCATGCATTGATACAAAGTTTGCAACTCTGCTATTAGCTCAGTCGATCCTTTATTTATGTTACATATATTATGCACTTTCTCAATCGCCTGGATAGTTGTTTTCAAATCGTCCTTATTAATTTTGCGGGTATTGGTTTTCTTAACAGTTGTCTCACATACACTTGCCGCATAAGCTAGTAAATATATATACTTTGATTTATGTTCGGGATTTATCTTTACACCAGGCTTAAAAAGTGCATCAACCAGTAATTCTGCAAGAAAATACGAAATTGTATTTTAACTAATTTTTATTATAACTATTTTATATATTATAACTAATCCAACTATATGATTTCTCAGTGAACTTCTGATTATATTCTGGATAGCTTAATAATACAGTAGACGTTTATTAAGAGAAAGACTTGGATTCGATTCTTGGTCCTCTATATATAATATAAAAAATATTGATTGAGAGAATATTATTTCATTATAAAACAAAAACTAAATCAAAGTAGCTGAATAAGTCATGATATTTTGACTTAGTAAGGACATAAATCCATAGCGGAAAGAAGAAAATCTGATTTCTTGTTGTAAATTTTAATATTGTAAATAGCTTTATATATCAACTTACCCAAAAATTGTGGATTGCGTAACAGTTCGATAGGAGGTGGCTCCGCTGTGGAATAATTTCTAAATAAGACTGTGATATCAGCGGGATTTAAGGTGTTTCTTGATAGCATAGATGCTAGTGCCTGACATGCCGCAGGACTACTGGCAGCGCCATTCAGAGCCATTGTTATCGGGGTGACGTCGTGTCGATTTTGTTGCGCACACTTGGTGATCTCTTGGGAAAGTCTTTTCATCATGAAACCACCGCGGGATTCTTGTGCGAGAATTTGCAACAGGACTTGACTGTACACATAGGTGTGTTGGCCATGACACACCATTTTTGCGCACTCTTGTATGCTGGACTGCCAGTTTTCTGTATTCTGAAGAAATCCAGCAATCGCGGTTTTCAACACGCGTGAGAAGACCTCGATTTGCTGAGCCGCTGTCGAAATGCTTGTAATCTCACCTTGGAATCCAGCATCGGATATAAGCTTGATGGTGAAGTTTAACATTAAGCAATCCGGGTACTCCTCCGCAAGTCTATAAATGAGAGATCGCCAAGTGGGATGCTGTATCATTTCAGTTAACCAGGCGGGAGTTTCACCCTCTTCCGTGAAGATCTTGTCCGCCTTCTTGGGATCGAAATTTTTAAGGATCATCCCCTTCAAATTGTTTTCCACCATTGCCTGTACATCAGTGACATTTACTCCGGCAATGATCAACCATTCCGCAAGTAGGTTTGCCGTCTGTGCGCAAGCTGTGTAATTTTTGGACAACAATTCTATAACTTGTTCAGGATTTCCTCCAGCTTGAAAGTATCTTTTAAGTTGGGCGAAAATGCCAGGCTCCATTATGTAATCGGGCGTTTTGAACTTATCCAGGCATTCGTTCAGGACCTCCTGTGGATTATCGAATGTGTCTTCCCCGCTACAATCGTCGGTGCTTCGATTCATCTCATCTCCCCAACCACTGCGATCATCATCGTAATCGGCCTCCATCTGCACACATTTATATTACCTATATTAATAACAGTGTACATACAATATGAACATTGCATACAGCTTCCTAAAATATGCTACAAATCATAATAAGTTCAAAGATACCTTTCGTTATTTCCAATAGAAAAATTTAAAATTATACGTATGACAATATAATCATTTATCAGTGTATAAGTAATCTTTAATGTGAGTAACGTAAAGTGCGTTTTCCAACAAGTGACACAAGTGTAGTTTTGTCTTTGTTACTCATTGCCGAAAAAGAAAGATAGAGCAATGTTTGTGTCGACTTGTGTCACTTGTTGGAAAACGCACATATTTAACCTAGGAACGGACGCTGGAGTAAAATACACTGCAGTATCAAAAAAATAAAGTCACAGTAATGTGTTATTTCGTTTTTTAAACATTTTTTTATTTTTCCTTACTTTTTACAAAAAATGTTGAGTAAATCTATATACATATTGTCCTCAAATACTAATAAATTACAGAACAATAAAAAAGGTAATTCTTCAGTTTAGCTACACCAGCACAGAAATCGATGAAATTAGATGAAAGAATCTGCCAGATTTTTTCGTTTTACGCAAAAACGCGTCGAATAAGCCTAATTTCATCGATTTCTGTGCTGGTGTAGCTAAACTGAAGAATTACCATAAAAAATATGCAATATTTAATTAACAACGATTTTTAATTGCGGTGTAAAAATCACCCAGGTGATCATTTATGCATTAAAAAAAAAAAATCAGGCGCCCGTCCCGGGTTAAAGGTAATATTATAAAATAACAATACAAATACAGGTTAAGAAAGATTGTAATTCATGAAACAAGGAGCACCTTGATAGAAATTCTTCACTTTCAAACGTATCACGATTTTCAAGTAAAGGAAACATTTATCCACAAGGTACTATCGATAAATCGAAGATTATTATTTACAAACCTTTCTCAAATAAAGCAAAGTTGGACAGAACACTATACGACGCAAATCATACCAGATTAAACTTGACTATACTGCGCTTGACGCTTGACTTGACTGCGTCGACGCTTCACGGCTGTTGACGGCTGTCGCCGCCTGTCGCAGAACGATGCAAAGTAATGCGTAATTCACACGGTCAAAATCTTCCGTTCTCCGGAATCAATCCACGCGAGTCGCAGCGCTTCGGTTTATCTTTTGTTTTTTTTTTCTTCAAGGTTTTTAATCGCGGCAACTTCGGTTCATTGGTCAACTCTTGAGCGATTTGTAAAATTTTTCGTAATAAAATTGAGGCGTAAAGATTTGCTAGAAACTAAAGTCGAGTTTCTCCGGAGTACTATCGAAACTCTTCCGGAAATACGCGCGTGACGGGACGCGTGATTGGCTGTACCGCGTCGTTCGCGTCACACGCAGCTCCGGTCTCCCCGCCATCCGATTGGCCGACCACGTCGACGGCGACAGGCGGCGACAGGCGAGAGCGGCAGAGAGAGCGCGCGCGACGCAGCGCGACTCGCGCGGTCACGTGGTCGGGGCACGCGCGGTCGGGCGCGATTTGAAGGAAGCCTACTGGCGCCCCGGTGGCGGTCTTCGTGATCCGAGCGCGGCCATATTCCCTCTCGTGGCTCGCTCTCGTTACGCAGAGGAGGTAGGAAAGGTGGTGCGCGGTTCCGGCGGTGACCGAATTTTTCCCAGGGAGGCGATGCTCGCGGCGCGCGCGTGCGTTTCGTAACGGTCGTCGTGCAACGGCGAAGTGTCTCTGGGAGTTCAGGACGGCTAATCATGCCCAAGGAAGGCGGCGATCCGGCCGGCAGGCGGCCGTCGTCGCGCAACGCGAAGCCCTACGACGCGAACAACGTGAGTAGCCTCGCTACGACGGGCGACCGTCGCGGCGGCGTGTGCGCCGTGATCGAGTCCGCGACGACGACGACGACGACGATGACGACGGCGGGCCGCGCGCCCTTCGCGCGCCCCTTCGTGGCCACCAGGGTGGCACGGCGATCGGACCGACGTCGAGCGCCGACTCCTCGCCGCATGGTGTCCCGCATGCCCGCCCTTTCCCTACGACGAGGCCCCCCCACGCGATACCCACGGTGTCACGGTTATGTGAGTGAGCCCGACGATAACCTCAATCTCCTTTCCCCCGTGCCTCGCGGGCCGTCGCTGGACGAGTGTCCTCTGTCCTCGGCGCGACTCCGTAGTCCGTCGCCGCGGGAGATGCGCGTCCGCCCGACGTACCTCGCGTAGGCCTCCGGCTTTGAGGAACGCGAAGTGCGTTCCTCTGCGTCTCTTCCTCTCTCTCTCTTTCTTCTTTCTCTCCTCCTCCTCCTCCTCCTCCTCCTCCTCGCGTCTCCCTTGCCTCGCGGAGCATCGCGCGCTCCGCGTAGGTCTTCGCGCGGATCCGCGCGGTTACGTTGCAACCATTCCCCGAACGCGTCCAGACGGTTCTCGTGCGGACGAAATCCTGACATCATTGAAGTCGAAATAAAAAACTGTCATTGTTTTCGATATTGCGTCATGTTACGTAATTTAAATTGTAGCTTGAAAAGTATACTCTCACTTGCAACCTAACCAAATGAACGGTGCAAGCTCGGTGAAACTTACAGCGTTACGTTATTTTTCGTGCAAAATTTGCAAGTGTTCTATTACCATTTGATTCTACTTAAAAGCACTGTCATTATGTTTTAAATCCTACAGGGTTCAAATGCGTACCATTATATTTTGACATTGCTCGTAACGTACTTGAATCCAGCGCTAATGGAAACGTAATCGTGCATGATTATTCTTAGAACGTATTATTGCTCTCTGCACAATATGCGTTTAATGTTACAATATTGATTATTTAGATTTGCGTTAATATGTATAATATATTAAGTATAACATATATGACATTAATACGCTGTATATTATATAGTTGTGTATTTATATTCTTTACAGTCATTTGTGAGAAAAGTAGCAACCAAGGTTACAGATTTTATACCACAATCATCGTGGATCAGTAAGTGGTTCAATACCTCTCAAGATAATGAGGCTACGTTAGAAGGTAGAGGGAATAGTGAGGAAACGGAACTCGAGGATGATGTGCAGCAGCCTCCAAGTAAGCGAGCGCGCATTCGTATGGATGTGACTCATCCACCTGGCACGTTTTCTATACAAACGAGAGTTAAAACCGCATTGAATACGGTTAAGCCCTCTAAAGAGCAGTATCCCGTTCATAGTGAAATGGTAACTAGACGAATGTTAGCGACGAAACGCTTGGAAATGGATAAACTTATTGGGACTTACTTGCAGACGGAAGATTTTCTGGAACCTGCAACAGCTGGACCAAGCGGAATAGGCCGTTTAATATCTTCGACTCCTGCAGTACAAGCAGACATTAGGACTGTAACGTCTCACAGGTCTGACTTAAATTCGTTAGCTTCGTCGACTAATAACGGAATAGCAAATGGGATGGATGATAATTCGGAGTCCAGTGAAAGTACCAGTGGATGCAGTTCGCTTATTCCACAGATAAATCGGCACGAAGGCCCATCAAACTTGTTGTATAATTCGACGTTTACTAGTAGAAAGAGGCATGTTGATGATAAATTGACATTTAGTAAGTATAAACATATTGCGTTAAAAGTTAATTACAAATGTGTGATATTAAATTGTTTAATTAAATATGCTTAAATTGCTGAAGCTCTTCGGTTGAAAATCTATTTTTAACCTTTAGAGGCCAGGGGTGGTCGAAATATCGACCACCCAAAAAACACAAGCTATTTGATGTTTTCAGGCAAAATTTGTGTGTTGAATAAGGGAAAAATAGTAAAAAAAAAAAAAAAAAAAAAAGTCTTCAAGTCCTTTTCCCGGCCTCTAAAGGTTAAAGAATAATATGTCAATCTATATATTGTACAAGTGTTATCTTTTTGTTTCAGCTAATCATTTACAATCTCCAAGGTCCTTGTTTCTAGACAGTAATTCTCGCGATACTTTAAGCAGTCGTAGACCGAGTTTTAACGCATCAATTATAACAAACACTGCAGATCGTGCATCTTCGCTATCCTCCCCTTTTTATAGTGGTAATATTACTTTTGGAGGTGCAAATGCAGCAAGTCTTTATAAACGAAGTCGTAATATTTTTAACAATTCAAACGAGGTACGCAACTTAATCGTTCTTGAGGGACGATCTGATCCCTCGTGTTTTAAATTACCTGAAACAAAGATCAATTTGTTGATCTGAATTACACTGGTCTATATATTTATTTTAGATACAACTTAAAGTACCAAGGAGGACAAATGTTGAAGTTCAACCTTCTGATATGGAAGTTGATTCATCGGGGATGAGTCAGACCGCCAAAAAGATATTGGAAGCATTAGAACATTTCTCGTCACCTATATCCGACGCGAAGAAAATTCCGTTGAAAAACACGAATAATGCTGTGTCTACGGTAATGAACAGGAAAAGAGCGCGAGAAGAGGTGGCAAATCCAACCGCTAGAATTGGTTTGCGCCATTTGACGCGTGAATTAACAGTACCAACCGTCCCCGATATATTGAAGTTAAGACGAAGACAAAAATTACAAGATACAACTCTTATGGCTAGAAAAATCGTTTCCGCTCGTAGCGATCCACCGCCTTCTCGACAGGAGTACCAGTTGAGGTACGTTTACCAATTGTAGTTTTGTAAGTTTGCCCAAATTTTTTTCGAAAATAAATTAATATTTATATCTATTTTTTTTTTTTAGGGCGGAGGATGCCGATAGTGAACGGTATCGCGGCAAGTTAAAGGGCAAATCTAAAGTAAATCTAGAACAACAAGAAACGGTAGCGCCTGTAAATTTGCCGAACATACCTCTGCCAATTACAACATTACCCAATTTCAATTTTACCCTACCACTTCCTCCTTCATATTCCGCAGGCAAAACTGTGGCAAATAAGGAAAATACTTTTACATTTGCTAGCCCTATTAAGGTGACAGAAGCTGAGAAGAGTTTGCAGTCTGTCGACAATTTCACTTTTAGTAATCCGATTATCGCTGAAGACGGCGCGAATAATACGACTGATCCGAATTCACGTTCAGCTACAGAGAACGAATTTACTGTTGATTACGCGATCACATCTATACCGAATTCATTTCCCAATTTCATTTGGGCTGGCTCATCTACAGCACCCAGATTAAAAGCGAAGGTAAAGAACGGCAAGAATGATTCCGTCGGATCTGCAATGTCGAAGGAACTGAAATCTGGAAGTGTTATGGATGCATTGTTCCAAAAATCTAACAAAATGGAATGTAATTTAATCGGACAGTCAAGCTCGGGATTGGCTTCTGAAACGACACACACTGACAAGACTGCCAGTACATCCGTCGGCTCGGATTCTGATATTGCAAACACGTATGGTACAGAGTCGTCTTGGGAGTGTAGTGAATGTATGATCAGGAACAACAGTACGGATAAACAGTGTACTGCATGTAAGACTTCTCGGTCCAATCCTAATAAGAAAACTTCGTTGCCCTCAACGTCAACAACAGATACGACAGTCGTGGAAACAAAGCCAGTCGCACAGGATTGCTTCGGTTCTCAATTTAAACTATCTACGAATCAATGGGAATGTGCAGCTTGCTGTGTAAGAAACAAGCAGAGTGATGCCACATGTGTAGCGTGCGCTACACCAAAACCGAAAAGTAGTTCGACGATTCAAAAAACTGTTAAATCTCAAAATTCCGATTTAATGGAGAAGTTTAAACCTGCCGAAGGATCGTGGCAGTGCTCCGGTTGCTTACTCAGAAACTCCGCGAACGTTATTACGTGTGTTTGTTGCAATACATCTAAACCTATGACCTCTGTAAAAACAAAACCGAAGAAGACGGATAATGTTACGGAGTCGTCTGCGCAAAAGTTAAATACTAGTACAGAAGTCACGGCAACGCAGGGAACGTCTAATAATTCCGAAATAATGAGCAAATTTAAACCAAGCAAAGATTCCTGGGAATGTTCAGGATGTTTTGTTAGAAATAACAATTCCGTTACCACCTGCCCTTGCTGCAGTACTTCTAAACCTAATTCCACTGGTGGGCCGAGCAAAGCGGAACAGACATCGAGTAATGGGTTCGGAGACAAATTTAAGAAACCAGAGGGTGCGTGGACTTGCGATTCTTGCTTGGTACAAAATGACGCTAAGCATACGGAATGTGTGGCTTGTCAAGCTTCAAAGCCTGGTACTGTAAAATCAAACGAATCTTCATCGAACACTAACTCTACCTTGCAATTTAAATTTGGCGTATCATCTAGCCAACCGGGTGAATTTAAGTTTGGCCTAAATAAGGTCGACGATAAATCTAAACCCGATGCATCTCCTCTAAATGGATTCAAATTTGGTAATCCACAACAGAATAGTGGCATGACACAATTTACGTTTGGTATTCCAAAGGAACAGAACAAAGCTGTAAGTGAAGCATCTAAAACCAATAGTGTTACAACGTCTTCTAGTAGTACAGGATTTCTATTCAATGTAAAAAGTCCTGAAAAACCCGAATCTACCAGTCAGAATCAGGAAACCAAACAGAAAACACTTTTCGGTATGCCGAAAAGTGATAGTTCAACAGCAGCAAGTGAAAAACAGAATACAAGCATTATGTCCAGCGCTCCATCGACCGCTTCTCCTTTCACCTTTGGTGTACAGAAACCAGAATTTAATCAGCCTGCTTCAAATAAGGAAACGCAAAAGACTTCCTTTGTAACCAATGTGACAGAAAGTTCCAAGCCAGCAGCAGCAACAACTGATGCAGCACCAGTCAGCACTAATCCAATGTTATCGTCGTTACTGACCCAAAAAAATACTACGAAGAGTATATTAAACACAAAACCGGAGTCGACGTTTTCATTCGGGGTACCAAGCGGTATAAGCGCTGCCACTACAACTTCCACGAATGCAACGACTACTTGTCTTCCAACTTTTGCTCAACCTACTTTCACATTTTCCGACACAAAGACGTCATCTCAGTTAGCTACAATACCGTCTTTCGGTCAGGTTTCGATGTCGTCTGCCGCGTGCGTATTATCCACGAGCGGAGGAAGCAAGGCAACCGAGACTACTCCGTCAACCAAAGCCGCGAATAATACACCGGTCGCTCCGCTCTTCCCGATCGTCTCGAGTGCCACACCGCTATTCAACGAGTCGAAGACGACGATAGCATTCGGCACGGACAAACCGTCGTCGTTCGCCGCGACGGGCAGCAAGCTGCCAGTTTTGCCAGGATTTCCCATGCTCGAGAACAAAATTCCAACGTTCGGCGGTAATACCGAGAGTAAACCAGCGATTTTCGGTACGTCGGAAACGAAGTTGCCCGTATTCAATTCACCACCGCCCGCGGCAACTCCTCTACCAACGTTCGACACACTGTCCAACAAGACTACTTCGTCGCCCTTCGGATCATCTAATGCGTCGGCCTTTGGAAACACTACCACACCCGCTTTCGGCGGTGTTACGACAACACCTACTATGTTCTCAACCACGAAGCCGGGCGAGACTAATGCGCCGAACACGTCTTTGTTCACGTTTGGTTCGGCTTCGTCGCAACAATCGGCAAGCAGCGGATTTAACTTCTCTACGAATGTTAATCCACCACCGCCCGCGTCGTCTGCGAAGCCGCTCTTCACGTTTGGTAGCAGTTCGAGTACGCCGTCGAATGTATGCAGTAACAATACATTCGGTGGCGGTACATTTGGAGCTAACTCCGCTCCAACGAACACTGCCAATTTCACGTTCAATCCACCTAAACAAGAAACACCGGCGGCGTTCGGTCAAGGTGCAGTGGCAACTCCGATATTCGGTGCCCCACAGACAAATCCGCAGACAAATCCGCAGACTCAAGTAACGTCATCGTTCTCGTCTACACCTTCGTCGAGTACAGGATTCAACTTTGGATCCACAGCTCCAGTTGCTGCGACATCAGGAAGTTTTAACTTTGGAGGAATGGTGAATATATACAAATTATTGATATATATTTAATTTACATTGAAAATGCAGATATTTTCAGTATAATTATTTATTGCCACATATTTTGTTACGTTTTTTCTTTTTTTCAAATAAATTGTATTGTAATGTTGCAGCCATCTACATCTGCGACACCCGGAGCATTCAATTTTAATTCTCCTGCTTCTGCTCCCGCTTTCGATCCTAATAGTCGGCCTTTGTACAACTTCACCAAAGGAAGTGCACCGCCAATATTTACGTAAGTATTCTTGGCTGAAATTATCTCGCGTTTACGCATTTATACTTTACGGGAATACGTACTAAATAATATATCTTGCTTTATAGTGCTCCACCTCAATCGGCGGCCCCAGCACCACGGAAAATCAAAAAAGCATTTCGAAGATGCGTGCGTTAGAGAGCATATGACAACACGGTTCACGCATACACTCAGGTGCGTCCCTACATCTATCTGTGTATCTGAGTGTGTCTACGTTAAACGTTATATAAAATGATGTAAAATGAAATTCTGTCATACATCAATCAATTGCAATGTGGTGGTATATACCAAGCATCTTTGTAATATAGTAACCTGAAGCTGACCGAATATGCTTGCGTACAACCACTTGTGTTCTCTCTCTTTCTCTCTCTGCAGGAAATGTAAATTATAAATTATTTAAATTATACAAGTTATAACGAAAATAATATCTTGGAGTTGGCATGAAGCCAGTAAATCGTGATGGCGTTGCATTACTGAGACCTTACCAAAAAAAAATTGGACATGATGTATATGTATCGACATGACGTACTCGAGATAGCGTACATATTTGCCGAAATCGAAAAGTACCTCGATAAAGAAAATTAATAAGCACTTAATGTGTGCAATTGAAGATAAATATTAGTGGGAGTATTGCCACCCGTTCAGGTAAGTATAAGTCAGTCACATCTCGTAGCACGCTTTGTAGAAGAGTCTTTATACGAAACTTATTGGGTTTAGTTTAGAAGCACTACGTGCGCAGGCACCGTAATTTTTTAACTAACCATTATGTACAGGTCAGAGCAGCTAAATACTAACTTAAATATCTTAGATGCATTTGATGAATTTTGATGAAAAAAAATTTTCAAGTAAAAAAGAAATTGAAAAAAAAAATTTTTTTTAATTAGTTAAACCAATTTAATTTTACATAATATTGTTTTATAATACTTTCATTATCTCATAACATATTACATTTAATTCTTCGAATTTAATGTTTTTCCGAGCATTATTTTTTCGTTTAAAATACAAAATATCAAATGTTCAACTGTTTTATTTTATTAAAAATTATGAGTAATTTTTATATTCATGTTATATGTTAAATTTTCACATTTTCTGTAGTTTATGTTAATCATTTTTTCAAAATTTTACACAATTCTATGTGCAACTAAATTAGTATCTTAGTGATTTATGATGATGCCAGTTTAAAGACACTTGCAGAATATCGTGACATTACGAGCATTGTGAACTGACTATATATCAATAAAATCCCACTATATACACGTACATAAACATATATACATATATATATATGTTTATACATATATATAGATATTAATTATATTTCAATTAGAATTTCATGGGCAACCCTACACAATCTTTGTAGAAGTAGTCCAGGAAAAGTGTAATATACACAAAAATGGCATTCGGATAGTACAAACTGACGATTACTGAACGTTTCCATTGAGTAGTCGAAATTATATATTTTTTTTATATATTGAATGAAATAATCCTATAAGAAAATACTGAATGCCATTTTGATAGGATTATATTATAATGTTGTGTGTTTTACCATAGAGTGAGTGAAATAAATTTGAAAGAAAGATATGTTGAATGGAGATAAGTTATTATGGGGCTTCTAAAGAGTTTCTATCTAACATTTTGGACATAATTCTTGTTTCTTACAAGTTTCTGGTTCTTTTTCGAATTATGCGCTAATTTTCATCTATGATTAATATGTGTTCATATATAATGAGACGTAAATAAAAATTCGATTTTATTGAATTTAAATAATGAGAGGTCTGTTCACTTATATCATTCACTTTAGATATTGTTAAAATCAAATCAAAATAAAAATGTTTCAAAAATCTCACATTCCGATTATTATAAATAATAAGAAACGCGCGTTAATCTATCAACTTTTTTAAATAAGAAATTTTTTGATATTTTTTATGATAATACAACGTATTAGAATAATTTTCATAAGTGCAATTCTTAGGATGACAAATTTACACAATTTTGAGAAATTACTTAAATAGAGATTACAAACATAAACCATTCTTTTTAGAAGCCCCTACAGCAGAAAGTAGTTAGATGGCGTGTAATAATGATTAATAAATCATTGAAATCATGCACATCTTATTTAAAAACAGGCTAGTTGTGTATAATGTTGGCTTAGACTTGACAGTAGCCAAGAATAACTCGGCACATGACCTATCTTATGCCATAGTAGACACCTAGGTACAAAACATTCTGTTGAACATTGTTGTTTATCCGTTGTTATGTAATATTTACATGTAAACATTAAGTTCTGTACATTGTTAAGAGACAAAAATTCATATGATGTAGTTTCTACGTAGACTTGTATTTTTATTGTTTCAAAATACCCTTTGTAGGTACATTTCTCATTTAATGTGTAAACAATGTTGATTAAATACGTAATGACAGTGTATGGGTGATTTCAAGGAAACTCTGTGATGCAGGTATGTGTAAAGTTAATCGAACGTGTACCGATAAATAGTTAATAACTTAAAAATTCACATAGGTGAGATTATTTTAGTTTTTAAGAGCGAACTCCCATACCTAATAATACCTACAAAGGATCTTTTGAACATAATTGAGAAGACTCTGCTTTACACGATTGCAAAACGAAGATAATATAATTAAATGGTAAAGGGAGGTTGCGCTGAGATATGTCTGTGCTGCTGTCTTACACTGTGAACATTCTCTGTTGAGGCTGTGTCGTCCATTTGTCTATGAATAGACAAATTTCCAAATTAATCAATATATCGAGTATATTGTCTAAAGAGGCAATATCTTTGTATTAAATTTCGTATATGGCCTTACAAATACATAATGAACGTATAACGTAGATGTATTAAACAACTATAAAGCATATTGGAATTGTTTTGTAGCACTTTATATACTCTCCATTGTAATATGTTTGCATAAATATCTGAAGAGTACTGCATTAAAAATGTTCAACACAATAGATATGTAACATCCCATATCTGATAGAAATTTTCTTTTCGATGTTCTTTTCGTATCGTTTGATAACAATATTTTAATATCGTACATAATTATGGACAGTATTATTTGCAGACTTGTAAAACGCATTAGAATCGATGTTCCTTTATACAACATTATTACTTCTTTTTTTTTTATGTGCATCAATAGGGACGCCAGTGATGTCTCTGTACTTTTATGTAATATGCCTATGAGCCATGGGGTGTTACAATATGTCAAATATTCTGAGGCCTTATTATAATCTTAGTCCATTGGAAATTTATGCATTGTACTGAATTTTTCTGAATATCTATCAAGAATGCATTAAGCAATTATCTAATAAAGTTCAGAAATGAGGGAGTTTGTTATGAAATAAATCCAATGACTGACTGTAATTAAATAAAATAATACATGGGAGAATGTTCACTGTATGCTTCAGGTGCTATGGGGATGCCGTTACATTCTCATGACATGATGTAACATTAGTTAATACGAAAAACGCATTGGTGTTTCTCAACCGATGAATCATAGAACAATTCGAAAGATACTTATTAAAATATGTAATGTGCAAGGTGTAAGAAAAGCCATCTTTATTCGCACAAGCAAAGTCGACGAAATACGCTTATGGTTATTAAAAATGCTTTTTTTTTTAATTTATATATATTATTTCATCGAAAATGTATTATATCTTTAAACTTGTATAAGCCAGAATTTCTTCCTTTAAGATGATACATTGAATTTATTAAATGCATTTTAATTTGATGCAGAATATATAGGCATAAGCGACGTCAATAATACTCGCAATAATAACAATAAAAATATATGTAACATATGCGGAATTTTTTGTGGAGCAGAAGCGCAAAGAGCAGTATCGACTCTCCGCAGAGTTAAGGTTCGATTCTTTATCTGTAATGAATAAAGGTGACATTGCCTTAATGGATAGCATTTGTAATATTTAGGAGCTACTTGGAGCTTGTGTTGAGAAACACCGTATAGGATACATGAACATTATTACGAGTACTATTCTTAATACTAATCTCCTCTGTTTAGCCATAACGATTATATAATTATGCATTCGGCGTATATAATTATATGATTATACATAAATAATCATATAATTATACGATAACATTATATATATAGGATATATAAAAAAATACCAAGTAAAATACGATGTTGAATAATTTGGGTTATATAGTTTTATTTTATATTTAGAAAAAAAGAGGTATAGGAGGGCATTTAGTGACCACCGGCTTGAACTAAAGAATTTTATTATAGCATGTGCACACGCATATATAAATACGTTAAAAGTAACTTTCCTAATGCGTATATATGTAGGGAAAAATCATGAAGTGTGCAGATCCATATCAAAATTCTTTGGGTCAAAAAATAATCTAACATTAGAACATAAATTCAATCGCAATTCCTGATATTTAGATAAAGTATAATATGTTACGAATATGTTCTTTCATTTTGTTTTAATCTTGTAAGTAGTAGAATCGCTCCTTGACAGTTCCTCAAAGAAATATACAAAATAAGAGATACCTACGGTGAATTATTGTATCACATTCGTGGTTTCTGACATCCTAAATTGTATACATATGTTATATATATATACATACATGTATGTCGCTCTACAAAACTGTTATGACAATGTATTTCAAAAGATGAGATAATTTTCAACAGTACGATATGTAAACAATTCTTTTTGGATATTTTTTTCAGTATATTCGTTTAATATACCCCTTTTTCCATTAACTAGCAGAATTTTCATTCAAATAAATAAGTTTATACAGTGAAAAACGGTTCAAAATACCTCATTAAAGAATTCCTTAACAATGTAGTTCTTTAAATAACGATTACAATTCGCGATCCTATCGACTATTTCATATACAGTACTACGTTTATTAAACGCCTAGGATTATAGGTACAACATAACAAAATTTTATTGTGTGCTTCTTCATTTGACATAGTATAGGGGATTACGAATAAAGTAAAACGAGTTATCTGTAATTATAATATAAAAAATGCGTATTTTTATTTTAGATCCATAGTTTCGATACAATAATGTTCTTATTAACTCAAAAAGTTTGCCATGCATAAAATTATATCGTTCGTAAATAATACTCACTCTGATTCTGCTATTTACACATTAGAAATTAAATGGTGGCCATTTGTTATTCTAAAGATTTCGTCATTGCTATACTTTTTAATTACACGATGTAAATAGGGGAGCATGTATAATAATATATCAATACTTGCTCAGCGATGATACATTATACAAATGTCAAAAAAAAAACCTGTAATAAAAATGATTGGAGATCGAACACAAATCTGAATATAAAGTATATAATTCCCCGTCTCATATTCAATGTAAATGTATTTAATATAAGTTCTCTAAAAGCGATTCTCTCCCTCTGTTAACGAAAAATTCAGGAGATTAGGTAAGTGAGACTATGGCTGATAAAGAACTGTATTAAAAACTTGTGGCACGAATTTTATTCCGAGATTTACAACAAAAATGTTTCAACTAGTTAAAATGCCGCTTAATCTTGGGATATGAAACATTTACACGTATAACATAGGTAAATACAAGACGATGTGGACAATTCAGATATACAATTCGGTAGTTTGCATTGAACTGATAAAATTGATTCGTTTTTTTTTTTCTCTAATCATTTAGTGTTGTGTTTGCGACTTGGATAGGCCTGCTGTGCTTCTCAGAGAGGTGGATTCACTAATAAATTCATTAATTAGTTATTAAGACTCGTTGGCTGATAAATGGAACAGCCGATCCTCTCTGAGCAGCCCATGTTCATTCGCTATATATCACTTCTATTACGATATTATAATTTAGGTACAATCTTAATTATTCAATATTAATGAGAATATTAATAATCATGTTTTATTTTGCTTGAATTAATTATAGATTGTAATCATAATTATTTTATAAAGATTCTTACACTAAGAATCGTCAGACATGAAGGAATTTTGGGATTTTAACTCCTCCAGTGTTTGAATTTGTTGACGGAGGAATAATATCCTAAAATAGCAAGCAAACAAACAAGATAATAAAAATTCAAGAATAATTGTTTTATGGCATTAAATGTGCTATAACGACAGGTGATACTTACCTTTGTTCCTGTAACGTTGCCTGGATTTCTGTCAGCCTCACTATCGATCGTGCCGTCTTCAATTCTGCGGACACTCTCGTACACTGCAAACTGCCCATTGTATGTGCTTCCTCACTAAGTTTCTGTGCCTGCACATAAATATCATAAATTTAATTTAAGAAATCATCTAATAACAGTAGGGACTATTATCTAAGAAATACAGAATTCTCACCTGTTTTTCGAGAATATCAGCGGGAAAAGCACGCACATGCTGCGTCAAGTCTTCCCGGTAATGATTAGCGAGAGATGGTGTTAAAGAAGGTGTTAAAGGAGGCTGCACTCTTGACAATGCCTGTAAACCTCCTGTATTACTCAAATTTCCAAGGGAGCCTAATGTACTGAGACTTTGCAAGGAGCTTAGACCTTGTACTCCGGAATTCGTTCCCCCAGGACTCGTCACTATTGAAATGAAGACCATACATATAATAAAATAATAAAAAGAAATCTTCAAAAATAATGCAAACAATATTAAAAGATATTCAATAATCTGAGATAATTTATTTTGACATATTGTGTTTCAGGAGTTAGATAATTTTTTCATCAACAGATTAGTTTGTTATATTATAGTATATTTTAGTTATGCTAAGATATATTTTTATAATTTTAATACTTTTACAATCTGCTAATAAATTGATAAAACTAAAGATTACTTTACCACTAAGCTTAAGTAAATTACTTTACTTAAATTTTACTTTACCAAGCAGCTATTTTTTAAATTCACTTTTAGTATTATAAATCAAATGGAAACTAAATGTATCACAAATAAATTTTGTAGTAAGAATCTATAACAGCGATAGTTTATAGCTGACATAAGAATGTAAGCATTTATTTGAACTAAATTAACTATGTGATGGAAAACGATTTATATGTTATAAAAGAATACATTAAACATAAGAGCAAACAGTTATTTATTTGTAAAATAAGCATTCTCAAGCTTTATATAACAACAAATGGGAGACTTACACTTTCGCGCGTCGATACAATCCTGGGTTTCTGAATGTGTCGGAGTAGGTGGACCCTCGCTGGTAATATTGCCACTTGTATCAACTTTTAGTGGAACCATCACATCACTTCCAGTATTAGTTCGATCCCCACTAACAGACTGCTGCAATAAAAGACAAGCATATAACACTATGAGCACTATTCGCAATGTTTTAACACAAAAAGAGAAAACAGCTAACTAATCATCGTCTAAAAAACACCAAATATGCTTTCGATTACATGTATTAACAAAATAGCAAAAAAATCATCATTGTGTTAATGACTAAGCATTAATAATGGAATATGGAATTTTCACGATTACTCAAAGAATATGGTCAAATAATAATTTAACTTGGCAAATTGATAATAAAATCTTACATTTTGCATAATTTTAATTGAATTTTATTTTAACAGAAATAACTTATTTAATTATATATATTTAAGCATTTTAGAAAGATTAAAAACTTCTGAAAAATAATAGCTTGTCCCAAAATTTTTGTTAAAAGAAAATAAATCTCATGTTTGTCATGAGCTGATAATTTAGAAAGACATCCAGTGATTATTAGATATATCTTTTTACAAGAGTTGGAGAAAATAATGATGGACTATATTCGTTGGATTTTTGCGATAGATTTCTGCACACCAAGGTATGTGATATCTAGGGAATTAGGTATGGATAAATTAATGGTGGGTTGGGGAATAAGGGCAATGAAATATGAGGAAAGAATTTTAGAAGATAGGTGCGGAGTTATTGTAAGTCATTGTTGGAAGGAAAAAGAAACTTATGGGTGGAAGGATCTGTATAGTATGGAAAGAGAAAGGTATTATAACAGGAATGGATGGGGAATAGGCTTTCTGGAGGAAAAGAGAAGAGAGGGTACAAATCTAGAGGAAGAAATAATAAGCAGGGAAAGAGATAATCAGAGGCAATGGGAAGGAAATAAAATCTTAGAGGCAAGATATAACAAAAGATATAGAGTGTTAGACAAGGCGAATGGGGGTCCGGAATATTTAAAGAAGGGTAATTTAAAGAAAGTAAGGATAGGAGATGATGTGAGAGCTTTAATAAAACTGAGATGCGGAAATTTAGAAGAAGTAAATAAATATTGGTTAGAAGAAAATTGTAAAAAATGTATTTTGTGCGGTGAGGGCAGTGACTGTATGGAACATTATGTAAAGGAATGTAAGAGGGCAAGTGTGTGGTTTAAGGATTTAGGTAGGAATGAGGCGGAGAAGTGGAAAAGGCTGTGGAGCGATGAACTAGATTTAGATAAGGGTAAGATGCTGAGGAAATTATGGAAAGAGAGGGAGAAGGAACTAAAGAAGCGCAAGGAATTAAATAAGACTAAAGATATGACTGTGATATGACTGTGAGAAATAGTTTAGTTTAAGGTAGTTGTAGGTTATTTTAGGCTATAACGGATAGTATACGCAAGGTATGGATGGATGAGTGTGGTTAAGTTTTATTTTGTAAACCAAGTCCCTTCCTGGCTATTATGTAAAGCTGAAGTAAATAAATATCGATATATCTTTTTACAAGAATATTAAGAAAAATAGAAGAAAGTAAAATACTTTTTCCTATCGTGTCTTGCACAAATTGCTAATCATAAATATGAAATATGAAATAATAAAAAAATATGAAATGTCATTCATCTCGATAAAGTTCAAGTGATTCAAATATTTTCTTACTTGTCGGGATAGCAAGATAGCTGTTTGAATTGTCTGTAATGCCTTCTGTGGTGTGATGTCAGGTTGTTCTTTGTTGCCCGTAATTTGTGACAGTAGTCTTGGGAGATTTGCCAGTGACACCGGTGGTCCCGGAGCGTTACTGCTTCCCTGTTGTTGCGTAGGCGAACTAAGTTTTCCAGTTGCCTGCGGTGTCGTTGACGATGGATGTGATGTTAACCGAGGTAACGCTAATGAGGGCACAAAGATAACAGAAATTTACAAAGGTCGATGCATATAAAAATGTTACAAATTAATATTAAAAGCAAGTTAAATCAAGTTCTACAAATTTCATTGTAAAAAAACAAGTTTACAAAAACGATTATTACGATTTTTCAAAAATAATGTTTCATGTATGATAAAATTATCGTAACTCATTAAATGTCATTTAAAAAATTTAAATCTAATAGTTTCTATTTGAAACTTTTCTCTTCTAAAATTAATATTTTAAAAGAAATATGTTACGTTTCTGTATATGCTTCATCTTGCGTATGACGAGCAAAGGGAAAACGTACCAGCGGCCAGGAGAACAGGGCCTTGTGGCAGTGGATCGTGAGCGCAGGACGATGTCAAAGGTTCCGAAGTGGGTGTAGAATCGCCTGGCGAAATATCCATATCTTGAGTTTGGCGTTCTACGCTAACTTCTTCTCTACATTCTCTAGATTCTCTTTCTCGTTCTCGTTCTCGTTCACGTTCTCGTTCTCGTTCTCGTTCTCTTTCCCGTTCCTTTTCTCGCTCCCTCTCCCTTGCGGAAACATCATCTCTGCTACTGCCACCACCGCTCGCGCTACATAAGCTCCAATATTCTCGTTTGTCAGACTGTCGCGACGATTTACCATCTCGCATACTGCTACTGCTATTTGATCGCGAGTTGGAATGTTTATCATGACCTGCCCAGAAAAATTTCAGATTTGGTAAAGTCTGATATATTTCACATAAGAAAAAAAGTTGTTTTTTTCCAATATCAAAAGATATTATTAATTATATATGTAATATGTAATTTAATATAATAGTACACAAACGCAATATGCATTTTCTTGCTATTTTAGTTAATAAACAGAATAAGATAAGCTACAGGATATGTCAAGTTTCAAGATAGGAAAGATTATACATATAAACAAATGCATTTCATTCGTCAGTTGTTCATAGAGACTTTTCTGTAACGTAAATGTCTGTAAATAACTATAAATATCTAAACTAAACTATAAATATACAAATCAGAAAAGCCAAATTTGTTAATTCATATTTTTTTTTACTTTGACAAGAATTTGTTTTATTTCATCATCCTTTTTTCATTCATTCTATCAAGAGATACGGTAATGTCTCGCGCCAAGTACACGCGCAGCGCGAGACCACCCCATGTATCTTTACGCGAGTCTAATATCTTACATCGTATTTAATAATCATGAAAATTTATTGTTAGACGTACTTGACCTAGAGGAATAGTCACTAGATTGGCGTTGACGATTATCTGTCCGACTGATCCACTCCCGTGGTTTTTCCCATTGAGAAACTTCCGTCTTGCAGTTGTAGTAATACTTCTTTCCTGACGAACTCATGTGTTCTGACCAATCGCCAAATCTGGCTGTCCGTTCCGTTGCACCTCCTCGCTCATCACCACGTTTATCCTAAACAGACTGTTCTAAAATTTCCGGAAACGATTGAATAGATGGGGAATATTTGCATTAATTCCAAGACTTGTTCGAAAAGTTGAAGTTATATTCGCCCATTTTCTTGAGGCTATTAAAATATTCAGTTACATACACATGTAGTTATTTAAAATTACGAATGTACAGAAACTTTCAGGATATATATAATGTTAATATATAATGTTCTGATCAATTAAAGTTCATAAATGTTAAATGTTAATTAAATGTGCTAATTTTGTTACTTGAATGAATGAATGTATAATGATTGAATGATATTATTTTATGTTTTACTTAGAATTTTGAATTTATAGCCAATATAAATGGCTGCTGATTCCAGTGAATGTAATTATAATACACTGACCTGACAGGAATTGTGTGATGGTTTTCTCTGCGATGAAGATTCTCTTGATGAATTTGATGATAATTTTAAGGGATGTAAGATCTATAGAGATGTGAACAAATGTTATTATCATTATTATTATTATTGTACACATCCAAAAAAGTATATGCAATCTAAAAAAAGACATGCAATGCATATTAAATGCCTTTTTCAGTAAATTTGTAAATTTGTCAGACTGTAACTATATAATAGTTATTTGTGTAACAAGTGCGGGAAGTTGAAAATTGGACACGGGTGCGGAGTGGACGCACGAGCCGAAGGCGAGTGCGATCACCCGCACGCGTGTCCAATTTTCAACCCGCACGTGTTACACACACTATTTTATATCACACGTGCGTGGAAAGTGGCCCATTACGCGCGTGTTTTTTGTGCGACAAATAGCCAATTCCACACACCACTCGAAACAGTGCGGTAATGAGATATTACCGCACTGTTTCGAGTGGTGTGTGGAATTGGCTATTTGTCGCACAAAAAACACACGCGTAATGGGCCACTTTCCACGCACGTGTGATATAAAAAAAATTATCTGACAGTTCACTTGCACGTTGGAATTTGTTTTTAATAAAACCAAACTTATCATGACTGCACATGCCTAAAAGAAATAGATATCTATTTTATTGAATACTTGCAATTTATATTAAAAATATTTAAAATCTTCCCTAAATTGAAAATTTATAAGTTACTCTGCTCGTTCTAGTTTAATACATTTTACTTTAATACAACTTAAAAACAATACAATAAATAATAATAATAACATTTATGATTTCATGCATATCGTATATATGTAATAAGGGACAAATTTATATTTGATAAATAAAGATTCGTTATATACATGATAATAAACATTTAGAACTCTCTGAAAGATCATAACACATATAATTGACATAATCATATTCTTTTCATTATATTCAACAATCATTAAATTAGATATTAATGTTGAAAAGATACTCACCTCCCCACTACTCCTATCGTGGTTGGTCCTGTGTTCTGAATCCCTGCTCTCACGGCTTCTCTTGTCTTTTAGGGATCGTGCACAATCTACACATATGCAAGCAAGCATGTTACAGCTGAAAATGTTAAGAGACAATTCTGTTTTTATACTGAAGAAAGGAGAAGGAGATGAGAATCTAGATAAATAAAAGGACAGAATCGTATTACTTCTCTCACAGGCATTATCCATACGTTATACGTAACAATTTATAGATTAGGCTCAATAATGTTCACAGATATATGCTTCTCCTATCGGGCAATTGTCAAAATATAAAAGTTTGCTCTCTCTATGCAGAATGGGGAAGACGACAAACAAGAATTATTTACCGGAATACTTGTCCCTAGAGGAGGATAGTTTATAGTCTCTATTTTCTCTCTCCTTCTTGTAAAGAGGCTTGGATGTGTAATTCCGAGGGCTGTCCCGGTCCGTCCCCATGCCCATTCCCAAGCTGCCAGCTGGACTGTAAGAGTTACCATTTGGAGAGTCGCGCATACGTCCCTCGTAGCGATTGTCCGACGACGTGGTCGAGGAGGAATAGCCACCCTTAGAACTGCTGTACTTTGCGTTCTACAATCAGATCGTTAGCGATGTGTTTGTGCGTGTGTGCGTGGCCACGAGAGATTGATATAAATAAATCAGATACATCAAGATTGCTTACTTTTCTCATTCTGAATATATAAGATCGTTATTAAAAATGTTATTAAATATTATAGGCTCGATAACCCGCTTGAGAATAACAGACTGTCTTGATCTAGTGGCCGTCTGCAAAAATGCACGTGTGAGAGCTGTATATATTGACTTGACTCTATAATGACATTGAAGGGAATTCAAAGGAGCTGTAAAATATCGAATATTGAAACAATGTTACGGTAAAAATGACCGTATAATTCTGTAAAAATCTCAGATTTCTCTATATAGAATCGTCAGCGATCTTTCAGAAACACTAATCGTTCTTACCGTAACAATTTCTCGTGCCAATTATGTGCATATATCTATTTTTAAACTTAAGGCAAATTCTTGTCGCTCATCTGAACATTCTTCATTCCAGTAAATACTTTATAACACGAATAACATTTCTCAATATTGTACCGCAAAGACAGACATGTTATGGTATATCCCAAATTTTCCCAAGTACAAAAAAAAACCTATCAAGCTACTCATCACATTTACAGTTATTTTCGACGGAATACGGAACGAGGTGACGCAAAAGGCGTAGAAACACAAAGAGGAAACGGGAATGAGGTCCTTACCGAGGGGTAGGATCCCAAATATTCTCGAGTATTACCTGCTAGAATAAATTATTGATTTTCTGAAAAGTGAGGTTATGTTTACAAGACCCCCAGCAGGAAGTAATTTTGTATCGCGACGCGAAAATCGGGCGGTACCGCGATTAATTGCCGTTCCGCTCATCTCGCGTGGACCGACTTGAGCACACGGAACGTGTACATTTAATCGTTAATACCGCCCCGGAGTAAACGATGGCTTCAAGAGAGGACAAACGTCACAGTCAATCAATGAGAGACACGGGGACAACTCTCTTAAGGACAACTCAAGCTAATTACGGTTACAAACATAGATTGATCTGCAAAGTACCTCGATTATTCGCATCGCGACGACGCGTCTGACGGACGGAACGTACAAAGTATCATCAATGAACGAAATGTCACTTGTCAAAGCTGGGGGATTCTTTTCCGCCCGATCGAGGCTCGTCAAAGGCACCTTTACAAACGCGCGGGCCAAGTCTTCCAGCGTAATAATACCAGCGAATTACCGACGATTGAGCCAATCGCGATCGTCCGACGACGACGTTGGCGCGCGCCTCGACCTGGACGAGACCGAGATCCACCTTATGCCCGCGCGCCGACTGGGAGGGAAAAAAAATTCGGAGCGCGAAGGAACGCGATAATGACGACGACAAAGACGGGCCCGTGGGGGAGAGAGCGATCTCGCGGAAACCCAACGACGCGAACGCGATCGTCCGGATGCCGTCGAACGCGCATTATCGATTCCCGGGGCGATTCGCGACCGCGAGAGGTTCTGTCGAGTGGGGCAAAAAAAAAAAAGCGACGGCGCCCAGCCGAGAAACCGAATACGAACTTTGGAGCTTGTCCGCGCGGATGAGTGCTGTCACCGCGGGGTCCCGTGTCCTCCGCGCAAGAACCGGAGCGATCTCATCTCTCTTTCTCTCTCTCTCTCTCTCTCTCTGTCTCTGTCTCTCCGTCCTCCTTCCCCCTGTCCTCGGACGTGTCGCGCGGGCAACGACGCGGAACCGCGGGCGAAAATAATGCTGCTCGAAGTAAAGGCGAAGACGAAGACGAAGACGAAGGCGATGCCGATGGCGATGGCGAGAGCCAGACGACGTGAGGCTGCGAGAAACTATCACACGCACACACACCCCTTCCCCCTACCCTCTCCGTATCCTAGATCCACCAATCGCCTCGGTGGTGCGGCAGATATTTACCTGATAGGGATGGGCCTGGTGCTTTTCGAAGTACCTGGAATCATAAGACAACGGGCCGTGAGTGAGGGAGGTCGTCGCGCGGTGTCCGCCGCCGTCGTTTCCACGGGGAACTGCGCCCGAGCGGATCCCCATCGTGGAAAGCTGGTCGTGCCGCGGGACGTCGCGCGGCGGGTTTTGTGGCAGTGAGTGCTTGCGATGCGTGTGTACGGTCGAGCGGGTCGTACGGACGAATGGACGGATGTCGGGTGACGAGAGGTGAGAGGCGAGAGGCTGGTTGCGGAGAGAAAGAGAAAGAGAAAGAGAGAGCGAGAGCGAGCGAGAGAGACGGGTAGCGAGAGGGAAAGAGGGAGAGAGGGAGACGGAGAGAGATTGGCCGTGTGTCAGTATCGGGTATTTGACGGTAGAGCCCTACCCATCGCTGATCCTTTGCGGTTTCCTCGCATGCATTACCATCAATGCCAGTGTCTGTGGGAAATTCGCGGCCTCGGATGTTCCCTTTTCGGTCGGTTCAGTGTCATAAAAACAACATTAACGCTTATTTAGCAGTCAACTTTCTTTCTACCCGGACGCCATGTCACATACGTGCTCGGCCGCTGCCGGGCGACTCGTACGAAGCGCTCGTGCGACGGCGTGCGCGCGGCCCGCTGGTGGGGGAGCTCCGGTCACGTCCAGGGACGTGGGGCTGGTGGGGCACGAAGGTGCGCGGCGGATGCTGTTTAGTTCCATAAATGTGTACATATATATTTATATGTACGTAGGTACATAGTACATAGGTATATGTGTCGCGGCACTGTACCAAATCGTCAATCGCTCTCGGCGAACGCCAATTCGTTTTACGAACGCTGCACAGGCATCGAGATACGACGTGCCCGAGAGTCCTACGTGTAGCGACATATACGCGACGAGATTCCCGTCAGTCCGTAATCTCGATGGGAAACGCGCGCGCGTTTCCCCCGCGGGATTTATGCGATTGTCAACGCGAGAGCCGCGCGAGTTTAATCGCGTCGAACCGTCGATCTCCCGCGGACATCGTTCCGGGGGAACGGCATTGCTTGGGCAGAATTAAATTTTGGGAGTAGCGTCTGCAATATCCGCACGCACCCTCGGCACCTCTACCGTCGCTGCAGTTACGTACAACGCAACGCGCGGCACGCGGCACGTCGTCGCGAAAATCGGCACGCACCTGATGCGACGGCGGACGGCGGCGGTAGCGGCGCCCGGCGGACGGTTCCGCGCAAGGCCAAGGCGTGCGCGCGCAACCTCGGTACCTCGGCCCACGGCGGCGTTGCAGCAGGCGCGACGCGAAGAGGCGTCGAGCGTCGAGCTCCGGCGGCGCGTCTGCGCAGCCGCAGTCGCGCGAGTGAAGAGCCTCGCGCTCGCGGCGCGAGCGCCGTGAGAAGCCGCGAGCCGCGAGGGTTGGCCGGTAGACGGCGCAGCGTCGTGACGCAGGCGGCCGAAAGCCGAAACGACGCAACGACGGGAACGAGCGAAGCGTGTCATCGTCGTCGACAGCGATTAACGAGCACGAGCGCGCGTCCTGTCCTGCGCGTTTAACGGCCGCGAGTCTCGAGGACGTTTGCCAGCCCCCTCGGAAGACCGGATTTAGCTGCGCACGATGGACGCGACACGGGGCAACGGCCGTCGAGAGGCGCGACGAGAGTGCGCCCCGTCGTCGATCCTGACGCAACTCGGAAGAGGCACTCGGCCAGGAAGAGAAGTCGCTCAACCGGGAAGAGAGGCCACCGCATTGACGGGCCGCGACACGCCAAGAAGACGCGGGTCGTCGTCACGTCGCAAATCCCCGATAAACACTGTAAGACACGAAAGGTCCACTCCTACTGTTCGGACGATTCGAGGATCGGTTCCTTCGTTTCCTGCCGCGAAAGAATGCGAGATCGCGCTGCACAGATTCTTTTACAGATAGCGGCAGATCGCGTGCCGCGGCGATATTAATGCCCGTGCATGCAACTGTTACGATATCCGGCGCCGGAGAATTGTTGACAGTCTCTTGCGTCAACTTCTTCAGATATATTTTCATCATTTACTGCTCTAGTTTTGCAGTAATTTAACTCATTCATCAGTTACCGTATAGCACGAATTCATGTGACATATAACTACTGTTTGACCGTTTCAAATCTTTGACTTGTATATTTTTTACGACATTAATACTATATAATTAAAATCATTTACATACTCTCATAAATATAGGTATGGAAAATTTATAATTATAGAATAACAGAACGGAAACTTTTTAAATTTCTTTCTTTTGTACATATAACAAACAATAATTCGTAACTTTTTATTACAAATTTATAACTAATTATAGTACTGTAAATAATTATATCACATCTTTCTCTTGTACAAAACGCTTGCCCATTGAACAAAGTATTATAAATCTCATTAAAATATAAATTGTGTCATGTATGTCACAAGTCCTTTTATAATTGCAGAGAATTTATGCCGTAAGTAGAAGATCTACAGAGGAAGATATCGTTATGGATACAAATTCTAAACGTAAAAGTAGAAAAAATACAAAGGCAAGTTCAAAAAGTCAACAACGGGAAGATATCAAATCTGAAGATAACGACAAGATCAAAGAAGTTTTGCTATGGCCAACATTCGATGAAGACATACGTTTATGCACAGGAAGTAGAAATTATCAGCATCTCAAACGATTGCTTTCGCTCTACACCCAGTAAGACTTATCATTTACATCGATTATCAAGATCAATTTCAACGTTCAATTACTAAATCTTTTTACAAGTAGAAATCTTACATGTGTGTTGGCAGTTGAATGGAAGAGATACGTGAAAAATATGTAACTTTATGATTGCCATATTTCAGGAAAGTTCGTTCTAGCGTAGCAAAGCCTTCTAACGTACAAGATGATTTAAAAAACCATATTAAGAAAATGTTAATATTCTTTCATTTGTATTGGCTTGATATAAAACAGGTATTATTAATCGTTTTGCCGTATTATAGAATTGAGTATAAATGTAGTGTAATTGTTAATTTTTACCTCTTCATTTTATCTCTCGTTCTCTGTCTCTCTCAGGATATAGCTGATCATAGTCGATATTTAAATAAAATATCAGTTTTGTTAAATGTATATATAGACATGGAGTTAAAACCTTACATGGAAGAAAGAACTTCTAGTCACATTAAAGAGTCTTCTAAAATTGCTACAAAGATTCTTGCAGCATTGTACATATACTTAAGTAAGTTACGTGTTAATGAAAATTGATTGATTTATACGAGCTGGCCGTGCTGATAGATAGCTTAATCTAATATTAAACTGTTTACAGATAATTCGGAAGAGCATATTTTCAGGGTATTACTTAAAATTAAACACATGACAGAAAAACACGATGAAGTCTGGAATAACATATTTATGTATGTAAATATTTTTTTAACACATTATGTTATAAATTTGTAAATGTCTCGTAAACGATATTGAGATAATACAAAATACATTCATTCTACACAGGAAGAGGTTTACTAAACTCAAAACGAAGATGACTTCTATAACCGATAACTCTAAGTCTTTGGATCAAACTTGTCTGCAACCAGGGAAATCTGAAAAAACTGAAGTAATTGATTTAACTGGAGATGATGAAATAAGCACTCCTTGCAAAGTAAAAAGAAATAAGATTAAACGAGATTCGATACATTCAAGAGTCACGAAAAACAAAGTAAGAAGCAAAAACTCTATCAATCTCTCGAAATATTCAACCAAGCTCGTGAAGCCTGATGTTAAAGAACGTTCTAATAAAGACGACTGTCATATTAATCCTAAAAAAGATGTAAACGTTACAAAGAATCAAATGAGTAATATCTGTCCGGAATTTGCGAAAGAGGATGAGAAACAACATAACTTGCCTTGCTCGAAGTCACAAATGTTTGTCGATCAGAATATCAAAGTTACGAATGTGTTGAAAGAAAGTAAATTAGAAAATTGTGTATCATCATATATGACAATAGGAAATGCAACTAGTTGTACACAAAATAAGGGAGCATTAATATCTCAGGAAGAAAGTGCCATGGAGACAATACCTTTATTCAATACGTGCCAAAACAATATTGCAGATCAGCATTCTTTCAAGCAAGAATTACCAACAAGCACGAATTGTAGCGCGATACAGAAGTCGCACAAGTGTTGTAATGAAATGCTTGTTGACGTGCATGACATTAACCACTTTATAATAAAGGAATTGAAGTATATAAATGATCATAGTTCACAAATTACGGAAATTATAAAGCAGAAAGTATGTCATCAAGTTAATGAATGCCCGAATTGTTGTACAAAAATTGATTGTAAACCATTTATATTTACTAATGATATTACCACGGCAAAAGCACAAGGGACTTTGCATAATACATTTAACGATGACGAAAACAATATCAAATTGGCTTGCGACAGCACGAATATAATTTACACACGAAGTGATCGCAATAAACGTATTTATGTTGTGAATAATATCGATGAACATGTCATGACTGTGCGTGAAAAGAGAGTGCAACGTCTAGATAAATCCAATGACGCGTGTACTGTTTCAACTACGTTCGCTGAAGATCAAATTGTAAAACCACCATTGTCTAATCAATATGTCAATTTTGATAACATAAGAATGAATGATTACGACAATCCCGCCAAGTATTCTGAGGCTGCGATAAAGGAACAACAAAAAAGAATCGATTGCGATTCGTCTATGTTAAACGATCGATTACATTCCTTAGAATCCTGCACGTTTGGCATTAATTCTTTCGAGATTGGTTCAAATGCGGAAATAAATTACGATCTGAAAAGTTTCCCAAAAATAGAAGAAGCTGACGAGATAACGAAGACTGATTATGTAGATAACTTGGGGCACATCAATTTCTTAGATAATATCCAAAGTGAAACTCTTCTGGAAGATTCCTCCCGGCAATTTTCTGAACAACCCCAAGTCAATTACGACTATTTAACCAAAAAACCACTTATGTATACTGATAATGATACTATAGTAAAATCACAAGACACTTTGCACAATATATTTAATGCTGACGAAACACCTTATGATACAAATGTAATCTGTATGTTAAGCAATCACGATAAATGCATTCTTACAAATCATACTAGCGAGCACATTATGACTACAAGCGCTGAAAAGAAAATTCAATGTCCAAATAATGACATATGTACTGTCTCAACCACGTTTACCGGAGATCAAATTGTAGAACCATCATTGGGCAGTCAGCACGTTAGTTCTGACGTTCTCATGTATATTGAAAATACGATGGAAGAACAAGAAAGAAGCAATTACGATACTTCAATGTTGAACGAACATTCCTCTGAACTTTGTACATTTGATATCGACTTTGAAGTAGATTCAAAAGAAGCTAATGAAATGAAAACTGATTGTGCAAACGACTTTGAAATATCAGAAAATATCAGTTTCTTACATAATATCCAAATGGAAACTTTGGAACATATATTATCGAATGATACCACTAATTTCCTCCTGTGAAGCTATTTCCTGAAGCAGTCTCGGTTTGAATTAGACAATGTATATACAGATACATCTTTAAGCGAAAGAAAAAACGTCCTGTGCAATAATCAAAATAACGCTATTGATAGTAGTATAGACTTGGTAGCCTCTCATTTAAATAATGTTAATGACACCTTTCTGCGATTGCCAGCAAAGTCTGATAAACCTATGTCAGTAAATCGTAATAAATTTCATCACAATGCCAAATACTTCTGTTAACTAATTCAAATATCGCTCTTCTAAATTTCAAGGAGCCATGGAGAATTTCGATACTCTTCCTGATAAATTAAATAACGATGCCTTAACTAAATGTTTTTATGTGTGCAAGAAAGAAAATGTTGAAGGCTTTTATAAGAGGATAGAGAACTAAACCAATTGTCAAATAAATGTTATATTCGAGAAAATTTTATCAATTTGCTAACAAATTACTGAAAATATCATAAAGAAAAAATTCTGCCTCAACATCGTATTGCACAAAATATGTATTTTCGTTGGAGAGATGATTCTGGCGGTCTTTCAATTAAGTTTCAAGTGAGATGATTAATTCGAAATATGGTTCGTATATTTGTGAATGCCAGCAAATCGCAAGTTAACAGATGTAACAGATTATTTACTAAAGAAACTATAAAGAAAGAAAAACACAGTAACAAAATAAAGTGTTATGACGTTAACGAAAACAGTCATGTTGAAAAATCTCAAGAGATGAGCTGCATCAAGTTTCTAAAGAATTTTATATACTTCTGGATATATCCACTGAGATCTGCCGTCAAAAAATCGCTTAATATCGTAAAAGGAATATTCTGCTTGAACATCGTATGCAACTGTATAATATATAATTTTATTTTGAATGAATCTTAATAGCAACTTAAGACTAAATCACAATAATAATTATAACTGACCATAAGGTAACAAATATCATTAAGAAGACTGTCAGGTGTATCAAATTACCTATCACTGAAGAAACATCAAGGAAGAAAGGAAAAGAATCGTATCTATAGTTTCGTCCCTTCCAAACGCTAACAAAATTGTCTATTCTGGATCAATACGGTATTCGAAAAAGAGTTCTCATTTGCTACAGTAAAAGGTAACTCAATATTTGAATCTATATTTCGATATTATATCATTTGAGATTATTGTTTATTATATTTATAAAATTTGTAAAACATCACGGAAGATATTACACATCAAGATATTATATATCTCCGAAGATTATCATATTTCTATATCACAAAATTAGTTTAGATTGGAGATACAAACTAAAGAACAAATTAAATTTTATTTATAAAAAATAAGGAAATTTAATATTAAGAATTATCCTTTATGTAGAAAACAATATTCAATTGTATGTATAAAACTATTTGGCGATATTTAAAATGTCATATTTGTATATAATGTTAAGATAATTTTTCGTGAAATTATTGAGATAATTATAATATCTAAATCATCTGTTTGAAGATAATTAGAAATTGTGTAAGAAATTAACGCTTTTTGGCTTAACAATTATTAATTAACGCGTCATATATATAATGCCTACACTTAATGATTTTTTTTCTTTGATTTTCAGAGCTTATATATATATATAAATATAGCTTAGCAGAGAACATGAAAAATAATACAGTGGGTGAGTATAACATATACATTTATTGTGTAAAACCTCTCATTTCAAAACTTGGCTATCTCCATTATAATTAAGTTCTTAAGAAAAAAGACAATAAAATACGCACTTATCAACTTTTGCTGTAATCACAGAGATAAACGGTTTAGATGTACGAGAATATTTTTAGAAACGCAATGTATACGTCTGACATACCTACAGTAAGAAAAATTTATAAACACGACGATATTGGAAAACATCAATTTCGAAATAATAATGATTTTGTAATAGATATAATTTTCTTTATAGATATAATTAGTACTTGTTGCTTCGATCTCCACACCAATTCTCTATTCACTATTTTCATAAATAATAAATTGTTCTGGATAATCTTTTATTAGAGATGACAAGTTTTGCAATGAGATCTCGAATATATTCTGGCCTTTTGCGATCCGATTTCCCTAGAATATGAATATTCTAATAAAATTATTCTCATGTATGATGATTACATAAGAAAAGATATTTAAAAAATTGTATATATTTTACTTGATTCAAATAGCAATTAAAGGATATGTATTAACGAATCTACTTACGATGTCATTTTCTTTACGTCTTGTTGGATTAGAACATTTGATATAAATTGTTAAATATAGTAAGATTGGATCACAAAGGCCTAAATATAATAAAGAAATTATGTTTACCATTTGCATTTGTTTATTACAGCGTGAAGATTGTCGTTTATGATCCTTATGAAGAAATCGCCAATTTTTAACTACTTGCGCTGAGTCTCGTAATTTGATGATTAAAATAAAAATCGGACAGTACTGAAATTCATTATCATCTTAAAAGGTTCCAAGTTGTTATAATACACAACGCGATGTAATTCGTACAGTTATTCAGACATAATCTGTAAGATTAGAAGTCTGTATAGAGACAGCTGTTTTAAGTTATGCTCCATTACGATTATAGATTATCGTACCATATGATCAAGAAGCACTTCTAATAGATTTTTTTTAGAAATATGTATTTTATGTATATATACATATTACGCACGTATATTACTTTATAGTTGCATTTAAACATTAAGTAAGTATATGAATAATGCGAAGTACGTGTTGAAAAGAGAAAGAGGAACTAATTAATAGTAATCTCATCTACCTTGGTAAAAGTTAAATTTCTGAGGTATATTTCCGAAGTTATTGTAGAAGTAGAGTTAATAAAAATAACTAGTAAAGAATTTTATTACATGAATTATTATATTTAAAGAAAATACAAGATATTTTACTCGAAATTTTAAATAAGGCTGAAATAATTAATGATGGTTATATTAATTATTAGAACTAATACTCCCTGAATATACCAGTACTGAATATAATCCACAGAAAATTCACAGTTTGAAAGCCACATACACATAAACACAACTAGAAATAATTTTCATATGTATAACTAGTGTATACTGTCTTTCCTGTTTTTTTTTTAGCTTAATTTAATCATTAGCAAAATAATATGACAGTAGATGAAACTGGGTCGCTAAATATTTTATTGTGCGCGTTTATTGCTACTTGGCAATAAAAAGATATTTACTCTCTTCTGTAATTTATTTTTACTGCGCTTTTCTCTGACGTATAAAAATCTGAACCAAATCGTAATTTCTATGAAGTCTTTTGATTTAGCTATATTATTTTAATTAAGTAATTCGAGATATATTTAGAGAAACAACCTTACAAATATTATTTTGTGCATAATTATTAAATGAAGTTAAGAACTTATTTTATCTAGTCGATGAGGTTGAATTCTTTATAGAAAGAAGAGTCCTATTTAGTATTGAGATGTTTAATCTGTTGTATATTTCTCTATCAATATCCAATGTAGAGACTGATTTTGTGGTACCTTATATTTTTTACAAGTAGATACAAATCTTGGTAGAGAGACGTACTGTTACTGCTATTAGTATTAAACAGAGTGTTTTAAAGTTTGACGATGCTATCATAGATTATGATGTCAGAAAAACAATTGTTTAAATCTGCAAAAATGATTTTGCGTGATTAGATTCGATAAAGCAAGTTTATAAAATGCGGTATAAATACTGCTTTGAGTTCAATGAACCATGCAGAATCGTAGTTTCGAAATTTGCTTTGTCTCACTAAAACTATTTGGTAGATGAAAAGTTATTTGTTATCGTGAGTCGTGTAAAATTGATGAGTATGTTGCCTCGCATCTGACATCGTAACACAAAATGCTTAATAACGAGTCTTTAAGGATAGAATTACATTCCTATTTTCTCATATACTTTATTTATTAAATCGTATTAAATTTTACAAAGTAAAAACCATATGGTAAGGGTCAATGCTTGCCATGTTGCTGTGAAGATAATTTATTTCAATCAATATTAATTAAGCCATTTACGGTCCGAACTTGGCTCTTAGTAGTCTAATAATATTTTTTGCGTACTACACATATATTTTTTCCAATCTTAATAAACTGCGCGCCGACTAACTTGTCAGACATACAACACAGTTCCCGTTGGAGTAGTAAAAACCCCTCCCTCCCCCCTGAATAAATCGATTCGATTTAATTTATGACGCTAAGCATCTAAAAATTGTAAAGAATTTATTATGAAAAATATTACCTCAGCCAGGGTTCGAACTTAGACCTCCCTCGTTCCGTGGGTGTCGAATATGTGTAGTAGGTACACAAGAAATATTATTAGACTACTAAGATCCAAGCTCGGACCGTAAATGGCATATTTAATATTGATTGATTGTATATCGTAATGGTCTTAATTTCTTATATTAAATTTCCTGAATAGTTAAAATGCGTTAGGTACAAATGTTCCTTTAAGACTTCGTACTTCTAGTGAGATAGAAACGACAAAACGTAACCGTGTGTAAATGTTTGCAAAATAGATAGATAATAGCTATTTTAAATTGCATGTGTATAAGTTGCAGAAGAAAATATTTTATATCTCCAAAGTTGCATATTATAAGAGCATGTACACAAAATGACCATAAATTCGAGCACATGTGCCACACTCTGTGTAAATAGAGTGTGCATGGAAATTTATAACTATTCCGTTGCATACCTCGGATATTTTATATTTATTATAGAGAACCTCACTCCACTGAATGTGAATCACACTAAATTCTAAAAAATATGTATATACATATATATACATATATATATATATATATATAATTTAATTTGAAAGAGTATAATTCGAAATTTACAGCCAGTAGATAGTAAGTAAATGAATATATTCTCTAGAATAAAGTTTATCCAAGAGGAGGGGGATATTCTTACTAGTTTTATCCTAAATGAATACAGTGCCCTGATAAACGTATATTTAAAAAAGAAACTGCATTCAAATATATATATATTTCAATATGGTACATTTCAGTATATTATCAAATAATTGTTACACATAAATAACAAATAAATATCAACTCTTACACAAGCAATAACATTGCTTCGTCACAGAATCAATGATATTATCCCATTTGGTGAAGATTTATTTTTTGGGAATAGTGCAATGGAAGCTTTAAAACTGTTTCCTTTATTGCGTTATATTGTACATGTTTTTATTGAATGTACATGTCAGCGGTTTAAAACGTAATTCTAATCCTCTTCTGCAAATTTTATAGTAAAATGTTATTTATTTACAACTTTATCCTCTAGGCCTAAGAACACAGCTGTATCTTTTTTTCCGTCATCCTTATTATATACAAAATATTTATGTAATAAATACTGTATGTGTACTGTGTAAGGAACTTCTATCAAATTTGTTAAAAGAAGTCAGACCTGGTTATGCAGTTTGTATGCGTAGGAGTTTTGAAATAATATACAAATTTATTATATATCTATCAAATTATGCAAGTTATATTATGTTATGTTATATATTTCTTTGTAAAATATCAATATGAAAGGCAGAATACGTTTAGATGATGCTTCCACACGGTTTTAAACCAAGTTTATTCGCTTGCCGCTCATACCGCGTAAAATATCTAAGTATGCAGTTAGATTAATAAAGATATAATGATATTTAGTCGAGTACTCTGTGAGTCATGTAATACATCTAATTTTATCGAATTCAAATCTTTATGTACGACCTATTAATATTTTTTACATGAAAATGTTCAAAAATCCTCATGTATAAGTTCAATAATTGTATATATATGTAGATCTACGATAAATTATTAATCAATTTTCGATATTAATTGCGTTCTATGTGTAAAAAGATTGTATTGTGATAAGTTAATCCATGATGTACAACAATGCAGAGACTGAAAAAAAAAGAATAAAAGTTCAATTTTTAATACATTCGAGTTATTCATTTATTACGCGCAATTGTACAAAATGAATTCAAAAACTCAGTATTTAGTTCTGAAACATTTCGGTAATCTATGTAAAAAGAAATATGCTATTTTCATTAGAATGCAGAATTTGATATTCGTATATGCAAGATCGTTAAATTACTACTATCATTTTAGAAGCATTTAATACATTTTCTCTCACTATGTATATTTAATTCGTAGATACTTGCTTTTTATTATTTAGCATAGGATATAGAATATATGTGTATGAAAACCGATACTGAAATCTCATTAATCTTGTTTGCATGGAAAAATAATTGCAATATAACGGCGTAATAAATACATTTGATGTGACCAACGTATACCTAAAAATATATTTACAGATCTTGGACGATGGCATTATTAGCGTGTATAAAAACGCTTCACTAAAATTGAAAGGAAAAGTTGTGCTAATTAGATACACTTGTAAAATAAACTAGTGTCTGATGAAAGGAGGTACCTGTAATTACATGTAAACTAACGAATATTATAAGCTTGCCGAGTATTTTTTTTCGCTTTTACCCTGTTCAGAGGTGTACTATATTCTATTTTTAGTCAATAAGTATACATACTTATGTAAAATATAATGAACTCGATGCTGCAAGCATCAAAAGCATATTAATGTTTTACCCTGTTGAGAGTTTTTCTAACATTTCTATTCTTACTTCGTAGATAATAGCGATGAATCTATAGTTTCAGTGAGTATAATATAGAGAGAGGTAAATATATTAGTATTTTTTCATATGTGCAGTATATTTACCTCGATTTTATGCAGTCGACATTTTATGTAATGCACATAATGTACAAATATAGGTAAATACAGGTTTATTTATTATTATACGAAAAAGATGTTCTACGCATACACAATACTGAATTTTTGATGAACACGAATTAATGAGGCATCTGATGTAAAGTACTTTACTATACTAACTTGATTAATATTTAAGACGTCAGACTTTCCTTAATAAATGCTTTATGCGTACAATAATTTATTTATGATTAATGATCTATTTATATTCGATCCATATGTATGAAGACTTTTGGCAATTTTGATGAACTAATTATTTATAGCTATAGTAACTTATAAATTTATTTGTGTTAAACTTAAGCCTATCAGACTTATCGCATTGTAAATTAATAAATAAATAGTAATAATAAGAATCATTATCGGTAATGAAAAAGACGCGCCTGTCAGTCAAGTGTGGGAAATATAGTTTAAAATCTAATTCAAATAGTTGAAAATGAGGAAACAGTTAACGTAAGAGGTATAGCAGTCTACAATAAAAAAAAAATTCTCTAACTACAATCATTTTTACGAAGACGAATAAATGTATAACAATGACAAGTGTGACAGTGACAAGTAATCTATCGAGTAGACTACTTAACAAGGTACATTTCCTTTTTGTACAACAAAATGTTAGCTACTGCTTAGCTAATGATCACAGATGTGAGATCAGGTATAGGGATATGGCACTGAAGTTATGCATTACTTGAACCAAATCTATCTCGAAATAATTAAACGTAGTTAGGACATTCATATTAGAATAATATAGTGACGCTGACTGGTTCAGGTTTAACACAGGGACTTAACAATGTGACTTAATTTGTTCAGATCAGATACACATCATAACAAAAAACAGTTTAATAGTAATAGATACTCTGAAATCATTAACATAAGATATAAATATTAAATTGAATGAGCACACATGAGCATTTTTTTCCATAAGAACCATTTACAATATAATATACAGCATTTAAAAATTATATTGTTCTTAAAAATTTACCTCATAAAATTCATGTTAAATTTAATATAATTTAATTAAATGCCATATATTAATGTTAATCGGTTCTTAAAGTAAGATTCCAGACATATGAACTGAAATACTAAATAATTACATAGGAACAAGCTATACGATGCTTGCTAGTTGTAAAGCTTTTCTATCTTGGTAACTATCGATATCTAAATTGTGCATTTTTCCTTGCATGCCTCAGTTTCATTTTATTTATCAAGCTCGATTAGTCATTTTATTTTTTAGAATACGTAGCTCGTGTAGCCCTCGCGTAGCTCGCGTTTTTTAACGAAAGATGGACATTTGTATTACAAGAAAAATATATGGATTACTTTCAATTACGTAGCATACTATCTCTTCTTTCTTTTTCAACGGGACCTGAAGTTTCTTGTTATCGTACGAATCGGCTGACTCAACTACTCTACTTATTTTGATAGGTACCTGTATGTATATAAGTTTATATTAAACAATAGCTTTTTTTCTTGATATAATATAGGGCTGCATCTCTATATATAATAAGAGGACAGATTGTGGAAGAAATTAAACATTTCCAGTTTTTTTATAATTGTACGGCAATACAAATAATTTTGCACCATTTGGCGAATTTATTGACATTATGTGCTTGCATTAAACACTTGCCCAAAGTTATTCAAGTATAAGCGGGTAATTAATCTGAAATACAAAACATATGCTATAAAAATATGTGTGAAGCCGTGTGTATCTCTATGAAATCACAACAAATCGGAAAAGCTATTATATCGCGATTAAATATAATATCAGAAATGCGAGATTTAAGCTAAATTTTGTCAGATATTTATGATACAGAATTCTATATATATATATATATATATTACATGATATTGTAGAAATACCTATGCAAACATGCTCCTGGTACGTTGTGTATCCTGTTTGTGTTCAATGAATTTGTATTTTTAGATTTTATACATTTTTAACTTTCAATCGTCAACCTGGTCGTATTACATTCCTGAATCTAAATTTGTCTTCTTCAGGAACCTGGAGAAAAATTTATACATAATTATTTATCATCATAAATCATTCATACAGAATAAAATACAATAATAATATTTGTAGTATCTTTCTATTCCACAATTGTAATAAGAGTAAAGAGAAATAACATATAAAAACACAATAATAATGATATAATTAATAATCTATGTAAACATATTTATACATAATATTTTTGATATGTTTGATTTTATATCATTTTGCTCAAGCATTCTTTACGTGTCAGTAAACAATTCAAAATTGCAAACTATGCTATTATATAAAATTACCTTACCTTAAAAATGATATTACTTCAAGATACGTTTTCCATCAAATAAGTTTCTGTTTGGCATTGATTATGTATGTACATATATGTATAATACATATTTATACAGAAAACTGTACAGAAACTTGAATCTTAATTTACAAGAATTTAAACAATTTTTATGCTTAAGAAAATTATAGTTAGCGACAAACGTCGCTGCAACCATGACAATAGAAAAACATTAAAATTTAAATATTATCTTACAAAGCCTTATATCATTTACAATATCGCAAGGAGTAGAGACAGACGATGTTTAACCATAGTTGAGACATATCCAGTTATGACAGTAGAGTAAAAAATCAGGTCATTTAATTTCCGAAAAGCGCAACCAACAACATAGCAGCGTTGCATATACTGCTAAAGTTGTTAAGTTTGTTTTGCTCGCTTTTATACTAAAAGCGCTTGCAAATGTCATTATCATTTGACTTTGAAGAGCTTTAGCAAAAAAATAATGTCATAATTTCCTAACAAATAAATCATCATTACTCGCTAACAGACGCTTTTTCAAAAGAGGTAGTGCAACGAAAGTGTAAACTAAACTTTCAGCTTCAGACAAATGCAAGTTGACTCAAATGTGAAAAGCAACGTGGCTCCTTCCATGATGTGCAACAGGTATTATATGTTATTAACCGTCATGTGCTTAGTGAAAGAGATCCGCGTATTTTATCGATGTGGAGTAGAATATTATTTAAGTATGTCACAAAAATATTTATCGACCGTGAAACAAAATAATTAAAGTAAAACCAAATGTGTCAACTTATTATTAGGTCTGTTCTGTTCGAAAAAGAACAGACCTATTAGTATGCTACACATTATATTTTATTTACAGAAACGATGCCATCGTGTGAAAAACTGTAGAAGTCGTACGTACCAAAGTGATATAAAAAGAATTACATTTTTCAGATTTTTAAAGGAAGCCACAATGCCTGTGAACGAAATGAAAACAAATCTAAGGCTGATATTCATAGTCAGATCTCAAATATCTGACTATGAATACCGCTTTATAAGTTGATTCAGATGCTATAATTAATGTATTTGTTACTTTTTGTACATGGTATACATCGTACCGAATCGTGAAAAACAAATTTTTAAAATTTGAGGGAAAAATATGCGTAAGAAAAAATCTAAAAAATATATATAGATGTAATAAAGAAAGTGTACATAAAAAATAAAATAACGTTATAAATAAACGCATTTATTCATTATTTTAATGTACTAATCTTTATATACTTACTTTCGTATTACGAATAACACGGCTTCTAAAACTGAATGAGAAAAATTATATTAAACTGTTATCAGACGAAATAAAATATTGTAAAAAAATAATTTAATAAAAATTTAATTTTAAAACATATATTCTCCAATTTTACGACAATTCTATCGTGAAATGTGTCATTTTCCGCAGCCAAGGATATAACGATAGATTACGTGATCATAAATAAAGATGCCGACGCTTACTGTCGCAACTGGATATGTCTAAACTATGGTTCAACGGAATAAAATTCTCTACAACTTGCTTCTAGCGATATCTAACCAAACATCAAAAATATTTTATGCAGGAGTCTTCTATATAGCTAATGTAACTCTTCGCTGACGCTAATCTTGAACACGCTGCTGAACGATCTATCTCTAAATCTTCCTAGGAAGAGTTGTTTTCGTTTCCACTTTGTACATATATTTACAGATTTACAGTGCCACAGCTTGAAGAACACATTTGTCCTCTATACAGGTTGCTTCCTTTTTCTCTTTCATTTTTACAGCAATGACTTCTCGTAATGAAATAGTATTGATCATCGACTAGGCTTCTTACGTCTTCGTTTTGACTCACCGGACGGATTCCATTCTGGATCAACATCGGTGTAACAATAATTTACCTTAGGAACGTTTCTTTTTGAGCTTCTCGTTTGTCTAATAGACGACTGCGTTTTCTTCGCCTTTTTACACGCGCTATCCTGCTCGATCGTCTCCGTTGCTATACGTTTCAGAGATGTTGGATTCGTGACGTCTCTCCGCTGCGCAGGTGTCCTGTCCTGACAACTTTCTAGGCACACTGCGTTAGGCTGATCACCGTTCGGTCGAAACTGACGCTCGTGATTTCTTGTACTTTCTTTCGTAAGATTATGATGTGTATTAGAAATGTGCATATCTTTGTAGTAATCCCGTCGCACTATATTCGAGTTGAAATGATAGCTGCCGTGTGGATTATCCTCTTCACTAGGAGATAATTCGTATGATGATTTAATGATTTGCGCGGGACGTTTCTGTGTACCATCTATCGTTTCTAAGGCTGCTATGGACATCATGGGAATTCCAGGATAGTTATCCAATTTTTCCGTCTTGATGGGTATCTTTTCATATGCCATTGACATCATGGCATGAGCCTTCAATCTCTTTTTCAGTGGCAACTTGTTCTCCATGTCTTTCTCGAATAACTTCTCTGGCTCGCGTGGCACATCCAGCTTCTGCAACGTATTATTTTGTAGTACTCGTTTACGCAATATTTGATCGTCATACAATTTACTTATTACCGCTTCGCTTTTTGTCCTATCGTGCTCTTGGACGGCGGATGTTTGTACTGATGAATGTGTGGGCAAAAAATAAGAATTACTTTCAATGCAAGACACGTGGGAGTCTGTAGCAGGGTGTATACACTGTCTACAATGCGTGACTATGTCATACGTACAATTTAGACATGAGCAGTGCGATCTTCCGCATGAATTAGCGGATTTCGTATGGGAATGGAGCGAAGTAGTAGAATTAATCTGTAAACTACACGACACGGAGGTGCAATGCTTGTGATACGGCATACACAGATCAGTGCCGGCCGCGCAGTTCCCGTAAATCGAAGGTATTGTCGTGGGATGGGTGACCGGAATATGTAACGAATGTTGCGGGTCAATCACTTCGTGCGGATGCGAATGTATTCCGTTGCACCCTTGTATTCCACAATTCGGCGTAATATGATTGCTGAACTCTTGCTTAATGTTCTGCCTATACGTGAGAATCGACTTGGATTTTCGTTTATCGACCGACTTGCTGATGCTCACATTCGCGATGTTCGTGTCCTGATAGATCTGCGATGTCGCGGGTAACATGTCAGCCGACAATGAACCTTTCTTACCGTAAGATTTCATTTCCGTGATGCTCATTAAGCTGCTTTCCTCCTCGGGCTCGATTTTTATACCTTTGTTCCTTGCGACGGAATATTTATTTTCTTGGCACGATAATTCCTTGTTGTATTGCGGCAGATCCAAATTAAACGAAATATGCTCTGACGTATTAACAACTTCAAACGACGCACAATCTTCCGGTGGGAACATCCAGCTCTTTTCTTTCATTGGACAGCTCTCATCGTCACTATTATGATCTCGTGCATTTTCCACTGCTTTATTGATGATGTATAAATTACTATTGGGAGACTTTTGTAAGAGCACGACTGTTTCACCGTTTAATATAACGTTCGTATTCTCCTTTATTGACTGCACATTGTTTTCCACCATACTTAAATTGTTGGATATTGTGTCTGTTTCGTAATTAATAGTAGTTTCAACAATGTGCGACACGCTATCATTTGGATCGTTTTCGCGGTCATCAGGATCAGTTGTCGATGTCACTTCAACGTGAAGTGCTACTTTGTCTAACGCGTCCTCTGGATAAATCCCGACTATTCTATTGATGACTTCAGCGGTTGGATTCTCCAGAATTTGGGAAACGGTATTCGATGAGTCATTGGTATCAGCTTCATCATCCGTAGTTTGATTATAAGGAGAGCTTCTTAACGACGCGTAATCCTTGACTTTGATTTGTTCGTATTTTAACTCGCGTTCGGTTTTTAGATGAGATACATGCTGACTTGCGATAACATTGGCTAATAACGAAAGTCCATCTATATTATCATGTAATTCTGAATCTTGAATGATACATTTATCCTCCGATGAATCCTGAATATTTTTCATATGTGATATCTTGTACGATTCTTTCGGTGATTTGTGATCATGCATTTGGTCAACTTTTTTGCACAGCACAGAAGATCTTCCTAATTCCTCTACGTTACGTTCTCTACAATTCCTGTTAGATTCAATTTCTGTGCTTTCTTCTTTATGATTTGCTTTCAAGTCGATATCTTCCTCATCATTGACTCCTTCTTTTGAACACAGTGACATGTCGAGAATATTAGAAATATTTTTCTTATCAGCTGTGTGATTTTCAAAAATAGTCTCTCTGATTTTGTGATTAGAGAATCTGCTATTATCCCTTATGTCACCGCTTACTTCGATGCATGTACCAACTTTTAAATCTGTTTGTACATTAGAATGGTCTTCATTCATTATACTAATACTTACAGCGTTATTTGCAACATCATGGCTTGTTGATACATATTTATCTTGAGATTCAGATTCCTGTGAGTGCCTTGTATTTTCAGTAATGCATGATTGTTGCAACCGCTCAGATTCTGTTGCATCATTTATTAATATTTCCACATTACTCATAGTTGTTGTAGTACGAGTTTCAGTTGCTGTCGTGGAAACTGCAAATTTCTCTTTACTTAACTCGCTATCAACTGTGGTTGATTTCAAGCACTGTGTTTCGTTACTTATCGTTTCATGAGTATCTTCCTGAACACGTTTCTCATTGTTACCAAAATTTTCTATTCTTTCGTCATTTGTTTTATCCTTTATATTATTTCTGCAATGCGTATGCTCCAGAGATGAAATTACATGTGGGGATAACTTATCTTTAGTTGTACTAAGATAGTTAGTATTATGATTAGAGCTATCATCTTCATCTTTGGAATCATCTTGGGCACATATCGAAGGAGTATTTACAGTTTTAGAGCGCTCTGTTCCTAAATCACAGATTTTCCTTAAACTTTCAACTCTTTTACAGATTTCACTTTCAGGCGGAGTGTCTTTTTCTATCAGTCGTTTAATCACAGTCTGTGTATTATGCCTATCGTTCATTTTCTCATTATTCTTTGCTTCCAAATTAACATCATGACATTTGTTAACTTTATTAGCGTCATTCGAAATATCCAATAACGAATTTTTAGAAACTTTAAATTTATTAGACTGTGGTCTATCAACGATTACAGAAGAAGAGACTGTGCAGTGCATCGTCCCAACAGTTTCAATTTTGCCATTGCTATTCGTGTCTACCGATTGTTTTGTAGATACTGTGTTACCATTGACTGATGTATTTTTATGTTTTGTACCAAGATGTTGCATGGATTTCTTCGTTATTTTTTCATTATTTAACTTCATATCCTGTATTGTAGATGCACTTAAATCATTCTTCAAAGTTGTATTTTCTGTGGCATGTACGGGTTGAATTAAATCTTCCAATTGCTGATTAAGAGTCATTTTCTTCAAAAAGTTTACATTTTCCGTCATTTGTTGATTTTTAATCTTCTGTGACGCCCTTATCGCCTTTGTATCAAGTTTCTTCTTAGCTTCTTCGAGCCATGCAACTTTTCTCGATTTCCTCTTTTTGATACATCGTTCGGAAGCGATATCAGTTGTAAGGTCGATTATTAGAATTTTATTAGATTTTTTAGCCTTCTTCCGTGGAAGCACTTTCGGTTTTATCGACTTAGAGATAGTCCGTGTTACAGAAATATTTGTACAAATTGTGCCTAAAGGTTTAACATTTATTTGTTCTGTTAAATTTGAAGACTTTAAATTATTTGACAAAGCAGAATTATTTTTTATATCTTTATCTGAAGAAACAAATTTATTTTCGATACGCTCCATATTTTTATTTTCGCGTGATGTAATTCCCAGCTAAAAATATGCATATAATTCATTATTTCTTTGTCAGAATAATTTCAAAACTGTTTTCTTTATTCAAAAATATCTTCTTAATAAAAAAAAATACTAAATTATATTTAAGAGGTTACAGAACCTTGACAGGAGTAAAAATTAGGAAAAATTTGATGAGTTGTGAAAAGTTGTAATCTAATATAAGCATGAATTTTTTGTTATGTTTGTCTATTAAGTACATTTAAAAATATTTTCATATAAAAAAATTAGATTTTATACTGAATATTAACATCACTATGTTTCTATTTCAATTCTGTTTTGCAAAAAAAAATATACTTTAACGGTTATCCTGGCCTCAACGGGAGTGATCTGAGATCAGTATCAGCACATTTTTTTATTTATTAGAGTTATAGTTATCGGTTCACGGAGCGGATTTTGAGAAAAAAAATAATATTTTAATTGGTTCACTAAAAAATTCAAGCTTGTAAAATAAATAAATAAAAAACGGTTTAAAATTTGAAAAAAAGCCTCCATGAACCGATGCAAATAATTATGATAAACATTTATGCGAAATATTAAAGTAATCAAATAAAATGTTCTCAAGTTATCGTGGTTAAAAAAAAGCAATAAATTAAAATAAACACAGTGATGTTAATATTCATCATAAAATCAAATTTTTTACACTAATATATTGTTCAATGTACTTAAGACATACATAACAAAAAAATTCATATGCGTATTAATTTACCACTTTTACAACTTTTCAAATTTTTTTCTAATTTTTACTCCTGTCAGGCTTCTTTAACCCCTGAAGAAAAAGTCCTTACATACATAAAGCTCTACTAATTATGGCAACAAACTAAATAGGGATTCTATGTAAAAAGATTCTTTGATAATTTTCTAACTTGTATATCATATGTTAAGTAAGATTTAACATATGATAATGACAACATATATAGGGTTAATCTATCTCAGACTTATTGTGACACCCGTTAATGACTATTGAGATCACTTTATCCGAGATTCACACGCTCAGGCATGGCAATAATAGAAGTGTTTTCAAGCATCAATTATTCTCAAGATTGATATAGTTCTACGTGCACCTTCATAAAGCGTGAATTTCGGAGAATTTAATTGGTCAACTTCAAACATTTGTCATTTAAAAACTATTATAGCCTCGTTATTTTTGTATTAAGATTTTTATTTCAAAATGATCTCAAGAGTATAGTATTAAGTATAGTCATGATAGATCTTAGGATACCATATATTTACCAGTTGTGAAGTAGTCCTCTTGGATGAGCTTGGTATTGTAGATGTATTTTCACTTTTTTGCTGCCATGTACCTCCTCTGCTTTCTCTACAGAACTGTATAAATAATTCACAGCATTTTCTTATATCAAATTTCTGCTTCATCAGATATTTTGCTGGATTTGGTTCACACTTTGGCACTTTCGGTAATACATCTTCTAACACGCATGGTGGGAAAGTCGCTGGTGGTTCTCTCAGAGAGGCAATTGCGGTTGTAATAATTTGACTTCTCACAGTTCTATCGCTATTTATCTTCTTCCAAAGACAATAAATAAGAAGATAACGAATGTACATAATATTTGATTCGGGAGGCGTTGGAATATTTTCAGTTACTTTTCTGAAACCAGATTAAAAAAACATATAATAATATGAGAAATTTTAATATATCCATACTTTCTAAAAGTATATAAAAAAATAAGTCTTTAAATATATTTCGTGTGTAATATCAATTTTGGAGTAAATTAAAATTTATTTAAACAGAGTTGCGTAAAGTACGTTTGTAACAAGTAGTAATTTAAAGATAATCATGCATTATAGAATATTGAATATTTTAAATAATATGTATAATATCTTTATGCGGCAATTCATTGCTCAATGTATAATAATAGATGATGTAGCAAAATGTCGAGAGTTTCTAGTTAATATTAATAATTATATACTTACGTTATTATTGGATCTAGAATACGGTGATAACCCCGGCACATAAACTGTGTTTTTATCAAAGTATCTAACAAATGCTCTGTGGAATGTTCTGGATAAAATATAGAGAAAGATTTTATTATTATTAATTAAATCAGTAAATTAAGAAACGTTTAAAATACATACCTAAATATACATAAAGACAAGAAGTAAGTCTTGTACAAATTCTGCTATGATCTTCTTTACTTTTTTTTGAAGCTTTTAATTCCATATCTATGTACAATGCCAATAAATCGGACATATTATTTAAGTAAATAGATCTATTACGGTCCTGAAAACAAGATAAATCTTGTTTGTTTAAACGTGGTTAGTACTAGTACAAAAAGCTATGTACAGTGAAAAGAGGATTATACACAAATGTGATATAACATAACAGGCCGCTGAACTTACCTCAGAAAGCTCGCGATAGATATATAAGAACAAAAGTAAGGTTTCACTAATAGAATCCTTCAACTTTGCTGCTCGTAAAGGCTTTGTATAACATTCATTCACACTGATACTTACATTTCTGTAATAAAAATATGAAAGATATACATTTGCTGTATAACAAATGTACAATATGTTAATGTTAGACGTTCGGTATGTAACGTTAAAAAGTTTCTGCATATTTGGAATTATACTTGGAATGTGCAGATAATGAACAACAGATATGTTTAAACATTTACAAAGCAAACAGATATGTGCAATGTATAAATATATAATTTATATTTTTATATATACTTTTAAATTCTCTAAATAAGAAACACTTATTTTTCTATATAATATACGATATCAGAATCTAAGTAGCTTGTAACATTTTCATAAGATGGAATAACCTAATGAAACGATATAATGTTTCTAATAATCTATAATCGTGCATTTATAAATTACGCTAGTAAGTAAATGATTAAATACTTTCTTCGCGGTTTTAACACTGCCTTGTAATAGATAAGATAATATTTTTTTGACCTTCAGACACAATCTGATTAAGCAATTGAGAGGGTCGATGCAATAGCGGGATGACCCTCAAGATCAGTTCAATAATGACATCACATAGAGGAAGCTTAGTGTATGTAATGCATATAGCTACGTTTTCCAATTTAATAAAAAAGCAGCAACAATAGCAACTCTTCAAGATAAGCTATTCAATTACATTTAAAAAATTATACAAAAGTTTATTAACTCTATATTGCAAAAATTGTTATTAATGTTATAAATTATATTGCCATTTAAATTTTGAACTACATATATCACATTCTATTTCAAAAATTTATTAAAAGCTTAAGACCATTATTATCTTTGCCTTCGCATTTGTAATAGGAAATTGTTAAATAACGTTTGTTGCTTTTAAAACAATCATTTTTAATTTAAATTTTACCTCTCTCTTCCTCTATTGCAATGTATATTATAATTATTTATTTAAATAATTAACTTTTATCAGGAAGATTATTATAGAAAAATACAATATACATATATTATCAAAAATATATTTCATCAATATTTTAATAAAAAAAATATCAGTGCCGTAAAAATATGGTTCGATTAAACATATAATCTGATTGAAAGTTTTCCCAAGTTATTCCAATAACTCAAATTTCACCCTTCATGCAAATAAATCTGTTGCTTATTTCTAAACGGAGGATATCAATTATTGCTACACATTGAACGTACATTATAACACACATGCAACAGTATTATGACACCAGTGCTCAGGATGATAATACTGGTGAACTGCGTCTAGTATTACAAAATACTGAGGGTAGATTACCTGATATAGTACTGCATAAGCGCTGTCAAAGAAGCCATACGTTTGTCTACGTATATACATTTGCACATTTTCTTAAATTCTGAGACCCATGGAAATAACTCTATAATTGTTGATTTTGCATCGTCACTGTTTAGTTTAGACCCTCCGTCATTGTTAAACATTGCGTTTTTGATATCTAAACATCAATCCAGACGTGCGAATCTTTTAACATGTTCCAGTCACATAAGACACAAAAGTACGAGCAACGAGCAACGCGTCCCCGTGAGCCGAGAAAAGCCGCGAAAGATGATGTATAAATACATTAAATATATCGATGAAATATCAAATATCTTCGTCGCGGCTGGAAGATCGCGTTTTAACCGAAAGCGTTTAAACCTTCTGCTCGGAGAGATATCGCCCGCGCCTAAGAAATCGTCGCGATTTTGACGGTATGGCGAGAGAGCGAATGCCGATCAATGCGGACGCGATATCGTGCCGTATAATCCGATTTGTTAGAGTTAGCAGAATTTATTAGTAGAATTCGTTCATCCCGGTAGTTCGCAATCGGAATTCGTCGCATCGATTAAAGGAAAAAGAAAGGAAACGTTTAACGGTTTTCACAAAGATCGGCAACTGCTACATCGTTTTAAGTAATTCAGGCACGTTTCCGAACTGCTCATCATTTTCTTACAACCCTGACCATTCTTAACATCTGCTGCGGCAGGTGCCGAAAGAGAAAGAGAGAAAGAGAGAGAGAGAGAGAGAGAGAGAGAGAGAGAGAGAGAGAGAGAGAGAGAGAGAGAGAGAGAGAGAGAGAGAGAGAGAGAGACCCATGCAGACTATAAATTGCCTAAAAGCCGGTTGTATATTTCCGTAACGTTCACAGCTGAATGCCACGTTTTCCGAGCCGTTTCACTGTTTCGAGGGAGGGCGAGACGAACGAGAGTCGTACCAGGATCGTGCTTTTCAGAGTCACCGTGAAAAACCCGACTTCTAGTTCTGAAACTCGTAAAACCTCGCCTGCCGAAATTCCTGAATTGAAGTCGCATCGATCGGCCGCGCGCCGAATCACCGGCACGAAAAGCCGACAAAAGCGGTGTCGTCGGCGAAAGAGACACCGCGCCGATAGTAAATCCCGTGGACGGTATCGATTGTCCTCGGTAGGACGTCGGACGACCAGCGAATTCGTGGAATACTCTCGGACGCATTCACGACTTCCCCTTCCCCCCTCCCCCGTCGTAATTATTCTCAGAGAAGAAATAGCGAAGCGAAACGTGCGTCGGACGCGCGCGTCGGAGCTTGAGAACGAGACGATGCATCGATTCGGAGCATCGAGCACGAGACTCCGGCGTGCTCCGCGCACGAGCGTTTTCGTTTTCGTTCCCTCGGAACGGAAACGCGCGCGGAGGTTCGTTTCTCCCTCGCCGCACGGTCGACGCACCACACACTTTCGGTTTTCGAGTCACGTCGTCGCGGGCACCGGGGCACCCCGTCGCGCGCCGTGCGTCGGCGTCGAAACTCGGAAAGCTCCGCGGTTCGGTCTCTCGTTCGTCGCGCGGCGTTTTATCGGGACAACGAGGAACGCGGCCGCGAAGTCACGCGCGCGCGGCCGAAGGGGGCCACGCGGGTGGCGTTTAGCGCTCGGGACGCGGAGTCCGCGGATGACGGACGGGCTACAGTTGAATGACAGCGGCGACGAACGGCGAATCGATCGCGGCGAGATCTCTCCGGCTCTGTCTCTCCGAGAAAACGTTTACTCCCGTAAACGTTGGAGACGACGTGTCGTTGTTCCCTCGGTCGTGTAGGCACGGACGGTGTTACACGTTGCTCGCTCGCGCGCGCGGCGGCGGCGACGCGGCCGAAGAGGATGATTCACCACGTACCTTGTACCGCGCCGATCTGCTCGCCGCTCGCGACGGCGGCGGCGGCGGCAGCTGCCTCGGGCGCGGCGCAGTTCATTTTACGGGTACGTGCCGTGCACGTTCGTTATATCCGGGTATTACGTAAAAGCGTCCCTCCTGGTCGCAGTATACCTCATGTTAGGGGGATCGAACCGAGACTACTATCGCGTCCACGTCTCTGCACGCACTGCACTCGCGTCAACGGCCATATTGATACTGGCGCTTGGCGCAGCTACCGCGAGAGAGCGTGCCCTGCGCCCCACCGCCGCGCCGACCGGCCACCACCGACCGGCGCTTCTCGGCTCTCTCCTTCCCTTTCTCTCTTTCTCCCCCTTGTTCTACGTCGTTCTCTCCCTCTCTCTCTCTCTCTCTCTCTCTTTTTTCTATCCGTTATCCGGCATTTGTCACGACGCGCTCCGTCTCGTAACGATGATATTTCTCTCCCACTCGCGCTCTGCTCCCTTCTCCCCTCTCTACCCCTTTCTCCCTCTTTTCTTTCGTTCCCGCTTCTCTCTCTCTCTCTCTCTTCCCCCTTGGTTCGTCTCGTCGTTCTACGATTTCTGTGACACGCGAGAGCGCGTCGGCCTCATACTGTCGCGAGGACGCGCCGCGACGTTGCCGCAGCGCGGCGACGGCGGCTAGCTATCGATGTCGGGTGCATTCGAAACTTCGATACTCGCCGTTCTCTCTCCTCTTCCCTCTCTTTCTGGCGCGCGCGCGCCTCATACTTTGCCGCCGTTAGTCTCTCGCTCCCTCTTCTTCTCTCTCTCTCTCTCTCTTTCTCTCATCCCTTCTCCCTCTCTTTCTCTCTCTCGGGGTTTACTAGCGCCGGTAGTGCGGGGGTTCCAGAAATGAATGGCTGATTCGTCGGCCGCCCAGGTAACCCGGCCAATGGAAGCGCGTTGCACGCGCGGCGCGCAAATCACGAACCGAGGACACCGTTATCCCTCCCCCGCGGCGGGCCCAATCAGATACGAGCAATTAAGTAATTGCGGCGCACGGGGCACACGCGCGCTAGCCTACTATCCAAGCCAGCCTAGCCTAGCGACGGTACTCAAATCCAATACCCGCTCGCAATTTTCGTGCGAGCGTCCAAGTACAGGGTGCTCTCCCGTTGAATGGATATCGATACGCACTTCGGGAATATTAACATAGCCGCAAGACTCGCGTGAATTCGGTGGCGAGCATCGGAGCGAGACTCCGATCGATTCGGAGTCGGCTCCCGAAGTCGACGGAGCGTGTTTTGAAATCGCGCGCTCTCCTCGCATAATCGGGGCGCGTAAGTGTGCGAGCGCACGCCACTTTCCTCCCCCACTCCCGCGCCGTTGCGTTGTATCGGTTGACCATACAGCAATGACTTATGAGTTGGGAAAAATGGAGGGTGGGAAGGTAAAAAGGCGATACTGCTGTCCCCCAACAGCCACCCTATCGAAAGAGGGAACAAACGATCTATGTTCTCGTTGACTCACGTTGATTCAAATAGCGATTATACTCATCAAATTAAGATTGACGATATACTGAAATTGATGAAAATGATTAATAAAAATTGGAAAATTTTTATCAAATTTGCTGCACTGTCGAAATAAACAATGTGAAATAATATTTTGATATATAGGCTTTGTCAGAAAGTACTAGATTTTAAGTTTAACACAAAGTAGAGATTGTCTTCTGAAATATACAATAGAGAATAGAGCGACCAATATCGAGAGCCGTTTGAACGTGACTTCGCGTCACGTAGTCGTTTTCAGAATTCCCGTTCGGATTCGCGGGCATAGCCCCGGGTTCAATATCTTCGCCGGACGCGCCGGCGAAGCCGTAGGCGAAGCCGCGTGCACGCCGTGCCGCATTCGGAGTGCGATGCACGCGCGGAATATTCATACGTTTCGCGGGTCCAGCAGCGCCGCCTCTCGCGCCGCGATTCACATCGATCCGCCCGCGGATCCTCGCGATTGCGTCTCGTCCGGCTTCCTCCGGCCGACACGTGCGCGCGAATACGCGAGGATACGCGGGACGCGCGCATGCACGTACAGGACGTTTTGATGGATGCCGACCCGGGTATAGCGCGCACGCGAGTCGAATATTTCGCAATACGAGCGCCGCCGATGGCCCGCTTGTTGCCGCCATCGGCGACATTCGTCATCCCCGCCGATTCTCGCGACTCGCGCGAATACAAAACCGCTGCGAATCGCGCGTTTTGCATCCGGCACTCGGGCGCGACTCCTCCACGGCCGACGGGAGCCTACGTTCGATTTCATCTCGGAATAAACGAATCTGCGAACGCAAAAATTGATTCGAACGTAACGATCGTTCGCTATGGTATCGATTTGCGCGCCTACGCTATGCGCTACTATTTCCGAACACTAAGTGTAAAAGTCAAACGGCAACAACAATGGATGTTATTTCAAATAAAAACCGATTTATTAGAACAATATAGATATCAATAGTTAACGTTTCGACTTACTTATTGTTAGTCTTCCTCAGAATGCAATAAGAACAAATCTGATAAGATTATATGTCATAAAATAAATAAAAAGATGAGTAGATATCAAAAATAAATAAAAAATTGACTAGTAATCTTATAATAAAATGGTTAAATACATAAGCGGATCAATCAAACGCAATTGGATGAATAACTATGGTTAATGATCGGACTTAAGTACAAAAGTATATTAATCGAAAAACGAAGCAGTATAGTTTAAAAGTTACAAATAAAACTCAGTCATTAATTATATATTAAGCTAGAAATAAATTATGATTAAAAACTTATATATAAGTGGTCAAGATGAATGAGAAAAAAGATATTTCCGAACGCATGTCGGTGTTTCTAGTCGCACCGCCGGCGCCGTCGAATTTTAAGTTTGTAAATTGATCAAAAATCTGAGTTTGTTAGCAGTTCCATTTGAACTCGACTTGGAAACTTGACTTCTTTTTTATTACTATTTCATGTAACGTGACGTTATTTAGAAGATAACTTTTCGAGGGACTTCTCGTTTAGAATTAGAAGTGAGGTCAGGAAGGACGAGCGCATTGTTTCGCGAGCACTTCACGGCTGTGTGTCCTCACTGTGTCCAGCCGATTTTGACGTCTCAGCTCGTTTATCATCGAGATATCGCATTCAGCGTAAACATGGAATGAGGGTCACAGCCGTATTTGGCGGTGAGCGCAAGGCCTGCATACGAAAATAAGCCTCTCGATAAAGTCAATGGGCGAATCTCGTTTTCGAGCTCAAGTACATACTTCGTCCTTAGAGTGCACGTTGGACGGGATTTGCGTTCTTGGAATGTAAAAAAAAGGGAAAAGCCCGTCTTATCTTATCATCTGGATTAAATAAATTCTTCACATTTTACGGCCGTCAAGCGAATTTCTCGCTTAACATCCGCAAAGTGAATGTGAAAGGTCGTAGGTCGGGGAAAGTGAGATACGCCTACGCGCGTGGGGTGCTTTATAAATATTGGGAGATTGTCGGGGTACGCACGAAATAATCTGACGATACGATAACGTAACCGGGCGAGGCTGCGCATTTTTACGTTCAAACATCTCGATATTGGAGCTTCCACGGCGCGGCGCGGCGCGGCCGGTGCACGAGTGGTAAGCTTTCCCTTTTTTTGCTCGTGCCTCGGCTCTGTACCTCGCTACAAGATAGACAGGGTAATTGCAGTGCCGCGTCGTACATACGCCGGCGTTGTACGTGTATAAAGAGCTTGTTTACCTGGCGGGCAATGGTACGGCAGGGAGGGGAGGGAGGGAGGGACCGGCGCGGAGCGTTTCCTCGTTCCGCGGGCGTGCACTTTGAAAATATCGCTCGAGAGCCATAAGCGTCTCAGACTATCTGCTTTAGGTACGTCGTCGTTCATATTAAGCGAAACGCGCCGGGCGCGCTTTTCATCTCGAATATACGGAGCAATTGAGAAAAGTCGGTCGACGGAACGGTATAATTGCGAAAACATAAACCGCGTTATATCAATAGATTCACGTAGCGTTCTTACTTCGCATAAGGAGTAACTAGCAACTTAAATTTCTCACAGGAAGAGAAACAGAAATGCGTACGCATTTCCCGTCACCCGTACGCGAGGCGTTTTTCATCTGACTGCGCGTCCTGAAATCGTCATTAAAACACTCCTTTCTCGCAATTAGAAATTCACTCGGCGTTGTTTTGCACGCGTTAGACGTGGGTACTTTGATCTTGGTCGTTTTCCGCGTACATCCAGCGCAAAATGCGAATTTTAATAATTCCATTCTATAATTATTGTTATATAATTAGATTCCAATAAGAATTCAATCGTATTCGATGTCACATGGCAATCATATTCGAATAAGTACGAAATTCCAAAGTTTCATTAAACCCTAAGCGTGCGCTTATGTAGCTCTTTGCAGGCTTATGCAGGCTCTTAACAGCCTTATTTAGACCGCTTACATATAATAGCCTAATTAGAATAATTGTTCAATATAATTTAGCTGAGCTTCGAGCGCCTTCTTTGAAAAAATTAACCCTCTTTAAAATATAACTTTAACCTACTTGCGCGAAATAAAAGTAGCCGGCGGTCTTTCTAAAAGCAATTACTGGAAGCAATTTGCTCGTACTTTCAGGACGTACTGTAAATTAGCCGCGGCAAGAGTGTACCGGCGTCGCATGTGACGTGCACGGTACACGTAATTTCCTCGTCGATTATGTTCCAGCGGCATAACAGCGCTTCTGTCAGTTTCCTGCCCGCGCACACGGGTACGAAGTCTCACTTGGGACCGGTCGAGAAGAAGGGCTGCCGGAAGCCCCGTGGAAAAGGGCCGGAAGTATCCTCCAAGCGGGCAGAGACCAGACCTACGACATCGCTCAAAGGACCATTCCCCTCCCTTCTCGAGCTCGTTACCGCCGAACCGTGTCCTGAAGTATAGCACCACAAAGCGAAGTACAACTCTCGACCACACGTGGTCCGCTCGACAAGCACGTCCGTACAGCCGCCCAGAGCACCTAGTGTGTCATCAAACATCAACGACGTCGACAATCACGACGACATCGACGACGGTCAACAACAGCGACCACCGACCAACGGACTCCCACGCCAAATCCCATCGACCTTTCCAAGTTCATAGGGAGCGCGGCGCACGTCCTACGGATGGCGCGTAAAAGAAAAGGTCGATTCGATAGGTGGAGAGAGAGAGAGAGAGAGAGAGAGAGAGAGAGAGGGGGGGGAGAGACGGAGAGATGGCGAGAAGTAGGAAAGAGAAAGAGGGCGAAAAACCACATTTATCGATATACTACCGGATCCAACGCCAACGATCCCTCCCCAAAGAGCGTACAACGACTTGGGGTATACAGAGCGCTTCGGGCATTGAGTCAAGATTAAAAGAAACGGCGTATACGGCGCTCGCGTATAAAAGCGGACAAGGGGTGAGATAAAGAGAAAAGAGACGAGAGGCGAGAAGGACCGAGAGGGAGATAACGCGGAGAGACGGGTATACACTCTCGCGTATACGGCTATACGGCTGCCTCTCGTCGCGCCTGCGCCTCCGGTCGGAAAGCTCCGGCTCGTTCTCTCGGTCCTCGTCGGTCGTAGCCGTGATCCTCCGTTCCGCCGGTGTCGCCCACCTCGAGCTCAGTGAGCCGGTGTGTGAGCGCCGCGACGCCTAGAACAGCACTATCGTCGTCGGAGTTTTCGTTGTCGTCGTCATCGTCGTCATCCTCGTCGTCGTCGTCATTCCCGTCGGCGTGGATTTGGCGACAATCCTACGTTTCCCCTTGTCCTGGTCGTCGTCGTCGTCGTCGTCATCGTCGTCGCTGTGGTCGTTCTCGATCGAGCGCCGTCTGTCCTCGTCGTTCTCGTCGTCGGCCTCGTGATCATCGTTCCATCGTCGTTCTCGTCATCGTCATCGTCATCTTCATCATCATCGTCATCGTCACCGTCATCTCGCTGCTCTCTCGTGGGTGCTGGCGCTGTCCGGGAGGCACGCGACTACTCCGAGTTTCCGTGCGCGAGTCGCAGTCGCCGCGGGAAGAGAGAGACGGACGAGTGCAGTACTACCACCTCGTTCCTCCCCCCTTCCGCCTCTGCCACCTCCTCTTGCTCCATCTGTCTCCTCCGCACCTTCGCTCCTTCTCCTACTCTCCCTCTCCGCCTCTCTCTCTCTCTCTTTCTCCCTCTCTTACTCTCTCTTTCTCTTCTTCTGTATATGCACGCTCTCGCCCTCTCCGTAGCCGTCGTCGTCATCGTCGTCGCCGTCGCCGTCGCCGTCGCCGTCGCCGATCTCGTCGCTCTCTCTCTCTCGTTCCCACGATCACGCTCGCCCTTCGCACAACGACGCCACGCCGCCGCTCGTGTACCGTGCACCGTGCCCGGCCATCGCACCGTCGCCGTCTTCTCCTCGCCGCTTTCGACTCACGTGCTACGCTACACGGACACACGGCCACGCAGCTACGAGACAGATCTCGATTTCACGTCCCGCGAGTTCTCCCGTCGTCCGTCGCCCCGATCTCTCCCTCGGCATCGAGAGACGACGGCCGCAAGGGCGAGTGCAACGGGGAGCGAGAGCGCGAAGGATAGAGAGGAGTGAGTCCGAAGGAGCGAGAGAGAGGGAGAGAGAAAGAGAGAGAGAGAGGGAGAGGAAAAGACCGGAATACGCGACGCAGAAGAGGACGGAGGATGGTGTAGACGTCGTGGCGTCGTGTCCGTCGTGCCCGCGGGACTTCCGAGGTGGACATTCGTGTAAGAAAATGTACTCGCGTGACGGTCCTTAAACTTCGCCTCGGGCGTGCATTCTCGTGAATAAAAGAGGGTACGAGAGAGAGAGACAGGAGTGGGAGAGAGTGGAGTCGGGGTGTCTGTTACCGGCAGGGAGGGCGTTAGAGCGAGAGCGCGGAAAAACGGGGGAGAGAGAGCGAGAGCGAGAGAGAGAGAGAGAGGGTGCGAGCGGAGAAAGATAGAGGGGTGGCTGGGAGGGAAACGTACGACAGAGAAGATAACGATGCTCGAACGTGATGCTATGTACGTCCGCGAGGGTTGTTCCGAACGACGCCGGTAAACCGAATGATCATTTGATTCCTTTTGGATTGCGTGATATACGTTATGAACGCCGCGATGCCATGCCTACGTCCCGCGGTGCGTGTCGCTACGAGCGCGCCTCGCGGACTTTGCGCGACGACGATCAACGCGAACGCGTCGGCGGGTAACGGCAACCCCGACGAGGGGTATGTCGGGCCGACACGCTGGTCTCGTCCCGTCTCCGCTCGGCTCGCTCGTACTTTGCGATCAGTCTTGTTCGATGTTCTGCATAATCGTTCTTACGTATACTCATCACATGCTTGCACGCAATTTACTGTTGGTGTATATTTGCTACTTGAGATGATCGATGTATGCACGTTGGTGGTGTGTTGTCCGGCGCCGATTTGATATCTCTTGATACATGATAACGACCCGTGCCCGCGTCGCTGATTGATTGCCATAAATTAAGGAGGATTCCAAGTGCATACCGAAAACAGCAAATTATAAAGAATTTTATATTCGTGTTAAATATTTTTTAGGCATAAACAGTTAAATCTCAGTTCAGATATTTATATGAGTTTTTTCTATTTTTTAGCACTTGGATTTCCTCTAATTTATACGGTATTCATTTAGCGCCGCCTTCACCGCTGAATGTTGCCGTTCAATTCTAAGTTTTATGTATGTACATATTATAATATTTATAATACGAAGATCGCATTCGATGTGCAACGTCGTGGGATGAGCATCAGATAGATTTAACGTTAAATGCGCGATGTGAATACGAACTGATGATGGAAACTCTGGTATCCCCGATGTATCCTTGCAATATGAATGCATGTATCTATATAGCTTTCATATGAAAGGAATCAAGTGCCTTTATGTTAAAACCGAGAAATAGCCTCCTAGACTTGTCTCTAGAAAAAAAAAACGATATTTTTGTATTATAAGAACGACTTGTGGCATAGCAATGCACGCTTCAATTTGTCTAGTCAACTATTTGATAGAACAATATAATGTATATCTATAAATATATTTGTGTTTATATAAAAAACTTATCCATACTTTGAATATTCAAGTAGAAATATATGTGTTACACGTTTTGTAAACTGAATACACTTCTTCATCTGTTCGCGAATGATAAATAATAAAGACTTTTGTTGACCCTTAATGTTATGTCGTTCATCGATTTCGTCGGAAGATAAAAAATTTGCCATGACCTGTTGAATGCCATATAAAAAGAGTCCCTGTTATAACTCCAGAAAAGTTCATATTCTTCGTCAACAAGAACAGCCGGAGAATCGCATAATAAAATGCATCATAAAATAAAAAAAGTTGTGTAAACGCGCGTAACTCGGCACGAAAAATGAACGGAAAATGAAAGTATTGATTTTAATAATTAAATTTATTTGTATAAATTCGCAGAAGTCATGACAAGTCTAGTAACAATTTACTTGCTTATCTTTTTCACAATGAGAGACTATGGAGAAGATGAGTAAATAACTTGATACTTAACTCGCCTCCCTATTGGCTTAATTTCAGTGTTATTTACTACAATTCAACAATAATTAGTGTTTTGATCGATGGAATTTAACTTGCTGTGTTTTTGCCCTCCACCCTCTTCAATCTTTCCCATTTCTCTGTCATTTTGGAATGCCTTATCGAAGTAAGCCTCGAGCTCTTTTAGTGTTAATACAACATAGAATGATATATGATTATCGTTCATTTTCTAAATGTTCTGGTACACACAAAGGAACAATTTGCGAATAAAATGCTGAAATAACATATCACACGATCGATTTGTTTGTCTACTCTTCTTACAAAGGGAAACAATGTTTTATTTATACGTATTCAAAATTTAGACAGATGATGATAAATTGCTCTTTACACGATTCATTAACGCTAAAAAGCTGATGACATCTGAATATATACATTTCACTTGCGGCTTACGATGCGTATTAGTAAAAAAAGAATAACTGTTTGTGCTAAATTTGTACAGAAACATTCGTGTGCATGTAAACTTCTGTAAACGTAGTGTGGTAAATTATGAGAAGCTAACAGTTTAAATAATAATAGAACGTACGTTTATTCCGATAAAACGTATAATGTATGAAGAAAAATAAGAATGTAAAAAAGTAGACACACAAACGAAATTTTCATAAAATATCTCAAAATAGTCTCGTAAACAGGATGTGACAGCTTCTTATAATTTTCAATTCCACAGGAGTCGCACACATAGGGTGTGGACAGTAAATGGCTTGAGCGCGGATACGGAAATAGAACGAGAAAAAAATATGATATAACAGATAAGAATTATAAGACGTAGAGAGAGATAATTTAAAATACACCATGAAACTATATAATGTGAGGTAGCCATGAAAATTTCTCGAGGTTCTTAATAACGCGAGACCAGGCATAACGTATCTGCAAAGTGGCACTCAACTGTAGCGCGCGATGTAACCGGAGATAATTTCGCAGCGAACACGCGCGTGTACGCTCGCGAATGATTCATCGCGCGCGTTTACACGACGTCGGGCGAGAAAGGCGACTATTTTCGGCGCGGATTCGGATAGCGCTCGTTGCGGAACGGAACGCTTTTAACGGTTCTTACGCCGTTAAAACAGGAAGCTGATACCCCTCCCCCCCCGACGTATCACCGTTATCGTATAATATGAATTTATGCGACAATGCCTTTCTATTACGACCGACAATGGAGGCGTCGGCGGCGGCGGTGGTGTAATATTACCAAGTCGCCCCCGTTGTAATGTATAGCCGTATGCGCTCGGCTTTCTCTCTCTCTCTCTCTCTCTCTCTCTCTCTCTCTCTCTCTCTCTCTCTCTCTCTCTCCTCTCTCTCTCTCTCTCTCTCTCTCTCTCTCTCTCTGCGGACCATAAAGCGAATAATATAGCTCGCACGCAAAATGAAATATTTCAATTGCGGGACTCGCGTTAATTGCGCGCGCGCTCGCTCTCGCGCGGGCGCGGCGTTTCAATTATCGTAATGAATTACGACGAACGCGAATTCCGTCGACGCAAGCGCGGATACGAGGTGGATCTCTCCCGCGGCCCGGTCTACTCGATCGATCTCAATCCGGACGTGGCGTTTGAAAGCGCGCGTGGAATATAATGAATATGTAAATATTCGACGGGGTGCACGCGGGGCACGTTGTCGCTTGTAAATAGCGGGGTGCGTGTAACAGGTGGTGTGCTCTCTGTCTCACCCGGCGTTGCGTCGGTTTCGTCGCTTGTCACTCCTGACAATGGCATACACAGGCCGGCGGCGGACCGCGACGATGTAGCGCCGGTGGACGGAAGTGGGTCCTCGGTCCTCGGCCCCTCGGCGTCACCGACGACGTCGTACGCGAACAAAATTCCTCACGCTTTCGCAGCGTGAACCGACGTTTACCAGCGTGAATTCGTATGCCCATTCGTTGCATGGTTCGTCATGCGTATTGCTTGCACGTGTGTATATGTGTGTGTGTGTGTGTGTGCGCGCATGTTACACGTACAGGATGCACATGCATACGTGAGGCCCGCGGGCGCGGAACGTGTACAGGCACTAAAAGTAAACGGCGCATTTTCGTGATCGCTCGTTAACACGCGATAAAATTTACGCGCGCTATAAATAATTGCAACAAATACGGTGTGTCGTTTCTTCTCGAATACTCGTCGTCCGCCGTTTACCTGCCAATAAAATTATCTGAATTTTGGGATCGTCCAGTCTAAGTTGCCCCGATTACTTGTTAAGATTTCGACGAAGCTCATTATAAAGTCCACCATTATAGAGAAATCTTTCCAAATCAAAGTGCGAAGATCGATTTCGTCTACGAACGGCATGCGAATTCGCGCAATTTGTAGGACGTAAGGTATCTTTTAAAGGAATTTATAATGGAAACGTGAGAGACGTAATTAGGCGATGCGATCACCTTAAAAAGTGCAAAATTGATCAACTATGTAAGCGCGAATATATAATTTGTTCTAATCAATTTATTAATTTATTTAAGTCTTGCTAGCAATGGACTCGTACTATTCAGACTTTGAGGAGAAGATTTATGCAACCTCAATGTTATAATGCTCAAGACGCTCCCAGGGAAACGCGAAAAGGAAATGAAATGATAGCCAAGTGCGGCTTAAAAGTTACTTTGGGCAGCCGAGAGCGTTTCCGGTTTATAGTTCGATATAGGGTACAAAAATAACGAAGCTCGATACGAGCTCGTACTATTCACGTCTTGTAAAACGAGCCGGAAGGGACGCGCGCGTCGTGTTCCCTGGTCCCAGGCTCGCCTAATTACGCCATCGCGAAGGGCTTCACGATTCGCTTTTGAAATCACCGTCGCGTTGACCTTCGGGTACCTCGACGAAACGATCGCCGGCACGTGATATGACGTGGCGATCGATATCTTTATGCCGTCCCGGCATGCATTGTGTGAAAGGCGTGATCTTTCGCAGGGCTCGCTCCACATCCCGCAGGCTACTGTCGACTGCAACGTAATCGTCCCCACGAGCTCTCAACCTCGGCCACACCATCGCCGGTCCATCATCGTACCGTACCCTGTATTGTCGTCCGCGCCGCAAGATGGATGAACGAACGATCCGAGGGGGAGTACGTAGTGCGTTCGGCGCGCTGTGAGACGACGAGATGAAATCGCGCGGTGTTATTAACCGGAAGATTCGAATCGATTCGCGTCGCGTCGACTAATCCCGGATGGTGGTGGTGCGCGGCTTTTGATAATCATGATAAGTGAGCGCGTTCTTATCGCGACATTGATGAAACACGTGTGCGAGACGCGCGGGTGATTCGCGCATCGACTTGACTGGCCGACTCGGATCCACGTGTCCGAGCACGAAATCCTTCGAGGAGCAGATCGCTCTCCAGTGACCGGTGAGTACTGCTTCATTCGGTATCAAGTGCCCTTTGTCAGTGGCGTCTGCCTAGTTGCGGGCAAACGGACCGACTGGCACTTCTGGAGACCCGATCGCGAAGGATGTGGAAGCCTCACTGAAGCATCTCTTTCTGTCTCACGAAACAATATTGTTGCAGCCAATTGAAATAAATTTATTTAATTTTACTTAACAGATAATCATTATTTTATAAACAGTTATTTCTGTCTATATGGAAAGTTGGTTGCCCAAATGTTGTCTGAGTGCCTTCTAAAACTATGCAGACGCCGCTATACTTTGTATGTATTTTAATAAACGGAATTAACAATCAAATTGAGAACAATTTGATGGATTACGGGTATAAAAACATTAACGCATTTGTCATTATAATTTTATGCTATCCAAAAGATTTGTCTTTTTTTATAATGTAATCGTTATCTAACTTGTAATCCAAAACGATGCTTCCAAACTTATATCTTGATCCCAAGTCTTCAAGTAGATGTTATCGAGGGTAAAACTTTTTCATTTTTTCATTCGTTTGAAACTTCTACTCTCTTATGAATTATTCAATATAGAATAATATATTCAAGTGTATCGCGCGTTATCAAGATATGCGGTAACTTCTTTCGTAAAGTACATAATAAAAATATAAATAACGCGCGCGTGAGGGGGTTTGAAATATTATTCTATATATACCAAATATGCATTCTATATCCCGAAGTTTGACGATGATATTCTCGTCGTGTGTAGCCGGAATAACAAAATAAAATCGTACTGATATATAAGTTCAGTCTTTCGACGTTATCCCGCAAGTTTTATCGCGGTAAGATCGTGGAAGTTTTCGTTTCTGACATCGTTCGACGCTTTACTCATCACGCTTTCGTTCATCACGGAGGGAGCTTATTTTCTCACGCGAAAAAGCGAGTGTTATCCTTATCGATCGAAGGGCCGAGCGTATCGATGGGATCTTCGATCGGAACGAATCGCCGCAGTGGCGATTCGATATGCCGCGGCTCACATGAAACACCGGCACAATACCGAATGTAATGCACGTTAAGCGCGGGCTCTCTCTCTCTCTCTCTCTCTCTCTCTCTCTCTCTCTCTCTCTCTCTCTCTCTCTCTCTCTCTCTCTCTCTCCGTGTTGCGTATATCTTGACGACGGAATGCAATGAATGAAGCCACCGCAATATCCGCTCGACGGCGATGGAAGTCGTAACTGCCGGCGTGCCCGCCGCGCTATTACTCCTCAATGGTCGGCCGCGGTTAATTGCGAGGCAATATTCAAAGTAATTCTCGGTCCCCGGCAAGAATACGGCCTAATTGACTTGTAAGCCAACGCGTTCGATCGGTGCAGGCTGATTGCAGACGGAGAATAAGCGTTTCCCCGTCTGCGAAAGACCGATATTGCCCGCGCTCACGAGAGCGTCGATTCTTGGTACTCCGAGTACCCCACCGAGGATCGTAAATCGTCTCTGGTGTTTTCGGGGGCACGGAAACTACCTCGAAAATTGTCGCGACCATTACGATCGTTGGGTAATAATAACGTAATACCTATAGCGAGCGTAAAGCGGCGGCGAATGTTACAGAACGTACAAACGCGAAAATGGCATTTCCCGCATTTCTTACCGGAATTAGTAAAAAGCTATCTCGGATAATTGTTAGGCGAGACGAGGTATACTTGCCATTTTGCTACCGGTATTCAATTCCGAGCGGGGACTGCGAGAAAGCATAATTAACGCCGTCGGATTGTAAATTCACTCTAGTATAAATATTTGCATCTCGGAACTCCGCGCACAAAGCCTGCATACATTTGAATATATCTTCTTTCCGCGGAGATTCCGCGGGCGCACCGCATATCGGCGATACGACTAACATCGCGGGGCTCCGGCGGGCTTATTTCAATCTCCGTAACTCGCGACGTTGATCTTCTTGGATTTACAAAATTAAAGCGAATCGACCAAGTGCGGCGGAGCCGAAGAAACGTAATGAAAATGAGAGAAGTGCAGAGTCTCTGATATTTTTATGTCTTGAGAATAAGCACAAGACATGGATTGTTGGAATCTCATTAAGGCATATTATGGGGTAAATCAGGAAAAACACGAGAAAACATTCGAGATAAAATTTGTATTTGTAGGGAGCTTCTCTATCTTCTTTCTGTCGTCTTTCTCATCTCAATTTTCTAAAGTTCTCGTATATTCGTGTATTTTAGGACATATTTACGATGTTTTATTTCTAGTAACTCTATGCAATGCATCATTCTATACAATCACTCTGTAATGTGCCACTCTGTACAGTGCATCAGTGTAGTGCTGTGTTTCGCTAATTTGTAGATTATTTAATTCCATTGTGATTTAACGTACGCCTTCCGCCATTTTCGAAATAAATGGTTCATTTAATTCCCGTAATTTCTGTAATTGTCGTAATTTTCCAGTGGACCGCATCGTCATTCGATTATCGATGTAACGAATTTGCACGCGAATCGACTTTAACCCTTTGTGGCGCAGCGTAATTTCGAGAAACGGGTTCGACGTTTAAAAATCCCTTTTTATTTTGATGACGGCAGCATTGCCTAATGTAATCATCTTCCGTCAGTTACAAACGTTGTGTAAATATTCGTGGAATAATTGGCAACTCGTGGTTAGTCACAATGTTTGGATCGTTATAAAGTACTGTATCGATTCATTGTATGATATAATGCGAAAAGTTCATTAGTACGCCTCTCCGTATCTATAATAGGTGGTCGAGCTCATCGGAATCACGCCCACTCGCCGATTTCGATACTCGCGAAACTTGGACGAGCGAATAAGACGATTCACAAAGCGTAGATATAGGCCTGTGAATCGAGCCGAGGGTTTCGAGCAAACGTGGGCTCAAACGATGAGCGAGCGGAGTCAACGAACTTCTCTCCTCGCGTTTACGTAACCCCGCTCGTGTAAACATATCGATCCCCGCGGGGGCATGTGCGCATTGTAGCTTTATTTCGTGGCGGAGTCGCCCGGTGTGTACCGTCGATGAAACCAGCGGAGAGGATCGAGTTGACCCTCGTCTTCGCGGCCCTTTGTCAGGTCGTCGCGAGCAATCGCATTCCGATTCGCGCGTTACGCGTTACGCGTTACGCGTTCCAATTGGACGCGTCGCGTAAAAGAGAGGAGCAATCGACTAGACATTCTCGAGCGATCGACGCGTATTTTTTTTAGTCCGCGCGAGAGGAATTCCTTCTCGCGTTTACGTACGGAAAACAGAGAGGCGCATCAACGCGACACGCCCTTTACTTTAATTCTCTCATTAGAATGTGCCATACATGAGTATCAACAGGTTTCTTTATTAAGAAGGATATAATTTTAGTTCCATTCCTTTTGAGCTAAATTTAAAGCGTCCAAAATCTCGGCAAATATTCCGAGCTAATATAATATCCTGACGCGTGAAAAGAGCTCGTTTCCCAAACTGTCTTAAATCCACATTTTAAAAGATCGAGCTTACGTAAATCTCATTCTCTCTCGTCTGATCGGTTGAAGAGTTAACAGTCACGATGTTGGGAAAGTTACTCACCGAGTTCGATGCAGACGTCCGATGGCACGTGCCTGTAGCCGCCAACTGCGTAGTGCGTGCTCCGATGCGTAGACGACTCGCGGACTCCGCCGTCGTTGTCACCGTCTTCGGAGGAAACGGGCGAACCTTTTCAGGAACCTGGCGACAGTTCGTTCTTGGAACGTCGTTCACTAAGGCACACCCGCAATTTCACCGTCATCTGTTGCCCTGCGGGCTGTAGGAATATCGATTCGACGTAACGGCTCTTTCCTTCCGGTGTCCCGTTAATTGTGTCAAACGGCACTGGCACCGCGTAAAATTCTTTCCGAACAAAGGCGTCCATGCTCGACCGTTTGAATTTACGCCGCTGAAAAACGCGACGCAGCCTTTTTAGCCTGTGAGAGGCTCGTCGCCAATCCATCGACGTCGATTCGACGCGCAAACTGCGATTATTACTAATGGACGGCAGCGCGGATGAAAATATTTACACTCTGAGACGTGAGCTTCATGCCAACTAATTAAACGCTACCTACCATGGGACGGGAAAGATTATAACTAATTATTAACTTCGTTAAGCATTAATCTGCTTTTCCGCGATTGGTAGTCATTAACACGAGTTAATTAGTCAACCGCTGTTAGTTGTCAACAAGATAGATATGGATACAGTGATATTAAAGAGGGGAAATGCACGCGCGCGCGCGCGACGCGAAATTCAACCCCGTGAATCATCGTCGTTTATTACTTTCGCAATGTCGTCGCATCAGCGCGACTCGACGAGACGAAATCTCGTTAAATAGCCGTTGATTCCGCAATTAAGGTTAACTCAGTTACGCGACAATCGCTTGTAATTTAATCAGCGCGCGTAGTTACTCATTTCCATTATTTTACATAATATCAAGTGGCCGTACTGGAGCGCTAATTAACGGTAGTCGTGTAATAGCGCTGCGCGGTTCTCCCACCCCGGTACCACGTAATTGTAGCAGTTGGGGAAAAAAAATTGCGTCACGCGCGCGTGGAGGAATTCGCGATACATTGCCGCGAGAGCGGCTATAAATTCGCGAAATTCGTTGAGGTGAAAATTTATGCCAAACGTCCGCGTACCGCGATACGGCTCTACGCGTACAGGGTGTCCCACAATTCGCGCATTTAATACTTGTAACACAAGTTTGCGAGTCTTGGAAACGATCCTTTCGTAGAAACGATTCGGGATTCGTTGTCTACTCGTTAACATATATTACAGATCACATCTAGAAGCTTACTTTTCTAGAAAGTAAGTACGAATTTACATCCTTCGAACGAATGAGATTTTATTGAGAAGCAAGGAGGCTTCATTCGCGAAGGAGAGCCTTTTTCTCATCGACATTTTAGTCACGGAAAAACTGCATTCCGTATAATAAATTTGCCACTAAAATTAATGGCGAGTTAATGGTCGGGGGGGGGGGGGGGTTCTGTCGTCTTAATCGTGTTTCGTATTAATATTCATTCCGCGACGCGCGCGAGAAACGAATATTCTTATCGACCTCGCATATCTTGGCCTGGCCGATACCTCTTTCGGGGGCCCGTCGATCGACCAAGCATCCGCTTTATTAACGATGGAAATTAAAGTCGGCCGTCGATCGGCCGCCGCGGCGCGTTTCTGGGACACTCTGTATACGCGCGTGTTCTGGTACACGTGGCCGCTGATATACGGCGGAACGGCGGTGCGCGGGCAACGCCGAATTTAATAACGCGGAACTGCGACGCGGCGAGGTGCGACGCCGCGCCGCGGTCCATACAATCGGGACAATCAACGTCGTCGAGCGACCATTAGTCCACGATTACGGGCGACTTTATTACACGGGCCGCGCGCGCGCGCGCGCCACTCCTAGAGAGCGAAACGCACAATCGGCGGCATTATCGGTAGACGAGTGCTCGTGCGGAAAGGGATCGACCGCGAGTGTGCTCTATCCGGCCGATCGGATTTGCCTCGCAGCGGGCACTCGAGGACTCGAGCCGAGTTCTCGAGACGAACGAGCGCTATCGGGCCGGCGCGCGAAGCGGAGGGAAAGGGGAGAGTAAGGAGAGCGAGGGGGACCCATTCTTAAAACAGCATGTTTAATCGACGGACGTTACTTAAAGGGGAAATGACAATGGCTAATGAAAATGTCTCTTGCGCGTTCGATCGTGACGTGTCGCTCTCTCTCTTTCTCGTTTTCTCTTTCGCTCTTCTTTCTAGGTCTTCCTAATTAAGGATCTCACTATCAAAACGCAAAAATATAACAAAAAGAGTACGGATAAATAAATACTGATAAAGGTAGAATACAATTCTCGCGGAGACCTCGGAGACCTGAAAACTAACTATAATCGCGATCGCGACGTAGGTAAAACAGACGCAACAGATTTTGCTGATTTTATTTCGTCGCAAATAGCCCCTTTAGCGGTCGTTTATATGTCGAGTGTGGCGTGTAAAAAAAAAAGAGAAAGAAAGAACCGGCAGATAAAAGCCGCTGGCCAGACACGAGAAACGGCGATAAGATGCCGATAGCGCGCGCGAGTCCCTCTGTTCGGTGCATAAAAAAACGAACAATGGAACTCATTCGCGATAGCCGCATACAGCCGCCTTTCGCGCAATTATCCACCCGCGCACTCGAGAAAGGAGACCCCGGTCCCACCTGGCTCGACGAGACCCGGCCGCTCGCATCTCGGGCACGCTTCTCACGAGCGGAATAAAGGAAAAAAAAAGAGATACGCGCGATAGCCTGCGTCTCAGGATTGCGTGCCGTTCGGGCGTAGGTAGGAAAACATATATATATATATATATATATATATCGCGTATCGACGGCTCTCCCGTCGCGTAGAGGTTAGGTTCGCCGGTGGACGCGAGGCGAGGAGCTACGACCACGGATGCGTCATCATCGATCCGTGGATCTCTCTCTTTCTCGCGTGCGCGCGCGCGCGCGCGCACGATCGTGACGACGTACGTGAGCGGCGGAGCCGAGAGCGTAAAACTCGACCGAAAAGACGAAGGGGAGAGACCGAGAGACGACACTCGCGGCGCGTAGACGAGAACTCGCGCGTACGACGCGGACGCCGCGGCCGCGGCGGCTCCGTTCCGCTTACCGCGTTTCACCGTTTCGGCAATCGGCTCGTCGCGAGCCGTCGATTCCCGAGGCCAGGTCGCGCGACTCGCCAGCGGCACGGTCGCCATTTTTGACTGACTGCCCGAGCGAGCGTCACGGTACATACGGTACGTAGGCGCGAGAAAAAAAAAAGACGCGCGAAAAGGAGAGTCACGCCCGGCGGCGATTCGCGCTCGGACCGCTCGGACGTAGCGACTCAGGCCTACGTATGTAGGATGTATGTATGTATACTCGAAGTCGAGTGTCCCTAATAATCCTACGCCCGCCGATGTGGCTTTCACGTCACGTCCCGGCCCCGACCGTCGCTCAACGTATTTTAGACAATTACGACTCCGGACGGAATTCTACCTGCAATTCGGCAAATCATAAATATAATCGTGGATACAATGCCCCGCTGCGCCAACTGGATATCGTTATGATTTATATTTATTGATACATTTATTGATAAATTAATCATTATATAGATATTAATTAACCCTCCGTCTGTATACATGGGTCTGCGGCGTCCGAGCCAAAATGATATCTGCTCGTAATTGTAAAACTTGCAAGCCTGCAGAAAATATTTAGTAAACTGTGATTATCTCAAAATGACTATAAAATCGTCAACTACAATGTTATAGACAGACGTTTTGTGAATTTTTTCAGATTTTTCTAAATACTTTAAGGTAAGGAAAAATAGCGTTAAACATGACAGATCCACGTATACACTCCAACGGGGCAAAAAAAAACGTATACAGACGTTAAATAAGAATTATATTTACAGTAGACCCTTGTATAACACGGGGGGATCCATTCTATGTTAGATCCATTCTACGATATAAGAGTAAATGTAAGACGTAAACTGCAGTAAGCTATTGACTAATGGGGTTTTTACAATCCAAGAACAATCGATTGTGGTTGGTCTTGGATTGTAAAAACTGCTTACGACTTACGTTTTACTGCGTACTCTTACGGCAATTGTAGAATGGACTTTATACGAGTCACAGATTATACATATATATGGATTATGTGTGCATATGGAAACACATTTTTTGTATAAAAGGATTTTGCAAGGGTTTATTATAAAAAATGTAAAAAGAATATTGAAGATATAACAGTAAAATATTTTCCATTTCACTTAAAAACAAATAAATATTCAAATTTTTTTTCGTTTTTACGAATCCATGTTATATAAACCCATATTCTACTGTATTTTGTTCACGCTGGCTCGAATCTTCCGCGCAGGATGCTTTTAAAATGCATCTGTAGAGATGTAATAGCATAAATATGTATATTCGCGTTCGTCTTTAAAATATTGATAATCAATGTAGTCCACATGCGGAGAAAACGGACACGAGAACAAACGCGCGTGTCGCGAACCGGCGCGGCGCGGCGCGGCGGCGTCGCGGCGAGAGACGCGCTCTCTCGCGTTCGCGCGAGCTCGCGAAATTGCATGCTCGTATCTTTCGCGCGCGCGCGTCCGCGGAAAGAGAGAGAGAGAGAGAGAAAAAAAGGAGGAACGGAGAACGGAGAGAAAAGGGGACGGAAACACACGCGTGTAATTTCGGCGAATTTTCGTGAAATTGCGCTCACGTCGTTCTCTCGCGGGCACACTGCCATTGCCACGCTTGCCGCCCGCCCGTCCGCCCCGGGTCCATTTTACGGCTGACTCAGCAACGAATTTCACCGACGCGGCAACGAATATTGCTATTGGTAACAGTTTCTGAATACCGTGGGTACCGCCGCAATTTTCACCCGAGACGAATATACCGCGCGCGCGCGCGCGCGCGCGAGCATGGTGGCGGTGGCGGAAGCCCCGGCCCCGGGTTCACCGCACATGTTTTCGCCTCTGAGGGCAGTCCCTCGTCTCTTTCTGTTTCTCACCCGCTCTCTCTTTCTCGACGGGGTCATTCTCGCCGAGGAAACCGTTCCGGTGCGAAACGAGACGGGTTAACCCTCTTGCGGTTCCGCTCTGTTCCGCGACAGTTGCCTGTCAGGTCCCATTTAGCCTCTTCGCCGCCGCCCGTTTAGTTGCCGGCTTCGGCCCGTTCTCGAGGAACAATGCTGCCCAACTAACTGAAAGAATCCCATCTGACGTCGGAGTCATTTTTCAGAAAATCACATTTTACGCTCTGTTTCGCGCGATCCACATTTCGCGTGTTGCCTAACTGAAGGATGTCATTTGTTGACACGAGACACGATTCTATTCTATTCTATTCTATTCTATTCTATTCTATTCCATTCTATTCTAATTGTAAGATAAGGATGTGCGTACATGTGTTCGAAAGACGCGTGGTGTTTCAGCGATATCTTAAAATTTAATGTTTTCTGACGCATTTTGACTTAAATATGTCTTTTTAATCTTTTGCGCGTTAATTAGTTTTCATCTGTTTAGCTCCCAGTTCGAAATTAAAAGAAACTGTACACACATACACAAATAAAATATTTTATGCAAATTGACTCTTTAGAAATGTCCCACATTCACAGCATTCCTTATATTTATTATCTCTATAAGAATACTTCAGGTTGGTAGTAAAAAAACCTTCATCGTTTCTTTTAAAAATTTTCCTCCTAAAATATCTGCTTTAGTGGTAGAATTTATGTTAAAATAACTAAATTTACAAACTTCCGGATTATGTCTTTCTCAGGTGGATCATAAAACATAGGTATATATTTTGTATAATATGCAGCGATCGTAAAACATAACTCTTGTTTAATATGCTACGTTATTAATATTTCTATTTAAGATAATATTTCTAATAATTTTAATAATAATATTTCCAACTAAAATAATCTTTGCTTAATCTTTATCAAAAATGTAATTAAAATTTTGAAAAAGATGCAAATAAGAACGAGTTTGCTTTTATTTCGAGAGTATCAATAAAGCTGAATTACACTTCATGTTAATTGTTTAATTAATATAATTATTTCTAAAAGTTTCATTTAGTAAAGTTATTACTACCGATTACTCCAGGTTATTACAAGCAAAACACAAATTTAACATAAATTAATTAGCATTATGGTATATATGTATATTTTTTCCTCCTCAGAGGAAGCGAATTAAATAGGTTTAAAAGGCTCGTTTTTATAATCCTACTGAACAAGTCAACCGAAACCAGTCAAGACTGAAACCAGTCTTGAGATATGATACGATTTAATAAATGGATCTGTAGAGTCAACTTAATATATTCGTCATATTTATAACCGCAATTTAACTGAAAAATTCAAATAAAATTTGTCTCAAAACACAGCTCGTCCATCGGAACATAATTTCTCGTGATTTAATAATAATAAAATATTAATAGCCCAATTAAGAATTTCCATTGACTATATACTGGCAAATGATTATAATCGTGGCAACGATTATAATCGTCGTGACAAATCGTCACCGCGTTTCGACCAAGGATTCTGGTCGTTCTAAATTGATGTAATTTTAGATGCTTATAATATAAGCGTCTTAATTAAATAATTAAATTTATTGCGAAAAATATTACCTCAACCGGGGTTAAAATATTAATAGCTCTTGAATTTTATTAGCCGAATGTTATCTTCGGGAAAAATTGAGTAAGTATCTCTCAAATGTACGTATGAGACTTGAGAAAAAATGCTTTTAAATAATTTAAATAATTTAAATAATTTAAATAATTTAAATAATTTAAATAATTTCAATAATTTCAATAATTTAAATAATTTAAATAATTTCAATAATTTAAAATTAGTCGAGAAACGGAGAGAGTAATTATTCATGTGAGAAACCTTGAGATTCAAGAATAAATTTTCAAAGAGATAAAACTAGCAATTATATGTATACACTGAAAAAAAAAATTGCTAGATTCAAGAAAATTAAATTTGAATTAAGAAAACCATTGTTTTGACTATTTGCAAGAAAATTATTTTCATAATTTGAAACATTTGTATTTTTAGAAAGAAAAAAAACATTTATTAATGTAGAAAAATTATTTCTTTAAAGTAAGTAAATGTTATTTATTAAACAAAAAGTATATACTTAAATTGAATAACTAATATTTTAAACTATAAAACGCATTACAAAATAAAAGAAATTTTGTTTTTCAAATAAATATGCAAATTTTTAAAATAAGTAAATCTTTTTTTTAATGAATCAAAAGGTTTGATTTCTACAGTAGTAATAAGAAAATATATTTTTAAACCAAAAAACTGCTATTTTGAACAAAAAAAATCATTACTAAAGTTAAAGAAGTAATTTTTTGTTTTAAGTAAATTGTTAGTTGAATTAAATAAGCAATACATTTTATAAACCTTCAATAACAAAATATATTTTCAAATAAAAAAACTTATTTTTCAAAAAAAGAAAATATATTTTTCAAATAAAAAAATTCATTTTTAAATGGAAACCATGTTTATTAAATTTGAAAAACGATATTATTTTTTAAGTAAATTATTTTTTTCTGTATAATAACAAAATTAATTTATAAATCTACAGTAACAAAATATATTTTCAAATAAAAAAACTCATTTTTCAAAAAAAGAAAATATGTTTTCAAAATAATGGCTGATGGACAAAGAACGAGACGTCTGTTGCAGTCATGGCAAAAACATAAGTTGCTGTTATAAGCTGTGGCGGTCAGCTGTCCGCCAGAGCGAACTTGAGAACGCTGTAGAAACTCTGCCGAGCTGCCCTAGATATAGGGGTCGATGTTGAATCTTACTTACGCAAAAGTATACTGGCGATGCGCCGCGTAGCGGGCGCGAGCCGAACCCTCTCGCCGCGCGAAAAATTTTCTGCGTGTATTTACTAAATTTGAAAAACGATATTATTTTTTTAAGTAAATTATTTTTTTCCGTATAATAAGAAAGTTAATTTATAAATCTGCAGTAACAAAATATATTTTTAAATAAAGAAACTCAGTTTTCAAAGTAACAAAATATATTTTTATTATTACAGATTTTTATAATTATTTGTCTGCATTAAAAATATGATTAATTCACATGCAAGTAATTTATTTACTTATTTGAAAAAACAATTAAATATATTCAGATAAGTCATTATTTTATTTGAAATAACTTATTCTTTCCATTAAGCTTTGATTTATTTATTTTAATATAATTGCATGTTTAGTAAACCAAAGTATCTATTTTTTCAAATAAAGAAATTCAGTTCGTAAATTTAATAAAATATTTATTTAATTTATGATATTAATATTTAAAAAGGCAATCTTTTTCATGTTAAAAAATAAATTACTGTTTTTGAGAAAATATTATTTAAATTAAAAATTTTATTTGAAGAAAATTAGTTACTAAAATCATAATACTTTTATTTCTTTCATTGAAGAAAATATATTTTTATATTTTTTATTATTACAAATTTTTATAATTATTTGTCTGCATTAAAAATATATTTATTTCACGTGCAAGTAATTTATTTACTTATTTGAAAAAAATAATTAAATATATTCAGGTAAGTCATTATTTTATTTGAAATAACTTATTCCTTCAATTAAGCTTTCATTTATTTATTTTAATATAATTGCATGTTTAGTAAAGCAAAGTATCTAATTTTTTTAAATTAAGAAATTTAGTTCGTAAATTTAATAAAATATTTATTTAACTTGTTTTATTAATATTAAAAAAGGCAATCTTTTTCATGTTAAAAAATGAATTGCTGTTTTTGAGAAAATAATATTTAAATTAAAAATTTGTATACTTAAAAACAAAAAAATAAAATGTTAAACAAATATTTCTAATATTTAAATAAATATTTGTAAGTATAAAATAAATTCTTTATAAAGTTACAAAATATTTCTTTAAATCAAGGAAATAATACTAAAATAAATATATTTACTTAATATAAACAAATTTTTTTTTCAGTGTACTTATCCACTTTACGACACTCTTGTAGTTTATATAATAACGGATAATAATGGATAATAATTTTTTTGTATTGCGTGTTGATTAAGCGATACGCGCCTTTTTATTTACAAAATTAAATTCATGAATATTCGTCAACGATATAGACGTATAAGATGTGAAATCTAATCTCCAATTGATGAATGAATTTTATCGAAAAAATATTTATGGAAATTAATTTATTGTTATTACTTTTTTCCAATATTTTACATCTCGAGATCAGTGGAATTGTTTGACTTTTAATACGTCGAGAAGGGAAAATAAAATTACATCGCTATATACCTTTTGTGGTGACTTAATCTGAATTTTCTGATTCGTTGAAATTTACAATGATTCTTGATTTATTAAGTTCTCTTACACAATTTCTCTTCTCTTGGAAGGGAAAATTAAAAAAAATGGTAAAAATAACGATAAATTGATTTACATAATACGTAGAAGTATTATTTTGATCAAAATGAAGATAAACGTTATTTTTTAATATTTTAACGATGTGATTAACTAGTAATGGTTAAACTATAATGTATAATATGTATATCACATATTTGCAGCATATTCGTTGTGACTTACGATTCAAACAACGATACTTCTATTAAGCTCTAAAATATTCACAAAGCTTTCTTTCATTCGAGAGAGACCACTCGAGAGAAACTAAATTTATCTCAAGCGACGATAACGGTGGAACGAAACGGTAAATGTACGATAGTATCCTTCTTGTAACTTCGAGATATAAGCGATAACGTGTGGCGTGTGTGTATATATTCGAGGCGTCTATTTTATTACACATCTATTTTTTAATACACTAAGAGCCTCGTAACGGCGCGGGCGCGGGCGCGGCGAAGAATTGACTGCGAACGCTCGAAGTTCGGCGCTCGTGCTTGTAAACAAACCGAGTAGTACGGCATACGCCGACGGCTTGTGTTATAATACTGTTATATGCACAGGGTCGCCGCGTTATCATCGTACGGCGTGGCTGATTGTGAGCGAGTGTAAATCGCTCCGTAGCCCGCGTACGTCGTCGCATTATTATTTCCCGAGACGCGACCGCAAGTTCGAAGAGAGAGAGACAAGTACCAGATACGCGATTATTTCCCAACGATTGTCAACAGGTAGCGGCGAGAACATTTGCTCCGCTATTATCCTTATTCGAAACGCGATTGAGAGGAAACGCGATTATTTCGACTATCTGCTCACGCGCTCGCTTAATTTTACGATTATTTAACATAAATGCATCGCGGCAACGGCTGTTCGTTGAAGCAAGTATTTCGTGCGATGCATCTACTCGAAATGACAAGTTGAATAGAAAATAAGAATTGTAGATTGCTGTTTTGTTGCGACATTTACTTCTACTTGTCATGTATTTATCAATAAAATTGTTAATAATATCTCTCGTGCGTTTGAAACGTACACTGTCCATACGGTATTGCATTTTGATAGTATACTTTTAAATGAGCCATTGGATCTTGCTTAGCCATTGATTTAACTCGCGTGGTATCGGAATAATGTTGCTGGCGCAATCCTCGAAGTTTTCGGTCATAGAGGGGAGTTTACACACGCAATGATTAGTGGCGCCAATCGACTAACGCCAGAAAAAATACAAGTGTAAACACTTGATACAAACTGGCGCTAGTAATGTGGCGTTTACTGGCGGTTATTGGCCGAAGCATATAACCTCAAAATTTGAGGTTATATGCTTGCTGTCATTTACTGTGTGTTTAATAAATGTTAAATATTTTCCATATTATACGCCAATCACTGTGTAAACACTTGTGAGTTTGCCAGTCGGTTTCTGGCGCCAATGAATGCCAGTCAGTTGGCGCCATTAATCATTGCGTGTGTAAACAGTGTAAACTCCCCTTACCCGGCACGTCGCGAAACAACGCAGATTGACTTCGAGTCAGCAGCGTCGCAACGCGTTTGATTGGCAAAGTACCAATGGAAGTAACGCCGCATCTTAATATTGATCGAACGTATAACGGAGATTCGCTGCTTGTGTATTAATGATTAACACGTTGACTGTCACGCGAATTTTGTACGTTTTACTCTGGATGATGCCACGGTAGAATTTTCATTATCATTATCATATAATGATAAAATATTATAGGTGCGCTAACATTAAATTTAAGCTATTTTTTACGAATTACAAAATGGCTGCAGCAATAAAATCCAAAATAGAGGAAACAAATTAGAAACTAGAAACTAAAGAGTATTAAATTTCTGTGTATGTTTTATTAGATTGTGACTGTGTCAGTTTAATAAACGTTGCCATAGCAGTCCACGTGTTAACGTAAATGCATATTTCGCGAAATATATTCGGTCGAGATACATCGCGCACTGACAAAGCGACCGTATTGTCACATTCCGCCGACATTTATTTCTGATTCTAAACAACATTTATTTACCCGCGCTACGATATGAGACAGTAATCGTCCTAGTCGTCGTAAAACAGTCCGTGAAAGTAACACCTATCATGCATAAACGATGCGCGAAGATGCTGGATGTAGAACTGCCAGAATGAGTCGGCGGAGGATTGTAAATTATAAAAATTATTTACTAGGCTCTAGAGTCTATCCATTTTCGAGCCTATTCATTTCGAGGCAATAGATTATAACATATTAGTTTATTTGCAATATATTTTTAATCTTTAATGTTTAATTTTTTTCTATAAACTAGAAATAAATAATATCTATATTCAGATATTTCATGAGATTAAACAATATAAAGCACTTTACCGCTACATTAATTATTATTTTAAATAAAAATTTTTATACATAGTCTAATAATTGTTATAGAAAAAGATTGTTCGTGATTCTTTTATAATATTTCATTTCTCATACGTACATTTTGTGTACGTTTGTAATATAATTTTTACAAATCCATTGCCTCGACATTGAAATTAAAAAAATCACTCACCGGCCGATGCGCAACAGCGGAGTCGTAACCCTGCGTCGATCTGTAACATAGAAATATTTTTACATTAAAAACAGTGTCCAAAATAATCAATACTTCAAGTAAATAAATTATCGCGCTCGCGTTAAATTTCTAAAACGTCAGATATCCGATTTTAAAATGCACAAGAAGAAACAATCGCGGCCACATATTTTCGCATTAACTTGTTCGTATTATTAATCCGCGGAAAATCGTGCAAGTAATATTACGACCGTGTGAATGAGAGGGAGAGAGAGACGCGACGTTCGCGACGTAATATATATCTCTTCTCCGGTATATGGCGGAGATCGAACTCCGGCCGAAATTGTGCCGGAGTTAAACATCGAAAGTGGCGGAATCCGCCACGGGACAGCAAAATAACGAATAACAGTTACTCACCTCACGGTTGCTCCGCCGTCGCCCGATGCCTCCCAGGCCGCCTCCTCCTCTCCTCGGTCCTCCTCCGATGTCGCATCTCCGTCGGCGCACTCACTCACTCGTTCACTTGACTCGCGAAAATATCGTCTTTCCACTGTGGCACTCCCGTATTAATCTCGCGACGCGGGGGTCTGCTCTCGTATCCTTTTTATGCGAGGTCTACAATGCGAGTCACAAGTCGTGAGTCGCAAGAAATTGACGAATCGCAATCGAATTTGAGGAGATTAATCAACTGTGATTGGTCAACCTCCCACGATCCACGACCTACGACTCGCATTGTAGACCCGCGCATTATCCGTATTCCGAAAACGACGCAACTTCATTCCGAAGCCGCGCGACACGTCGCGAGCCAAGTTGACGGTTGAAATTCAAAAAGCGAGAGTCGTTGCGAGACCGATCATCCGAAAGAATGTGATATGGCAAGTCACTATTATCGAATGCGATATACCTCGCTATCAATTCCGTGAAGCACATGTATTAAATGAACATTCGATACATCACAGTTTTTCGTTATCTAATATCTAAACCGCCGAATTTGTGCTTTACTCCGCGCCGCGCGCCGCTGGGACAGGGCCGTGGCCGTGGCTTCTCGGTAACTGGAGTAGGGGGGGATGGAGCGGGGATAGGTGACTAGGCACGGCGCGCGTTCGATGTGCGTAGTCAGCCTATCTCGGGGTCTACCCCCCCGCTTCATACCCACCACTCGTGTTGCCGAGAAGCCGCGACCGCCATTTTGGCGTTAACTGCTCCGACCTGCGGGCTGCGTACAGCGCGTGGTGCGTACTTTCGTGATCCGAGTCGCGAATGTATCGCGATTCTGTATTCTGTATCGTGTCCACATACGTTTTTCTCGTGTTATTCGCTCACGAAACGTAAATACATCGCGTCGGGAGTGCCGTGCAAAGTGTCGCGCGAGTGTGAATTCGCTTCGGCATTCTGCAATAAATGTGCGCGCGAATGTAATGCCCAATCTACAATGAGTCGTCAGTCGTAAGTCGGAACGTAGCCGATGGACCAATGAGGAAAATTCGTTTTCGAGAAAAAATTCTCTCATTGGAGCATCGGCTGCGTTCCGATATCCGACTTACGATTCATTGTAGGCTGGCCATAACTCGCGTTCTCGCGAGTGAACGCACATTACGCACATAACCACGGGTGTCGTGCCGTTTGAGGATATATTGGATATCGCGCGAGTGTAGTATTTTGAAAATGAGCGGATCCACGCGATCGCTACCTGCCTGCTTAGCTCCGGGAGTGCCGTGCAAAGTGCCGCGCGTTCACCGTGTCTGATAATTAGTGTGTGATCGTAATTGTGAGTGAGTGTAGCATAAGAGGAATGCCGACGAAGGAAGCTGAGGGGAGGAGGAGGCCCGGGCTGGCGTCGGGCGACGGCGGAGCAACGTAGGTGAGTTTATAATTTAGTTAAATACTATTCCCGTATTTGCGGAATATCAATCGTCTTCGTTGAAAATTGTGTAATTATGTCTAACAAATAATTCATCTACTAAATGTGTAATAAGTAATAAATATCTACTTGAAAAAGGACTAGTAAGAAATTCAATAATGATTACTCATTTCTTAAAATAGTAATTATTTTGGGCGCTGTTATTAATCTCTATGATATTTTTGTGATTTACAGATCAACGTAACTGCGCTACAACTCCGCTGCTGCGCATCGTGCGGGTGAGTCATTTTTTATTTTGAAGCAATGGATTTATGATAAAATCGTATCAAGAAGGAATCAAGTTAAAAGCATAATAATATTACAGATTGATATAATATTTCATGGATTCATTCCTTTTTTTAAACGAAGGGGCTAAGGTTTAATCGTGGAATTATCCTATAATTTATTGTGCGATTTATTATGCACATATAATATATACATTTTGTCTTATAATATATTTAATACATACGAGTCTGAACGAATAATCACGTAATTTGTTTGTACAATACCGGATATGTACAATACCGAATATACGCAACGATGAATGAACTGATTTCTTTTGCCGAGTGAGTTTTAGAATATTTCACTTATAAATTAATTTATTAATTAATCTGTGTAATAACTACATTTTCTATTTAATCGACTGTCTCCACGCGAGAAAAGAGATGATCAGACGGCTCTTAATGTAAAGAGGAAGTAATCTCGCGAAACTTATCTCGAGCCCGAGTTTATTTTCGCATTCGTTCGGTATGGTAAAACTACAAATTATCATATTCCGTCTTATCGCCCCGAGAACGCAACCGCGTTTTTAATTCAGCCGACGGCGGCGACGGCTGCGACGACTCGAGAAACGTATTTCGACGAGGTGGAGCGAGCGCGATACCGCGCGCCGCGATGCCACGTTGAGTGCGGGCCCGCGTTATTAAATCACGGCGACGTGTGTGCATCGCGCGCGGCCGCGTCATAGTTATAGCAAATACAGGGCTGCATATATATACACGCCTCGTGGCGTCCCGACGATTGATAGATACCGCCGCGTCGTTCGATATTTCAAAAGCGCATTGTTCGACACGGACTTTGTCTACGCGCCTCCGCAATAGGCGGCTTCCCTCCCAGTTATCGTCGCATCGTCGTCGACGGCATGCATAATTCCGCGTGTTGCACACGGAATGCCCGGGCGAGATTAAACCTTGCGAAATGGGTTATTGTGTATCCGCGCGTGGCGCAAGTGCTTAAATAGTCATTGCCGGTACACCGTATATGCGCAATTGCAGAGTGCTCGAGTAAATATTACGACCGATGCTCGTCTTTCAGCGTATAAGCGCGCAAGTCATTATCTTTCATTACACGTGCTCCTTGATCGCCCTTAAAAATACGTTCTCCACCTATTCGGCTGCGTCTTAATTTCTGCAATTTTGCATAACACTCTGCATAATACTCTAAACTGTAATTTAGCAATTTATTCCACGCGAAAAAAAAAAACGCTCGCGCCCTTCTCTGTGATTTTTATCTCGATATACTTATGTAGCTTTAATCTGAAATTTATATTTAGTTCAGGTGCGATGACTGTTATTGAATTTTATATTGAGAGAGCACGGCGCACACACGCGATAATGACGTAAAGATCGCCAAGATTTTCCGACCGCCGCGCCGTCGAGGACTTTGCGTGTAATTTTGCCGAAGCGAGTTTCGTTGTGCGAGCAGACGTTTAAAATATGCGGCAGGCAGTACGAACTCAATTTACCGTCGGTACATATACCGAATGAACTTCCCCTATCAGAGAAGGGAGCTCAGCGGAAATCGTTGCCAAGAAAAATAGTAAGAGCCATTCACTTCGCCGCGTAATGGAGTTAAAGGATTTAGAATTTGGCACGCGCGGGTGGATCGGTTCGCGGCGGCGGCGGTGTCCCGGTCTTAACCCTCGGATTACCGAATCTCGTACATACCACTCGTGGAATGGATCATTGAACGTCGGTCGGACGATAAAACGCGCCGTAAAGGCCGTTAAGGTCGCTAATTGTCCCGAAGGAAAAAGTCGAGCGTGAAGGAAAAAAAAAAAGATAATATCGCTGAAAGACCGAAAGGAAGAGAATATTCCGAGTTCTTGGAATGCCTGCACCTGTCGACACCTGTTCTTAATTGGCTCCCTATGAAAGATGCGGGGAGATCGAATAGCGAGGCTCTCGATAACGATTTCAGGCATAAAGTTCCCATTGCAATCACGTTTTCAATCCCGTCTCTCGTACGCGTTACGCATTATTGCCCCAACCAACGTTTCTTTTTTACGGCATAATGCAAGTACCTACGTTCGATCGCGTGATCGGAGTTCGTTGCTGAATCCCATTCTCGATTATCGTGCTGTAACTGTAGCACCGATTGTTAAGACGGTAAGCATATTATTTGTCGAGCACATATATTCTTGCGCTCTCGCCGTGAAGTATAATTTCGTGCATCTTGAGTCGAGAGAATTATAACGATTGATTTGATTGACGGTCGGATAAGAGAAATCTATTTTTTTCCTTTTTTTTTGCAAGAAAGAAATTAAGAGCGGGAATTTTAACCAAAATGTTTCTTTAATTAGGAAAACTTATCATTATTAAGAAACTTATTTATTCTAATTATTAAAAAATAAAGTAGTGAAGTATTTTAAAAACCTGTAAAGTAGAGACAACTACACTATCAATTATCTGCTTATCTTTTAACTGTGATTAATTGTCATCTTTTGTTCGACACTTTTACATCAGACATATACCTTATTTTGTTTCTAAAATTGAGTTTTCTCGTATGTAGCCATCCTTAAGTCCACCCGCAGCAATATTAGCATATGAATTTTCATGAGTTTAATATTCATGGACGCTGTTTGTTTTGTGGCAGTTATGTATTATATGGGTGGAATCCAGTTAAAACAAGTTTAACAACAAAAGCAAATATAGTTATACAACGAACTGTATCTAGATATTTGCTGCGGTGTGTTTTTCTAAAAAAAGTTTAAAGATAATTCCTCTTTCCTATGCAAATCCGATCGGGCATTCATCTTATTGCACCTGTCGGCATCTGTTCTTAATTGGCTCTCTCTGTAAAAGATGGACAGATCGAACGGCGAAGACCTTACAAACTTTCCGATGATATTAAATATCTTGATGAATAAGGCTTATATAATAAAGAGAAGCTAGCAAGCGGAGAATAATTTCGTTATTTACTTGCGCTTTTCGAGCTTGAATCAGAATAGATCTTTTAGTATCAGTAAAGTAGCAGTATCTAGTAAAATAGCAATACTGGTATAAATTAAAGATAGATTTAAGTTTTTTTAAGGAAAAGATTATTTTGTATACGTTCCTGAAATTCGGTATATAAATTAAATAACATCTCAATAATCATAGAGTTGACTTTAACATCCGCTGCGCTATTAAAATGTCGATAAGTTTTCGAAAAGTTTTAGAAAAATGCAGTCCGTTCGATTGTCGGCTGCAATTATCATGATGATCTGCGCATCGTCCGCAATATGTATAATTTAACTCGGGGAGGAGACTCGCGAGAGATCGGGGGAATGCCTCCGCTAGTTAGCGGCGCGCGTTTTGATTGTTTGCGACGCGCCGAAAATTTACTCATCTCCATACGCGCGCGATCAGGCTCTCCGGCCGTGATTCGCCGGCATTCATGAACCAGCAATTTTATCGACAAACACCGGACGACGTTCAAATACATATTTAATGCCCGTGCGTGTGCATTTGTGTGCGTGTGCGTAAACATGATTTTGCGCATCGAAATACGGGCCGCGCGGTTTGCACAGCTGATGGATCAATACAGGACATTACCGCGACGAGTAATAAGTTGCCAATACCTGATTCATCACCGTCAATACCGTCGGAGTACATCGCGATAATTAGCCGGTAATCCTTGAACGTTCGATAACCGAGGCGTACGAACCGGGGGCGAGTGTACGTTGACGCGGTACACGGTACACGCGTGACAGCGCCGCCGTGCGCGCGTGAACGCTTCTCGCAAATGGTAATTACCATCCGGGGGTGATAACTTTGAAGATACCCGATTAATGCCAGTTCCGTGGTTTAGCATAAGCTAAGATTATAGGAGACAGCCCATGTTATCGAAGTCAATATCGTCAGACTAGCTCAGATTGGGGAACGTATATAGCGATGTATACGATGATGATGGTCGTTAGAATGGCACGACGGTGATAAGCCGTAATTGCAGCCTCTGCAGAAAGCACTTAATCTGTACATATATATTATTGCGCCATAATGCTATATATTTTCGTTTATCGAGAACTAAATCTGCGGAAAAATTATGTCGCGTACAGGCCAGTCTTTATTCTCGTAACGTCTTATCTCGCTGACTCTGCTAATCGATAAAAAGCAATTATTTTCATAGGTAATCGCAACAACGTTACGTTAAATCACCACTTTATATCTACCACCTCTCTTGTATGTAATTTGCTCTTTATTGCATTACTTCGTCCTCCCGTAAAATAGAGGAATGACAAAGAGCCGTCATCGCTATTTATTATCTACGCGCTTAGGTTACCAGATAATTTCGCTATTCTGCACGTGAAGTACGGCGTAGACGGCCGGCAACCGGGGAGAGTTTTGGCCCTTATGAAATATAAACCGTCGTACCGCACGATCGTTTGCGGCGTCGTGCGCAACCCTCGAAATGCATCAAGACTGCGTGCAAGTGCTAAAGCTCTCTCTCTCTCTCTCTCTCTCTCTCTCTCTCTCTCTCTCTCTCTCTCTCTCTCTCTCTCTCTCTCTCTCTCTCTCTCTCTCTCTCTCTCTCTCTCTCTCTCTCTCTCTCTCTCTCTCAACTCACCGTACTCCCGCGTATATTTCATCATCGTAGATTCCGCGGTGTTGTCGCGGTGCTCTCTCCCTGTGTGCATTCCTCTTGCGAGGAATATAGCGAATATATAGCGAAATAAAGTCCATCGATATACGGTCGGTGCGCGCGACCGTAGCAGTTTTCGCGATTACGATTTGAGAAAAGTTCACCGTGTGACACCCAGGATGACTCATCGGCGCAATATTGCGATAATAAAGACATTTGGCGGGTATCCAGCTGCGTGTATGGGATTTTATCCTACTGTAAACAGTCGTTTCGCGAAGACGGACGGCGAAACTTTGCGAGCGGCGCGGGCGCGGCGGTGTATACTCTTCGCGGGATTTGACGAACTCTCTCGCTTCCTTTCCTCCTCCCTCCCCCGCCCCCTCCTCCCCCCGCTTCCGCCTGTATGCGAACGCACGTTGCACGCGTTTTAGATTTTTCCACAGAGCGCTTCCTCGTTGTCGAGACTCCGGCTCGCTAGTTTGAAAGAACTCCGCGCGTTTCTCTCTTTTTTCCCCTCCCTCGCCGCAACCCACGATCTCGCTCATCGCATACGAATCGCATTACGACCGCCTCCCCGACGATACTGAGTTCTCTCGATATTGCGTGCACGATGTATCCGTATCGGTCCCGGTGAAATCACCGCAACGCGTAACCGCGACGTCGCGTCGATAAAACTCGTACGCGAAACGCATACACTGCACTTACTCGAATCATTGACTCATGCTGCCGATCGCTGCGATGTCACGGTCGCGGGGGGCTTTTACGAGCCACCCGTTATACCATCCGTCATACTTGTAGCCCGGAATCGTTTGGATATTGCACAACTGACAACGCATGCATATTCAAACGAGTCGCGTTGGTTTTCATCGCATGCATTGGAGGACTCTTGTTATACGCATCGCGATTTCGCACGGCTAATGCATTCGTGCACCGTATCCAAGTCGCGATTCCGAATCGGTAAACACGCCGCGCGCGGCGGGCGCACGGTGCGGCGAGCGCGACATTATTGGAATCATCATGTATTCTCTCCCTCTTGTCGCCGCTCGTTATTTTCTTTTTTTTTCTTCTCGCAACTTTAGGTCCTTTTTCTCTTTCTCTCTCTCTCTCTTTCTCTTTTTCGTACGATTACGACACGTTTCGCACGTCGTTGCGCGAGCTCGAAAATTTTTTAATCTCGCCGACCGGAGCGCACTGCCCGGAAATTAAAATGCGTCCACTTCGTTAGGTAAATTTTTAATATGCGCAAGTAGTGCGCGCCCGCACCTGCGTTCTATGCGTGCACCCCTCTGGAAATCCGCACGTAAAGTACGCAAAGCGCGATACAATAAAAATCACAAGGTACAAGGCGAAATTGCGAAAAATCCATACGAGACGCAATTATGGCGCGCTGTTGGCGCTCTCCGATACGATATGGTCGCGTATGGCCTTAATTTTTTACTGGAAATAAATCTTGCGTTTTATCGCGCGCGCCGGTTTCGACCTACGCACTGGAGATGTCCCGCTCGCGCCACACGTTAAATTTTAATGACATACTTTTTAACGAATTTGAACGTTATTCGTTAGTGGAAATTTTATAGAAAGCCATTATTTGTTGCAACTTTTTAATTACGTAATACTCTCGCAAATATTCGTTAAACTGAAATTCTGTTATAGTCTCGTTTGTATTCGTCCGCACCTACAAACTTTAATTCATGGAAATTCTTAGATTTTTAATCGGAGATAATTATGAAACTGAAATAATTGGAATATTCGCGTTTTTCGATGTAAGATGTATATTCTGGTCCATTTTTGACATTTTACATAAGCGAATAATTCGCTGTTCTTCGCTGCGTGACGCAAAAATTCACCGGAACTTACCGTGCGAAAATATCTCATAATACGAACGACGGGGAAATAACTGTATAAAAGGTTCATGCGCTCTTCATTTCATAAAAACGTACGTTCTCATTATCTAATTTCCACCTCTCATTAGCCGGCGGGAGTTTTTTGTACGCTACGCCCTATCCTTCGGATGCACTTTTGCAAACGTATCACCTGGCCATTTTTCCCCCCGGAGCTATATGGACCGTTCCGGTATGCCAGAACAATATCGTCTGCATATGCCGGCCAAAACTTCGACAAAAGAGCCAAAGGGTGCCATGTTGTCGAACACCACGTGTCTCAACGTAGCCGAACGAAGGTCACGTTACGGGTCCTACTTTCACTTAGAGAAAGCGACCGAATTAAAATTGAAATCGAAATCAAACGAAAATCAGCTTTCTCTCTTTTTTTATAATAGATGATATAGTATTCTAATAAATTTGAATTATTGTAATAAATTAGAAATTTATCTCATCATCATTCGACGGGGAACACTTGATAGTCATATATCTCCCCCGTGAATTTATGAAACTCAATGTGTACCTGCTTTATGTATAATAGAATTTTAGGATCGAATCAAGAAAATGGAGACATGTATTTATGCATCGAATTTATTTCTTATGCAATCAGAATTTTTCATTGTATCATATCAATGAGAATATTTCTTTGCACGTATCATCATATAACGTATTACAATTATACATTTAAAAATACATTTAATATAATAATAATCGTGGTAAGCTCAAATGATTAGAAATCAAACATATATAACGAAAGAGCACAGAGCCGCAACAAGATGTTCGCGTTAAATTATTTTTAATTTTATTTTTTAATTTAAATATATATTTTCAAATTATAATAACATTTAAAAACTTAATAACATAAAAAAAATTATAATATTAGATTAAAAACATTTAATATAATATTATAATATATAATTGCTATTAGAGTAGTATTTATAACTTTATGATTGTCATTCAGAGCTAGAAATTGAAACAACTTTATCGGAAAAAGAAATCATTGCCAGTTTTTATGCTTTTAAATATCGAGCTATTCACCTGAGACTAATGGCATTTCAGTTCTTGGATCTTAATTGATTCGTGTGTATCGAAAGCAAAGAGACTATTTATATTTATCAAGAGAGAAAATTGGCGTTTTATTCCCATAACTGATTTATCAGATGCAAAATATATTCACCCATAGAAAAAAAAGAGCCAACGATATTTCACTTTACAGTATCGGATGTTATTCTAATGTCAGTTCGAACGAATATATTTCGCAATCACATTCCACAAACACAGAAGCCTTCCACACATTTGTCGCGAAGAAATAGAGTCGTACCGTGTATCTGGCAGACTGATTGCGCGTGACGTAGCTTTAAGCATTACGGTAACGCGATATTTTGCGTATTCCCGCGTGCGTACGCGCGCGCCGAGGATATTTTATTCATATCCTTATGGCTCTCTCTCTCTCTCTCTCTCTCTCTCTCTCTCTCTCTCTCTCTCTCTCTCTCTTCCTCCCTTCCTCCCTCCCCCTCCCCCACCCCCCTCTCTCTCTCTCTCTCTCTCTCACACGCACACGTGTTCGGCGAATATTTCAGCCGTGACACAAAGGTATCCGAATTCGCGGATGTAGAAAACGTCCCGATCGCGGCGCTCATGCATGTATTCATGCACGGTCGCGCGCGCGAGTATCTTTAGAAGATGCACGCGTGATCCGTATTCTCATGCGGTACTCGCTACTCTCAGCTACCCGTACACGTATGGTGCAGCTAGCCGATGCGGTTGAGACTTTCCGTGCGTTATGCCTGCCCTTCGATGAGGCAGGTGGACGTGTCGCCTAGAAATTCGTTAAGGGGGATTAGACGCTGCTCTCCCGTTTATGCTCGAGCAAGTTCGCTAAGGGGGGGATAAGTCTCCCTTTATATCTCGTTCGTGGCGTAAGAATTTCAAATGCAGCGAAATGGCGCGCGTAACGACGGCATAACGAATCAAGAAGCTATCCGAACCATATCTCTTCATTTGGATTAGATTTAGTGACCGGCTTAACGGACGCCGTTAGTTTGGACGAGAGAGTGCGCATCCCGGATCGCAGTATTTTATATTCTTGCGCCGTAATCCTCCGTTTTCTACAGTTGCGGTTTCTTCGCCCTGCGATGAAGGCAAGTGGCGTACTTGGCGGTCCTTTGAACGGCGATCTAATTCCTAACGGCCAATTTCGCTTATAGACCGTGTCGACTTCTTCCCTTGGCTTTGCCGAACTCAATTTCGCAAATGCCGTTTGCGAAAATCGCCACGTAATGCTGCGCGACGTCGGCATCTAAGGACGCTTAGAAGATAATCCGATATTATCGAAGCGTGGACGTTAAATTTTGAAATTAATATGCCCTATGTTGTTGATAATTAAAAATATTTTTATATGTTAAATCTATTAATTTATTTAATCTATAATTTACATATATATGCGTGTATATGTATAATTATTTGTTGATTTATACGTTAGTTTATTGGCACAGAACTTTAATAATCCCTGGTATGTAATTTTTGAAAAAAAAAACATCTAATAATTAATAGGTATGGTATATTATCCGATGTCGAGAGATAGTTTCAAACAACTTACGCGCAGCTTTAAATAATCCGAAATTAATCACACGTATTTGAGCAATTCGCGGACGTCTCGCATTTTTGACATTTATATGTCTGATATATTTCATACGTTGTGTGTCGCGGAAATTACGATTTGTTTTACACCTGGAGGCGAATAACCGCATACGCGTGAAATCTGAATCGGCTTGCAATAACAAGAAATGTGGATTTCAGCATAGACGGAAATTGACAACACGTAAAAAAACATTTTTGCTTTCATCCTATTGTTTTCAGATATCGGAAACACTCGATTAAGAATTTTATTATGCTGATGTGGTTTGTGTTATATGAAAATTAAAAAGAGTTTAATCGTTATGGAAATATATCTACTTCATATGTGCATTTATGCGCGAATGTAGCAAAAATTACGAGGAATAGGGAAAAAGGCGCCTTGATAAAAAAGAACTTATTCAATTATTTATTCAATTGTTATTTTATTTGCTATTATTGCTATGTTTTCATTACGTTATTTATTAATAATTATTCTGAATAAATATATAAAGAAATATTATAGTCGTTTTTGTTTATAACTGTTTATATATTTAATTATGTTAATACTCTGCCAAAACTATTTTATAAATAGTTGCACCTGATGTTATTTTGTTATTTTGTTATTGATTGACATTATAAATATCTGTGTGAAAATGAAAATGTTTGAGAAACAATGAAAGAGGTTGCAAACAGATAATAACTTATTTTAAAAACTATCTTTGTCTGTTTCAACGTGCAAGCTGTTGCGTACATTTCATCATTTCGCCTTATTCGTGTATATTTCGGTAATTTAAGAAAATCAACAATCGTTCAGTCTTCTGCACGTCAACAACGATAAATCACAAAAATCAGTCTTATCTTTTGTCTTACCTTTCTAATTGGCGGCTTCTGCCCGCGATCATTAATTATCTCATTCCATTACCGCGCTTGATTGCTTGGCTGAAATATTTTCACCTGGAACCACATTAATTCATCATCCGAGCCACATTAAATAATAAGAATGTGGCGAAAACTGTCATTAGACGCGTGCTCTCCAGTAATTTGCTGTCTGTTGTACCGCCATTTATATAACTCGAAACATATATCTCGCTGTTACATGTAAAATTGCTGCATACAAAAAAGTAAGACGCCAAAGAAAATATCAAAACAATTATTTAACGATTACCATAAAACTGTTATTTTATCCTTATGAATATAATCTTTTGTGGAGATCGAGTCGTTGTATGAGATGATGGTTGTTTGTAGGAGAGAAGTGTGGTTGTATTATGAGATGGTGGATGTAATGTGATGTGATGTAAGATGGAGTGGATACTCAAAAATACCGTGCACGACTCTCTGCGAGTCGCAATAATAACTCCACGAATATGTGCCCAATTCGAACTTGGTGGTAGTGTCGATCGTCTGATAAGAGTGTCGGTGAGGGCGTCGATGAGGGTAATGAGTATTGCTGCCGAATTTGTTAATATATTTAGTCGGCGCGGCCAGGCGCTCGCGAGAAAGCGCCCGCACGTGGCTAATTAGGCTGCGTTCGAGGAGCGCGCTATTAGCGCTATTGCATCATTCTAGCTTTATCGCTCATCAGGTGTAAAACAAGGATAGAATAAGCAAATGGCGCTAGTAGCGCGCTCCTCGAATCCAGCCTTAGTGTGGTACCATGTATATTAAGCTATCTAAGCCAAATTATCAAAACACAATAAATTATACATGGAATTAATTTGCTAATTATTTGCTATTTTTTGCTTTCAAAAGTAAGTAATTTTTTTACTCCACCTATTAAAAAGTTACGAAGGGCTAGATAGAGTTTTTACACTGGCAAAATTGTCATTGTTTACTCATGTGTTCTTGTCGTCGATTTAGCGATAAATGCAACTGTTCGCGGTCATTGTTCGATCCTATCGGGCGTGCACAAATAAACCAACACGCGAAGAGAACTACGTTGACAGATTGCCGATTAATTACATCGTTCAAGGGTGAATCCGCCTTCTTTCCGCACCTCATTCCCGCTCACCCTTTGCGTACTGCCCCGATGGCAGCAAGTCGATAAACACACCCGCTATACTCGCGTGCATTCGGCGATGGATTAATGACCGCTGCAACGGCTGCGCCGCTTATAAATCATGCTTACGCGTCGTCTGCGACGATCGGTAGAATTCGGTAAAAGAGGTAAAGAAATCCTCTCGGAAGTCACATCAAAGAGATCAACTCTATACTTACCAATTAACATTGATTTTGTGATATATTTCCCCGACGTAAAGTATTTTGCATCTAATTATTGGATATGCAGTACCAGACTCTTTATACTTCGAGCTTATCGGTTTCCGATTGCGTAGCCGATATAAAAACATAATTACAATTTAAAATTTTATATAGGTAGAAAAAAGCAAATTTAATCACGCAATACAAAATACTGCAGTTGTAATATATTTGCAATATATGTAAAACAAATTACTCATCCGTAATATTAATATTTTGTACCTTTACAAATATTAATTACTACTATATTACACCTTCAATAATTTTTAATTCGAATGCAAGAGTTATAGCACGAATATTCACTAGACGTAATTAATAAAATCTTATTTTATCTAAAAAAATTTCAATAGAAAATTTTAATAAAAACGTTTATTAAATTTTTCTAGTCGCTCATGTACTAGGTGCGCAACTAAGTTTCCGGGTTTCACACATAGATGGCACCAATAACACATGTACTCGACTTACATGTCTGAAGTTGTCTGAAGTTATAGCTTGGACATCTGTTAACAATAACCAGTCGTTATATAAACACATATCGCAACGCAAAAATATTTTTTCTAACAACGGAGATGTCGAGTTTTGTGCCAAATAAACAGCATTTGCGGGAAGCTTTGCTTTTCTGCTTTAACTTGAAAAAAAAAAATGCAGCTGAAGCACGTCGTTTGCTTGAGGAGGCCTACGGCGAACATGCACCATCGAAAACTACCTGTGAAGATTGGTTTAAACGCTTCAGAAGTGGCGATTTCGACACTGAGGACAAGGAGCGCTCCGGAAGACCAAAAACAATTGAGGACGCCGATCTGCAAGCGTTATTGGATGAAGATGATACGCAAACACAAGATCAACTTGCGGAGGCATTAAACATGACTCACCAAGGTATTTCCAAACGTTTACATGCCATGGGAAAAATTCAAAAGGAAGGAAAATGGGTGCCGCATGAGTTGACTGAGAGACAGATGGAAAATCGAAGAGCCACTTCCGAAATTTTGCTTTTGCGGCATGAAAGAAAGAGTTTTCTTCATCGAATTGTTACTGGCGATGAGAAGTGGATATATTTAGAGAATTCCAAACGCAAAAAATCGTGGCTTTCACCTGGTGAAGAATCAACATCGACGGCACGGCCAAATTGTTTTGGAAAGAAGACAATGCTCTGCGTTTGGTGGGACCAGAAAGGAATCGTGTACTATGAGCTGCTGAAACCGGGCGAAACTGTCAATGGGCATCGCTACCGACAACAACTGATCAATTTAAACCATACATTGCTCGAAAAACGGCCAGAATGGGACACGAGACACGAACGAGTGATATTGCAGCACGACAACGCTCCGTGCCATCGCAGTTCCATCGTCCAGGACACCATCAAAACGCTGAAATGGGATCTGCTACCGCACCCGCCGTATTCGCCAGACCTGGCGCCTTCCGATTATCACTTGTTCCGGTCGATGGCGCATGGCTTGGCTGGGCTACACTTGACCAATTTCGAAGAAGTGCAAAATTGGTTGGATGAATGGTTTCGGTCCAAAGACGCGTCGTTTTATTGTCGCGGTATTCATGTATTGCCAGAGAGATGGCGAAAATGTATAGCTAGCGAGGGACGATACTTTGAATAAACCATTTTTTGTATTTCTCTTGAAATTTTCCATTTTTTATTGATCAAAAAAACCCGGAAACTTAGTTGCGCACCTAGTATAAGAGACGAACATTTCTTATGTAATCTCGGCAGTCTTTGTTATGACGGGTGCACGGTATGCGCGTCGTGCCAATTAAGCTTCGCGGGAATCAAAGTAAACAATTGTACCGAGCACTGCTACGTTTGCAGTGCTCCAGCATAATTAATACACCTGCGCTCGGCGGAATACGTTGTTCGCGGATGACGAGTGCATTCGTCTTTGAATGAAGTCTGAGCAAAGTGTTCATATTTCTCATAACGCTGGAATCATTTATGCCAGACGCTTTGTACATGTAATGAGCGGTTTCCTTTAATATTTCATTCAGCGTGACACGTGCGCAATATGAATCTCCAGAAGTTTCATCTAGACGGTGCGTCTTAAATTACTTTTAATTGTTTAACCAAATGTACACGTTGGAATGAATAATGTCTTAAATTAGTCGTGTTGAATAATGAAATAGTTATAATGAGTATTTTATTTCTGATAGGCATTCGTGCTAATGAAGTTTTCACGGAACGTAATATATTCTCAGATAATACTGATATTTTTTAAATTGGCTACTCTAGTGTCAATTAGAAATGCATTAGAGGTGACACATGTAGAATGTAGATATAACGATATAAAACTATACAATTAAGGCAAAACACAATATGTTCTTGAAAAAAAAGGAGCGGTGTTTAAATGATTCAAGACAAGTTTTCGTGCGAGTGGCAGGAAACTGAAATTCGTTACGTGTCTGAAAAGTATTCTGCCGGCCGCGTGTCCGGGAAAGGGCCATCCTATTATGCGCGCACACTACAATTTACCGCGTCTATTCGCCTGGCCTGCACCGAAAGAGCCCCTTGACTGCAGCGCCCGGTCGACCGTGTGTCTCAGACTTCCGTGGAAGATCGTGTCTCGCTTCGACGGCCGCCTATATACGGCGCGTGGTCCCTTTAAAGACCTTATCTCGCGCCGTGGTAGGATAAAAATAAGGACGTCGTCCTTCCTAGAGTCAAAGTGCATTATCGTTCGTTTCCGCACCATGATTGCTCGTCGGCCGAGAGAGGAAAGCCTGGCGGCTGCTGCCGTTGCCGCTGCTTTCGAAAGAGCCACTAACGCGTTGTCGTTCAACCGCGACCTCTCGACGTGGAAACTTCCGTCCCGACGACCCGTATTGAGCGGACTCTCTTGAGCGACTCTCACGCAAGAGAGACGCGGCACAACGACGGGTAGGCCGTGCGCGGCACAAAATTCGTGTTCCTTCGAGAGGCGCGTTTCCCCGACTGTCGGCGTCTAACGCCGACGTCAAGCGAGAATTTATTACACCCGCCGAGAGAGAGGAGAGTCCCCGAGACTTTCTTTCGATTCGAGGAGCCACCGGATCCCTCGTGCGACCGATTCGCGCGGTGAAAAATATAGATCGCCCCCGCGTCTTTTGTTGGAAGTTAAAAAGGCGCTGCTCTTGGCGCCTCGGTTTTTGCTTGGCATTCCGCCCCGGGCGCTTTTCATTTGGTTGTATATTTCAATGTGTCTTTGTAATGTCCCTAATACCGTTTCTGCCAGACGTTCATTTGTCGCGTGACCACGTTTGGCTGCGACGGCTTGCGACACGGTATAATTTCCTATTACTCACCGAGCAAAAGAGTTGTCGACGAGACTCAACGGATTATCGCGAATGAACATTTGTTTCGCATTCCGGATACCTTTTTACGCGTTTCGTATTTTTAGTAGATAACGATATAAAATCGAACGAAATTTATAGATGTACATAGATTTAAAAAAATGGTACGTTATTTTGTATATATATATATATAATTGCAGTATTTATAAATCCATCTGTTAATATTTTATATCCACGCGAACGAATCTAGCGAAATGAATTCGCTCTCGCGCTCTTTTGTCTCAAATCTCCGCTGCTGCTGGTAGATAATATTTTTTTTATTACGAATCTTTGAACTCAAGGACATGGTGCAAAAGGATTTAATGTCGAGTATTACTCCAATAATACCTAGTCATCACGAATTTTATTGCGATGTAAAAATTCTGCCAAGTATATGCGTCGGTTCCATGCGTTACGAGAAACCCCGCCTTCCATTATAACATCCGGCGCGCACAATGTGCCTGCTTTTAACGTGAAGAAACGACGACAAACGTAAGGTGACAGGTATAACATGCGCTAACATGCAGCACTTAAACTACCTGCCTCGCTTCGAGCGGCGGGTTCAATCGACCGCGTTGCGTACTCGACTCAAGTCAAATGCATCATCTCACGCCCACGCGAACCCTCGACACGTGCGACAGGAATACGTTTTCCCCTCCCCTCCTCCCGTCTCCCGTCTCTCCCATCCGTCTCTCCCGTTTTCGCCTCATCCCCTCGAGAGGACACAAAAATCCATTGTGTTTCTAACGAGCGCTATTTCTCGTCAACCGTCCATGGTACCGTGAAATTTACCAGATTAACGCCGTTCGCCGGCAAAAATGAATTTTTTAATGCGCGACCTGGACGCGCGCATCTCACACCGCCGGCGTTTGCAACCCGCGACGCGCGCAATCCTCCCGCCGTGAAATGCGTAAAATCCTCAGCGTAAAATGTAAATGTGGCTGTAAGCTGGCGTGAAAGAAAGAAAGGCGACGGATCGCGTGGAAATTTTCCGGCTGGTAATAATTGGTAATAAAGAGGATTAGTAGCGAATATCGTAAACCGAGAGAGGTAGGATCATCGAGGTGAATGGGATCAGAATTACGGTTATGGAAATGCATTAAAATGCATTTCTTTTTCAGTTGTTTCGAATGCGCACGTCGCGTTGAATGTGTCCGTAGCTTGTATTACTGTATTAGATTGCATTCATTTCACGATACGTACAAATCCAATTATTTTGCCTTTTTACTTCTGCGATTACATAATAGCGCGAGTAACAGATTCGTTGGAAATAAAAGAATTCCAATTACGGATTCAATAGGATTAACGAGGAAAAATGTACAGTATCTGTGGGAAATTGCACACATTTTCCTAATTACAAATGCAAATTTAAAAAGTGGCAGTTATTTTCGATACTCGAACATTAATAGCTTATCAGTTTTAACTTATCGAAGACTTAAAAAGTTTTGCTGAATTTACTTTTAAGCGGGTGCGAATATACAATATCGTATTAATTTCATGCACGTACAAAATATCGATGCAGAGGTTTATAGCTTGTTAATCCAAATGTACGTTAAGATCCGCTATAGATTTCTCGATTGAAAACATGTTATCGTGCAAGCACTAATCTTTAAGTTGTAAATAACAGGTACACGGTACATAATTTCATGTATGATAGGTTAATATATAATTCTGAAGATACTTTTTACATTAATCTTATCTGCTCGCGTGCTCCTTATTACGACAATATAAGCTGCGGACATTAGGCGACTTCGCGTGCGGCGATCATTTTCTTGCACGCATCCTGACGTGATACGCCATACCTTGCCTTCGGCGTGCGTGCGTTCCGGATTATGAAGCAACTCGAAGCGCTCTCAGGAATCTCGAGTTATTTTATGAGCCGTTAAGATCGGGAGGCTTTTTTTCCACTTATGAGATTAAAAAGCCATCCACGTGCGCGGACGCACAGACGCAGAACGACGGTAGCTCAGGAAAATTGAATTTGTCCACTTTATCTTCAACACGTGTCAGAAATTTTAATTTCCTGATATATAAGTATGCATATTTCTTGATACATATATAGAAAGCACTTACAATTAACGGTACCGTGAATCGCTAATGTGCACACATAACATAAACTATTGTCTTTTTAATTATAAACAGTAAGAAATTACACCTACTATAATGATTTACTTTGTGTCCATTCTTATGTTTAATTTACGATCTACAGAAGATAATTTAATATAAATTTATTTAACTTATTAAATATTTTTATTCTATCAATGCCAACAATTGGAATGCTGCGTGTGGTAGCCGGAAGATAGGTTGTAAGAAAGCTCAGTTCCCTTTTGGAATTACATAAAACAATTACATTATTAATCTATCATTTTATCGTATACGTGAGAATAAAAACCACGCAATATTGCAAAGAAAACAGATATGTTAATAAATGGCATAATACATACTGTATACATAGTTTAAGACTTACAGTAAATATAAATATAATTCTGCTACACTGAGGGAAAAATATTGTAGAATCAACAAAACAATTTTGTTGATTTTTCAATTTATTGATCCAATTATTTATTTTATTGAATTAAGTACACGTCTATTATTTGAACAAAATGAAATAATTGAATTCTGAAAATGGTATCATACAAAATCTTTTTTTTTAAGTTAATGATAAATTTTGTTAACTCAATAAAATAATTTTGTTGAACCAAGAACATTAACGTTTTTAAAAATAGTAAATTTATTCAAAGAAATATTTAGTTAATGTTATATTATGTATAATTGATAGTATAAAATATTTAGTTAAAAAGAACAAGTCAATATAGTCAACAAACAAAATAGTCAAAAGAACAAAAAGAACAAAATATTTTGTACAAATATTTTGTTAACCCAATCAAATCATCTGCTTGGCAACATATAATCTTCCGGTTTTATTAAACCAACAAAATTTTTTTTGAAAAAAATAATTATTTCTCTCAGTGTACTGCTACGAAGATGGTTAATGTCTATCGGTTCGCAACTCTTTTGCGATAATATGTTCCGAAAAAGCATATGATATCTTTATACATATTCCGTATATCTTTTCTGACTATTGATCCGTATTGTGAGAGAGACACCTTTATTTCCGACTCGTTTGCTATTCATATTCCTATAAAGTTATATGGGATCGTGAAATAAATATATCATACTTGACACAAAATAACCGCATGTACGAGAAGTCGTAAAAAAATGCGATGAGCGCTGTAGGGCATTATTACGTAACTTCTTGCAGAATATGTTTGATCAAATAGTTCGCAATTGTATAGCTCGCAATCACAGTTGCATAGAAAATGGATTATTTTTCTCAATATATTCTGGGAGGCGGTTTTGACAATTGTTTTAAGAAATATATTTGTAAATTTTGCGCCGCGTCTATCTACATACCACAGCGAATAGATAAGAAAAGAGAACGGATTTGTTGTAGATTTGCAGTTTTCGCTTTGAAAGCAAGCACAAGATATAACGTGAGGTACCGAGCCGTCAAAAAGGATGAAAGTCCGTCGAAAGAGGACGGTTTTCTCCGACATTTGTTTCAGCGAATACATATATATGTACGATTCCGTCCCCTTGCTCGTCGTCGTATATCCTGAAGCCAGGGACGCCATTAGTGTACATCAAGGGATCGACTTATTCTCTCTCTCTCTCTCTCTCTTTCTCTTTCTTTTTCCTTTCTCTCTCGCCCTCTCGGGGTCCTTGTCGATGTTCTGAATCACCGAAAGGGGGGATACGGAAGGGGATAGAGTAACGAGTACGTAGTAGTAGGTAGTAGTAGTAGGTACTCATCGAATGGACCGGCCGAGCGCGGCTGTGAGGCCGAATGCTCGTTAAAGGCCGCGGGTGCGGCGCATGCAGCCTTATCGCTTTCGATCGACGTGGAATCCTCGTTACAACTCTTTCCCTCGCTCGCCCTCATCCTCGTCCTCGCCGTCGCTCTTGTCCTCGTCTTCGCCCTGCGGGGGCCCTTTTCTGCGTCTCGAAACTCCTCTTCCACCTTCTCTCCTCGCGTCATCTTTCCGTTCGCGGGTGTAACGGCCTAACGATCGTTTCGAGCTCGTTTGAGATGCAGATCTCAAGCCCGGGCATTGTTGTCTCCGCGCTTGCGACGCGAGACAAGACTTACCGGGCTACCTGTTAGCGCCCTGGCCGGTCGAGACTGGCCGTGCAATGACGCGCCCACGTTATGCGTGCTTGTCACGGGCTAATTAATCGGATGTTCAGTGCACTGCGCCGACAGATAACGAGCGGTTGATGTTATGGTTCACGGAAAACGTAAAAGTCACTTGCGCGCGCGCCTCGTATAAGCGGATTAATGCCGCCTGATGGATCATCGGAATCCGTGCACGTAACGTAGGGATGCTCGCGGACTTCGACCGGCGGGGACTGTTGATCCCGTACGATAACATCCACATAATTAATGCATTTTCTTATATTACGTGACTGCCTGGATTATATATTATATCATTTATCTCGTTAATTAAGTGGATATTAGATTATCAGTGACATATTTCTGATATTGACGATGAGAGAATAATTTTTCTTTTAAATGTTAATCAAAATTTAATTTTTTTGAATGTCTATCTGCTTGAAAAATGTGTTTATCTGTATCGTGTTTATCTAAAATTCTCTCTTTATACCATCAATAAAGAAATATCTTCAAATTTGTACTAATCAACGAGAGAATGCAAAAATTAATAATACATATTGAGTGATGCAGTTGTACATACGCATGGAATGTGTAGATAAATTGCAAGCTGGTTAGGTTTTATTAGGAAGATACATTTTCAGATTCATGTAGGAGAGAAGAAATAAGTTATGAATTATGTATAGTACAGAGAGAGAACTTGTAACACATTAAGGGATATGTACAAGAAGGTTGTAACATTATCATCTTGACTGCCGTGATCAATGATCAGTTTCTTTATGGATTTCAACATAATTATTTACCGGCCTATTTTTGAAACGTGACGTAGTAACGAGTTTCCAATTAGTTGTAACAAACAATGCCAATATAACAGCATCGTGTATCGCCACGTCAGTTAGGAAACAATGAAGGCATCGGTTTATTGTTATACGTCGTGATAGAACCATAATCATTTTGTATTTTTCCATCAAATTGAAACACGGAAAAAGGCACCGTTTGTTTCCCGTGATCCCCGCGATGGCGCCGTTGCTAAAAAAAAAAGTAGCAATGATACGCACATTACATGCACTCGGCCGAATATACGCGCGTCCATATACACATGTCGGTCCGGCGTTCAACGACCGATAAATTAAGAGGCTTCCAAGCGTTCCGTCTATTATCAACAATCCAGAGAGCAAAATGATACGCGCACGTAAATCAAAATCTGCATGCGGGCGGGCGTAGCGTGAAATTTTGCGAACGTGACGGCATATGGGGCGGCAGCATATGCGCTCGTACACACATGTATATCGATCCGTAAGGGCCGGTAACGTCGCGTTATTTATCGCCCAGTGCCATAACGGTCGGATAAATAGCCGGTCGCTGTTAATTACGTTACGTGGGAACGCACTTCGTTCTCTAAGGTAATAACGGTAAAACGCCGACGGGCGGATTAGCATAATGTCACGGCGTAAAAGTTAATGCGACCCGTTAGCCAGCGTTTATGACCCGGTTAAAGACATTTGGATGGCGCCATTATCGCGCTCTATTTGTATTTGTCCTGGCAAATATTTAGGCATAATCGTCGCTCTCCCTCCTCGTGTCCACCGTGGATTCACGCTCGCCGCGCGCGGTTTGTCGAATATCGTCCGAGCTTAACGTTCGTTAACACGAGCGACGGTGCGTGCATAGAATCCATATGTGCGTGCCGCATAAAATAATCGCTAATTCGCGTACTAATTTCAACGTTTCTGATTTTGAGGCGATTCTTTCTCAAGTTATGTCGAGGCATCAATCATTTTTGAGGTACAAACGACTGACTATTCGCAAACTGAACTTAATGCTATAAATTAAGTAAAAACAAAAAACTTTATTCTTCTCAATTAATTTCAGGGAGGCGTTATTCAAACCAATTAAGTTTAATATAACGAAATCTTAATGTAAAGTGTTCAAAAACCGAGAAATAATGATATCTGATTAAATCGTTACGAATGTAAAATGGACTATAAATTAAACAAAGAATTTCGCTGAATTATAAACGAATTTTGATATTCCCTGCAGAGCTGCATGAATTTTCACAGATGACACACAGAAACATTCACGCGCCTCCATCACCTTGCATTTCTGCACCATAAATCCCCCATGAATCCCCGTGTGCGTGCATGACTGCAGTTAATTAGCTGAGTTGATTGGTACCCACGGCTAATTACTGATGCACATATGCTAATTAATGCGTAGATGATAGATGATAGTAGTCGCGCATAGAAGTGAAGAGTAATTGGGGGCCCCCTTATGTGTAAACCGAGGTGTAAACGCAACGCATTTATAGACGAACCTTTCGTGATGTTTTTACGAAGCTTTTTCCAACTTTTTTTTATTCAATCACATGCATATAAGTATCATTACCTTTTAAAATGCATTGCACGCAAATTACAATATAAGTCACAAATATAGCCTCAATTGTTCTGCAATATGTTTCAATACATTCAATTTATTTCATAATTTCCTATTTTAATTTATACGTAATTACGTTACATTATAAACGGACAATATTACATTCATAACCTCGCAGCATTTAAAGGGAAGTTTCACAAATTTCACGTGTATATTTTCGCACACGGGATATTCCTATCCTTTTTCCTTCGTGCGATAGCAGCACGCGCTGGTAAACATAAAATATTGACATCTTACTAGGGAACTGTGAAACTATTCTCGTTTCTAAACAAACGAAATGAAATGCGCGCCGACTGCTCGCATCTTACAGTGCCATTATCGAGCCCCTTATTTTTCCGCGAGATAATAGAGAGAGAGAGAGAGAGAGAGAGAGAGAGAGAGAGAGAGAGAGAGAGAGAGAGAGAGAGAGAGAGAGAGAGAGAGAGAGAGAGAGAGAGAGAGAGAGAGAGAGAGAGAGAGAGAGAGAGAGAGAGAGAGAGAGAGAGTCCGCGCTTCCTCGGTTTAATATATGATGGAAGCTCGGGAAAATCAGGCCGTTGCCGGCGGCTTCGTCGCTTGATGGATGTGCGGCGTATGGAGCTCACGCGGAAATTCAGTCCTGAGGCATCGTGGCGTAGCATACCTACCGCGTGCAGTTTTGCGCGCGATAAATAAGTTATATTACACGCCGCGCGGTGTTTTTCATGAATCTTTCATCGGCGGTGCGTTACGGCGGGACTGGCGGGAGACGCGCATCGATACCTCCCGTTGGTTGGTTGAATTTATTTACAAGCGGATAAGCCTATCGTCCCGCGTATACGAGACACTGGAAAGTTGCAGCCACTATGCACAATGCGAGATAATCTTAAAATATGCGTGAGCTCGTAATGCTTTCAGCCGGAACAGGCATTGGCTGTAATTTCGCGCGAATGCGTTCGCTCTGTACATCGTTTAGAAGTGGAACGCGATAACCGATGATGTCGTTACTTCTATCTTAATGGTATCGCTGTGTGACTTTATGTCAACCTGCTTATACAGGGAATATGTATATGTTTCAAAATATCATAATAAATTCATACAAGATATTTTTAAGAACCGGAAACATGTGTGAAAGCGTTAAATCATCAACTACTTACAATTTATAAGAAGATTGCTTTACAATCGAGAGATTATACAAAGGTACGTTTTAATTATTTTTCTCATTATTATATTTTCATAATAAGTCAGTTAAATTTTAACATTCACACGATAGATAGATATATGGATAGGCATCCCTTTAGATAATGTTGGCTATTCATATCGCATATTCAACGTTCAATGTGGCCAAATTGCTAGTCTATGACAGACGAATGCGTTCTGTATATTGATCAAATCAAACAATCATGTTTGATCCGCGTTAGGTGCGGTTATCTGATTTTCATTCCATGATTACGAGTTGATTCTTCCTATATTAGACATCATAGAACAGAATAGACGTTTGAAACATTAAACGTGAGAAACATAAATACAAGCTTCTAATGTTTTATTTTAGATTCTGAGAGTCTTATGATAAATATATATTTGAAAAATGGAAGAAAAATGAACTTTTTTCTTGCGATAGATCAAATTTCTCTCATTTCGGCGTGTTCATGAACTTGTGCGCACTGCGAGTGTATTTTTACTCGTACGTGCGATAAATCTTGATGGAATCTATAATAAATCGGAGTGGGTCTCTCTAACCTGACAGAATTGGGTTGCATTTTCAATATTTAAATAAAGCGATCGCCGACAAGCAGATAGGAGAAATTCGACAGAGAGTGATGCGCGTTCGTATATTAGATACGACGACATCACGTTAATGGTATTACCGTGAGAAGTTTTGCTGCGCCATCGAATGTCGATACCGCATTATAGGGATGGACAGCGTTCTTGCTACGGCAGACGCAACCTTTGATTTATCTTTGAGCAAAGTCACGAAGATGTCAGTTTTCAGATATTCCATTCGCAATATTGAATCTCAGTTATTTTCAGATATACTATAAGAGTAGAGATGCTTTCAGGTATTTGTACATTTGTGAGGTTATAGGTATAGTGTACCATGTATACCCTACACATATAGATATATGTAAAATGATGCTGTAGATATTTGCTATAATGTTTAAAATAATATTGTGCACACACACACACACACACACACACACACACACACACACACACACACACACACACACACACACATATATATATATATATATATAATATAAAGAACTTAATATAAATATATTGATAATATATCAATACATTTATAAAGTTAAATTTTAGTTAAATGAAACTTGGCAATATATTTTAGAATTAAAATAATTTGTTTAATATCTATTTTAATAGAACATTTTGAACGCACATAATATAGTGATTTGAATAAATTTATATTATTTAAATAAAATGAATTTATACTAAACAGATAACAAAAAAATATTACACGTGAAAGAGTGACGCGCTGAAAGTCTGTAGTCCATTTAGATAAATGGTTAATATAGTCTAGTATGTACATAGTGTGCCAATGTATCCTTTTCGCTCCGCCAAGCAAAACGTTATATCCCGTAGGAAGTACTGGAAAGGGACTCAATTTGGCTAAATCTTGGCGGGCGGTAAATCTGTGCAAATCCGCTGATACGACGCGGGGACTAAAGGCCGTAAATTCGGTCGCGCCAAGCGCGCGACATACACCAGTGTACCGTAAACGTAAATAATCGTTATCAACGTGCCGCTGTAACGAGGTAATACGACATTAATACCGGAATACTCGACGCGCATTTGCACAGTGTCGATTTTTAATCTGTCCGACCGAAACGTTTTGGATCGCTCTCGAAGCAAATAAGTCCCATTTTTATGAGTTCGCGTTCAATCCGAGACATATGTACAGTCGATTTTGAATAAAAATCTGAAAGTTAAATATAAAGCGAAAAAATGTTCGCCAATTCCTCTTTTCTGCACGATGTATCCGATGAATGCTGATGTTTATTACCAGAAATATATATATATATTTTTTGACGAATTTAACGACGATTGTCTTTTTGAGGAAAATTTTTCAAGAATGTTATTATTTGTCACAACTTTATTTATCTTTAAATGTGATCGTTTACCATTTTACTATTAAATATATTTAAATCCGCAGTATTTATCCTTAAATCTCTTTATAACTAAATTTTGAATTAATATTCTGGATTAAAATCGCATCTGCATATCCGATGCATTTTTAATCAAATATAAGTCTGTGAAATCGAGGATTGATTTAATTGATTTTAATCGCTCCCAGGCCGATTTGAACCGCTTCACTCGAACAGGCTATTCATATCTGAATGCACCCCGAGTGTACAACATATGCGATAGGAACAAGATTTTTTTCAACGTGGACGCACTCGACGTAGTACATACAATGCGTTCGCGAGATCAATTCCATTATAGGCCGCGGCGGGTAAATAACACTCACGCATAAAATACATCAGACCGACGCTATGGGATTTGCAGAGTACAGTGCATCGAAATCCCATCGCAAATTGCCGCGCCGATCCGAGTCTCTCTCGCGCGCTCTCCCTCCTTCCCTTTCTCTCTATCGTATCGCGCGCACACGGCAGTACGATCAAATCAAGCGCAATCTCCAAATCTGCTAGAGCACTGCCCCGGAGTGCCTATTCGGAGTTAGAGGCCGACGGAACGCGGCTTCGTGCTTATCGCCGATGGAACACGTGGAGTAAAATCCACTGCGTCGCACCGCACGCGCGGGGCAACCTCGTCGGGGTTGCGGAAGAGGGTCGTCGGGGGCCAGGCAGGGGGGTCGGTCGACGGGCTCTCTCTCCCGGTGCAAAGCCTCCAATCGATACAGCTTCCCTCCTCACCGCCGGCGCGTCTTCCCCATGTCGGGGATGCGTCGCGGAGAGAATGAGAGAAAGAGAGAACGAAAGAGAAAGAGAGAAACAGAAAGAGAGAAAGAGAGAAAGAGGGAGAGAAAGAAAGAGACGGATCTACCTGTTAGACTCGTCGATCGCATCGAAAACCAATACCGGATACGCGCGCGCGAGACTCGTATTCCTGCATCGTAGCGTCGTCGTCACTACCGTCGTCGTCGTCGTCGCCGTCGTCGTCGTCGTCGACGTCGACGTCGTACTTGCCATCGCCGGCGGCGTCGTGCAACGTCCCTCCGTTACTGCGGCCTCCGCAACGGCTTTGTAATTACCGTGCCCCTATCGGCCGAAGGAATCATCCGCACATCGGGAGACGTGTATGCGTATGGCCGCGACTGCGAGAGAAAGCGTGAATGGACTCCGGTAATGGCCGGAAAGTAATTTGCGACTTTTGTGCGCATTGAAATTTCGCACTTTTCTCTTCCTCTATGTATTTCGTTCTTTTTTTATTTTATTTCGCACCGGCCATCGACGTTGGAAAATGCCGAGGCGATTATTGCTACCGCATGAATATCTCTCCCCTTCGCTTTTCCATTCTGAAAAATGCGTACTTTTTTTCATTTCGTTTCATTTAAAGCAAAAATCCAACGCTTTGATTAACGGTAATTCGCCGATTTTACGCGATAAATTCGCTCTTTTCTATGGGGCGTATATTCATGATTCAGCAGTTTAAATTATGCACGAATACGCCTCACAAAAATGGTTGTGCCGACAAATGTAACATCTTGAGTAATAAATATCATAGTGGCTTTTTTTTAAGTGTTAGTCAAACGCTTTCTCATTTACATAGGTATATATATACAATATAGAACTTTAATTAATTAAATGCATTCGAAAGAACGGCCGTTACATGGAAAACTATTTTATGTGAAAGTGTTCAACTTCGTTGGTGTACCTCTCATTCTGTAACTTCTAAAACTAATTAAGTTAGGGTGGGTCAGTTTAGAACTCTCTTTATAAACGCGCAACTTTTCCGACCATGTCTACCTTAACTTATCTCTAATCAAGTTACGGTTTCAGGTGATATAAAAAATAGAAGCAAAACGTATATAGCATATTTACCATATTTTGTACATACTGTTTTCATCCACATCTCATTTTCTCTAGCAACTTTGTTCTCAGTCTAATCATCTTTTACGTTGAAACGTGCATATAAATTGAACTACAGATCATATGTTTACAATATATTTTATATAATTTTATCCAATTAAACAATTAAATTGTTTTATTGTTGAAAATATCGCTTTTAGATTTTAGGAAACATTTAAATACATTCGCGCGAGAAATTTTTTTTTCTATATTTCAATACATCTTTATTTATTTCACCAATCGATTATTCATTCGCAACACCTTGAAAAGTAATTTTAAAGCTGAAACACGTTTTGCGGATTAACCTCGTATGTATTCCAATTGCTGCCAACGGCTGCATCGGCTACGTGCCAAGGAATAACGGCGGAACTACCACCTGTCAGTCAAACGTTGCGACAGTTGGACCGAAGCGATTAGCGCCGCAGTAGGTGCACGTTTTCGATGTCGGTAATTGTGCTGAGCGCTGTGTGCCCACCGTTTGGGCGAGACAGCAGCAGTCGCACGGATTTTATGTTTTCGTTAATCGTTCCGGAGTCTCGCCGCGCGCGGACTCTCTCCCGGAGAGAGATCCATCGCGTTCATTAACAATCCGTAACGACGGGTTAATTTAACGGACGGCGTCCGTAATCCCGCCGGCGGCGGCGGGCCGGTGCGCACGCGATTCGTTAAAAGCGCGATATTTCACAAAGTCATCCGGACGCTCTATATCATCGGATATATGTAATGCATAAGGGAAGAACAAAAGGTACGCGAAAGTTTCTCCAATTAATTACGAGAGGTACGATCTCGGGCGTAAGATGTTTACCCAGAGAATCCACATCAGAAAAAGTCGACGTTTATCCAAGCTATCTCTTATATAATAGTGATAAACAAATATTGTTATTCCACAGTCACTTAATGAGGCGTACCTCTTTTTTTGTAGTATGAATAAAGGCGTCGCCGCGTACATCGAGAAAGCAGGTGTGAATTTATGGATCAATGATAATCAAAAGACTCGTGTGAACTCTCGTATTTAATATCCGAACACAGCAACAAGATCGGAGAGAAAAATTACCCTTACTTTTAATGGCGTTTAATAATCATAATTTTTAACAATTCTACAATAATTAATTATACAATATTAGTTAATATTATACTGTAACACTCAAACACAATTATCTCGATTGTTTCTTGAATTAGACCTTTATAATTGAAATTTTATATTAATGATAAAATAATACAATTAGTTAGATATTATTTCGAATGATAATTAATCAAGATGCCAGTGCGCGTAACAAATATATATATATATCAATCATGTATACTCTTTTATTAATTTTACGAACTGTTGCAAAGCTCTGGATGATTTTGAAAAAAAAAAGTTAATTAGTAACTTTATTTAAAATGGCGTTTAATAGAAAAACGGTGGAACATTTGAAGCGGTGCGCATTAAGCCAGGGTCTAGTTGATCTAATGAAAAATTCGACGCTTTATAAACGTGTACCGCTAGAACTCGTTTGATCAGAAAAGTCCGAAAGCGTTCAGCAGCGCGTTTAAATACCCTTCTGGTAGGTACTCTCGACGAGCGGGCCCGCGCGAGCCGTACGCGCGCGCCACGCGCATCTGTGCCATTTGTGTGAGGCATGGCATTTGTACGTGTCACACATCGGCCGTGCACATCATGGAATTAGGGCTATGTTACGCGTGACTGACGTGACTGTCAAACGTAGCGACAACGGGATTATAACCATTAGCGTCACGTATTTCGCCGACGCTGATAATTGCGCTACGCGGCGCGCAAAATTATCGCCACGCGGCTTTGATGCTCTGCCTCAAATCGTTCAATAGATGCACTCGAATCTGCATACGTGCACGAATCGTCGCGTTCACCGTTGCGTGCGGACGTGCGCGACTGAGGGATCCGATCCGAGGAAGCGATAAACCCGTTTCGCTAAACCTTGTGAGGGAGGCAGCAAACATACTGATTTTAAAATCGTTCTGTTGTTTCAAACGTCATAGAACATACATTTCTTAATTGCTTTTGCAATTCTCAATTTTCAAGGTATATTTCATTCCATACATAAATATTACGATATTTTACATTTTTATCTTTCTTCTACAAATAAAAACTGAATTTACGTTATTTATAACCGAAAACTTTATTATTGGATATATAGTTTTGTGAAAGCTATATATTTAAATAAATTTACTTTTTCCATAAAATATTAAAGCTTATAATTATATTATTATTCTTTGCTAAATCTTTGATTACTGACTAAATTTATAAAAGCCAATATTTCTATCAATTATATTTTATAATGAAATTACTCTGTATTATAGTCTCATTTTCAGGTATAAAATCATTTAATGTATACCTTCTTTAATAAGCAACGGGGTCGACCACGATATCGACGTACGGCGAAAGAAAATGCATGGCAGAATAAATTTGCGAGCACGAGGGTCACAATTTCTTTTGTTGGGAATATTCCGTGGTGGAGAATACTGAAAGATTTAACCCGGCGGAATAATCCGTCCGAGAAGACCGCGCGGCGATCTCGTTAGCGCATTAAATTCTTTCGCAAACACACGCGCAACACCAGGGAAATATTTATGGTGGTCTATAGATTATCGGGTTATCCCCTAGATCTGAACAGTCGCGGTCGGCGACGCGGGCAAACAGTTTACCATGCGCCTCGCTATTTTTACCCCCGAAAACCGCGCGGTGCGACACATTAAACGGAATCGCCAATGGTCTCGCCGCGGCGCGGCAGCGTTTGGCGTTTACCGACACCGCGCGCTTGTAATTCCGCGCGTTTGTTTACGGTCGAGATTTTGTTTACAATCGTACTAACGAGATCCAGAATGAAAGGGCCGATTCCCCGGCGGTGTGATGGCGGTGAATCGCGTTTTGCGCGCGCGAGATGCTCTAAGCGTTTCCGTCCGAAAATCCCCGCTGGGCTTTATTGGAGTGCGCGGCGGTGATATTTAAACGACGAACACTAGCGTACACGCGCACCAGTGTGCCGTATACCCGGACGAATATTTGTAGGTTACTCTCCTCGTGCTATTTGCACGTGCGCGCGTATCCGGACCTGGATATAGGATATAGGAGAGAGTCCCGGATAGAGACGTGACGAGGGCCCCTGGGGTAAGAGCGACAAGGCGGATTCTCGCTCCTCTTCGGTAGGAAAGCCATGAGTCCAGGGGATCGTAAATATTGCCCATCGACACGCTGACGCGATCGGTTTACGGCACATCCCGGTATACATGCAGCTTGACGGTGTTCTATTTATTTTATTCAACGGACAACCGCGCTTGTACGGATTGCTTTTGCTCGCACGGCTCGCGAGAGATGGTATGAATTACAGCGACAAAGAAGGCGCCTGCGTTGCCTGGTGAAATCCAATCGGCACAGATTGCAAAATACGCGTGCAAAAACATTGGAGCGTGATATACATACGTATACATATACACACGTGTATACATATGTATAACGCGGTGGATTAACAACCGGTATGTGCAAATATTTCTTAGCCACGTTTCATCCTATACGCGTTCACTTCACGGATATTCGTCAAGCTAATACGACCCTCACTTTGTGTAGATGAAATAACGAATGACGAAATAACATTGCTTTTATATAGAAGCAGCACGTGAGATTCGTCAGAAAAGTCGATATAAATGCTGCATATTTGCGTTTGTCGAATATCTTGACAAAGTGTTGTGAATTTACGAGGACATGCTTTTTGTCTGAGTAAAAAAAAAAACACATATTGTATTATTATATTACTGCAATAACATACGAAATATTACATTTTCTGTTAAGTAAAATATTTAGATTGCTTTTTGTAAATAACAAGTATTGCTGATTAATACAATTTGGAAATCTTGGATCTAACAATACCGATAAGAGCGATAAGCCATTCTTTATTTGAGTAATTTTCCATTTTTTAATGTGTAAATTGAATCATCAATTGGCATTATGTCTTACAAACTTCTCTTTTATTTTCTAGTTTAATTCTTGCCGTATATCAAGTAGAGTAATATAGTTTCCAACTTATGGTTTTATTGTAAAAATATATGGAGTTTTAAGATAAAATAACACAGACGTTCTGTTCGTAAAGTTCCGTTAAAACCGCGCGAAAATAATATCCTGCGGCGTAAGCGAGTAATTTAAGTAAAACAACATCACTTTTCCAATAGTTACACGCTCGGTTATTCGAAAGCAAGTGAGTATTTTAATAAAGTTTAAATTTTCGAATGCACTTGATTGTAGCCGATGGGATATTGTATTTATATTAATTAATAATGACCGGGAGTTGTTGAACGGATTAATGAGCAGTAGTTTAATAAGTAATTGCGTCAAATCATAAATATCTAATATCATAAATATCTAATAACAAAATCTATGCTCGTACACTCATTATTTTTTTATTATTAAAACAATAAAATTATATTATTTTAGATAATGATAAAAAAAGACCGGTTCTTTCAAATTCAATATTTTCTTCATTTTAAGTATTATATAATTTATTATTATTATTATTATTGACTATAATCGATTATACTATTATATTATAGTATAGGTACTCGATTAATAGTGATTGACGATGCGCGTTTTCCCGTGTTGTGAGCGTGTCGTATATAAATTTCGGCGACGCTATTCGAGTTTCTAGAGGGATCTGTCAGGCCAATTATCGTGAGATAAATCACGCGGGATCGCGCGCAAAAAGTCGTCGATTTAACGCGCTCGCGTCCTCGCGCGTAGGCACGTATAACTCCGTACGATCCTCGCGAGTTTTTGCGACGAGTTTTTTCCGTATTATGCGTACTCGCGCAAAAACCATCGAGATTCTTCGATGTAGTTGTATATGTGCGTGCACGTGTGTTCCGTTGCTAACTCTGTTTGCCGAGCTGTGCTCCACGTCGTCGCGCGGATCTCATTAACGTGCGACGTGCACACGCACGACTGCGGACCGAATATGGATGTGAGGAGCAAGAACGCGAGCAAACACCGACGGTGGTTAATAAATACGACGAGAACGATCCGCTACTGTTGTTTTAAAAATTGCGAAACATTGATCACCAATTCGTATACATATCTCGTATGTATGATGTCTTTGTATAAATAATATTTTCTTTTGTGATATAATAACTATATCTTCTTATCGGGCACGTAGAAATTGAATTGTAAGTAAAAGAAAGTCCTATTTACATTATCTGAATCAAATCGTTTTTTACATGATAGACGTAAATTGTTTTATAAGATTGGTATAAGAAATTGTTTCTGCAAGTAAAAGCTTTTATTGAGTTTATTATTAAGAAATTAATTACTTCTATTGTAATGTACAAAACATGTTATTACCAAATGTATATTGGTATTATAGAAAAAAAATTTCTTTGTATGTTAATTAGTTCAAAATTTCTGTATATAGTCTTTTCTCTAATTATACATATATAATTAGATACGTATAATTAGATATTCATATATAATTATACATATATAATTAGATACGTATAATTTTATTCAATGGTCTCTAATGGAAAATATTTCATGAAAAATGTAGAATTATTAAAAAATTTTTAAATTATTACGCGAAATTATGCAAATAATAAGAGTAAAATTAAAACTCGCGTAAAAGTATTTTCATATAAATGATTTGAAGAAATAATACTAAATGTGTAGCATTTTAGACAAACAATTTGATAAAAAAGCAAAATATTAATGACATTTAATACATTTTTAAAAATTAGTATCTTAAAATGTACTACCTCTGAAAGCAATGTAGTCTTTAGAATCGACTTTAATCGAATCTGCAAATAAATCTGAGAATTTTTCCTCTCTCTCTCTCTCTCTCTCTCTCTCTCTTTCTTCTTTCTGTATCTTACTAGTATAGTACATCATATACATCATATTATTTTAGGGTATTTATATATGCAAAATAATTTTACAATTAAGAAACTTGAATAGACGACACGCGAGGTAATCTTGAATAAATAATTTTATATAGATATAATCTTCTTTTCACTTTTATTACTGAATGGGAACAGAACTATAGGATTGAATTTCTGTTTTTATTTTTTGTTTTCACCGCTAGAGATAAAGCGCAATAATATCGATCCAATTAAATAAATTGACAGACGTTCCATTATTAATTCTCAACTGGTTATTTGCTTTTTCGAGGGCTGAATTATTTAGTTGAATTTAACCCTTAAATGCCACCCGGGGTCCAGCGGACCCCAGACCCTTTAGAATAATATATTTTCAAATGTTCCCGCCAAAGGCCAAAAATGGAGCTCATATTTATTTATTTTTTATTTTTTTGATTTTGGAGCCAATATTTTAACTGTTGGCGATCTTAATTTTTTATACTATGTTGAAATTGAAATTTTAACAATATAAGCATTTTATTCTCTTTTCTAAGCCTTGAACAACATTGAAAATAATTTTCATAACTAAATATCAAAAAATCAATAAGTTAGGAGACATTTTTCATGCTGGGGTCTTTTAGACCCCATGTGTCATTTACGAGATTCTTGAGAGGTGTGGCATTTAAGGGTTAAAATAATTTAGTATTTATCCAAATTTACATATAGCTGATATTTGAGTGGATTTATTTATTATACTAAATAGCCACAACTAAACTAGTATATCTATAGGCTAACAATAAGTTGAAGCGTATCTCGTGGTATTTTTCTTATCGAGACTACAAGCGTATGAATCCTTGCGGACTCGTTAGCGCGCAATTTAGGTCAGTCCCTATAGGATCGATAGTGATTTCGTGTATTTGAGCCCGGGCAGACAGTGCTCTGATTAATCCCTTCGCACACGATCGCGCAATCTCGCGATCTCGTTACCGATCGCTTTGTCGTGGCGCATACCGTTAAACTCGGAGTCCGAATTAAGATTCAAGAAGGCTTGCCTCCTTGATTCGCCCTTAGATTCTCTGTTCTCCCCCGAGACTCCGTTTAAATCGGAGTTCACGTTCCGCTTAAATTCATGAATGCGAGCGGGCCTCCGGCGCGATTATGCCCGGCGAAACTCGTCGCGCGATCGCTGAATCACTACGTGTACGCAACGCGGACAAAGCGACGCGACGCGACGCGACGCGACGCGACGTCGGGAGTTCAGCGACGAAGGTTCAACAGGTAAGAATACCCGGACGCATACCTGAGTCCGCACGTTCCGGTTCCCAAGCGACTCAGAGAGCGACAATGGCGTATCTACGACGGGGGTGCTTTACGATCGGCGTACAGGTAGTATGTCCACGAAACGAAAGCGGGGCAGCAACGGTGATAAAAAAAAGAAAGAGAAAAAGGAAAAAAAAAGGAACGGACCCAAAAAGGGAAGAGAGGAAAGGAGGAGAAGAAGAGGAAGGGTAAGGATAAATCTGGATGAGACAGGTTCTCTTCTCCGGACCGGACGACATATGATATCCACGTGAATTGTTACGTAATTTATTTCTCGCGGATGTCTCGAGGGCGAATGTGTGGCTGTTTGTCAAGAAAGTATAAAGTTACGCCCGCGACGGCATTTATCAAAGACTTAAAATCATCATATTTTTTTGATTATATACATTTTTAGTGATATGTATGTATATGTATTTAGTTTTGGTGATATTGGTATATCCATATTTGTGTCTAATGTTTCAACGTTTTCACGTCTCAATATTTGCCGATGGAAAAGGACACTACATATGCTATTAATTTGCTTTAATGCATCTAGTTATCGATAGATTGGAGAATTTAAATATGTCAAGAGAAATGACGGATAATTATACTTTTGATATAGGTCTTATAGATACAGTGTCGATGCTATATGACAATTTATAAAATAAAAGCTATAGATTATATATAATTATTTTTGTGTTTGGTCTGTTTCACAATTTAATTTCACCAATTCAATATCTTACGTACACAATCGTAATTAATGATTTCAAAATTGTGATTTGTTGTTGAATATCTGTATTCCTCGTACTTATTCAATTTAGGGCGTTTTCGAGCAAACATAACGGTTCTATTCTATTTAGGAAATATATTTCGTGACAAGAGGATTGGCGAAGCCCTACTAGGTCTCTACCTTTCCTCTCGAGTTTAAGGACGTTGCCTGCCTTTTTCCCCAGTGCGGCATTCCATGCCCTGAATTTAAGATGGGCAGCGCGGATGGCGAGGCCAAGAAGGTTAACGCGATTTGTAGTCCTGCTTGTATCTATGGAATTTTAGGGCTTCGTAGATTTCTACGCGGGGAATTGCGGGGAGGAAGTAAAACTCATTTAACGATGTTGCCGAAGAGCGCTTTTATTTATTTTTGCCTCAGGTGTTTTACGTGCTTGGTGTAACTCAGCGTTCAGCCACTGTAATCTCTTAACAATTAAATACGGAGCATTTAATTCAACGCACATTACATCGTCACAATACATTTGGATTTGGCCAGTTATAATGTTGATTATATTTAATTAAGATAATTATATAATTAATTACATTACGCAATTTGAATATCAATTTTGAGAATTGGCCGAGGTATTAAATATATTTTGCAGTTTATGTCCTAATGTTTCACTGAAATAACATATATTTTGGGACAGTGCCTAAGTTGGCAGCTCATTTGTTGCCGCGAAGTTTTTGGCAATTTCGGGTTTCGAATACCTCTACTTTCTACTTGTCGTCGCATGAATCACATCCCCTATCTCTCGCAGTTCTCGTATTCAAATTCCGACTCTTCCGCGTACGGTTTCCTGTTCTGTATTTCGATTCTTGGCCGATTCTCAAGACCGAAATCCGCTTCGTCTAAATCAGACGTAACATATTTCTCGAAACGAAAACAAGCTGCCACTTTGTTCGGAGGGAACTGTTTCTGCGTTGGCCTTAATAATCCGTGCTAACTTAAGGCATGGGGGCTCAGATGTCGGAATTAGGAGAACGCGTATTATTTCTACGTTCCTATGTTCGTAAACGGCAAGCGGGCGCGGTGGGAATAGCAAATATATTTTGAAACAAATGTAGCGTGCGATAACGTTGTTTTATGGTTAACAAGCCGTTCGTGCTAGAAATCCGTCGGACGGCGATCGCGTTACGCTTCAACATTTTGCGACACATCGTAATCCGATATCGTGCATCGTCTATCGCGAGATGAAATTAAGCGGAATATGTTAAAAAGTCTGTATCGATCACGTATCGATCCCGTAGTTAGTAGAGCAGTCGCTTTATCTTGCCATCATGTTAATCTTTTCCGATAAGTTGGACAATCGCGGAGGCGAAAATCTTAAACCGGTACCTTACGCGATGTATACCTTGCATTGGTAATCTGTCGTTGTGAATCAGAATCTGTTCCGTAGTAGATCGTCTTTCCTGATATCCTAGTTGTTCCTCTCGAGACAGCTCAAGGAGGTCCACATTTGGTCCAAGTCACCCTTCGTTATCGAAATGACACTGCGCTCTCGAATAACGTCGAGACGTCTAAGGTACTTTACCTCACATCGAACGGTAATGGCGTATTTCAAGGCACTGGATTTAGATTTAGATTTCGTTTCGGGAGAAGTATGTATATTATAACGATTAATTCGAAGATATCGAGGCAGCGAGATAAGATTAGGATCGAAAGATTAGAATGTAATGTAATCTCTTGTAAGTAATGTAAGTACGTGAAACGCGGTCAAATACAAGATGTTTCAAGATAACTGTATACAATATTTTAATAGCGTATTCTGAACATTAATTAAAATTTAATATTTTATTATAAAAAATTGAAGTCATGACAGTTTCAAGTTAACGATCAGATTGGTTCATGTTATCGCGTAAAGTTCACACGATCATATCCATAACTGTGTTCACACTACGTATTGATCTATCATTGATCAAGAGACACGGTAGTGTCTCGCGCCAAGTATACCTACGCGAAGCGAGACCGCATTTTTATGACTCAGAGGATTTTTACTGTCAATTGATTTTATCTTTTAATTTCAGAGAAATTTATATTTATTATATATCTAATATATAGAAATATAAATATGAATTTATCTTTATTATATAATAGATATTATATATATTATAATGATTAGCTAATATTGATTAATTGATTAATAATAGCAAATTTTAATTTTTACGTGCAATATATGTAATTATTTTTAGTGTTATTAAATCTGATGTTAAATATCTGAAATTAAAAAATAAAATTTGTCTTTGGTTCGAAAAACACAACTGAAGAAATGGAAAACCATGAAATATTGATTAGTAATTTGCAAGGAATAGAATACGGCGTATATTTGTAATACTTCAATTATTTTATATAGGTTTTCGAAAGCTATCGACATACCTACAATGCTCGGCCTTCGGCGCTCGATTTTCATAAACAGAGCGTCTGCGTACGTCGCGCCGCGACGTATTGTTTATACAAGATCGTTATGCTATCATTGGTACAGTTAGACTCGAGCGAGCAGAGTGTTGAGAACAAATGCTCCGTTGTTAGCCTTCCAAACACGATTGAGACAAAATTGAGAGCAAACGTGATCGCTTTCTATTAATGACTATCGGCTTATGTACATACCTTCTTAACCCTCGCGATTCGTAAATGCATCGCAGCAGCGACTGTTCCTCGAAGTGGATATTTCGTACGATGTATTCATTTGAAGTTAAAGTCCAATAAAATAACAATAGAGAGAGAGAGAGAGAGAGAGTAGTATTCATGTTTACATAACAAACCATAATTATTTCTCTAATGAGTTCGAATGTTTCTCTTTAAATTTCGTGTTAAATAAACTAAATGTAGAACGAATTGACTCCGTATTGAATAACGATTCACAATGCATTAATTACAATGCATTATTTGTTAACTGGCTAGAGTAAATTTGGTACGCATTGATGATTTGTTAATCACTTTCGACGTTCATAATTCTGTGCAATTGTTTCTTCGCGTTATTCTTTCGTCACAATTTATAATAAAATGCGCGGTTGCGCATTTGACTAACGTCGGGAGTGCCATGCAAAGTGTCACGCAATCGTAATTAACCGTGTTTTTGCGAGTGAGTGTTGTACAATTGTAATTAACGAAGGAAGGAAGAGGAGAAAGAAACCTGGGAGGCATCGGCCGACAGCGGAGCAATCATAAAGTAAGTTTATTATTATTTATTTATTATTCGTTTTTCTCTAAAAATTATTTTACTATATAACTGTCATATATTTTTACTTAAAAATAAATAAATAAAGAATTCAATGTGTGCTGTGATTATTTTTGAAATATTAATTATTTTGAGCGTTGTGTGTGTGTAATAACTTTGATATATTTGTATTTTGCAGATCAACGCAGTTATGCTTTGTGCTACAACTCCGCTGCTGCGCATCGTATCGGCGAGTCACAATTATTTCTGATTTTTAATTCGCGGCAATGGATCTGTGAAAACAGCATGTACACAAGATATATAATGAAACAACCGAGTAAAGAACATAAAAGTATTACTTACTGAGGAATTTAACTCTCATAAATTCCATTACATTAAAATAAATGAGCTATAACAGATAATATTTAATCCTTGAATTTGTGAAATTATCATATCATAATAATATTACAACTACGCACAAGCAAGATTTAAAAAAACATAATGAAAAATATCATGAAGATATTATTTATAACAAAAACGTTATTGTTAACATTTTTACATTTATTGTATAAATATTATATATAGCGAAAACTAAGAAAAAAAAGAAAATTATAACAATTACAGAATACTGACATTTTAGAATGCAAAAAATACTGACAGTTCAGAATATTTCTTTATGTAGGTATTCATATCTCATGGACGATACGGGAGAGAACAGAATATATGTATTGACAGGATTTATGTATTGTATGTATTTATGTAAAATAAATATTGATTAATATCTATAAAACTTGGTATAGGAAAATATTGTAAAAATATTTGCGTGTTTTATTTTCCCTCCACCCTCTCTAAAATATTTTTTAAATAGAATTTGCGGTCTGCGTTTGTGTGTGTGTGTGTGTGTTCTCTATATGTAATCTTTCCAGGATTAAATATTGTAAAATTGTTGCGAGAGCAATTAATAATCAGATTTTTTAAATATAAGTATATCACAAGTATAGATTAAAGAAGAAATATCTTACAATCACATAGCGTATTCAAAGTAATTTATTTAATAGGAAACACGCTAATGATTATTAATTTTATTGATTCTTGAAATATTCCCATTTTAAACTGATCCTTCATAGTCTACCCGTTCATATTTATTGGTAACTGTGCTTGATATTACCTGAAACAAATGACATTTTAATCAGTAATTATTTCGTCGCAGAACAAGAGAAAGAACTTCTATATAGTTTATTTTAAATACCATATACGATAATAAATCAGTATGCGTGTAATGCAGTTATGAGCTTGAGCGTATGAACTCTACGCGATCCTATCGGCCAACTTTGATTGCTTATAATTTGAAAGCTATTACAATCTCGACATTTTTGTTCCGGATTTTCGGTTTTAATTAATTTTCAGAATATATAAAATATCATTACATCGCTATTAAAATATTATATATGATGGTTTTGAAATTATTCTCTATAGAGAATAAATAATATCATTTAAAAAGGCATTATCTTTCTCATCTTTTTGTCAGAAAGACTTAATTTAATCTTGTTTATTTCTTAACGCAATAGAAAATTTAAACTTATTTGCTTGTTAATCACCAAAATGACGATAAACGTTAAAAATATGTATTTTTACATGATGATGGCCTGTTACAACTTTTTCCTTTTAAAAAGAAAGTTAGACATTCGCGCGTATTTAAAATACTCTATAGGTATTGTTAAATTGCCGAATAAAATTGATCATTTGGAAATAACGCGTGTTTAAGCAAATGAATATTATTGCATAGATAAATATTAATCTCGCTTCTCTCTTTCCGATATTTCTCTCTTGATATATTTACATTAACAGTAACATAATGGCCGTTGTTTTACCCTGATTGCTAAATTGACGTAGACGATAGATAAATGCATCTAACCGAGCTCAATATTTAATTACATTTGCGATATTATATTCTCCACGCTTGAAATCGGGCATTGGAATCTTTTGTCAAGGTTAGGCAGTAATTTTAGTTTGGCGCGTGTACCGGACGTTTTCACACCGGCGTGGAACAATAACACGTTGTTATTACATGCCTGCTCAAAATACATTTAACGAGTTCCAGCTGTTGCAGCATTTTGTCGAGAGTGACGGGGCTGCCCGGGAAATAGGACAAAATCATTTCCCAAAGTTTTCAGCAGCACCGAAATCAGTAGGAACTTTTTGATAACTCAGGTTGTCCATTACGGCGATTATTTCGTCAAGCGATTTGCCTCGGAATGATGTCAATTCGCAAACCCTACCTACGTACGCTCGATTATCCAATTGACAAGATGCCCCATTAATCCATTAAGCTTTGTAAAAATAGATCGCGTCCGTGAAATCGCGTGACTTGACCCTTTCCGGTCCTGTGATTGCAATTGCAGTCACTGTGCCTATTATGTCATATGCTAATTTGCATCTCCAAAATTAGTCAAACAACACATCCGTTCTTTTGTGTGATAATTACACGTTAGAAAAATTAAAAACAATAAAATAAAAACTAGTGAAAACATGTTTCATCGACACGATTCTAGATTTCTTAGAATCATTTTTTTAAATCCTGCGTGATAAAAATCTCGTCTTATTTAACTTTAATTATATACAGAAATGCATACGTGAACTCCATCTGTATAAGTCCCAGTTACTTCTATATAGAAGTTCTATACGCGCCGTGTCATGTTTGTAACCTTTTTACATTTCTTCACGTGTTTATCGATTACCTGGCTTGTACGTTAACAAGAATTACGCGAAACTATCAAACTTGATACGGCGAGAGTAGATTGTAAAAAATTAACGATAATCGCAGCAATCGCAAGACGAGACGCGGTCAGCGCCATCATCGTCTCGCGCGGTATATACGTCCGCGTCGTTAAGCCCCATAACGAGCTTTGATTTTATTGATAGACCTTAAACGATTATTATGTCGTTCGATCGTCTTGGGCCGAAGAAAGCAGGAGGAACGGAGAGAAGGAAAGACTTTAACGATCCTCAATGAGAGAATTTAAATTGCAGCGCGACCGCGTTCTGGTCGAACCGAGGAGAAGGACCGGATTGATAATGGCGAGGCGGAACGGGGAACAAGAAGCGTCAAGCGGACAGGGGGAGGGCGGGGAACGGAGATAACCAGTCCGAGGATAGTTTGACATGAATGATTTAACCGGTTTATCTACCGAATGACCGCGTAATTATCTATCCCGAGTCGGGCCCAGATGTTTTAGCGCTCGCGGCGTGATAAGCGCTTCGCGCGCTCTCCGACTTACATGCATGTATACACTCGGCTACTCAAAATACATATTAAGTTGTAGCCATGATGATAAGATGTAGTCAGTGAAGATTAAAATATTGTGTCCCGCGCGAACAAGGAAGACGCCGCGGGTTGCGACTCGCGCCTCGACAGGTGTCAACATTTTTTCCCGATGTCACTACGCGCCGCGGCGCTTCTCGACACCTGAGCGCGAGATTATATTCATTAGCGTTTAGCTCTCCCTAGCTCGCCGCAATCCCGACACCTCGTTCCTCGACACTATGGAATTAAAACGTCACGCTCGCCGTCGAGAGTTCTTGGTTAACGCGTCCCTTAGAGTGACGCGCCGCATCGCCAATACCAATACTCGGCCCCTCTCGTCGAATCCTCAGTAGAATTCACGGACGCCCTCTCAATCGAGCCGATCGGGCGACGGACATCAAAGAGTATCCCGGAAGCGCAATTCCTCCACTTTACGTGTGTCTGAGCCCGGCAAAGAGGTTGATTGATGCGAAGAGAAGAGGCCGGAATGGTCGAATCGGCGTCGACTCGGATGTGAAATCAGAGGTACATGGCGCGTCACACGTCGTCATCGTCGTCGCGCCTTCCATCCGCGACGATTCACGTCACGTAATTCGCGAAAGATTTAAGAATCCGTCGGAGTAAAGCCGGTCCCCGTATCCCGCGCGGAGTAAAACATCCGTTGCCGCGCGCTCTGTACACCGGGCACGGCTTCAATTAAGCATCCCCGATATTCCTCATACGTGCGTGCTCGTTTTGCCGCGTTTCCCTGATCGCACATAATTACGGATCCTCACGAGACCTCGATAATATCGCGATATCGATGTCTATCTCGCGACGCAATACTTCCGGCATCGTTAGCTTCGAGATCATGTTCTTTTCAGAACTTTTCAATAACTGGGTGTCGACATTGCTTTTATTGATATAATTACGAGAATGTTATATAAATAAAAAGCGGTTGATATATTGCATGTTGCTGGACATTTGAACATCGTAATTAAGTAAGCATAATAAATATTGAGTAAAAATATGCAAGAGACCGCGTATTAAATTGAAATAATTTCCCACATATATGTAATTATGAAGGAATACTGCACTGATATCTGCGGTATTGATACAGAAGAAGAGGAAAGTTCCTCGTGTTTTTCTGTTGAATTTAAGAATCTGTGCACATAATTATTGTGTAATAACGCAGCGACGATCCAGATGTTGCTCCTTTCGGATTTGCCTTTTCACGTTTTCATCTCGCGCCCGGGAGAACTCGAGTTTAGCATTGATACGGTTATCGTTACGACCGGCCATTACGTTGGTACGGCTTACACCCGCGACTCTTCCTACTAACTTTGCGAATGCCGCACGCCTAATGACGCGTATCTTGGCCCGCGGCGCTATTCCGAGACGTTGCCTCATTTTTACGATTATTGGAATAGTCGCGCCCGCCCGTCGTAAAAGTATAAAATAGAGGGGAAACTGCCGGCCGAGGTCTGCCGGCGATTTTAAGACGCGATCATTTCGAGTACCCTTTCTTCGGCGAGCTGTTGTTTCTGCTCTCAGTGGTCTATCTGCAGGAGTCGATAACTGCAGGTTGACAGATGTAATTGCTGTGCAGTTTGTTCGCCCTGCGTCTTTACGATGATAAAATGTGACTTTAGAATTGTCGATGATAAAATATTGTATTTATCTAATAACCGTATAGATGAACAGATATGGATAAATAAGCGTTTTATTATTATTGTTCCTCGAATTCTTTAAGAGACTATAAAAATCGAGATCACTGAATTAATCTTTTTGTTCCACTTATTTATATTCGTTTGTGATTCTTAAAATATTGTTTTTTATCCGATACTCGTGTAAATAATAGATAGACGGAAGCCGATTAAAATGTTTACTCTGCAATATCAAATTGGATTAAACTGTATCGTTTCGTTTCCGGGGGGATTGTATAAACTCTAGCATAGTTTACATGACTATTACATAACAGTACGTAACGAAGTGCTGCGAATCAACGAAGTATTGCGTCATTTTACTGTAATCCCTTGTAATCTCAAAATATAATATTATCGTAATTATATATAAAATTCGTCTTATAGAAACAACAGCATATAACAGATAATTAAAATATCAGAAAGATATACCTAGATATTAAAATATTCTAATGTCTTATAAGAATGTTTAATTAGAGGATACATAATAATCCTACATAGAGGTGAAATTAATAATAATCCTACATAGAGGTAGGATTAATAATAATCTATGTAGGATTATTATGTCCTCTAATTAGATTTCTTAAGACATTAGATATTTTAATATTTATTTTTCTGATACTCTAATTATTATACACATCAGAGGTAGGATTATTATGTTCTCTAATTAGGTATAGGTGTGGATATAGGTAGACATAGGAAATCGACCTCAGAATTATACTGATTGTGAGATACGTGAATGGATGAGGATCTGCGCGCGATTCACGGCTTTCGCTGTACGCGCTGGGATACACAAATCACCGTCGCGGGGATATCGGGGTCTCTCCGTATTCGCGCGGACGGTTCAGACGGTTGTCGTCGCAGCCATCCGGACGGAGAGGCAGGATTGCGAAAAGAAAGTCGCTAACCAGCTTCTCGCGCAGACGGCGCGACAACCCCGGGACGGGGATGCAACGTGCCCGGACTTTTAATACCGCGGTGAAAATTGTGCCCGGACCTCGCTCTACCCTCCGATGAGAGAACGTGAGACTATCTCTCGCGCACGTGAGCCTTGGGCTGCGATGATTATTTTCTGATTCGGTGGGGGATTCCGTGCGCGCGATCTGATGTACGCGTGCACCGACAGTGGCTGCTGCGGCAGCACAATAATGCCGTGTTCCGCGGGTTGAAAAGCTCTCACGCGATCACGATCGCGACGTGGCGAGGAGGCGGAAAGGTTGAAGGGAGGAGGATGCCGACGACGACGAAAACGAGGATGACGGGATACGAGGTGCGGCATAAGTTACGACGTGCGAGTTATCGATCCGCGCACGTACGTACCAAGGTACGTGCCTATGTAATGCGTAAACCGACTCGCCTTCGAAGGGTGCGACTTTATGACGATTTTCACATGAGGGTACAAGCGGGAGGGCGGGAGGGAGAGAGGGTTTGACGGGAACGGGCAGGGAAAACGACGACGCTGAAATTGACAGGCGTTCCACGAGTGAGAGCTCCTGTCGTCGTCGTCGTCGTCGTCGGAGATGTACATGCTGATTTTAATGCCGATAAGATTTATAGCCCGATAGGGGCCCCGGGAATGCAGTGTGCATTTACGTAACGTTTTCCGCGCGTTCCCGACAACGCCATCCGGCTGGAGAAACCGCACGCGGATGTTCGTTTAAACGGCAGTTTCGTGGCTCACTCGTTCCCTCATTCTCTTCGTTTCACGATCGTAGTCGAGACGCGTGGCGGAATTTCGTGCTCGACTTTTATGTCTCGCGCGCTGAAGGCTCGCCCGGGACGGTCCGGCGAGACAACGTAATTTCGCGTTATCTGCGTAATTCAAGCTCTAGATTCAATTTGCACGAGAGACGCGTCGGAATCGCGGCGAAAGAATGGTCCTGTCTCGTCGGACGGAATTACACACAGAACGGGATGACACTTTTCGATTAAACAGTGGCTAATCTTACAAATACGTTCTTTATATGGAATAAATAACGAATTTTCCTGTTACAGTACGCTAGAGTTAAACGAATTCATTCAATTTTGCTTTAACGTTAAATAATGTAATTAAAATTTCCATTTTGATGCTATCGTCAAAGAAAAATCAATTTTTGAATACAAAAGATCCGTTAGTAACGCATCATTCAATAATAATTCGATTCAGTCGACTATCTTTACTCAGAAGTAAATTAAATGCGGTTAAACTTAACTAAAATTAACTTACATAAGTAATGTTTTTTTCAAAATGTGAAAGTTTTGTCACTTTTCATCATTTTCCTGTTACTTCACTTTACTGTCACCCTGGATGAAGCACGTATTGCTTTATTATTCTTGCGTGAGAGTTTTGTAATAAACTTTCCAACGCGTGATGGTACTATTTTTCGAAAATCCACCCGCTCGTTTTCCGTCGCGAGTTTCGCATACAGTTTACGTCGTCACTCAAGAAGTTTCGCAATCAACCGGAGGTGCGCGTTGCGTGTTCGCGATGCGTTCGCGAAACGTGGGGGCTCCTTCTCAGGTTTTCTTATTGAGCTGTCGCATAATCTTTCGCAATCGTTTTGTGAAGTCGTTCGGTCGGGTCTCGAGGACTCTGATTTTCTTCCTTTAGACAGCGATACAAGTTGCGCGCGCGAATGGCGAGGCTGATTCTGCGAGCAAGCGCCAATTCCGATCCCAATCGACGATGAAACTTCCGCGAACTCGTTCGAAATCCCGTGCGAACGAACGGGATGATTTCAAAGTTTGCACTCTCAAACGGCCGGCGATGCTGTGCGACGCGTAAAACGACTCCTGAATTGAACGTAGTCAGCTCGTGTTGTCGTATCGTACTTTTAGTTAAAAAAAAAGAGTTATAACTGTTAAAAGTTGTTCTGAAATCGTGATTAAAAAAGAAGAAATGACAACTAGAAGTACGAAATTACCAAGATGGAAAAATGATACTAGTTACTTGATAAATTAGAACTAGGTATAAGCCAAGATATTGATTGTCTGAGACATTTATATAGTTATAAAAAACTGAAGAAATATATGTTTCGTTATACTCGAAACTCTGTAGATCTAGCAGAATTACGCAAATATTATTTTTTCTATGTCTTCACAAATCTAATTACGTAAATCTAATTTTTATTATACGAAAACAATATATGCATTAATATGTAAATTCATTTAGAAATTTATATATGTACTAATTTTTTTATAGATGTTTGTAGGTTTGATTATTGAGTCTTTACTCAAATATTAATCATACACACAGTACTATACATATTTTAAAATAAAAATCATAAGAAGAAGATAAATACTATTATAAAAATGCTTTCAATTTTGAATTACATATTGGAAAGTGTATTATTTTTTGTATAGATTTTACTACAAATGCGACATCAGGTTCGAACAGCTTATTCAAGTCCCGTAATTGAACATTGTTTGCCATTGTAGTGGAACAATCCATTGCATGAAATGCCGATGAACGGCGTTTTTTCGCCGGGCAATTTCGCTTTCCTCCCCCTCTGATTCAAATTTCACTCCGGGCTAAACGTCGCTATTAGCTCCCTTCAAAGCTCCTATTCGCGACATCGACGTTTCTCTATGAACCGAACGATGTTCTCGTTCGCGAAACAACGCGCCACAGGGACACGCGCGCTTTGTTCCCTCAAAAATCACAGAAGTTTTTGTGCCTCGTGTTCACGTTGACGGGGCGCGAGTTCGCATAAAACCATGTGCGACCGCTCTTTTTCGCTCTCTTTTTTCACCCCTTTTTTTTCGTGTCGTTCGCTCGCGCGCGCGCGCGAGACTGCGTCGTAACGTGAAATTCGTCACGTTCCATTATTGCGGTTTACGGTACCGAAACCCGGTAGCGGATAAAAATTCCGAATCGGCCGATCGTCGAATCTGTGAATCGTGAAAACTTCTATCCCCGCGCGATTGAGTCGCCGCCAGTATGCCCCCTCCTCCCTCTCTCTCTTTTTCTCTCTTCTCTCTCTTTCTTTTTTCTTTACTATTGAACGAAAGACGAGAGAGAGAGAGAGTATCTTAGCCAGGATCACGTCTAGCAGAAGAGGATCGCGGACGAGAGACGCGCGACGATCGTACTCTCGTCGTCCCATTAAAATCCCCCGGAGAACGTTGCGCGCGCGTTATCCACGTTCGCGCAGAAAAATCCGCGCTTAATCGCGCCGGTCGAGGAAACGACGCTTAATGGCATTAGCCCCTCGGGCGATTTCCATCGGCGAATCGCGTGACTTGCTATAAGCGAATTTCGCAGCCTTCTGCGAGATTGGGTTAGGTCGGCACGAAGGCATTCTGTCTCCCTCGCTTCCTCTCCGGTAGGGCGATCTTCGATCCCAGATTAAGGTACCGCGGCTACGCCGGCCGACACGTAAACCGGGTAAACGGCGCGGCGCGGCGTCTCGTGCGGCCTTTTGTAATTGGCACTTGTTGCCCGAGAGTGGCCGGGAGTTCAATTTACAGCCCCGAGAAGAGAGAGCTGACAATTATCGATAATCGTCGCTGGTTATCGGTAACGTCACGGTGGTATCGTCGCTTTGTCGGGATTGCCCGATAACTCGCGTTAGCCAGAATGTTAGGTCGACTGCAACGTCTATTTCTTGGGATGAGTTGCGGGGACAGCCTTGGTTAAGCTTCATAGCCCCAAGGGAGTGCTAGATGCACTGCGTAGCATTAACACGAATGAATGGTACAGCTATGTTATCAGATTATAGTTAGCGCGATTCCCTAGTCCCTTCCTAGATTATATCTTTAGACGTAATATCGATGGAGAGAAAGAAACTTTGCTTAACTATGATCACAAGCACCCGTTGGTGCAATCGGCGTTGAATTGATTTACAAGGTGTACTGAGCACATTACATAGGTATATTCTATTCCGATGTTAGATACTGTAATAAAAAGCATTAATAGTTTATTGACTGATATCGATTAAAGACTTTTACAAGTTCTGTTAATTTTCCAACGTTTAATTATATGCAAACTTTAAATATATAACTTTGAATACTTTGATTATATTTATACTGTTGATTATATCTACCTAAATAAAATTGCGCAATTAATATAAATTTTAATTAGTAATTATAATATTAAGCTCTTCCATTTTTGTCTCATGTTCTTAAACTTACTTTAAGTTGAAAAACATTTAGATCACTCAAATAGAAAAGGAGGAAAAAACTTGAGCGCTTAAAAGTTTAAGCCTTAGTGATATAAATGGCTAACGCAACTTTATTTCTCATTTAATTTCAAAAGAGCTTTAATAGAGTTTAATAAATGTTGCGGCTTATTTGGCGACAGTTCCATAATATCGCGAATTTATAAAAAAAAAAAATAGAATCCTATGAAATTTTCGCTAAGTCTAAGTAGTCGTCGGTTGCTAATTCGTCAAAGTGTCCGATGGTAGAATATTGCACGACGCCGCAACACACACGTATATACGGACGCATCCCTACAAGTGAGAGAAACTCGGATTCGGACAGGACCGACGACGAGCTTTTCTGACTAGACGTTATTCGCGAGTGGCATATTGTCCACGGGTAAGGCTGGCGAGTTTGGTCGACGACGGAGTTTGGGATGTGGGCTTTGACTTGGGGTAACTCGCACTATAATCTACAACCCGCTCTAACACAATGGCCGGTCGGAGTCCCGTAGGGAATTGCGTTTCGTACCTACGGCAATGGTCCCCCGGAGTGGTTTCGCGAGTAAATTATTCGCAGCGCGAGCGATCTTCCGGCTTCGCCGGAATAAAATGACGTTTAAACTGTCCGGCGGTTTGGATTTTCGAGAGAGAGGGTTTTTAGAGAATCCCCATCGCATTTCAGACGCGGCGTGCGCGAGAAGTTAGTTAAAAAAATTTCCCGTAAACTTCGGCGTACGCGCGCGCGCGGTTGATTTAAATGCTTAATTGACAGAATACTTCGGCTCGCCGCCGGGCGACTCGTAAAAGCATCATGAATATTTAATCCGTCGCGTATCTGGTAATCAAGAAAGTTCGGCTAGTTAGGCCGAGTACACAATCGCAGGGTACGTGACAACGTCTCGAAAAGTAGGATACTCTTGCCCGGTAAATCTCTAATTTATCGAGACTTTTACGTTTCTTTGACGCTACTTCGCGCGAGCTGCTTTAATTACTCGACGACCAAAGTCGTCGTTATACTTTGGAAGGGATGCAAAGGGTATGTATCGCGAGTATCGCACATTACTATTACCGTTTATCCGCTATAGGGTTATACTTTACGAGACTTTATTATCACGGTTGATTTAGATAATGCGATCGAACGAAGTAACCACCACCGCAATCTGTTTAACTGGCCATATATATCCGCATTAGGGGGGAGAGTCCCGCGTATTGCGCTTTGCTATTTGACAATTTATTGCGATTACCTTAATCAAACTAGATGCGGAAATATCAGCGTGCGCGTTTGTACGCGAACGGAATTACCGCCAAAGGGCACGCGCAAAACACGTTTTCGGGATCACCGACGCGATGTATCGGAAGTAGATAACGTCGATGCGATTTATTTTCATCACTATCGATGCGAGACACCCGCGGGTGGTGTATAGTTAGTGGAGTGAAACCGCGCCCGGGTAAAATCCTCGTTTTATCCGCCGCGGTTCCGGGCGTTTAATGGTTAAAAATAAAGTAATTCACTGCCAATCTAGCAAATCTGGTGATTTAATGACGTCGATTCCATATCAGCGGCAGTTTATACCGGCCCCAATTTTATCATGTTACTCTGTTACTTTGATATACGCAAGTGGGATTTTACTGTCGGTATAAACCCGATTTATGCGTGGCTTCCGGCCTGGCGACGTGAATTTCGTTCGACCAATCGATAAACCAGTCTACGCAATTGCATGCAGCAGGTTCTGCCATTCTTTACCATCACCGTGCAAACGAAATTATGCTTCCCTGCTGCTTCCTTCTCTCTCCCTCTCTCTTGCCCTCCCTTGCTCGCTTCTTCCCCCCTCCCTCCTTTTCTCTCTCTATCGCTCTCGCACTATCCGTATTGCAATAGGGCAATTCGTTTCCGAATTTAATTTGCCGTATTGGAGAAGAAAAAAAAGTGAATAGAACACCGACAGTTCGGCAGTTCATACAATGGGATTGCAACTCAAAAAGAATGATTTTTGAGTTGTCATTACGTCCTAGCTAAAAAACGAATTTTGAATAACGCTTTATTTGACAACTTTTTGATGAGATAAAGTACACGTAATGTTTTAACCGTACACGAAAGTCACATATAATACGATAATAAAATTTGCATGAATGCGGCGCATTTGCATTTTGTTGAATGTACGTGGAAAATAAATTGCATTGTAATCCTCTTTTTGCCCGTAGCTGAAAAGCTATTGATGCATGATCTGAATGTTTCGAGTTATAACTCTTTTTTCAAAAAGCCAGCGCAAGACTCGTCGGGGTAGAAACGGGGATAGAAATAGGGAACGATCGTTACGGCCTCGGTTACGTCATCGTGGGCGCGCACCGGATATAAAACCGTGAAAATAAAAAGATTTTCCGCGCGAACGTCCCCCGGCCGCCTGGCTGCCGGCTTATCGATTTACTCCACTTAGAGTCCGTTATGACGATAATTGAATTTATATTGTCAATTTTCCGCCGGCTGTGCTAGATCGGGGAATCGGTAGGTCAATCTGCGCGCGACCGTGAACCATTTTGCCGAGCGCGATAGCTTATCGCGAATACTTAATAAGAAGGGAACGAGTCTGCGGAAATCGATAAGGCCGCTTCTCTTCAGCGTGAAACGCGGTTCGTAAACATTATCGCACCGTGGTGCTTCTATTACAATCGGCTCTCTCTGATTGGTTAATCGAATTACGGAAATCTAGATTCAACTCCGGCAAGTATGATTCGACTGGTAAGCATTGTTCCGCATATATACGTGTCTTTGATTGAATCAACGCCAATCTGCGCGATTACCGGTTCAACGAATGCCTGTGGATCGAGGGCAAATGCGTTAAGAGAAGCGAAATGCAATGAGATATTAAAGCAAGAAATATATATAAGCGTTGAGAAATAAAATATAACACCAGTAGAATTTCGCGGTGGGTTTTATGAATTCTACATTTATCAAAGTTTTATAAAATATCCCGGTGACAGATTTGAATTGCTGTGGCCTATACTATAATATAAATAAGATTCTTTCTTTCTCTCGTCTTACTAAATAATAAAATATTTGGAAGATCTGACTTGAATATAAATTATTTATAAATTTTCTAAACTGCGGGATCTTCGAACTTCTAACAATAAGCTGTTTGAGCTGCTTAAGCTTCTGACTCTATCATGTAGACTTTATCTTGTTCTTGCAGCGATTTTTTAAATATGCGAATTGTATATTAATACATTGTTTATTAGCGTTTTTTTTTACCTCATTGTATTATTATTATATATTCTTATAGTTAATTGTGCCTCGGTTTCAAATAGTTACGCAACTGTTTGCTCATTCTCTGGAGCACTGAAAAGAGTGAAACAAATATCTTGAACGTGAGAACGTGCTTTATCTTTATTTCACGTGTCGATACGTAGGAAAATAGAAATGTACCTGTGAATGTGCATGTTTCATGAGATCTGGTCTCTTGTGTATCGAATGTATTTATTTTTTAATGGCGAGTTTACGAGTCCGTAGCACGCGAATCAATTGCCCGAATGCTTTCGCATACTGCTGTAATGAATAAACAATAGTTCGATATATTAAGTAAACAAGAGAGGCAATCGCAAGATTTTGAGAAATGAAGTAAGCGGGCGAGTATGTATACAAATAAAAAAAAAGAACAAAAAATAGTCGACAATGAACGACAACAGAAAAATTCATTTCCTCGCTAATTGTAAGCTTTTTTATTGACAACGTTCACAAACATTTATTAGATATACAGTAAATAAATATAACGATACATATTTATTAGAGTGTAATAGTTTAAAGTTAGTAGATATAATAAATTAGTAATCAAATTCTTTTTGAATGTTTTAGAGTTATTAAGAAAAGCATAACACTCTAATATTACATTAAGATATTATCTTTATTGACTTATGTCAGCGTTCCTCTTAACGCTGCGTACCTGCTCTCAACTATCCTAAATCAATGAATAATTTTGTAATGAAGGTTCAACAACGGGGGTAGGAAGAGAGCGGAAGAGGGAGGGGCAAGGAACGGGTGGAGAGTTGGAGAAGCTGGGCGCATGTTGGATTAATTAAGTACGGCTCACTTTAGCGCGAGCAGAAACCAGCGCTCAACGAGGAACGCACCAACTCGGCTGTGTCGTAAATTTGCTAACCGAGATCAGAAGATTGGTGCCCGTCCAGAACGGCGAAGCAGAGGGAGAGACCGACGGCGGCGGCAGCAACGGCGGCGGCGGCGGCGGCGGCGGCGGCAGCAGCAGCGGCGGCGGCGGCGGCGGTAGCTGATTGGTTTCTCAAGTGCTTGCAAAACATTCACCGTTGAAAGGCTTCCCGGTGGTGTGCTTCCGTCGTCATGGCAATCTCGAGATCGTTCCAGTTTTAAATGCAGATATATCCACCGTCCTGCCGCGCTCGCACCAGACAATACGCATTTAATGTCGGAAGTCAAATTTATTTGCACGCCGGCCGGTGGGCGATAGTACGCTAACGATGAATGCCCGTTCGAGGTAATTAATTCAAGATTAAGCAGGCGAGGATACTTGATCCCTGGAAATTAGCGGGCGAAGTACAAATGCGCGCCGCAATTATTATTTTTGTAATTGAATGCGGTTATTACAGCGAAATCCTTCACAAATAAAACAGTACGATGTTCCTGATATGCGTGGCTAGAAATATAACTGAATTTATATATCGTAATTCGAGTTAGTTATAAATAAAATTCTAAATTATTTTAAGCTGTAATTATACATAATTTGTTTAGGATATCAGAGTATCATAATTGATTAAATAATTATTAACAGAATCGTGAAAGAGCACTCGTAGTCCCTTTGTAGGATCAATTCTATACTCTTCATAGATACAAATTGGACGAGCGCAAAATGGAGAATACATGTATTCTCGAACCATTCAGTATTTTTTTAATAAAAGGAATTATGCCTTTCTTCTTTCTATTTTTGGATAATAATATATTATAGAGAGTATAATTACATTTATGCAAAACTGATGAAATAACGAAGATTTTAATACACCGTTAATTACATAAAAAGCTCAAAATTTTCAGATTTGTGAAATGATATTCAACTTTTCATAATTTTTCATTCTACAATTTAGGTACTATTATATATTTGGAAGTAAGGGGTATTTAGTTCTTTTGATATTTTATTTCTTCAATTGTCCCTAACTTTAAAAAAGTTCGATCATAGGCTTGAGACCGACACGTTCGAACGAAGCGGCCGGACGAAATGGCGGCTTTTGAAAGAGATTCTAATCGAACACGCGGCGCCAATAAATCTAACAAAAATTTCGCGTGCATAGGGTGTACACGGGGCAGGTCGGTGTGTTAACGAATAGGTTCTGGGGTCAAATGAAAGGACGTAACACAAACGTGGCGCCATGTGAAATTTGGACGTTTGACGTTTCCCCCCTCGCGCGCGCCTTGCACCGCCCGGAATGATTTGACTGCGTCGGCCAAACCTCGCTTTGAAGTCTTTCGCCCGCAAATTTTTCGCTCGACGGCATCGTTTGATCAGAGCCATCGTATGCGTCACATCGCATCGCATCGCATCGCATCGCATCGCATCGCATCGCATCGCATCGCATCGCATCGCATCGCATCGCATCGCACCGCAACGCACCGCATTGAGACGCATCGCCTCATTTTTCGCGGTATGGGAACGAACCGCGAAATCGCCAATTGAATCGTTGCTTCAATGAAAGAGTATACAGCTGCGCGGCTCCGAAGCTCCTTTGGCTTTCGCTGTAATTGGCATAGGACGAGGCTCGAGCGATTCTCGCTAATTGAGAAATAGCCGTTGGCCAGGCCGGTAATAAAATACAGTGGTAACACGTACGCCACCTGCATTATTCATGCATCGTTGCTTCTCCCCGACGAGAGGCTCTCGAGAGGAACTTCTCAGATTTATATGAATTCTCGAGATGCCGCGAGCGGGTAAGGGGTGTAAGACAGGAAAAGAAAAAAGAAGAGGGAATCGCGAAAAGAGAAATGGGGGGAAGGGCGTCGTTCTAAAGATCCGCGCGCAACGATGACTTCTATAAATTCAATAGGGTGCCTCTCTTCCCGTCCCGGCTTGTTTGCCTTCTCTTGGCGCGCTTTTGAATTTTATACGCCATTATGTGTGTTGAGAATCGCGTTTGTTCTGCGTTGTTGCTGCAGCTTATACGAGCGGCACTCTCCGCAGGCCCTGAGTTTTGTGGAGTTGCGGGCCCATTAATTTTTATCAAGCGCGACCACCTCGACCGCACTCACGCGGACATCGATGTCGACGACTTACGTCTAAATTGGCGCCCTTATTCCGGTTTCCGTGAGAAAAATGGCGCATTTCTTTTCGATAACTGTCGCCGCGAAATGATTTGTGGCCGCAACCGGCGAAAACAATTCTCCGACTCAGCGTTAATGGACTCTTTGGTATCGATATTTCGATGACTTGATGCAACTAAAACAGTAATTTTCAAGTTATAAGATTTTGATTTACTGTGTGTCCCCTGATGGTTCGTTTAGTGGTAACATTTTCTCGCGCTGTTGTTTTCTTGCGGAATAATCTTTCTATTAATAACCTTTTTAATATATGTGTATATTATTTTAAAGTCAATGATATTGCATATAACTAATATAGCATTGATAGTAAATATCGATTAGTTGAAGGTTCCTCTCTAATGTTAAATCAAAATACATAAAAAAAATCTTTTATTTTTATACTATAAAAAAACTTAGTAAAGTCGAAAAATATCAGGTCTTTACTTCTTTACAGTTTTTATTTTATTTTATTTATTTTTAATAATCCAGTGTAGATCTATGCATATCCAATATTGTATATCACGGTATTGATGGTAAATATCGATCATGCGAAGGAGGGCTCTTTAGTAAAGCTGGGCTTTAACGAGCGTGCTCGTTCTGTCGGAGTTAAGCGAGTGTGACATGGCCAGCGGCGCTGCACTTAGTGGATTTACATCGCGGCCAGCTTCCTCGTCGGGCCTCGCCGTCGATTCACTCTCGTGATCTCGCGAGGCGAGCTTTGGGCTAGCTCAGAGGTGCACAACTCAAATATTGGAGTAGGCCATATTCAGTTTAAATTCAATTTAATCGTATTACTCGCAATATCATCTTTGTTCTGCAACAGTTTCGCGACAAGCAGATTATTTACGACGTATGACTCTATGGCTTTTGGATAGTCTAAAATTAATAAAAATCTTTAGAAAGATTTGAGAAAAGTATTAGGATTCTTTATTTAATTCTGGTAATGTTAAAAAAAAAAACAACAGAACGTAAATAATAGTAGAAAGTAGAGCAAATATAAAATGTTATATTTTTTGGTGGATATCACACATATTTTTATTTTATATATATATATATATTGTATTTCGTATAATATATCAGGATACTATATTAAAGTGACCAACTGCATATAATTTTGCAATCGCAAATTTAAATTAAGGCGAAAATTAGAAGGCGGGCATGTTATCAGGTGAAATATCGATGGGTCCTTACGGCCCGCGGGGGCCTTGTGTTGCGCACCGCTGCGAAAGACCTGCTAGAAACACGAGCGGTTAAATCCATCGGGGCATTATCCGTCGAAGCGGCCGATCGAATGACAGCATCCGGCATGGGGCAGGTCGTGTTGCTCGCGGGGTAATTTTAGGGTGTTGCGTCTGACCGTGGATCGACCTGACGTGGACGATTACCTATCTATCTGCGGAAAAAACCGCTCGAACCTGCAGAAGTATGATAGTCGATCGAATTTCATGCGTTGGCTTCGACCACCTGAAGAGCATTTAATGTAATTTAATCCTTCCGATTTTGCCGAGAAACGAACATCTTTGTAAACGAGTAAATATAACCGCGCTACTTTGCATTTTTACGACGGCATACATCGGAAATTTGTTGCTTGCTATGCAGGAAGACTTGCACCCTTTATATAGAAATTATGTACACTTTGATGGTGTATCGGCTTTGTAGAGGGAAGTTATATAAAGTTATATTATTTGCGGTGAAAATTTAAAAATTTTCAATTTACGTGAAAAGTATTCAAGGCTGCGAAAGTTAAAAGTTTAAATCTCCTTCGCGTTTTTGTATTATAAATAATTAGGTGTTTTATTCTCTTATAAAAGTAGTCAGTTTGTTGGTATAAACTCGATCGGAGTTTATTAGTTTAAATATACATATGGTAGATAGTAAATAAAAATCTATTCCGTTATTTAGCAAAGTTTGCTGCGATTTATCGCTCTGCCCCGGGGAGCACACTGAGAAAAATCTCTCGGAAAAAGTTAACACAATATTGTAGACCTTATTTTGTCAGATAAGTAACTTTAAATTGTAATGTAATAGAAAATATGAAATACACCGATTAACTACAATTTTGTAGCAAATTTATTTTGTCACATGCAAACACAAAAACTGTGATTCTGTGAAACAAACACGCGAATTAATATTATAATATGTTACAGTCTTAAACAGTTTGTCAATTGATTTCAGACAATCTGAGAATAATTTTTTAGAACAATTTTTTAGACTCATTTACTACAATTTATCCCTGTCCCTATTTGTACTATTATTTGTAGAAGAGATCTCCACAATTGTACTATCTGATGCTACACTTTTTTCTGAGTGCAGTGTTTATTCAGAATGATTTTTCTCAGAAGCAGGTAATATGTATGAAGAAAAAAGAAATAGACTGCCTTCTTTCCAATGCAGAAAAACCTTTTTCACTTTTTTTGCATCACAATTTGCCGCTTCTTAATTTTAATTATAATGATTAAAACACACTATTAGCGTGTACTAAATAAATACATTATGTAAATGTGTTTAATTTAATTTTATTAGATATATAAGTAAATAAATTAGATACTCATGCATGTTAAAACGCATCCGCGGCTGAGGTGGCAACAGTCTATTAGCTATTTCCTGCCAATTTTACATTAATTGGTATTCGGCCGAATAGTAGACTAATATTCGGTGTTCGGCCGAATAGTAAAAATGTTGCCGAATAGGCAGAATACCGAATAGTTGCCTAATATTCGTTGCAACTCTAGTGTAAACGTATTGATTTTATAAATATCGGAGGATGCAGGGAGAGCCATTGGAAACATCCATCTATCTCCTTCCGAAGTAACTGCCTTTAAGAATTGTAGCGACCTTGGATACGCGCGCAAGAGGGGAACTTTCTTGAAACTTAAATTGAAGGCGGCCTCCGCTTCATAAACAACTATTAGTGGCGCCGCCCGACTCGATTAATTCTCTTTTATATTTCCGCTTCGGTAACGTGGTTGAACATTTACGAGGCTCCTCGATGAAGATAGTCCGCTTTTTAAAGGATATTACGTACTTAGATAGAATAATCGATGAATAGATTGCTTCATCATTATGATCATTATATCAGACAATATCTACGCACAGATTTACGATAATATACGGAGCTTTTCAATGGAGAGAAATGCATATCTTGCATCTAAAATGCTGGGAATAATACAAAGTAATATATATAGCATTATGAGAATTAGCGAGTGCCGAATTATAAAATTTCTCAATTTTTGTTATCATTGCTTCATTTTTAATTATTATAACTATTTGACGTTCAGATAGTTAGTTCCTCGTCAATACCTATCTTCGGTATGACGTTCCGATCTTGTGTATTCCCCATCGTTGTAATAAGTTACAATATACATAGGTGCTTGAAGCGAATATCTCAAGAACGCTTTGGATAACCGGATGCCGTGGCACGCTTTTAAGGAGAGCTCTATCGCGACCGTTCACCCCGACCGTTCTCGACCGCAATTTCGCCGTGGCGGCGCGGCGGGGTGGTGGTGTAACGACGCCCTCCACGTATATTCCAGGGGCGTCTACCCGCGACGACATCGTCGCGCTGATCACCGGTCTAGGTGGACGGTCGGGGAACCGGCGAGTCATCGTGTGTTACGTTGTACGTCGTAGTCGTATCGGGCGATCACGCGACCATATTCCACCCGGCTGAGTCAAGTACAGTTCGTAAACACGCCGTAAAAGGCCGTAATCAACGGCCATTCCGCGATGCATCACCGGTGGGGACGTTAATCGATTCGTTCGATAGTAATTGCAGATACGATTGGCGCGCTCGCGGGGCCTGTATTATTCATGAGGGATTCGAATAACCGTGCGGATACGCGTTACCTGGCGGACGCGGACGCGGACTGGCGTCAACGGGGATTTTCAGTCGCGCGCGCGAGACTCGTTTTCTACAACGGCGCTTGCCAAATGCGCCTCTTGGATGTCGATGAGGATGAGAGCCCGAAACGGGATAGACAATAATGCGGCGTGCCTCGAATATCGGTGTTTTATCCGATTCCGAAATTGCGGGCAAAAATTGGATCTACTTCCGCGGAATGGGACCAATAGTTGGGTATTGTCCGCGTCGGTCCCTCTCTGCGGAATTCGTTCCGACGCGACGGAGAGGTCGCGCGCTGCAGCGCAGAAATTGCATAGATATATTTTAAGTCAGGTTATATCCGGTGATCCGGTGATATTTACGCGAACGAATTACAATCTTGATAGCTATTTTCCCATTTCATAATTTGTCCCCGTGATACATGAAGTTTCGCCGTCATGTTAACGCTCTTGATGATGATATAGGAAATCCATTCGGGACTTTTGAATTTGCATATCTAAGGCTTCTTGTAACTTGTTAGTACTACGATAGTCATTAAATATGCAATGCGTTGTGCTCTATATCTATACCTGTACTCCTTTACTTCATTATGCTGCTGCGTTTCTCCATCAGTCTGGCCTGAAAGCATTCTTCGTGTTAACTCTAGCGATAACAGGATATTTCCAATAACCGGAAATATCAATGCTAATCATTTTACATGTATATGACTGTAAAGTTATATTTTATGAAACTAACTAATGACAATTATATAAACAGATATTCTATTATAATACGGAGATTAATGAATAAGGACAAAGATTTTATTGAGTTATATAAAAAATTTTATAATGGAAAAGATATGATTAATATATAAGGAAATGTTAATTTTAATCATTGAAAGATGATGTGTTGAAAAAGAGAAAGACATTTTTATTAGTCGAAATATTTGTTTTTAATATTGAAAATTAAAAATTTGATAGAAATTGATAGAATTTCTATTAGAATTAACGACTTTCTCAGCGATACGATTTATGCAAAGTGTGCCCATTTCCATTCTTGCCATTGTAGTATATCTTAAATATAATTGCACTCCGGAAGAGAACAAAAATAAAATCTAAGATTATCTTTATTTATGATTCCGCGAATTGGCCGTCGAAAGTAAGGACCGGTTTTTTCGGCGACCGCTGCTGCTTTATTTACGACCGTCCGACGTTTGCGGTTAATTTACAGAGGTTCGATCGAGGTAGAGTAGCGTGTTCTTCTCGGGCGTGTATATCGAATCCGCGACGGATACGATTGGACGCACGTTGCACGCGTGATATCGCAGAACTCTCGTGGAACAGATCGTTGGCAATGGCACGCGGATCCAGCCATTTTCGACCTGAGTAAGTGTATGTATCCGCCTGTGCTATCCCGAGGGATATATTTATCCTTTGCCGATACAAACAAAAGGTCTCGGCCGTGATCGTGCCGGGTCCGTTCGTATATTCCACGGGCGTTCGCGAACATCGGAGCAGAGAACTCGCCCGCTGTTGTTTCTACGTCTCGAGACATTGCATCTTGAGAGCATTGTTATTTTTAAGCACCTGCGAGAGAAAGAGATGGACAGATACAGGTCTGAGAGACAGTGCTGTGGGAAAATTGCAGCATTTAGCAGAATATGGCAAATATCTGAGTTATACTTATATATTTCAAAGATATGTACTTTATTATTATATTATATAACTCTGATATTTATTTTCCTATTTTTAGTCAATAATGGAAAAAATTAATCTAATCCGATATTTTTTTTTAATTTATAATTTTGTATCTCCAATTCCATGTCTATGCTATTTATTATTTTGCTTTGATATTATCGCAACAAGTAGTAAAAGCGCGCTGAGCTCGCGAAGTTGAATGGTGGTCTCATATTGATCTACTATCGGGAAACTTTTTTCTTTAAATAGATGGATATTTTTGTCTTCAACTAGACAGAGGCAAATAAACGAGACGAAATAAATAGACGAAAATACGACTTGGATACATGAGGAGAAAGCAAATAAACGTGTTTTGGCTTGAGTTTTAAATTTATTAAAAATTTAGTTAAAATTCTCTCTCTCTCTCTCTTAAGAAAAGTAATCTACTTGAATATTTTTTATTTGAACTTTAAATGAACGATATAAAATATTGTTGTGTAGTCATAGTTTAGAAGGAATAGGGAGAATTTATGTAGTTCGTGGAGAGCCCGTCATTTTTAACTCAAAACCTAATTAATTATGCCTCGACGTTTCAATTAGGAGAATAGGTTTCAATTAAGTTTCAGACTAGTTAAAGAACTTTTTGCTATTACCAAAAACATTTATTACCTAAAAAATGTTTTTTTTACAATTTGCAGTCATTGCACCTGATGCCATTTGTTTTATCTTTTAATAGGGCTAATTTAATTCTTCGTAATTTGCCGTCGTGTTTTTCAAATGTAAATACTCTGATTCGCAGGTAACATTGGAATATACATATTTCAGAGAGGATTTGATTTCGCAAATGTGCATTAACATCCATCAATGTCTTTCGGATGGCGGTAGCTTTTATTTAGTTATGTACCCGGAATGAATAAAAAAATGAAGAATTCGCGGGCTCGCGACGACTGGGAACTCGCTCTATATTATTTATAGTTTCGTCGGGCCTGGATGAAACAAATCTGTAGGTTATCTCAAAAAGCGTTTCTCTCACAAACGCGAGCGCGCGCGCTCCACGATGCTTCAAATTCATTGTGGTAGTCCCCTGCTTCGTCGAGTGACCAGAATATCTTGCCGCCCCACCTTTGTTTTTCTACAGCCGCAAACTCTGCGTACTACCTTCGTCCCTCCATGAGATTATGCGGCGACCGATCGGTATGCCGATCGTAAATGCGAGACGATGTTTCGATTGTAGTTGTTACGATTCGTTCACACTACGCGAGTATCGTGCTTTATTTGTGTTTTGTTTATGCCACTTGCACTGTAAGCGCGTATACACCATGCAGATGACGCAGGTCCACGATGCACCTGTCGCAATTTATTTTATTTTATTCTTTCATCTCGCGTATTGCGGTTTAAAAATTTTTTACGTGCTATTTCTTACAATTCTTATAACTTTCTTGAAAAAGTAGAATACCGTAACGTAAATTTTGCACGTTTCATATTGGTATAATAAGTAAGCGCAAAAATTTACCGATGCTGTTAAAAGAAAGCAATTATAGTAATAACGATAATAACATTTCATGTAATAACAATCTAGTAATTGCAGTAATTATAATTAAGTACCTATGTGTTGAAAGCTATAGTTGGGAGCGCCATTCAATCCTCATTGAAATTCGACGTGTAGATTTATGTTCGGAGAGATTCATTCGGCTCTCGAATACACAGTTTCAAAATGCCGATTTCGGGCATGAATGGTCGAGTTCGTTCGCTCTTGATGACCGTTCCCATTACAGCGGCTGGCATTCGTTTGCTCGTGCCCGATCGCCCGTGTTCGGTACAGTATAAATGCACCTTTGGTCGCCGGAATACTTGATGCGCGCACATCTATAATTTCACGCTCGCGTGTCACCGATCCGTTTCATTTCCCATCGAGCTATCATCCGGGAAGAATATTCATCATACTCGACGCCACTCGCCGCGTCAGGAACTCATCATCAAGTTCTGCCAGCGTACGTGGTTCAATCATTCACACTGTCCGTCGGGTTAATGATAATATTCCGTCTCTCGCGCGCAGATCTGTCGCGGTGTTTGCCCTCGCAAAGCCTCGCATAGTTATACGCTATGCATGCGCAATAAGGCTATAATCACAAGGTGACCTGAAATCGCCGCGAATGATACATCAGAGAGATTATTTGATTAATATGCATATTTAGTGATTTTGCAATTCGCCATTATTTATTTGCAAGTCATACAGAAGCAATATCTGAATTAAACAGCGATATGGAAATTGGAATATATATGTTAATATCTTATTATAGAGTTGTTAAAGTTAGACGCAATGTCGTATTATATGGTTATCACTTGTGAAACAATATCGTTTGATTATTTTAACGCAACTCACATAGATATTGGTACGAGCATCGGTATTGCTTACATATCAATAAAAAAACAAGTAATTTTGCAGCTACAGTTTATACTACATTTATTTTACATTTTTTTGAGATGGGGAATAATTTTAATTTTACATTGCCGTGAGGCTATTTTTATCCCTTACGCAATATATTGTTTCTAAAGCAGCGACGAGCAGAACAAATTATCCTGAAAAATGAAAGCAACACACAATTGTAGTTGCACTCTATTTTCTCTACGCCCGGTGTCTGCGGAAGTTAAAAGTCGAAGTAACGTCTCTATGTTCATTCCCGTTTCTTGCTCGTAACAATAATTCTTCGCGCTCGCGTCACAGGGAATCCGGATACAAGAAAAAGCACGAATTCCGGCGCGCTTGGTGCACTTTAAGCTACTCTCCGACATGGACGACGGTAAGAAGCGACGCGATACGAGCCGACGCGAGACCGGTGCGATTCCGTGGCGCGCGCTCTTCCACGCGCGCGGCCATTTTTCACCTTCTTCTTTCCCCGAAACTAGCCGAAGAAATCAGCGGCGCGGGCGTGTGTACGCTATCGCGATTCGAGGCTATGACGGCGCGCCGCGTGCGAGGCATTCGAGACCGATTCGCGAACGGCGAAACGCGCGGGGATGTGGCGCGCACCGATAAGACGGTCCTCTCGCTCGTGTATCAAAGTACGACAACTTCATAGCCCCGCCGACCGTAAGTCAGGCCATTATCTCCATTATTGCCATCTTTTTTTTTCACAGACGAGGTATATAAATAGCCCGCTTGTACAGATAATAGGCGTATCCCCTTCCCTCCTTTCATGCGGCTAGAGGGAGAGACAGGGAGAGACAGGGCAGCCCCGTAAGTCGGGGGCCATATAATCCGCAAACATCTGAATTTATGCCGTCGACATTACGGTTGAAGAAGCTTGCGAAGGCCGTTTCATTATCGTCGTCGTCGTCGTCGTTTCGATGTTTTGGAGTTTTGGACCTTCGTGGCACGCGCTTTTTGTCCCGCGCGTCATTGTCTTCCCCTTTCGATAAAACGCAGCGAATGCTGTGAATGTAACGTGATACGGGAGCCGCGCTTTCTCTCCGGCGTGTCCATTAAAGTGGATATTGTAATAAACCGGTTTAGTCGCCTGTGCCGCGCACGGAGGCTGGGCACGGATTTAATCGGCAGGCATCTTAATTCTATTCCACGAAGCCAGCACCCGGTTAGATCGCCGATCAATATATTATCGTTGCGATTGCTCGACAAGAATTTACAGGGCCGAGACCGAGGATGGATTAATCACGGCAGTTATCAGTTTGAGAAGTACATTTCAAACTGATTGTTTCTCCGTGTGTAGATAGATGTAATATTTTTCGGTTCTGTCGCGAATAAATCGAATTTGTTTTTAGCCGATTTTTGTTTCAAACATTTACAGGGGTCTGCTTGAAACGCATTGCGCGTTAAGTACTTTAACAGCGGGCGAAGTCCATTCCAACTAATTGCATTATCTGCGGCGATATATATAGATTAACGTACAGTTAGTAGCGTTAAATACAGACTGCAGTTATTTTATTCGAAATCGACGGCGGTAGCGTATTTTCACGTACCACGTCTTTAATTAAATAATGAGCTCATTAATTTTAGAAACACTAATCACAACGACGAATTTTAAATAGAAGTTTTTTATAAACTTAGGAAAAAACAAAGCAACAACTGATTTAAGGTAGTTCGATGATGAATGGCCGAAGTCAAAACAATGTTTATGATTTTTTTATTTATATGATTATAAAAAAATAGAATAACGCATCGCAAAGCTTCGTAACGACGTAAAAAGACCATTAGTAAGTAATTTTTACGTTGTAGAATAATATTTTGCCTGAAATAGATTAAAATAAAGTGTGTGTTAACGCGTCGCTTGACTAGTTTTCAACTTTAATTATTAATTTAAAAAAAACTGTACGGTGGATGGTGTTCACCTTCAACTATAGGCTTTCTCACAGTGTCCTCTTTCCATCGATATATATTATTCGGACATTTTTGGCAAAAGATTTTTCGCAAACTCGTGTTATTCATAGCAAACTATACCTCTTTTCCTATTAGACCAATGTTAAAATCATTAAAACCACTTAATTTTGAAATTTAATATCTTGAGAACGGGACGGTGAATTATCTTTTTTCTGGGCTTAATCGATTCAGGAGAGTTCCTTCTTTGGATATAAAAAATAAAACCTATCACTTTTGGCAAAAGATGTTTCATCATCGAACTACCTTAATAACAAGTTTTATTTGATACATAATTTTAGTGTAAAATTTTCAGTTTTTAATGCACAAAATCTTATTATACAAAATATTATAAAATTCTTCTATAAGTATCAATTATACCAGATATAATATTTGTTTCATTGTTACTGGTTAATTACATCGCAGAAATTGTATAAAGAAATTATCAGGTGCTGATATAAGTCCGAGTAACTTCATATCTATATACTTATGTGTATTTATACTCATACAGTAACTCAGAGTTTTTATAAAAAATATAATTTTGCAGTTTAAAATAATTTAATAATATACATATATCATTATAAATAACAACATATTTTCTCTAACAATTCCGTCAATAATCGAATAATGCGTCCCTTTTTTAAATTGGTATTTATTGCAGTTTCTGCATTCGTTTTATGGCACTCGTCCTGATAATAATTCAGCTTGACCGAGGCGAACTAAACAAGCGAAGTACGGTCAAGTTTGCCCGTAGAAATCGCTATTGAAATATTGGCGACGTGACACGCCAATTGTTTTGATTTCCACGTTTCTTCGTGGCACGCCGGAGTTTTACCAATGCAGTCTCCCGACGTAGCACCGTAGCCTTCCGTCGCGTCGTCGCTATTCAGCTGATGCCGCAGGCTTCGTCCGACTTCCGAATCAGCGGACCGCGATGTTGCCTACGTCGCGTCCCGCCAATTATTCAAATTCCCAAGATTTCCGCCTCGCCGGTGGAAGACGGCAAATATTGACGAAAAATATCAAGCGTTTCCCTGCCTATCGAGACGCGGCGGTGCGGCGCGGGCGTCTCGTCCGTTTCACTGCGGAAGCGAGGATCAGCACGTCGCGTCGCGCGTCCCTCGATCCACATACAGAGAGAGGTGAATCCCCCCCGCCCGTAAAGAGTCCCTCGTGGCGACGGCATCGGAATACGCGTCCGAAATTCCAACCAGAGAGGCTTCTGGTCCCGGCCTGTCCGCCCGTCTGCCCGTCCGTCCGTCCGCCCGCCCGCCTACCGATTTCCTTATTATCGAGGGATTCGCGACACGTGTGGCGTAACGTTAGCGCGGCGCGATGCGGTGCGACGCGACCGCAACCGCGTATGCACATTGCACACGCGGATCGGGGAACGAGAGCTCACAGGGGTGAGCTCGTGGGAACATAGTCGCATGCGGTTCGATCGGCTCCGCAATGGACGTGCTATCGGCCTCGTTGTCCACCGCGCGCGTCCGTCGTCATGCCCGTTTTGCATTTCGGTCGGCGCGGCTTAATAGTCCGCCCGCCACCGCTCGACTTTATTCTCATGAGGCTCGCGCGTTTCCTCGCACGCGATATCTCTTCGCGTTATACTCATCCTGCGTCCGCTCGTCCGCCCGTCCGTCGACGTAAAAGCGCCCCCCGATGACTTTTAACGAGGCATCTATATGGCGAATCGAGGCCGAGGCCAGGATGAATCGGCCGCTCATGGCTAATTTTAGGAGCTTCGTGTCGCTCCTGGGCTTTCGGCAATGCGATCCTGCGCAAAATCGATAAGCGTTCGCTTACAGGAAAAGCGGATGAAAGCGAGTTGTCACGCATGTGTGCTGAAAGTACAGTTTTTAACAAGTTTTCACGACGATCGTATCATATTTTTACACTTACAATAGCTGTATCATAAATACAGTCCAAGTTTCTTTTTGATGGAGAAGAGAGTTGCCAGAAAATCATCTTCATCGACCCATGAGTTAAAAGAAGAAAGAACCACTTCTGAATTTCAATCAAGGAGGATATCTCGGCAACAATTATTTCGAATGGCCGTAAAATTGCCATATTAAAATGTCTGGCGAATCTATTTCGTGATCTTTCTTTGCGGCTTACGTTAGGGTCAGACCGGTTTGCGGTTAAGACGCTTTAACTTGTCTCTGAAATCCGTTTAGGATTCTTGTTCGTCACGAAGAAGTCGCTGAAATGTTTCTTTAGGGTTCGCTTGTTCAAAAAGAAGTCTATACGTGCCAAATACGAGCGCGCTATCGTACAAGAGAGATTTTAAGTCACAATTTTTATCACTACTGCGCTTATTCCCACTTTTCGTATCTATTATCGCATATTTATCCTTTATTAACGTCACGGGGTCCTTGCGTTTTACTTATGGCCGCATGTAACATCTGTTACGAACACGTTTCGGCGGGACACGTTGCGGCCGGTGTAACAACCGGCTGTGATCGTAAATCACGCTTGCATGATTCAAAATCAGTGATTTGCATGGCGAGTCGATTGCGTGCGAGCATGAGGGGGCCCCTCCGCGCGTCGCTAATTCAAAAGTCGCGGCGCGGCGGTCGACCGGGCCATAATGCTAGTGTAAGGAACGCGAGAGAGAACCCGGCCACGAGATTTCGTTGAGTTATTACGTGCCGAAATGCGACGCGCAAAGCGGCTTTGAGGGGTTCCTATCTCCTCTCCCTTGGAGGGAGAGAGAAAGACGGAAGCACAATTTGCCGGCGGACGAAGAAGAGGCATCGAAAAAACGAGAGTAAAAGGAAGATCGTGAAATCACGGCCACAAATTACAGTTGCCGATATGAAGGGAACTCATCATAATTTGCGCAGAGAGAAATCCAACGGTAATGATTGCTTCCCCGGACGTGCCTCTTGAGCTTAACGAAAACTTGCGGATGCGCGAGATTCATGCGAGATTTCTGCATGCCCGGGAATAAAGTTAACCGCGCGTGAATTTCATTCGGAATTGGTGGATAAATATTTGCACCTCGAGACGAAACAGATCGCAGTTTACGGAGAGGATTCTCTATTTTAATCTGTAGGTAACACGAGGAAACAGTGGCATATCTGTGATAAAGAACGATCGGACATTTTAGCAAAATAACGAAAGAATTGTTCACGTACGCTGTACTTAGAATTTGATATTTTTTACAAATTTTAAAGGATGGTACACGTTCAAGCGTTCTCTCTCTCTCTCTCTCTCTCTTTCTTCTTTCTCCTCTTCCCTATCTCTCTATCTATCTACTTGCCTATCTATCTATTTTTCTTTCTTTCTGTTCCCGCGCTATTTTGTCTTTATTTTTCTAAATAGACCGCCGGCAGTCTGTCGGCGATTCACGGAAGCGACGCCCATGGTTAGCATAACAGGAGCGCTGTGTATTTTCCGCAAAAATCGAGCTACCTCCTTGCTATACCTATGTACATGTATACATATATATCTATCGCCTTCCTTCTCTCTCACGCCCGTTATCCGGCATCCAAGGTGCTTCTCAAATTTCCTCGAGCCGGTCGCGCGCAAAGTAAATTTGCTCTATGCGCCGTGTGCAAAGCAGATTCGTCCTTTATCCGCGCGCCAGACACGAGATTGCCTGAACCTGAACCATCGAGCGCGAGCGAGCGGCAGAAAAAGGGCTAAGGAGGATGAAAAGCGCGCGCGCGCGGACATTACAAAAATTTGTTTATGACGGCGCGTTTCAGCCGACACGGTAATTAGCCTCGTAGAAGTTATTTCAGAGGCGTCGTGCCGTTTGACTGGCGTAAGCGAAATATTCCCCGGCTTGTGCCCGACGATGCGCGCGGCTTTTAAGGCCACCTCTTCTCTCTATAGCCGCTTTGGCTTGGAACAGCAGCCGCTCGATATCGCGGCGCTGACTTTCGGACCTTCATCGCCGCCTTGTCAACGCTCTCCCCGACGCCTACGATATTAAATTTCGCGTCTCTCGCGGTAGAGGGAAAGAGGTAAAGAGAGAGAAAGGGAGATAGAGAAGTGGAGAAAGAGACAGATAGCGAGAGGGAAGAATCGAGAGATAGGCGAGAGAGTAAGAGAGAGAACGTGGCCTCTTTTCACGCGGGACCGATACATTTGCCCCGAGCCCCCGGAGAACGGAAGGAAGGCGTAATGCCGCGGTGCTTTTAAGGCAGCTTAGAAGGGCACGACGAACACCTTACCGTACTCCCACGGCTTACGGCTTACGGAGGGAGCTCGAATGTTATATCAACGGGATTTCGTTTTCAACGTCGCAGCGCAGCGAGCGTAAATAAGAGTTTCTCTCTCTCTTCCGCTCTCGGGAAGTCGCGTGGGACCCAAGGAGATGCGGCATCGGGCCGCGCGCGTTTCGTTCGCGCGTTGTCGCCGTCGCCGTCGCCGTCGCCGTAGCCGCCGACTCGTGCGTACGCTCGCAGGAAATGCGGACTTTTCGCGGATATACCGTACTTCGGATACGGTAAACACGGAGTTTGTGTGCATGTTCAATGTTGATACAAATCCGGACGGAACTGTCGCGGCAATTTACAGTTGATTTTGTACTACACGTGGTACTGTACTGTTTACCGTAACCGAAACACGATATCGCAAAGACTCCCTAATGACGAAAACGTTGTGTGGTGCGTTGGTTTCGCCGTGGCGACATGTAGACCCGTGTGTGTGTGTGTGTGTGTGTGTGTGTGTGTGTGTGTGTGTGTGTGTGTGTGTGTGTGTATATATGGGCGACGATTGAGGTTGTACCACCGACCGAGCGTGAACTTCAGTGGGATCGGGAAAAGCTTTCAAGCTGCTTGTGAGAATTTGCGCGCGAGATACGTACGGAAATTAAATCTGTTTCGCAATATAGCGACATATAGATTTCGATATATATCTAGGGCAAAAGACAAGCGTCAAAGCGCAGCCGCTTATATCCGAGTTTCGTCACGTACGTTCGTTCGTTTCGTCGCGTATTTTCTAATGTTAATTTTATTACTTATGATTTAACGCTGGAAAGATGCATTTACTTGCACCGCAGATTTTAATGCACGCCTCCGGCCTATTTAATTGTACACTATTTAAATTGATAGCGGTAGCGATAAATTTATGCGGCTTCTTACAGTGGCAATTACCGCGCCTTTATATGCAAGCAATCGCATCGGCGCAAAGACGAGTTTCTATACGGAGGTAGCGCGCTGCTGCATAAATTTCGCCGGCGCTGTGTATAGGGGCGCGGAATGATATCGTGGCGCTTAATTATTCGTTCCCTTTGCTCTTCTCCCTTTAGTAAACGCTAATCAAGTGCCCGTGAAAACCAGTCTGGATAGACGTCACAATTATTGCAGACAGTGCGCCGTGGGCATTATGGGTAAATTGATCGAGTACGTGCTAGCGCGCCGTGGAATTATAGTAATTATTTCGTCTCTAATGCAGATGATAAGCGAAATAAAGGAGACTGAGCAATTTCAGCGAAGCGATATCTATTCCTCAGATCGAAGTTGGAATAAAAGTAAACGTAGCTCATAATGGAATAATTAGTTCGCCACTCGCGTAAAAAGTATAATGTAGCACTTTTAAAAAGTTGTTATTGTAAATCGAACATTAAAAAGGATATAAATTCTTAAAATATCTTATATTATTATCATACTTTTTTTTCTCTCCCCCCCCCTCTCTCTCTCTCTCTCTCTCTCTCTCTCTCTCTCTCTCTCTCTCTCTCTCTCTCTAACAATCATATGTCAGTTTTGTTATTTGTCATAAATCTTTATGTGAAATATGAACCGTATGCTCAACACAATCATAACGCAAGGAATTAATCAAATTATAATTCTCGTTAAAACAAAAATAAGTTTTGATATTTTGTCATGATATACTCTCTAAAGATCTAAATTTTACTATTAATTATATATTGATATAACATTTAATTAAGGTGCTCTATATGTAGCGAAATGACAGAACTGTCTTTGGCAGCAAGGATTAGTTCCTTAATTAATCATCTTAATAGAGTATATCCGCGATTAACCGAACGGACCGATTTGACACGAATAAAAGACCCGGGTGTATTTATTCTACGATTTATGGAGTCGCGAAGTCTTACGGTAACGCTTAATCGATTCTGCCGTCGTGATTACCGCGTCCGGAAACGTCACAATGCTGCCTGAGCCGGGCTAATTACACGGTCGAGCAACGTGTCACGAGTCAGCCCTTTCTATCGCATAAATCGTCCGCTCTAATTACGAGCAATTGCACGCATCGCGAGTCTCTCTCTCTCAAGCTATCGTTTGGTTTTCGCTGTTTATAGCCGGTTTACTTTACGCCCGGTATCGGCAGCCGCTACACGTATGTAGCTATTGTTATCCACAACGAACGGAGGCCGATAATCCCAATTCGTTCCTCGAATCGGAAAAACGCATCGCGTACGAAGGAGACGCAACGTCGTTTAATGGCTCTCATTCATATGTAAAGCCGCAATCTCACGTCAATACACGACTATCATACACGCAATTAATGCGTATGTATGGTAATAGAGACTTGAACGTCTTGCTTGAGTGAGCAGATCTGCTATTTGATCGTCGTAACAAGTAGCCGTATAGAAAATCCGGGCTGTATTCGGGTTGATTGCATATAAATGAGGTGGCGCAAAGCCCCCCGTTAATTCTCTATTTTAATTTAATTAATTGATTTATGCACCATGTAATTATCGCACGCATTAATTTGCCCCGTTGCGATTCTTTGATTTAAAGAAATGAAGTAATGGCATTGTAATTATGATACACTTGCTGTATCATAATTATCGTGTAATCTCTCGTCGTTGACAATCTTACTCTCGTTTTTCTTTGTTTGTCCTTGATGCGTGCGCGGTGGTAAGTTTTTATTTTTCGAGTTAAGGCAAGAGCATTAAACTGTCGCGCAGCAATTTTAGTGTTCCGCGGAGATGGATATTCATGTCCGTTTTTCTATTCAGACCGCAGTTTGCAATGGTTCACTTGAGCGTGAGGAGAATAGCTCGATAAAGAAACGTTATTTCTTCAGAAATTATACGTTAAAGCAAAATCAGCACTTGCAATATACTCTTAATGGTATCCATATGCTTATCACGTCATTTTTTAATATGATTGATCGCTGTGAGAAAATCTGATAAAGACTAATACGATTTGCGTATAACATACTTCATGTAAGACAATTTGCAAGATAACTTGATAATTTTCCGCGGTATTTTTACACGAGTCCGTAAAAAGAATAAATTCTAAAATTTTGCGCCAAAACATCAACAATCCATGAGAAACGGTACATGCAGAAATTTTACTCGTGACACACTTACGCCGTTATCGTACATGATGGATGATTTATATATACGTCGATATATATACATCATGTATATATCAACGATAACTATAAATCACAGTTGGCTTGGACGTTTTGTTACAACTAATGACCGTTGTTATTTCGATTTCAATCACGTGGGAGTGCACCATTTGCAAGAGCGGTTTCACTTATGCCTACATATCCATTTCGCGTGGTCCGCCAAGCACGCGGGGTTTTATCGAGCGTGTCTGAGAAGCAGAAGGCGTCGTAGGGTATTTGCAACAGGAACTGCAGCGAAACGATGTTTTGACACGGCTCGTAGATTCAGTCAATTAACACTTTTCCGAGCGTGTGCTTAGGCCATTTCGATCCGACACAGCGAAATAGCGAGCGCAAATAAACACCTCCGCGATCCAACTTCGGCGAGGCGAAGAAGTTCGCTATACGAACGGCCTTTCCAGCTGCCTTTCCAACGACGTGCGAGGTGCGAGGTGTCTTGAAAACAATTCCTTCTTGGACATGTAACGCTGAGTCAGGATCAGACCGCCCGATAAAACGCGGCCCCGGCTGTTTTACATACAGATCTGATAGCACTTACTTGCGCGTTGATTGATGCGTGTGCACATTAATTGCCGCATTATCTCGTCGCGAAGGAGGAACGATTTGAAAAAGCTTTTAATGCCTCCTGTTTTAGGATCACGGGCAGCTCGGGCAAGAAGATGCATTGTACATCGCGAGCGGTTTGTTGTTCCATCTGCTTACAAATTCGCCGTCCTCCGCGTTATGCACGTATGCTAATGAATGCTTGGCCCCATCGGAGTTTTATACCGGGCAGACGAAACTCGGACACCCCGAGAGGACTCTATGGGGCATTCAATGCGCTACGAGAACCGTAATCTTCTTACATACGAATGCATTATATATTTAGTACTCGCTTTCTCGCTTTCTCGCTTTCTCGCTTTCTCGCTAATCTCGGCTCAGGGTTTTCCTCATGCGTGTGAACGTGCATTAAAAGAGACGGTAATTTACTGAAGCGTTTTGCAGATAGCGCGTGTTGAGAGATCGGTTTTCGCCTCGTAACATCGCAGCTGACTGCGCATACTGGACGGCGTAATTTATTCCAAAAATAAATTCCCGATCCTCTTAGAGAGGATCATAAAGTGCGCGTCGTAACGGGTGTCTTATGCGGCAGCACGGATTTACGTGCGGGCGCGAAATGATTGACATGCGTGTACGGCCAGCCGTAGACTGTTTATGCCGTCTTACGCCGCGGAATACGAAATACGGCGCGCGCGTTTTTGGAATATATGCCGGTACATTATGCACAGCCTGAGCGATGACCCCCGTGTACCGAGGGAAGGCTCTAAGTTTACGTAAACCCATGCCTCCCCTCCCCTCTTCCCTCCCCGCGATCTAAGGGGTCCAGAGATTACCATCGTTGCGCGCATAAGAAAGTCGGTTCCCGCGAAACAAAGGTGAAACGTGATTTACATGTTGGCTCTGGTATATCACGACATTTGCATCGCCTGTTTGCTTCGAGTCTCGTGATAAATAGCCCTGCTGTTGCAGTAATGCTTAGTCCATCGTACATACGTATATACGCGGCATCTTTTCAATTCGCGCAACTATGATCCAAATTTACGTACCGAGATTTATCTCCGTGAAGATGAAGCCGGCGGCGGGCGGCTGATTTATCACTTTTTTTTTTACGAATCGATTATTCTGACGATATTGCTTACACTGAAAGAATTCTGCCCCCTTTATTATGCAAAGCTGTTTCTTCATATGTTTTTTTGTGTATCAAAAAAAGCTCTCTATTGCGTTAAAGCGTATATTTGTGATTTACAACATATCATGTAAATATGTTAATCACGTTGACACTATTCAGAATCTTTAGTTAGAATTTAGAGATTTGTGTGGAAGAAATATTCTAAATAGATATGAAAAAACTCTAAGGACCACTTCGACCAAACTCCAATTAACTTAATCGTTGATTAAAGGGTTGCCGACATGACAAAGTAATTAGTGTGACCATTTGTATTTCTGGCGATATAATTGTCCTAGCCGACCTAGCCCAATCTTTCGTTACATATCTTTCTTTTCCACAATACACGAAAAGATATGTAACGAAAGATTGGGGATTAGGACGATTATATCGCCAGAAATACAATTGGTCACACTAATTATTTTCTCATGTTGGCAACTCTTTATAATCAACGATTATGTTAATCAGAGTTTGGTCGAAGTGACCCTGAGACGTAGAATCACGAAAATTAAGATACCTTATTGTGTACGGTCGTTAACGTTTGACATTTAGACGGACGACGACTTCCGAACATCTCTCTTCTCATTGACAATTACGAGACGAAGGTAAAGGCTGAACGTCAGGAACAAATATATTGTTCAGGCGGCGAGTCATGAAGGATTAATGGCGAAAGGTATCGTTTGTATCTTCGTGAGCTAACTCGATTTGATATTCGTCGTTACTAGTACGAATATGATTAGGAATGAAGAATACGACGCTGATGGCCGGACATTTGTAATTCAACGTGTATGGCGGTTAATAAATCGCTCTGTTGGTGGAGAACGAAGCGCCTTAAAAGTCGCAAGTCGCGGATCACGAACTTGGCTGAGTTGGCGGTCGTTAATATCGCACGAGAGAGGGAGGGGGAGGGTGAGCTGCAAGTAACGTAAAGAGATCCAGATACTTTACTGTCCAAAAAAGGCGGCGCGGCGCGTCGTTGTGCATTCGCCAGTGCATCGTAATGCCAGGAAGCGACGCCGTCGTCGTCGCCGCCGCCGCCGCCGCCGTTGCCGTTGCCGTTGCTCAGAATCCATAGGGAGGGTTATTCGCCCGTCCGGAATATTTCTCGTTTTGCGGCGTACATCGCCGCCGTCGCCGCTGCCGCCGCCGCCGCCGCCGCCGCCGCCGCCGCCGCGCCGTAGCGGCCAAACTCATTGCAATTCAGATCGCGTAATTACATGCGCCGCGGCGGACGACATCTTGCCGGCGATGCACGCGCGTTGCCGCGCAATGTGCAGTCGCGGGAAAATATAACAAACGGGAGATTACTGCCGGCTGTTTCGTCGCGCCCCGCGCCTCGAGGGTCTCGTGGGACTTTCGGAACTGGCGTATCTCATATTCCGAATTGCGTCGCGCGCGATGGAGCGGGAGCGAACCGAGCGTCATTAGTAACCCTTGATCTTTCACCATTTTCCTTTCCCTAATTACGTAATGAGTATTTATGTAATGGAATTTTTTTTAGCAAATATGATAGATTGTATGTACAAAATTTTTTCCGATATACATTTCACGTTATTATGATATTACATTACGTAATTATGTACCACTGACGCCAGAGCTTAACCCTTAGCCCGCATACGTTTTTTTGGCACCTTTACGCCGCCAACCTGGGTCGTTTTCGTCCTGACGTTTTTTTTTAGTGTTAAAGTGTTACAAAAAATCTGAAAAAATTCATGGAGGTAATTCAAACCTTCAATTTGAAGTATCAATCATAAAATTATAAACAATTTAATTTTTTCACATAATTTCAGTGGCGTTCTCTCTACCCGTTTTCAAAAGTTACAACTACATTTGATTTTCGCCCGGACGAAAACGACCCAGGTATACGGGCTAAGGGTTAAATATTCAAAAGATTTTATTTATAATGCAAATTAATATTTATAAATTATTTAAAGAGTCATATTTGAAAAAGAAAAAGAATTTATATTCTTACATATTACACCTTTGCAGGAAATTATTTTGTTGTAATGAAAGTGCGTAATGTATCGGTGTATCCGGCATTTTACGGTGCATTAAAAGACACTAGTAACATAACTCAAGACGGCTTATGTAGGTATCGCAGACCCTTAAAAGAAGCGCGCGTTCCATTTTTTGAGCTCAGCTCGTAATAGCATTGCTGATGTCGTGTTGGTAGCAACGACCTTAGGGCTCGCTGTGTTGCGCACGTAGCAGTGTCGCCGAAGCCCGGCTCTAAATTCCGAAGCGTGTGCATCCTAAGCTCTCCAGGGATAATAGAAAGTTAATGGTCCGTCTCGTCGTCGCTCGACTTGGCTAGCGCAGTTCAGAACGTATTGTGTTAGAGGGACACGTGCCTGCCCTTTCATTAATAGAGAGTGACTAATTTGGACGGGAGCGTCTTGGCAACGATATAAAGAGGCCGTGGCTCAGACGTAATTACAAGAAAAGGAAAAATCCTTTGTTGCGGAAACGCTTCCTACACGTATTTCGCGGATTCCTAAACGCGAACACGTTTACACACGCCAGTCATCAGCGCGAGTCAGCGCTTTTACGCGCATTCGCCGATCGATACGCACGTTTTGCAATAGCTTAACGCGACGGTTACTTAAGTTGGCGTTCGCTCTTTGCGCGATAGACGGATAAACAGTCTACCCCAAAGACTGCGGATCTCGAGAGTCAAGTGTATTCAAATTTCGAACTTCAATACCATAGCTCCCATAGCTGGATACACCACCGATCGGCCGTTCCTATATATTCATCGTTATTCCCTTACAATTCGAGCACAATCGGAGTGCGGCTAAGGGGGTGCGCCCGTTACCGCAACCGGCACCGCGTCTCTGATACCGGAATACTCATCTCACTAATAGTCGGAGCTTCCCTATCTTCTCCACCTCTGTTCCCAGGCTCGATTGTGAATCGCGGCCTAAGGGCGAACAGATCCCTCTGATCTCCGGCCGCGATATCAAAGTATGCCGGGATATAATGCCTGTCTCTTTCGTTCCCGCCTCTCTTTCTCCCTTTCTCCACGCTCGGATGTTCGCCCGCGAGGAGATGGAAACGGCAAAAAATTATAAAACACAACCACGGCGACGGTAAATCGACGTTTTCCTGTTCTCCCGCGGAGAGAGAGCTCGCTTAAGCGTGAAACGTATCTCCGCGTATTTTATATTCCGCACGGCTCTCCATTTATTCCCGCCCGTTCGCGCGAAGGTGGTTGCTAGACATCGATTTTACCTCGATCCCCATCTCGACGCGCGCCCGCCGCCGCTCATAAAATGACGCGCGAATAGAGAGAGGAAACCTGGGAACTAAGCTCGGGAAACTGGGTCTCCGCGATATGCCGAGGAATATGATGCCGGCGAGATTGATATTTCTTGCATGCTTTATTTTAGCTTAGCCTATTGCTTGATCATTATGTCGCGTGAAGACAATATTACGCAGTGTCTTATTGTTAGTCGCGACATTCGATACAAAGTACGTACTTTCTTTCTGACTTTTTTAATGCACGATACGTTACTTTTACGAATTCACGATTTATCATGTGCTTGAATTAAATAGAATTTTTATTTAACGAAATTGTTACTCGCTTCACATTTTCGAATTATAATTATAAAATGTATAATTAAGAAAATCATCATATTATTCTGCCCTGTCTTATGGTCGGGTAAGTCGGATAAGAGAGAGTATAAATTCAACGGCCAGTTGCCGGTCTGCTAGCGTTACGTAACTATTGTAGTATTATTGTCTGGAATTAATTTGATCCGCTGTGTATGCGTGGCGACGATGTCTCACGGCCGCATTGTTCCTTATTATTCGCGGTGTTGATAAGAGACGCTCGCGTGTAATATTCTCGCTCACTGGAGACGGACGATGACTTCCGAATGTCACTCGTATCTCCTGCCTGTCTGCGCCAACGCACTCCTCGGTGCATCCAAGACCCAAGATGCGTTTATTATGAAAATAAGTGTATCCAGGGGTGGTCGCGGATGTTCCGCTTGGTAATAGCTGTTCCTACTATACGTCGGCATCTCTCGGAAAGCGCGGAAGGCGGCGGTGGCGAGGACGCGAGGTCGGTTGGGGGGGGGGGGATAAGTATCCGTGAATGCGCCGGCTACGGACACACGGAGGAATCGTATGCAGTGGCGTTTTCACCCACGCTCCATCCCCCGTCGTAGTGTTGGTGTCCCTTCGACCCCGGCAACGCGCGTCCGCGCGCCCGCGCGTATCGCTTCTATTCCATGTCGCGGTGCTCTCTCGACGTACTTCGACGTTTGGAATGGGCGCGCCCCTTCGGGCTGTGCCAGCGGGATCGCCAGAGCGGATGAAATCGTCGACTGCGATCCGGCGATGTGTTTCCCGATAACGTTAAATCGTCCAGCGCAAGGGATTCCTACGGAATACCGGCGGCGGAAGCGAGCGATGGATATCGTAAAGCGGGCCGCATGAACGATAGCCCGGTGAGATCTCTCCGCAGAACCGAAGACTCTCTCCGCGTCTCTCTAGGATGGGAATTCGCGATAGTGTGCCCCGTGGTACCGCGCGCGTCGTGCTATCAATTTCTGGTTGCTGACCGCAAAGTATTTCAGACGCGTAATACTTATTACTCGTACGTTTCCCGCTCTCGCCTTTAGTTCGACGAGATTAGAGTGGATTACATTTATCGCGTGTCTTTCGAGATGAAAAAGTATCGCGTAAGAGAATATATCGCGCGAAGGAAGTGCAGAGCGAAGATGCAGTAAATAAAGGATTATACAATGAGGAATAAAAGCAGGATCGTGCCGCGAATTGTACTTATTGCTTGTAGACATTCTGTTGCCGTAATCTGACATAAATCCAAAGAGTCCATTATATTTATTGCATGCTTTATAACGAGAAAAAATATCCTATCGTGGAAAACCTACGTGTGAGATATATACAAGAGGGATATAAAATAGGTATAGTAAATAGAGGATTACATACGATCGATAATAAAAGCCAGAAGGAGTGTTTGCCAACTTTCGTATTCGTGAACTATACAACTTCTTTCCATCTACCTGTTCTTTGATCAATGTGAAGCTGATTTTAACAAAAGTCTGAGATGATTTCTTTGACGAATTCTACAGCTCAATAACAAAGCCTTATTCTTCAGTTAATTAATTGTAATTTAATAGAACGTTATTTTGAAGTTTAATTTGTCGAGATATTCAATATTATTTAATTAGAAAATTGTACAAAGGAAAATATAACGCTCAATTAAAGAAGAGACAAAAAATTCACAAGATAAAACGATAATGTTAAATATATATTACGCGTTATGATATGTGTATAATATTTAAAACTACACGACATGTATTAAGTGTTATCTAAATATTTCTGTGAGTAACGTAACAGTGTTTTTTGAGCATCTGATTAGTCGTATTCGAGCACTGTAATTTTCAGATCAGATTTTGTAGTCTATCACTTTCGGAAGACGACAGAAAATTTTAGATTAGATGGTACGAGTTTAGGAATATGTGCATATATGTGCATATATGTGCATTTTGTTTCATATTCCAATTTTATTCTGGAGATTCTAGCAGACACATTCTGGTATTATTCCTTCTATTTATGGGGTTAATAGAGGTTATCATGAAGAATTTCTCGAAGTAATGCGAGACTACCGTTTCGGTTTTCTATGAATAGCTACGGAGTACGATACTTCCGGCTGCGCCATTCATACCAGAAAATAGCACATCATTGCTGCAAGTTTAACCTTTAAATGGAGGCACTTCGAGTGAAGGTACAAGATATTCTTAGCTTTGCAACCGTTTGTTATAAATAACAAAATTATGCAAAGAAGAATATAGCGCTCAATTAAAGAAAGGACAAAAAATTCACGAGATAAAAGCGATAATATTGAATATATATTGCACGTTATGGTATGTATATTGTATATCATATTTAAAATTATATTACATGTATTAAATGTGTGTTATCTAAATATTTCTACGAGTGATGTAACGATGTTTTTTGTGCAACTGATAAATCGATAATATTCGAGGATTGTAGTTTTCAGATCAGGATTTATAATCCATACCTTCCGAAAGACAATAGAACATTTTAGATTCGATAGCATGAGTTTAGGAATAATGTGCACTTTTTTTGCACATTATATTGTCCAATTTCATTCTGGACTCTAGCAGAATTACGATATAATTTGTATATACACATTTGCTAGATCTTGCAGTAAAAGATATTTCCTATTTATAATACATATTAGAGAGATATATTACACCACGTCATCTCATTTCTGACTTCCAATTTAATTAACTTGTTCGACGAAACAAGTCTTGTAGCACAATATTTTTCTCGAAAATGTGGTCTCAATTAGGCCGAGTTTGCTAATGAGCGGACACGCGAGGCATCTGTTTATGACGTTAAAACTCATGCGTACGCGCCGTGCCTTCGCCGTATTCGGCAAATGTCCCGCGAACGTTCTAACGAAGACCGTGTACTTTTTACTCTAATTGCCCCTATAAAAGTGACAAATCCGCACGGCAGCCCGAAACTTTCTCCATTGGCCCGCTGCCCTGGCCAATACCCAAATATACCTACTTCATTTACGGAGACGCTCTCCACACTGAGGGCGAGGGGGCCCTTGCCGCTCGGTCCGAATATAATAGATAAACGTCTATTCCCTCCCTCCCCCTTTCCTCCCTACCTTTCGGGCGGGCATGCCGACGACGGAGATACGCTTTACGTTCTAAATGCGGGCCGCTTAGATATGCGCAATATCTGCGACTGGCGCGCGATTTGTCTCTCCGGCCGGCGTGGCGGCAGTTCGGAAAAAGAGCTGGGATTGAATGGATATATAGCCGGCTCTCTCGCCGAACCCGGTGCATCTATCTGCATGCGACGCGAGACGACGAGTTCACGACGACGCGGGGAAAAGCGAGGCGAGGCGATGCGACGCAATGCGAGGTGGCGCGATCGAAAACTTTTCCGGATTGCATCATGCGAACGATAGGGAAAAGAAAAGGAGGAAACAGTCTGCGACCGTATACTTATGGACTCCCTAACATCGGCACTTTAACCATCTGCACGAAAATCTCCATCCGATATATTTAATCTTTGTGACTTGTGACACTTTTTAGTAGCCTCATTTCTCATATACGCGCAAAACAAGGCGGCAGGCATATGCGCGATCTTTTTCTTGTCGTTAGTTAGGGAAAATATCTCGACGCTGGATGTAAAAGTTGAAATATACTCTCTAACATAGGTCCATGACGCGAGACTTAAGTCCGTCATTGTTTGTAAATTCTATTACTTTAAATTTCATATTTATAACAAAATTTTATGTAAATCGTGAACTTAATCGAATCTTGCCCCGAGGTTCCTGTACAATTAAAGAAAGAAGCATAGACGAGTGAAGAAAAACCGGAGGCCGCTTATCGACTCTGCAGCATCCCGCTGTCTCGCGAAGAAATATGTTCTCGCGAGGCGACGCGGCGCGGAGATTTCGGAGCGTGAGTTTTTTGTGCATCTAGTCGGCCGAGATTTTTTGTAGATTACGGTCACGTCGTCGGATCTCGCTTTTCCTCTCTCTCTTTCTCTCTCTCTTTTGGAGAGTGTCGCGAAGGTTCGCGCCTAGCGAAATGAGAAATGTCGCGCGTGATGACGACCCTGTATTTTCTCCGATACGACGCCGACGTGAGCGCGAAATAACTTTTGAAGGAGAAACACTGCCGCTCGGCAAGAGCAACACGATCGCGGCAACAAAATTAACGCGCGGCACGATGTTTCTCTGTCTCCAAATCTAAGATTAGCGCGCAGAGGAGAACTGCAGTTTCAATCCGGAAGAATTCGCAGCGTAAATACGCACTAAAAATACGCATTAAAAATACACGTTAAAAATACGCATTAAAAATATGGATTATAAATATGCATTAAAAATACGCAATATACGTTTTCCGAATGACGAATACATTTTTTTCGTCACTATTTTTGGGCAGGAGATGATTTCTCTGCAAGAGAAATATCTTAATAGCAGAATAAAAAGACAAACGGGTTGTTATTTAACATTACGCTCTTTGATAAATTTGGGATAAATATGTGTTTGATTAAAATTTAATGAATCTAATTACGAAATTGCTTAAAGAAATTGTGGGGAAAGTTACGCTTTATAACTTAGCAAATTAAGCTTCATATAAATGGAAGACAAGAAGCTCGTTCTTCGGCTACTTTTGGGATTATAATGTTATTTATTTCATGGGAGAAATTATGGTTTCAGATTAAATTTCCGAGAGGTTTAACGTTTACTTATTCAGAATTAATTCTGTAATACCGAGAGCCGGTATTTATAATTATAAATTTCGACGCGCGGATTTTACATTCGCAACACAATATCTGCTGATACTGATTAGATATAATTTTTTATTTATAAATAATTCATACAAATATTATTGTTATGCTCCGATAACAGGACGGAAATTGTCGAATAATTATCTTTCTATCTGACAAAAAGATCATGACACATAAAGGAAAATAAGATTACATTTTTGTTTTTATAAATAAGGTAGCGAATTTTTTGACGTTACTAATGTACGTATAGGCACAAGAGTTGTGTCTCTCTCTCACACTCACGTTGCCAATATTCCACGGTAATGTTGGAGTCAATATACCCGATGCATCGTGAAAATGTCGAATCGCGAGAACCGATGTAGATATCGAGCGAGAGCGCCCCAAGCGCTTTTTGCATGTCCTACTGTCAGCATCAGGAAATTCAATTCGCGAAATTCATCCGTCGCGCGAGACGAAGTCGGGGTCGAACGGAAATTCTTACAATTCTCCCGCTGGCGGGGGAGGGGGAGGGGGCGGGGGAGAGGGAGGAGGGGAGGGAAGGAGGCGCCAAAGCGACGGATTTGAAAAATCTGTTTTCGCCAACGTGCAGGTGACGCCGGGGCTCCATTCTCCCGGCCTCGGAAGACGTCCTTTCTCGAGCCGAGTGAAAAATCGCCATAGGAAAATCCTCGGGGGATCACCCAGACGTCCGGGAGTTCTTGCAACGACGACGACGACGACGACGACGACATGAATCCGTAATATTTACGACGTCAGCGCTCTTGCCGTGAATATATGAACTCGTCAATGGTGTATTTACGCTGTAATCAAGCGAAAATATCACGAACGAGTCGATTGAATTCCTTTGTTCTGCTGCGTCATCCGTTAACCGTAGGAAGCGCGCGAGAAGAAATGGTTCTCTCGCTTATTTCCGACTCGTGCAATATTGCCGATATCTAATTACCAACTTTGATTTATACCCCTTTCAACATCCTCGCTGTTCCTCATTTATTAAGTGTTGTATATTGAAGTTAAGTTTAATTGACTTTTACGCGCCCTCGGAAGAGGTATAACGGTGAAAAATTTCGGGGAAGATGAATATCTTCTGAGAAAGTAAAATTGAAGAGATCCTTGAGAAAACGGGAACCAAGCGCTATTTTTCAGTAATTCGAGCAAGTAATAAATTAAAAAATGTTATTTATTTGGTAAAATATTTGTACTTAATAATTACATATATCTCTTAATATAAGTTTCAATTTCTATCGCTTTTATTTTATTGATACATGCAGAACATATACATGCAAAATTGTTTATAAAAATGTAGTTAAAAAAGTTAGTTTATCACAGTTTTCAATATTTCTTTTATTAATATTGAAAACATAAATATTGACAGTGATAAACGTAACTATATTTTTATAAACAATTTTGCATGTGTGTGTCAATAAAATAAAAGCAATATATTAATATATCGATAAACGTCTCTCAATATCATCTTTAATTTTACCTTTTTTTCGCCAGAATTAATCTTTCGTCGATTTTGCTTATACAGTTTATCGAAGTGCACTACGCTTATTCAACGAATATGGTATCAGTATCGTATTAGCCCTATCTTTTTTCGTGGCTCAACGATTTTTCTCTCGTCCCATCATGCGATTTCGTACAGTTTTCCCAAACTTGCGATTCGCGCACACGCTCACCGTCGACGTTTTCCCTTTTTTTCCCCTCCAGCTTTTAATCACTCCGCACCGATTTCTGATATTCAATATGACTTTCGCACATAAGCAAATATTTGATCGGGTCTGGTCGGCGAATCTTGCCTATCTGCGGGATAATTCTCGTGTATTATATCATTCCGCGGTTGGAAAATTGGAAATCCCTTCGCGCGGATCAACTTCGGGGATCGACTTTCCATGATTAGGCTTATGCCAACAGTCGTTTGCACAAGGGCGCGGTTGGTCGCCGCGGGCGCTTTCTCGAATAAGCTCGGAAACGCGCGAGAGCGCGATAATTATTTCAGTTTCTTTCATCGGCAAGCACTCTCGGTAATGAGAGACATTCTCCCAGCAGGCGCGGGTGTGCATATACGTCATCCTCGCTCCGTCTCGCACGTTTCGGATGGTCAGCATTTTAATCCAAGCAACAGATCAATGTGATGTCACAAATTGTCCCACTATTATCGGTTTTCGATGTTCCATTACGAATTCCAACACATTTGACACGTTAGCAATCCGTTGTGACCTAGTTTCCCGTATTTTTCTCATAATTACGAATTTCCGGAATTGCTAGAAACGGAATTGCTTTACACCTTTTTATGCATTATTATTTGAAAGTAAAATTAAGAAATTACTTTGTAACGCGACTTAATGATTTTGATAAGCATATAAGATTGAGAGAACTAACCGATTTGACTGTCGAATATATTAGAGCTTAAATATATGCTTATTACATATGCGTATCCGCGATTTTAATTCGGAGCAGCGCGTGTTTCGTGAGGCGAATATTCGTGAGATATAATGCTTCGGCCGCGCCAACCGGCCCTTTCATGATCGCCCTCCCTTTCTTTCCCTCCCCCTCGTACATGCGATCTTTCTTCTGGTTTCTCGGCCTCGCGCGCAGCTACCCCCTGCTCCTTCACATCCGCGTTCTCCTCTCGATGGCGGCATGAAAACAGGTTTTGTCACTTCGTGCAAGCGCTGCGTCCGTTCGCGCAGGGGAGCGCGAGGATATGTGCAGATTAAACGACACGTTAAGCGCGATAGGCACAAATGGACGTAGTCACATGACTCTCCTGTGTTTACGTGTACACACGTACGCCGTTGTATGACGTTGTATATAATAAGGCGCGTGCAAGAAGATCATTGCCGCGATGCTTCTCCGCGCGATGTGTCCTTCCTCCCGGGACTTCGTAAATCTGGGCGTCCAGGGGTCTGTTGCTGAAAGCGCCGTGTTATATGTCTCACGTTAACTGATCCCCAAGTGTAGGAGGTTGTTCGCTATATCGCAACGGGATATTTGTTATGCGCGCGTACGTATGGTACGAAAACATCCCGGTTATAACGCTACTATCTTCGCTGCACGTCGCTCTTTATGCGGAGAGGTAATAAATTACACGGGCCGTTAAATGGAATACTAGTATGTTGCCATAACATAAAATTTTATGTATTCCCTTTTATAGCATTATAATAAATATTACAATAATGCAACTTGATTCTATATGCACGCGAAATTGTATATTATGAGAAACCAGGGTTTATGTATTATGAGAATAATTATAGTTTCCTCATTATCTGGCTTAAGGATGATGCAAAGTCACAAATTGGGAATCGAAATGTCCCAAAGCGGCTACCGCATTGCGATGTCGGATATTTCCCCTGTACTTTCGTCAACATTAGCTTTTATACGCCATTTACCTCGGTGCCCTAATCTCCATTTTTATTACTTTATGCATTTCTCTCGCGAAGGCTCTTAAAACACTCCGCGGCTCCTCGGTGTATATATATAACAAATGTACCTTTCCCTTTATCCTGTTCCACTTTTGATAAAAACGACGCATAAAGCAAACCGTATTATTTTTAACTGCGCTCTTGGATAGACATCGTTATAGCGGCAAAGTACACTTATTTAAAGACAATATTCGCGCGTGTACATAGCGTAAACCTAAATGGCGCGCATGCACTCGGAACTAACGGAAGGTTGGAGAATCCTTAAAGTAAATGCGCTCGCGGGGTCGAGAACTTACGAGCTTGTTGTTAGTAACTTCAGACTCGGTTTGCCGGGTTGTTGTTCCTCGCGGTTTCGCCGCGCCGCGCCTATACCGCGAGCAACGTTGGCGGCGGGACAGATCCCGCGGGATGTTGCCGGAGGACTTACGGGCTAAGAGAATTCGACGTTAATGATCGTAGGGGAGCGACCATTTCCCGCGCTCGCCACATAATTGCTGCCGTTGCAATCATTGTAACGCGGCAATACAAACGAGGCTAGAGCGCGAGAAGAGCGGACGTGCCCGCGCGCGGGACGAAGGAAATGCATATACACGTGCAGAGTCGCGGCGGAGCACATAAACGTGGCGTTACGGGGCTTCGGGCCCGGTCGTTGTGCTACTACGTTCCGGGGGCACGAATTATGGGAGACATTTGCGCGGTAGTTATCGTTTTCGGGTTATTAAACCATTTATCTAACGCACAGCGAGCTCCTTTAAATTCTCGGCCAATGGTGCCATGGTGCTGTGCGCGCCGCGCCGTGGCGATCTCGCCCTCGCCTCTCTCTCGTCATCGCCTGGTTTGAAGATTAATATCTATTTATGTTGGCATCGAGCGCATTTCACTGCACATTTTGCCTCCTCCGATACCATTCTGGAGATATTGGATAATACAATTCGAGGTAGGGACGATACGCCGACAAAAGATAAGATTCAAACAACGCACGGATACGCTTGTGTGTGTTTACTTTCGAATAAAATCATGCGAGTCAATCGTCGTCACTTGCAAATATAGTCTTTCATTTAGCATTTAGCTGATTTAGCGATATCAATCAATTTAAATATATTTGCGAGCAACTTGCGTGAAAACTGTCGCGAAATGTTAACAGACTGTTAATGTGAAAAAAATAGTCTTAAAAAACAAATATTATAAAATTTGTTTTTATGTTATTGTAAATGTGATCTTTTTACGCGAATTAACTTTTTGATATTGTTTTATATTAATAGTTTAAGAAGTAATTACGCTTTAAACATAGTTGTAATAGACAACTTATAGTATTAACACCGCCATTACGATAAAGTTTGTGATATTTACCTAACGTATATACCCAGCACGCGTTCGGCACAAATATCCATTAACATTTTGCGCTCGTGGAGAAGCCGCATTCAATGTATCGAAGATTGGTGTGTCGAACCATTAAAGTATTTGCTGTCGCTGCGAGCGAAGTGACATTTGAAAAACGGAATTTCCGCGATTTTTATGACTCGGCACTCTCTTGGCAACCCCCAAATATATTTCCAAATAAAGCTTTCACCACTCTCCGAGCTACGCTGCTGGCTGCCGCCGCGCCGCGCCGCGCCGCGCCGAGGAGTAACAAAAGCAACAACGCGTTTCTGCGACGCGCGATACACGAGAGAACACGGTCGCGTCGCGGCTGTTCCCGTATTTTTTCCGCGATAAATCCATCAGCGTCGCGGCGCGATGCGCCTCTCGCATGCTGCGTACATACACGGACCACTCTCCGAAGTAGCGGACGAGCAATATTAAGAAGGGGAACGCGTACGCGTTCCGAGAGCGGGCTGCGAGGTCGGAACTTTCCGCGCGTTAATCTCGCATACGTTGCCCCGACCCCGACCCCGTTTCTTGTCGCTTCAGCTGGCGCTGCGCGGCCCCCGGCTCGACCGGGAATATTTGACGTTAATGATTATAAAGTAACCGGCACCCTCCGCACTCATCGGCTAATTGCTCCGTTTTAAATGCCTCGCGACGTATGCCCGCGATGCCCCATCGCACGGTGCGGCGCGTCGCGGCGCGCGGCGCGACGAAGCGCCCGCGCCCGGGCAAGATTTACGAGTCGAACCGAATATCAGCGTGCCGAGACGATGAGGTTGTTACTACTTTTTGTCTCGTAATCTTCGACCGCGTTATTTTTATTTCAAATCTTAACGTCGTTAGCCTTGCGTAGAGCGATCGCCATAAAAGCCGCGAAGATCTTTTGGCCACGTTTGATAGAAAAAAGTCGAGGACATGGAGTCACCACCACAAATAACATAAAAATCGTAGCGACTGTCACAATCAGCGTTTTGGTACATGTTCCACGCCCTGCATCGCGGTGACGTTAAAAATGACCGGTAATTTTTTTCGGGTCTTTTCTTCCGAGGAGGGACAAAAAGAGGGATGTTATTACAGCAGTGATATTTTCTCGTTGTCGTAAATGTTCTTACTTAAGACGGTTGCGAATGGTGCATTGACTTTACAAATATTTACCGAGTCGATACGAGTATATGTCGCATTGCGCGGGTACGGTAAGGCATGTCGCAGTGACAATAATGCCGTGCGACGGTGTGGCGAGATTTGTCAGTGCGAGTGCGACACATTTGGATGTGCGTCGCAATATTCGACAGATTTTTAGAAACGTATCTGGCTCGCGCGAAAATTTGAGGAGAAAATTCATCCGAGAATCATAAATATACTTACGACGCGAAAATGGGAAATATACGCACCTACGAATATTTTAACCAATTTGGAGTCGGGTTCGTCTCGATAGATATAATATGGTATCATTAATATTTAAACCGCACGCATGTCTATTAAGCTCATACTTCGCCATATCTACGCAATAAATTAAATAACACGTTCTGTAATATGACAGTTCATATCAAGATTATTAATGGAATTATGGAAAATAAAGGGAAAAAATAGAGGCGTTTCGTTGTGCGTTCTGTCTGCAGTACCTCTGCCTACACAACGTGGAATTAAACGAGACGTTAAAAAGGTCCGAATATTTATAAAGCGTGTCGGTGTTTTATGCGTGTCTCTGTTCCTACTAGAATTGCTTTGTATACACATTTTTCTTTTTTACTCCGACCTGAGTGTGGTCTTCGGCGTCGCGTTAGGAATTCGCCAAGGCTTTTAGCCTTTTAGCAGGCAAATTATTTCAAGATAAAAGAAAGTCTGTGGGCATTCCGCGGAAATATTTTTTATTCTCTGTGATGCTCTATACTACCATTACGGTACATTATATATCCATTTCGAAAGGAGGAGATATACAGAATACAACGCCGAACAACATTATGCTTAATGTTTTACTGATAATATTTCGTGCCAATATCTTCAAACTCCTCTTAAATGATACATTTACGAGTAATAAAGGTCGATTAAGATCGTCGTTGCATTATTGTAACACGTGACTGTCTATTATTTCTCGTTAAGACTACCTTTCTTTATGATCAACAAGCATTGCGGGTGCATCTTGGTTCAATTGATCTAATAGGAATTAATTGTTGTTCGTTATTATATTGCCTGTGCGCCTCGTTCGTTTGCACGTGTGCTCGTAAATAAAATTTACGATTCTTATATTTTTATCCGTTATATCAATTAATAAATTCGCGATAGTATACATGGTATTTAACTTTGCTGCGCTAGTACATATTCATAGCGATTATTAAGCTTGTCGGACGCTTGAAATATCCGCTTTGCCGCATGAAGAAAATGCACGTTTACGTTATCTAAACGCATATCTATGTACATTCGCAATTTAATAGTCTACCTATTACGCAGGCGAGACTCCATTCTCTCCAATTACCTGCGTAATAATAAAATGCGTTATTGTATGATTAAAGAGTCGCGATGACTCTTCTTCCGCTGTTTAATTTTCCGTCTGAACGAAATAAGAGTGCTTATTTATCTTCGCGAACGTTCTCATCCGGTTTCGCGTTCACTCTACTTTCTCCTTGCGTCGACATATTTTTTATGAATCTGTCCGCACTTTTTAAATAACTTCGCACGATAACCGATAGGAATAATGATGCACTCAACTAAAGCAAACTCGCAAAATGCATCTTATGCAAATCAATTGACTTAAATATTATATTTAATATCTATATATGTTTTCTATTGATTCTAGACATCTTACAAACTCAGCTATCCTACAAAATACTTTTTACTCTCACTTAACGTTTCCACTTTTATTTTATTTATATATTTATATACGCCCATCTAGATTATTCCGTAAGTTTGATCATAGCTTTTCAATTTCGACTTATGTAAACGATATAATAATGATATTATACATTTTCTTTCGATGCTTGGGACTGTTGATGTCAAAACATGTTCCATAGAATTCTCGATGGACGTTTCATACAACCCTCTGTAAACGAAAGGGTGATATTATTTGCGAGCGTTTTGTCGAGCTCGTAATAACGTCAAAAGATATACACGAAAGAATTCGAAAGAATTTTTTCGGGTCGCTCTATTAATCTCTTTTCGCACGGGCTATTTATCCTGGAAGGGTTGCCGCTATTTGGAACCCTCGTCGCGCTAATATTTCTTCGCGCGAGGCACGAATGAAAGAGCCGGGTGCGACGAACCGAACTGGTCTCGATCTCAGCATTAGCGATGCGAGGATGCTTACACGTCCGTCTTCTGCGAGAGAGACATTTCTACTCGACGTACCTCGGTCTCTCCCTCTCTTTCGTTTCGTTCGATTGCAGAGTTCCATTTAGGTCGTCGCTGTCTGCTTCCCGGAGATGGTCTGAGAACCAGTTCCATAAACGCCCTAGCGTAAACGCGACTAGAGAGACTCCGTCGCTCCCTCTTGAGGCTGGGCATCCTCCTGGAACGAATAATTAGTTTTACCGTTTTGTTGTGACCCTTAATCCAAACGTTGCCCGAAAACTTTATATTTACATGGGCGCGTCTAGATACTTTAAATTGACGGAATCACGGTTGAAGTATTGTACAATACTACAATTTTGTAACTATTTGCTTACAATTACCATGATAAGTCAAATCTTACTTAGACGTCATATGTCAAGAAACTTGTGATTTATTTTTTTGTTTTAGCCGTTTAATATCTTGAATATATTTATTTATTTTTGTATACTAAAAGCAAGTGGTGAAAAAACAACTTAAGATTTTTTTAAATCTATTAATTTATAATGATATAAAAATTATAAATTTATTAAGAATAGAAGTATAGAATATATATGAACACCAACACCTTGTTGCGGCTCCACGCTCCATCTTTCTTTGATTGATAAATTTATTAGTTTTAATTTTTTAATTATCTTTAGTTTTTTCACATACAATTTGCTTACAAGTTTATATGCCAAATTAATAAGTATGATTTATTGCTCTTAACTAGGATTTATGATCTTCATTTTACTTATAATTGATTCAGTTATTACAAAAACTATTTTCGTGAGGAATAATTGGCTTGCGACTTGCGATATAAAATTTTATAAATTTTTTTATTTAAAACATACCGCTGAAAAAATGATTGCGCAGTTTGGAATTAATCTGCTTTTCTTTTGTGGCTTTTTCTCCACCATGATTCTCTTTGTCTAATTTAAATATATCGCTACGCGTTACACACCTTCTATGGCGATTCGCAATCTGTGTGAGCTAGGTCGGCTGAAGGCCTCCATAATCATGGTGAAATAAGCCCACGCAGCTGGCTCGCTATTGTCCTGTATTACGTAAACTTCACTACTCCCCACCTGCATTATGCACCGACTTGCAAACTCGCGCGCTGCAATTCGTGGACTCGTTGCCAGAAGCTCGTGCCCGGCATTCACAAAAATGAAAGCCCTTTCAGAAGTCTCTTAGAAGAGTCCTATAATGAACTGTGGAAGGAGATTGCCCGCGTTTACCTATTTTAGGACGGTGTTTCGAAATGAAGAACAGTTTTCTGCGCAAGCGTTCTTTCGCCCTTTCGTTTTTTTTCCGTTCTTCTTTTTATTCGCAACGAGCGCTGCACCCTCCACTTTACCCTCGGCTCGATACGCTGCATTCCGTAATTGCGTGCGAAACGAAAGTCTCAAAGTCGATAATTAAACGCCGTCGGTGAGACTCGCTACCCTCTCCCCGGGGATAGGGTGAGAGAGAGAGGAGTCAAAGGCACATAACGTCCAGGATTTGCCGACTTCGTTGTCCTATTTGCGCAATAATTTCGCGCGTGTAGCTTTTCCGCCGGCTGCATAAATGTCACGCTCGGTGGGTATGTTACGTTACGCCTTCGCTCGAGAGTTGGCAAATTGGATTAAGCGGTGTATCCGGGGGTTCAAGGAACTAATGGGTACCAGGGCCACCGGCTTCCGCTGACTATAAAGTTCGCTTGCTGGCTTGGCTGGTTGGTTGGCTGGCTGGCTGGCTGGCTGGCGCCTACGCCGATGCCGGAGGTAACAGCAGGCGGTGGTGTGATTTCGGCTGTAGGGACTAGCTCATGTCGCTTTAAACTGTCACGCGTTGACAGCGGTCTACCGCCGCAGCGGGGATATCTACCAAGTTTATTATCGTCGACGCAAATCCTGGTCGCGGCTTGGGCGCCACTGCGGTTCTTTTACGCGGATCAGAAATTCTCTCGCAGCTTTAGTGGCGGATCTAGCGCGTGGAAGCGCAGTGCGACGCGGGGAAACAAGGGTATATCTAGTATTTCTCTCGAGCGAAAATAATCCGATGGGGGAAAACTTTCATCAAAAAAAAATAAGAGATAAAGTCGCGGTGAACATTTCGAAAGTCACTTATTGCTCAACAAGTTTTTCCGAAATTGCGTTTCTCGTTTCAAAAACGTCATAAGATATTTATCTCATTTAAATGCGTATAGTGCAAAAAGAGACCTTTTCAAAATACGTATTATTTTACATGATTTTTGCTTTTAGTTATCGAGCAGAATTGTTTATCAGGTGCATACATTAATATGGATATCGATCTACTATGTTTTTGTGTAATACGCGGGTAATCTCATTATTATGTGAATAAATCTAGATTAGGTGATAATACGTTTCAGACAGGAATTGTATGCCCTGTCGATTAAACTTTAGATTGTGTTATTTGCGAGGAAATGGTTAAGTCAAATCACACGCGAAATAGGAAACGCGGCAATATACGCTCCGAAGCCCGTTATGGATTTCTGTGGCTGTTCGGCTTATCTTCTTTAACTTTATCGATTAGCGAGCGGTGTGAGAAATGGGTTAAGCAATGTATTAAGACATTAAGAGATTTCGACAGTTCGGGATATACACATGTAGACGATTGGATTTTCGCGAACATACCGCGAATACGTGACGGTGGTAAGTGCTACGCTTGTATGCGTCTCATGGCAATACGGGGCAGAATTGTCGGCGGTAGGACTCTTTAATGGCGCATTAGAAGCACTCAGCGTTTCGCATACGCTTCTCGTAACCCCTTCCGGGCCATACAATTATTAAATTACGTTTAATGGTCACTAATAGCTTGGATTAAAATCGTCCGGCGATTGTTGGCGGAGTTATTTCTCCCGAAGGGAGAAAAGGGGGCTTAAAAATACGAGAGCGACTACGTGCAATGGACAAGTTTCCGTAGAGCAGTTCGTCCAGTTTCTCAAAGTTCGGAACCTCACCTGGCCGGTAATTCGCAAACTGAAGGTTGAATCCCGGAAAGACGGGAGTTACGTCGAAATCATTCATTGGAAGACCGGGGCCGCTAGGATACGGGCGGGATGGGAAGGAAGGGCGAAGTGACCGTTTGCTACGAATGAATAAAGTTTCCAAACAAATTTCGCCCAGGACGAGAGAGGACCGTCGTTTGCAGCTTGGGATTCGCGGTAAACTACCGCGAAGGAACGCGCTGCCGCTATCAAACTCGACTTAGCCCCTTAACGGACGGTGGAAAAGAGGTGGTGGAATTGACGTTGGAAGAGGCGAGCTGTCGCGAGTTTGTGAGGTGCGCGCGGAAAGGAACTGACGAAAAACTTGGAGTCGTCGCTAAATGCCGTAACTATCCGCGTTTAAAACGCGGCAAATGCCCTTCGTGACGGGCATTAGCCGTTCCCCGTTCTGTCTGCGGGGACGGCTAACAAAATTGGATTCCGCCCACGGAGCGGTGTTACAACGTCTCGTATGAATAAATTCATTCACTTTGGTCCCACCGCCGCCCCTGCTCTCCCCTCACTCTCTATGATCTTCCCTTTATCCTTATGCCCTTTTAGCATTCATGCCGGAATGAGACTGTTCTCGGTGCATTTATTGCGCCGCGCCGCGGCGCTATAGGAAACGGGAGAGCACCCGTTTAAAGCGTAATTCGAAAAATGGAAAATACGCGGGTAGTCGCCTTTGATAATGTAATAGTTTGAATAATTGTTCCGGTAGTCGTCGCTCTTCGGGGCGAAAAAGAGGAGGCGTCGCGCGTGAAATTCCCGCCGCGGGCGAATCGCGTTACGCAGTCACGCAGATGTGTAACGCGGCGTTGGTTGTTTCGGCATTCAACGCGATAGCCTCATGCATGTAAAACGCATGAGGCCTCTTAAACAATCGCAATATTAATATTTCGTTAACGAGAGACTTATGAAAATTATGGCTAGCTGTAAATAAATATAAATATTAATTTTAGCTTAAGATAGATATAAATAAATGTGAATAATTTTTTACTTTATCTTTTGAATATATAATAAAGTTTTGGAAGTATAATTAGAGAGATTTTTTAAGTAACAAGCGCTTGTAGTATTGTTCATCTTTTATTATCATATCTATACATTCAATTAATGGTGAAAGATAATATCAAGAGAATAATGTCTTAGCAACGTGGGTCCGCAAATATATGTTATTATCTAGTTGTCGCGTCACATGACATATCCTACTTCGTGTGTGGTTTAAATTAGCCGACATAGCTTGTGCAACTTAACGAGCTCCGCTAATTGAGATGATGATGATCGTACGGTTGATAAGCACGTAACGACGAGCCTTTGCTAATTATCGCGTGTGCTATACCAGTGATTATCATTTTTCATATTAGCCCGACAGGGGAGCATCAACTAGACAATTAATATGCAAAGAATACGTTAATATAACGTGCAAATGGAATCTTGTTGTAAATCGAGCGTGAAAACTCGCAATAACTCTCCGCGTAAGTCGCGGAGAATTTCGAATATGCGGGACGTTTAAAATTGCCCAAGTGTCCTTAATTAATTCGACGCACGTTTCGTCCAAGTAGCCACCGAGAAAAATAGCACACTTCCGACATCAAATGTTACGTAATAATGGTTATAGTTTAAAAAGTTAAATCCTCCGTCGCGATGTAATTGCGGCGCTATCCGAGTTCCACGACTTTTGTCACGATAGCCACATTCCGGGCAGGAAAAACGCGATTCGTGCCTGGCCGCAATCATTAAAGGAATTAACGTGCGCAAGAGATAACCGAGCTAAGGAGATTCACATTTCTAATTAGTCGTAAGAACGCGATATCTCCTTTTATATGCCGCCACTTGGGGAGGGAAACGACGCGGAGGGCGCCAGGGCATTTGCATGAGAGATGTTCGAGAAATCGGCTAGCGGCCAAAGTAGCGAGACTTTGGTGAGGAAACTGGTTTCCGGCGAGAGGCAATATTCCGTCGCCGATATACCCGCAACGTATTCACGGCCCCTCACGAAAATTAAGTTAACATTTAATTCCGATAAAGGCTTCGTAATTCCGCCAGGGACGAGATTGCGAAATCATCTGGTATTTTTTATTCGCTTCCCGGAAACCGTATCTACATGTTAGAAGTGTAGAATTATATAATCTTTAATTAAAGAAGCATCGATTTATGCTAATGAAAATGTATATCTTTATTTAAAAACACATTGTAGGATCATAGAAAGATCATGGAACTTTCTGAATACAAGATTTTCTTTCCAAGTTTTTCTATTTTCGTTTAAATAAAAGTTATAATCTGTTTCCAGAAACTGATATACATCTTATGCACACATATGTAGTAATAAGCGATGTTAGCCCTCCGATAATAGATAGACGCCGAGGGAAAAGAAATGTTCCTAAATCCTTAGCGTTTTTCGCATGCGCATGGAAACGCGGTGTTTCTTCGCAGCCGGCGGTCGTTTCGAGATTCTTATTAAAACTTTGCGGCGCAGTACTCGTAACTCGTGGTTATGTTGTCTTGACTACGGAGAATAGTGTATACGTACATATTATATAGCTTAGAAAAGGAAACGCTGGACAATGCGACGAGAAACAGGGAGACGTACCAGGAACATGCGCGTTCGCGATCCACCACCGGAGGAGCAGATGGTTCGCGACTCGCGATAGGAACGCTTCTCATCATCAACAAAAAGCACGAAGACTTCTCTTCCTCTCTCTCTCTCTCTCTCTCTCTTTGTTTTGTTGTGCAGCAGCTTGAAAAAGCGACGCTGGCGGCGAAATTTTCATGCAGAAGACACCGCGGGAGGGGGCGAGAGATGCGGTGATTGAAGCGTGCGGCCCGTGTGTAGCGGCAGGTTGCGGCAGGTGCCCGCCATATATCGTAGGGATCAATCCCGACAATCGAGCGCAGGAGCGTCGTCGTCTTGGAACGCGACGGGAGACCGAATGTGATCGATGGTTCGCGGATTGATCCCCGGGTTTTCGAAAGCAGAATGCATCGGATCGTAAGAGGATTTCCCGCATTAGGATCGTTGCCGATATATGCGGAAGTATGAAACAACGTTTATGCGGCACGGAACACGCAACGACGCGACGTTTCGTTCGTGTGTTATGTCGTCGTGGTTTTTGCGTGACGATATCAAGCCGGGATTCTTGCTCGCCATCCACGCAACCTCGCTCGGGCTCGTGTTATTTAATGTAGGAGACTTTAAAGTTCCGAGGGAACGCGATCCGCATTGTCGTCGCATGCGCGTACCGAGAAGTGCCGCATTTGAAGTGCAATGAATTACCCTTTGACGATCCGCGCGGATGACGCAGTAATGCCGAGGGACATTCCAAGCGGGGAACACGTATATATCGCCTCTTGAAAGACTAAACTTCATCCGTGCGTTTCTAGCTCCGTTTCTCTGCGCGAGAGCTTTGGAGAGGCTCGTAACACACCTCCCCTCCCCCCCCCGTAGTCGCGGGCGTAAGGAAACCTTTGAGGCACCTCCGATAGACTGATTTAATGCATTCGCGGGGGCGTGTGTTCGCGTTCTCATCCCTTTTTTATTCCTCTTTATTCCGAGAGCTTTTAAATGGCTGTCGAGCGGACGCGATTACCAGGGCGAGCGGGTGCCTGCACGTCGTAACTAAAGCGCGCGGCAGCAGCCATTTACACTTTCGCGTCGCCACGCATTTATCGTCGGTTCTCCGATCACGAGAAAAACGGGCACGACGTCGGTTTAATCCGCCTCTCTCTGTCTCCGTCCTTCTGTCAAGGTAGATCCCTCTCGTGTCGCGCGGCCGCAAACGAAGTTCGGTGGTTCGGGAAAAAGTACTTTCAGACGGAAGGAATCGTTTTCTCGACGCGCTTCGTCAATGCCGCCGCGTTACGCCCTTCAGACTTTTCTTATAAACCAGTGAAGCGACCCGAATCTTTTGCATGCTCCATTTTATTGGTATTCAATGAATGGAGGATTTCCACGTCTCTCGTCTGCGAAGTTGGATTTTACGCGGAATTTGAAGAAAGGCGGCGAGGAGAAAGAGAGAGACGCGAGATACGCCACGGTATACGTCACGTCACATATATATATATACATGCGTAATGTTATTAAGAGCGGTGTTTCTATTCCCAAGATATCGGCCCGGAGGCAATTACGTTGATTACCCGCGCGATGCAGCGACATATCCGTAGGCGCTAATCAGCCGCGCGCGAGGGAACAGGTCGAATCACTCCGCTCGAACGAATGATTGATCATCGAACGAGCGGCGGCACGGCCGAGCCGCACGAGCGTGTATAGAACACGTCATATTTCTCCTCATCCGCGCTACATCCGGAAACTACAGGGCATTTCCCCCCATCGCTCCCCGGCTTAACGACTTTGGCGGGAATTCGCGCCTCGTGTTTAGCGTAACGAGGCCCTGTCTGATTCTGACATTTTGTTTGGGCACACACTCGTGTGTCTACGTTTCGCGAAGCCAGGGCAAGACAGAACACCGCCGAGCATGTCAACAGCGAATATGGGATATATTTGCCGCACTTAACCACTTAACCACGCGCATGTATTCGCGTGACGTTAAGATGTTAACGCCCATGTAGAATTTATCGTGACATTTAATACATACGAAATTATTACGACGTATATTGCGCACATTTTGAGATCACAGACTTGAGATGACAGATTATTGCTGAATGATTCTGCGTTTTACAATTTTAAATTATAAATATTATATATTTTATCGCTAAAAGAGGATTCGACTTAGTTAAGTTAATTTTCAGTTTAACCAAATTAAAGAGGCTCGAAATTATGCGGAATATTCTAAATAATTTGAATTAAATTTTAAAACAGATTTTTTGGATGAATTTTTAGATTTATGTATGCTTAACAAAATGTTAGAAATGTTAAGTGTTACATCTCTTAACTTTCTTCTTTCTCTTTTTCGCAAGCATGATATTAGTTAATCCATCGAATGTAATAAGTAATGAAAATTTTCCTATCTGCAAAAACTTGGTAGCCAGGAAATCCTCTGACTATGTTCGTCGAGGAAAAGAAATTTTAGATTCATCAAAGCTGACGTTTTCCTGTATAAATTTTTAAAAATTCCATATCAGATAAAGAAAAAGAATTAAGGATAAAATGTTTAAAGTTTTTATATAATTTCTTAAAATGTAACCAGTTACAAGTAATGTATTCTTGGATATTTAGTTAATAAAATAGAAAATAATTATATATTTACAGTAAATTAAAGAAATAATATCATATAGAATTTATGAATCGAAAAGTAACGAAAGATAGAGATATATTTTATAATTATAGATAATAGGTATATAATAGATGGCCAAGTCTGCATTTAACGATTCGTCCGTTCCGGCGGTATTGTATCAATTCAGTCTACACAGGACTTCCTTGTGAATATGATGCTATCTCGATATAAGTGGGTGGAATCTCGTTCTGTGAATAAAAAAACGTACTTACGATCAATTAAGGTATGTTTACTGAGCACGATCTCGAGCCAAGGTTAATATCAAGGCTGAAGCACCACTTTATGAACCTCGTAAGTACCCTCGTGGAGCGACCTCATATATTAAAAATACGGATCTTGTCAATGGAATCACCTCCGACATGTCCTCAAATTGACCATATCTTAAGACTGAAAGCGCACATGAGACAGGTCGATAATTTCCGCGCTATATGACGTCAGAGTTGATAAGTCGGTAATGAGCCAAGCGGATTCTGTATTGACTTAATAAGCTCTTCATATAAACCATTGGAGTTTATATACGTGAATTGGCATCATTACCAGTCCGTGCACTGAATACAATCGATTGAATTTGCATTTCACGCCTATTTTACATTTGTTATGATAATTCTGGTTTTTGATTATCGATTCGCTAAATGAGGCATACCTATGCTCATAATAAAAATAATTAACGCTGTAATTTTAGTTAATAATTCTAATTAATAATAATTAGAAAGAGCACGAACACACTTTTCATTTTTTTTGTGTAAAAAATGTTCTATCTTTATGACTGAAATACAAATTGCTAATATAAAATATAAAATATTAAACAATTCGGTGTGCATGCATTTCTCGTAGAATCCGGTTTTATTAGAAATCGTGATGCACCTTTGTGTAGCTTTATATCAGCCATAATGCAGTGTCTCATGCTTTCAACACGACACAGACAAATGTCAGATGCTCAGATTATAATAGATAACTTGCAATTACTAACAATTGCTTGGTAGATAAGCAGGTATGATGAGGACGAAATTGGGGGTGCGGCTACGAAGAAACCGTTTTCAATAACACCACCTGTTTTTAACGTAGTCGACGTCGCCCGGATGGATAACACTCATCAGGCATTCGCACAGTCGTAATTAGCCGTGTGTGCACCGAGGGTTATTCAGGATGTTAGCATAACTTTCCCTCGCGGCGTATCTAACCGCATTTTTCCCCAAAATACATTCCCATCATTTTAATACACGGATAATGTAAGAATGTTTAAGTAAAGGGCTACGATGCTAATGAATGTTATGTAAATTAACGTGTAAATTTTGCCAATCTCGCGCTTGTGCCACCCCTTGCCTAGTTACGTCACTGGTCATTTAGTTCAAGTTCTACTGCTATATGATTATCTCGAGAATTACCGGACGGTAGCGGGATGCGCTCAGCGTCCAAAACGCATAATTTCATCGAAATAACAGGGTCAAAGCCGGAGGCGGGTTAAATTGCGTCCGGAACACGGGGGCTAAAGGACAATTAGAATCCACCGTTGGCCGGTCATGCGAGTATCAACTGAGAGAGCGCGGTGTCTCTCTCTTTATCATTATGCTCTTCTCTCTCTCTCTCTCTCTCTCTCTCTCTCTCTCTCTCTCTCTCTCTCTCTCTCGTGCGAGTTGGATAAAATAAATCCGCCTCTAACTTTCGCCGTGTCGCGTATTGTGACGCTGCGCGGCGCGGAATTAATTACAGGGCCGAGAAGGGAATTGCTACCAGAGCCGGTCTGACGACGAGCGTCTGCTATGATCGAAGACTCCTGAAAACGGGGTTAACTGCCGTGATAATTATTATTCCACCCCCCCCCCGCTAGCGGCCGCTGCGCGAGCGATTGAATTTCGAGCACGCGCGCGAGCGCGAGATTCGTCCGGGTCGGGTAGTACCTCCGCGCGCAAGACGAGGACTAATTAATATCGTGCCGGTCGAATAACTTAGCGTACGCCTCGGCACGAAGGGGGTTGCACTCCTGGAGGCCTGAAAATACGACGGCTAGGCTGTCCTTCCCACGCGGTCACGCGAAGGGTCGATCCGATCGTCACGCGCGCATTACGCGGCTTTCACAACGAAGAGGAAGGGATAAAAGCCAGGCCGAAATCTGGGATAAAAGATGAACCAATAACACGATTATGAGAAGATGGGAGTAGCCATAAGAGGATGAAATTCTCCCAAAGTCATTCCAGTATCGTACTTTCATTTTAAGTTAAACAAGCTTCACTTCTGCTTCACGTATTGAAATATAGTATATGCGAGATTAATGCACGTGATAATAACGAAGATTACTTATTTGAGATAAAAAATGCAATTTGTCTGGGATCTTTGATCTCCTCTTGATTATGAGAGGATTAAAAGGAAGCAAAAAAAAAAAATGCGAACAGTCGGGCATGGAATCCGATTAAAGTTCATAAGTTCGATAGCAATTTGCATTTTCTATTATTTCGACTACTGGATGCTAAGGCGATATTGCTACCGAGAAATGTTGTATCTCCGGCGAACCGGAGAGATTCCCGCTTGTATTTTCGTCGTGGGCAGGGACGGAAGTATATTAAAGATCTGCTTGTTCAAGCAGGAGATAAAAATAAACATGACGTTTGGGGGAGCAGCTTAGCCGGAGGACCTTTCGAAGTCGGAGAATAAATACTTCACTTGCGTGAAAATTCCGCAAGCATCGTCTTTCTTTTCGACAGAAGATCCCCCGGTCTGCCCGAGTTGCGCTCTCCAAACACGAGTTTCAGAGTATCATAAAATCGATACGCTCGGGTGCGTTTTATCGACTGCATTTCTACGAAGTGTCCAACGGCGCGGAATACATCGCGATATATATCTCCCCGTCTACCGCAATTAACTTTTTAATAAAGCTTCGCGCATCCGAACGTTGCGGGCGCATTTTTCGCAGCGCGAAGCGCGGCGCGATGGAAAATTGATTTCTGTCGCCGCGTCGGCCGCACACACGGCACGACGTTTTTTTTTTCACACACAGGCCAGGTGTGTATCCGGCTTTATCGTTACCCACGGCTGCCGTCGACGAGGAACGGCATTCTTCCCGCTTGCATGCTTGCCGCAAGATAAGATACATCCACGGTCATTAATAGCAACCGAAACGACGATAAAGCGTTGTACGAGAGCGGGCTCGACGTCGCCGAATTTTCCTCCAGGCTTGTTAGCCTGAATAAATTGTGATAGTCACCCCCCTATAGTCGTGTTTGTTTACAATTTCGTCGGTGAAAGCAATGAGGCGGCTCCGCGGTGCTCCTATAGCGCGGCCTAATTGGATAATAATAATTCTGTTATCGCGCGAGATGATAAATAGCGGCCGCGTGCGCCTCTTTAATCTAATTCGTCGATGGCGGCCGCGGAGTGCTCCGACCGGAATTAATATAATACGTTCGCGAAATTGCGGACGTGGGCTGAAGTCTTCGGAAATTGAGGAGGAAGAGAATTTTCCCCGGAAAAATGTTACGAGCATCAGAATTATCAGATGTGAAACGTTAGTGGCGAAGTATCGAACGTAGTGGCGTGTAGCTGGGGGGTTCTATATAGCAGTGATTTATACTATATATAGCTTCTATATAGCAGCGACTTATACTATATATATTGAAGCTTCTTTTAATATAATAATTATTTTATGAAATATTTCGTCAAATAAGCGATGTTTTTTGTTAAAACCTTTTTTCATTTTAGCACACAGATTGAAAAATAGCTCAAAAACATTTCACAATGTTTTTTCCGGAGAGATCTTCAATTAATTCTGGCAGTATCAAGCTTCTTTTCTTGAATATGGTAATGAATGCCGCAGAATTTCTGCCGCTATTAAGAAAAGAATAAATGGCTCGCGGCATGAAGCGCTTTTAAGTTTCTTACTTCTATTATATGAATATAACAAATATGCATATAAACAAACATGAAGCGAAATTACTTATTGTTAGTATATATATCACTATAACTATTATCTTATATTTACGACATGTCTTGCGATTAGATGAGACTGAACTCGATTAGTTGAGCTTCGGTATGGTCAACAAAAAAAGATTTTAAAAATTAATATAGGTATTTGCTTGTATAATATGAAGTTGTCTCAAAGTTATTTTGAAGCATACAATTGTAATATTTGTATAATATGCGTACTTATATATATACGGCATATATTCATTTCCATATATATTTGACACATTTCTATATTCAAGAATTTTTAATAGGCTTTTCTTCAGGAAATTTATGAGACGCGATATATATTTTTCTTTATTTAAAGCGAAATTGGATTTCACCGAGATAACACCGACTTCAATTTCTGGTTAAAGATTAAATATTCTCGATCGCATTATGTCGCATATTTTCCACGGGGGCATAGCTCATTACCGGGGTGGCTGTTCCGATCGGTCGCGCCAGAGAAGAATAAATACGCGCAGATTGCGACGAAGAAATCCATGCAATTACGCCGCGTTGCGCTTACCGGCGCTATCGGAAATCCCGATAAACCGCAATCAGGGGTGAGCACCGTGATTAAAGCCCCGTGACGGTAATGGCGCCGATATAGCGCCGTATATAAATAGAATCCGACGTTGAATCGTTAATGGTGGCAATTCGTGTGTTGGAGAATGGCGGTTGTAACAATATTTATGAATAGCGGCCGGTTAAAACCGCGTATAACAGATAACTCCGATAAATATTTGTGCCGAATCCGAAAATCGTGATAATTTGAATGTTGCTGCCCGTTGCTCATGCAAAATTCGAGAGAACGAATCGAATCGGCTTGTGTAACGCCGTTTACAGGAACCGTTAAAATATGCGTGCGCGCGCGCGCGCACGTCAACTTTCTAAATTCCTCCAATAAATAATCGAAATACATCTGTCTTCGCAGACTTCGGGACTTTTTTAATATTTAATACCTGCTCGTAAATCCCGGCTCAATATCGAAGGATATCGAAGGCGCAGTTGGAGAAATGAAGTTACTCGGTTTCGGAATGTCCCGAGAACCGGCCGATAAAATCCGTGGAATTTACTTTACGGGGAACATTCGATGTCCTCCTTTGTCTTAAACACCGTTACCTGCAATGTGAGTTTCTAAAGGCGGGATTTTTCGAAGAATTCCTCGGGCGGTATTGAAAGAGACGTCGTGGAAACGGAGGAGGAAAGGGACAGATATAAGAAAACGTGTAAAGGCGGAACCGGCAAGTCAGGCAGTCGAACCGTCGTCTTACAAAATAACGCGCCGGTGGATCTGCGCCGTGGCGGCGCAATTAATTAAGATAATTTATGAGTGGAGCCAAGTCGTAGCGGCGCGCGCGGTGGTTAATGTTTATCGCTTACGACGCGACGCTCGTATCGGCAGCATAATTTATCTCTAACCGGCCACCGCGTCGTGTCGCGTCGCGTCGCGTCGCTCGCACGATTTACTACTACGCGGCTGCTAATTTATTTGGGAAATAATAATCGTTCGGTGGCAGATGGCGATGGCGTTTTTCTCCCCTGTGCTGCACCGGGATAACGTATTGCGCGCAACCATCACGCGTCTAAAATTCGTCGCGCGATAGCGACTGGGACCTGGGACAGCCACACTGGTGCCGTGAGCTGTCGGACGCAATTCGCGAAAATTGCCCTGTTTAGCGTCGCTGTAATCTGTACGATACTATCGGTATTTAACCGCGAATACAGGTGGCAAGTATGGCGCGCGCGGGACAATAAAATTTCTGATAAAATAGCCAATGCGATAGCGAGGAGGGGTAACAGGTGCGGTCATTAACACCAACTGTAAACATTTAATCAGGCAACACTTGGTCGCTTTAATCCTCGGGGTGGGGGGGGGGCGCGCGCGCGCGGCGGAAGGTTAAAATATTAACCGAAGAGCAAAATGACGATAGGCGCCGCAGGCGCAATCGCGGCTATTTGACGGGAAAGAAATTAATTAATCGTCGCGATTTTTTTAATCGCCGGCGGAGCGAGCGTGGACGCCGCGCCGCGCCGCGCCGGCGGCATTTAACGGCTGATTAATGCCGGGTACTCTAATTCTCGCAATCACGACCATTCGCGTCGCGTCTCGAGGAGCATTGAATTAAATTGGTCTACTTGTTTCTTATTGCGATTCGCCGTCCTCCCCGAGACGAATCGCCGCCGCGCCGAGAGAAGAAATTGTTTCTCATTTTAAATTTAGAATTCGGAATTGTCGGAACTTCAAAGAGGCCCCTTAATTGCGACTCGAAATGGGCAAAAAATAAAGTCCTTCCTCTCCCCCCCCTCCCGCTCCCGGACGAGATGAGAACGCGCCCGAGAAGTTGGAGAACACTCGTTCGACACCTGAGACTTAGTTCGTCGCGGCGAAGCGCCGCGGTCCTGCAAACGCGCCCGCGCGTACCTACGCGAGCCGCGCTGCTACACGCTACTTCCCTCGCGCAATCAAATACTTCCGCGGATGAATATTCACGCGTTACCGCCGGGCAGCTGTACCAACTGAAAGTTAAAGCCAATTCAGAAACGGGAAAAGTAAAACGACAACACACACACACACACACACACGCGCGCGCGCGCGAACGAGCGCCGAGCGACCGAGCGCGACGCACGTCCGGATAAAATTTACCCTCCTGTTATCCAGTTCGTGCGCGCATACTAAACGTGCTGTGCACGTTGCTGCGGGTGCCGTGGCAAAGGTGCATTTTCTTTTCCGCCGCTGCTCTTTCTCTCGCACTTTATTGCCGCCCGCGGCCGTTTAGCGCAATAAATTAGACGCGGCGACGGTAAGCGCCGTGTTATACTGACGATCAAAGGTAATTTGATTTATGTATCTCACCCCTGCTGCGAGAGAGAGCGGAGGGATCTCACGGCGCCTTGGAGATTCGACTTCCCCAAAACACGGTGGATCCGCGGCGCGTTGCGCACACACACACACACACACACACACACACACACACACACACACACACACACCTACAAACTCCGTGTAATTAACGTAAAGACGCGCACGGTTGCCCGAAGTTCCTGCCACATCGACCGTATAACGTGACGTTATAATAGAAACCGTAGACACGCCGTCTCAGACATAGGTCAAATAACGAGAATCACGGGACCGTTTCAGACGTCGTACGCAAGTTTCCGCAAGTCTCGGCACTAAACCTACGAATTTCCGCGACGCCATTGAATGCACGTCTGAACGATGATGCGATGCGCGAGGAGGAGGGCATTCCGGAGGATGATCAAACGGTTTTCCTCCGGAAAGAAGACCGGCTGCGCTACGCCGGCTTTAGCTATTTTAAGTCGAAGATATTTTATTAGAGACATGAAAACCGATACTCAAGAAAGTCTCATTAAAAATTATGAAAAATATTCGCTAAGTACTAACGTTATTCGTAATAAGAAAAACTGAAAGGCTGATTCATAGCGATCTTTTGATTATTCGTGAATTTATGTGCACTGCACTTTAATCGCCCAGATTAGTATTAACAATTATCGTTATCTACGTATCAGTCGACGTGCTCAAACATGAATTAATTTTCAAGCATTTGTGTCTTAAAAAGAAAAAGAGAAAACAGAATGTCGGAAAGACGTATTAAAAAGAAGTATAGCACGTGTCACTCACGCGACTGTTCCCAATTTAAAATACTCGACATACGTTCCGATAGACGTGAGCTTATCGCGATGCACATAAGCGAGTCAAAGTTATCCGGAAAAGCGGAACTTACGCCGGCTGACTGTAACTTTTGTTTCGTAATGCGATAAAATGGCTTTCCATCCGTTTCCGAGGACGGCTTGTGTCGTATCTTGAGCGAAGCGGCATGCAGATAACATCTTTAAATTTAGAAAAGAATGGCGATGAAGGGATGCCGCGTACCAGCTGGTGCCCCGATACGATTGAACCTGGCCGGAAAACAGGGTTAATCTTGTCAAAGAGCCCGAACGCGCGCGCGCGGGGCAGGATCTATCGGGATCTCGACGGCTTCAGCTCCGCTGCAGGATTCGTCGCGCTGCTGCGGAGGCAGAACGGTGCGACGTGATTGTCCCCCGCGCCTTCGTTTAAATTATTCACCAGGCAGAGAATACGCGCGCGTGGCGCGCAAAGCGGATGGGAGGCGGCGCAGTGCTCCCCGGCACTGTTGGAAACGAAGTGACGTTCGTCCCGAAACTCATTTTCGAGCACAAAGGAGTCACCGCGAGTAGGCGAGGAGTCGACGCTTATTAATAAGTACTGATATTGGCTCAGCGCGAATATGTGACAAGCGAGCGTACAAGCGAGCTCGCAAGAGGAATCGACCCGAATTAATATGGAATTCCATCGCGGGGCCTATTCATCTTCCGCTCGATTTCGACGATAAAAATTTTATTACCCGCTATCACAAGAATACATCTGACATAATGTCATTCTCAAAATATGAACTTAATGTCGATTGTAATAAAATTTGAAAGTGTAATTCCACTTTATTTAGTAGAGCCTTTTATGAACTGTTGAAATGATCCTTTTGTGTGTGGATATAAAAAAATTATTTTTTATTAGTAATGAATGGTTTCCTTGGGGAAAAAACATGAAATGTTTTCATTTATCGGGACAATAGTTTTACAGTTGCTACTTTTATCGTGCAACATTGTGCCGACTATTTTTTATCTGACTATTAAGCGGCTTGACAATGAAAGCCGTAAATATTCTTTCGCATTTCGTTATGGCGGGAAATAAGAGATCGAAAAAAAGACGGGCGTCGTTAGCGGCGATGCTCGGTCGTGCATATCTCTTATCGCGAACCCCATTAAAGCGCGCTATCAAACATAACGTCGCTTTGAAGCCCGGATTAGCTGGCCTTTGCGGAATTTCGATGGCCGGCAAGATCAACCGTTGTAATATCGTTGAGCGGCCGGGCTGCACCGGCCGGACCTGATTGCTTACCGGGGATTAAAGGGTTTATGTGCGGGTGCGTGTCCGCTAAACGATGCAATTTATCTGCGACGTGTCGCGAAGCTCGACGAGCCGTAATATTGCCGGTGAGTTATTAAAGGGCCGAACTTGAGGGGCCCCGGAACGGTTCCGTCCGGGCGCGCAGACGCGATCTATTCGAACTAGCGACATCAAGGGAGGCAACTTGCAGATTCGGCACAAATTGAGATGTTCAGCCGTCTATGAAAATTAATTTAGACGAAGTTCGCGGATATCCCTGTGTCGCCCGTACACGCTTTAATACCCGGGCGTGAGTTTCGCGTGAGGTGCGAGAGTTAGTACTAGGTACTAGGTTAGGACTTTGCTTCCGCCCACGCTCCCTCCTCCGTCCTCCTCCCCTGTTAATAAAACTACGAAGATAGTTAACGCGTCGCGTCCGCGTGCAACTGCGTAATAACAATTTAAGGCTAATAAATTAGAAACTTCATCGTGCACAATAATCTTAAACGTGACACCTAATTACGGCGCGCACGTCATTTGAAGCTAATTGTGTACGGTATATATAGTTATACTGTGATCGATACAGTTGCAGCTTGTAATTGCATAATAAAGCAGTCGCGTTCCAAGTTATTTTGATCGAGGAACGTAAGTATGGGGATGATCTGTTGTTTTAGAATTATATATATTTCGTCTAATGGGGTAACACTATCTGTGTGGGTTTTCTTTTTAGAAATATACGTTAGCGCATAATTTTGGAGGCGTTTGTCCTAACGTAAAAGCTACACGGCTAACGAATATCAAAGCGAGCGAGTTGCAAATTTGGCGCAGACTGTTCAACCGTCTATGCAAATTCATTTAGACAAGGTGCGGCCGCTAGTTGTATGCCACCGCACGTCGAGAACGCAATATGAAATACGCCTCGCATTGACTGTTATTGCAATTGCGGAGAGCTCCGGCCTGTAACCGCATTCAAAATGCAATACACTGTAATTACATCGTGTAATTACAGCTTCAAGTGCGCCAAATATGTGTCAAACAATAACGATATATCTCTTTAATTTTATCTCTCTCTCCCACGCGCCCTTTGCTTATACACCCACCTCACAATTAATGAGGAGATAAGAGGAATATAAAAGACATTTTTATATTTCTATAATTTCAATTTATGATGTAGTCAATGTCATGTTTTATATTTAGATAAGTTAATTTCTTTTCTCAAAACTTGATTTCTTCGGATGATTCACTCGGAAATAGCATGTCGACCGATAGTCTGGAGATAAGTAAAGCTAAAATCTTAAATTAAATCCGACGAAGTGGCGATTTTATACACACACACACACACACACACACACACACACACACACACACACACACACATATATATATATATATATCACGTTAGAGAAAAAATAGACATTGATTTCCGACAAGATAGTGTATAAACGCATTCATATCCAATTCCATTCATATCTCATAAATTAGTATTAATAGCAGCGGCTTTATCTTAAAGAGATACCTATACTTATCTGGCATGTCGATAAACAATGTTGAGAAATGTTAAATTGATCCGCAAGATCGAAACAAGCGGGATAGAAATCGATAAAAATTATTACACCCTTTATCGCGCCTGTAATCATTTATCCGTGATTGAAAAATCGCTCGATGACGCCGTAAATAAGATCTTAGTCAATAGGATCGCCTGCTGCGTGAAACACGTCTTACAGCAATCATATATTCTGTATTCTTCATTCTCGCGAGGGCAAGACTTTGTAAGAGGAAACAGAAGAGAAATTACAGCGTTTGCGAGCGACGCGCGCGTTTGTGTAACTACTAAAATTCGATCGACAGGCCATTAAGATCAGAGGGTGATCCCTGTACGCGAATTAAGGAACACGGGAATTAAAGCAAAATTCATTAGGAGATGCCGTAACGAGATCGAGACAGTCTTTTAACGGGATTATCCAACGACGCAATTTTATCTCTTTCGATCCCGGTGAATATACTTTTGTATTATTATTTCGCGTCGGGATATGATTTTAGATCTCTTTATATAACAAGGAGAGTTTTTTAATGACGTCTGATTAATCGCGACTCCCCCCCCCCCCCGGTTTCTAATAACGCTCCCGCCTTCGATATTACGGAGCCCGAGAACGAAACAGATCATTTTTCCGCGATCGCGTCCGGACACTTAAAAGAGGCTTCAGGCGTGAAAGAAGTAAACTTCGTTTCCCCGCCTTATCTCGAGACGGATGCTTTGACTGTTTTCATCTGTGCAAACGAAGTTAGGCGTCAACCTGGACTTCTCTCTCTCTGCGGGAGCGCGCTGAATCGCGATATCGATCGCGATGCAACACCGGTCCTCTCTCTCTCTCTCCTCTCGTCGCCTCTCTCGAGTTTTCCGCGAGCTGTCTGAAGGATTTCTCAAGTTTCGGATGCCGGCGGAGCCAAGTATAAAGTTTTTCAAGTGGATTTCCTCCTACTTTCGGCCTTGCATCAAAGAGCTTCACGGCAGCCCCCAACGAGTAATGCATTATGAAATTATCCCCGCGCAAAAGCGGATACGCAATAAATATTTGCCGGCGACTACAGTGAAATATCCTTTGATACAAACGCGCGCGGGGTGTAAAAAAATATTAAAGCTTCATGAAGCCCCGGGGCCAATAAAGAATGGGGAGCACGCGTGCGGCGTGCGACGCGACGGCGGAAACGCATCAGACGCTCGGCAGACGTGCAATCTGCGCGTGGCGAAAATTGGTTTCAACCCCCAAAAAAGACGTGGTTTATACAAGAGTTTCGCGGAGCTTGTACGTAGATTTAATTTTCTCTAATTACCGCGCGGCGCGGCGCAGCGATGCGTGTCTGATGCGGCGCATATGCATATTCGACGGCATGTGGGTTGCGTTTAATGAGAGGTGCCTGTTCGACGGCGTGGCGTCGTCGTGCGGGTTCCGGGGAAAATAAATTTTACAAACGCTCATCGGAAGCATTACACATGTGTTTGAACTTTCGGGTATGATTGTTGACCGACGTTGGTTGGCTTATAAACGAATGCCGGCGCTGGCGTTGGCCGGCCCCGGCGCGCGCGATTGAATATATGAACGGTTGACTAAACACCATGCAATTTCCATGTCCAATTTGCAGCTTATGCAAATGCACGCCCGGCATTTCGTAATTATATGCGTCAAATGCGCGCGATGGTTCGAACAATTTCTCCGACGATTTCTCTCCGACGCGATGCGGCCGCGACCGCACCGCACAGAGTCAGGATTCCCCCCACGTAAAATCCGTATTCAAATGTTACTTTCTGAATTGCTTCTTTGCTCTGTAGCGGAGTCGAGTACAAAGTAAACAACGTTTTATAACGGACGAATGGAATCGCGGCGGATAGAAGTGGCGTACAAACAAGAGCGAGTTTCCCAGATGGGTCTACGAAAGATCGACGGACGAAATTAATTTCGAGAGTAGATGAACGGCGATCGGAAGAGAGAACATGTTTAATTAATGACCGAGAGGTATGATATATGTTCAGTTATGTACATAGATGATGCATGATATTGCGTATATACATATGCGTTACTTAATTGCATTCACAAGAAAAAGAAGAATGCCATGGGCGAAGGGTAAAAAAAGAAAATGTAAAATTGATAAATAACATGTGTCACGGGGTCTAGAGATCGATATGCTGCCTGCCTTTATAGTCTCGGAAAATGAACTCAATATTGGGGACGTGCTTTGATCCTTAACCAGCTCCCGATAGAGGTTGAAGAAAATCGCTTTCAATTTTGGACGACCATAAAATGTAAAATAAGATTTTTATAAGAACCGCGTCATCGTGTTTCGAACAAGATTAATAACGTAATAACGTAACAACGTAGAAGTATTATCTGACAGGTTCATTAAAAAAGTGGGTTTCTTATTTCCGACTGATAAGAATTGACCTTAAATTCAGAAAGAACTTCCGTGTCTTTTAATAGGAAGAGTTTAAAAATAAGAGGATTAATATCGCTCAAGCGATATAATAGCCGCGCGCGCGCGAGAGCAGCATCCGTGAAGATTTTATGAACTCTACTCATGTTTTAGTAATAATAAAATTAGTTTTATTAACAATGAAAGAAATAAAAGACGAGGCTAATAGTACGACCCCCGCGATTTCTTAAAAAATGCTATAAAATGCTTATAAAAATTTAAATGTATGAATTGCATAAATAATAAAAACTTTTTGGTACTTAACAAAATCACATTTCCTATTTTGTTACGCCATTAGTATTTACCATCGAGAGGAAGTTGTTTAATAATAGAGCGCAAGTCAAATTGATACAACTATTAGATACGATACGCCACAGTTTATACGTGAAATTCGCGAAAAATGGGTTTTCCTTTATCGTGGCGCACAGCGTACGTGATCGATATTGTGTCGTAATATTTCAGTAGCTCGTCTGACGACGACACACGGGGACTCTCGTGAGAGAGGCGCTTGAGCATCGTAAAGGAAAGCCGGAGGCAGGGTGCGAAAATTGTTTCTTTGTTCCAAGCTAGAGAAGACAGCAAAGAATTCACTTTAATTTTACACTTTGAAGCGCCCTCGGACACAAAGACCGGACGGTGGACTTCAGATCACAGAGTGACCCGCCAGACAATATTTCCGCTAGCAAGACGCGCGCACAGTTTCCTTGGAATTCTTCGAAGTCCCGTAAATGATCTTCACGGTAGATAAAAATAAGAGAACGCGTGAAAACGTCTCGCGCGTTTCTTCCGACGGTTGCGCTCGTCGCGAATTTATTCGCGAGACGAGACACACGAGAGACGGAGACGAATGCCAGCGTCCGCGAAATTTCCCGCGGAGAATCGCTGGAATCGTGTCGACGGGCTCTCGCCGGACCTGGACAATTTTGCATTCATTCAGAAATGCATTCTGCAAGTTTTCAGTCGGCCGCGCGTACAGAGACACATAATAGACGCGGCCGGCAATTATGCCGCCGCGCAAACGGCCGCTGATTACTCCGCATTCACGGATTACGCCCCGTCCGGGCACCGTCGCGTCGTTCCGTTCCGGCGCAATATCGTGGAGAAGTTGCGAGGATAATGACTGACGGGGGAGACGTAATAAACGGTAGCCTTCTCCTCTTTTATCGTCGCGACGCGACGAGGTCGGACGTAGACCATTGCGAGGCGAAACCGCCGCCATTCGGACGGGCTCTAAAACCCCAAGGTGCTACCTAATCCTGAAATTGTCGTGTAAAACGTTACGATTTGTGCCTTGTCCCTCCCCTTACGTTTCTGGTTAAATGCATTTCTGTAACTCGACTCTTTGAACCTCACGCTCCGCTCGTAAATGCGTCACAGGGTTACGTTGGCTCTGCTAAGTGCACTTTGTATTCGTGAATATTGTAGCGAACATTACGGGCGTTGATTGCCATCTGATTGCTGTGTTCTATGCGATTTTGCTAATCGCTAAAAAGAATTAGTTTTTAATGATTTATCCAATTAGAAGACAATTTGTGGGATGTTTTCATTAATTTTCGCGTTATGCCATATAAAGTCTTCTTTTTATTTAGATGATTTATATTTAGAAGTAAAGCATCTTGTATTTACGTTAAAATTAATGTTAATTACATTTGTACTCTCCATCAGTTGTGTTTCAAACTTATCAACACGATATCTGTTTTATATATTGTATATTTCCCTATGTTTTTTGGATCACAAAATAATTTTGAAGGAAAAGACACTTGTGTTTAATTCTGCCAAGTTTAGAATTAACGATTGATTCCTTGAATCGGAGTCTTGGACTTGATTGGAAATTTGAATTCGACGTTTAATTAACGCGGAAAATTTGATGGGAAAAGCCTAATTGCAAAGACGGGGAAGTTGACGGCTAAGTTTCTTAACGAATCTGTCATTAACAGTTGATTCAATGGTAAAAGTTAGGCATCCTGTATTCAAAAGGAAATAGAGATGTAAAGAGAAGAATTCCTTATTTCTCCCTTAATTTTCTAATGTAATTTTTCCAGGAAGTGTTAATTATATTTTGTTGATTTTTCGGGACAGCGTCTTAAACAATAGAGAAACGAAAGGCGAAGAGAAAGGAAACGAACGCGGATATATAGACGAGCTACTTATCTACGTTGCGAATGCATACACACTTAAAGGAAACGAGCGTGCACTTAATAGTTTCCCTCGGGCGACGGTCACGGCACTGAAAATATCAATTCCAGCTGCGCTCTCGGGAGCAACCTAATCTGGCAGCGTAGCGTGAAACGATTTAAATCCAGTTCCGTAGCGGCGCTACACACTAAGGAGATTTCAGTTAAGCCAATTCGCCGTGTGGGATTAAAATTTAATCTCAAAAAGATGTTAACAAATAGCGGATGGAATTCTTGCCGTCGTCGTCGTTCCGCCGCGCCGATCGTCCGCTCGCGCTCGCGCCGCGCCGTCAGCTCGACAAGTTAAATCCGCGCGCCGCGCCGCGCCGCGCCGCGCCGCGCCGCGCCGGTTCGTTATCCCGGTTCCCGGTCCGGATAAAGGATCGAGTTAGACGCTTGTCATATGCACGTGGCACATTTTTGTACGCGTCAGATGTTCTGACGGAAATTAACGATGCAGATTTTAAAGGGCGGAATTCTATGCAGATCGCGCGCTCGCGCTCGCGTGGACAAAGTCGCGCCGCGCCCCGTCGCATTCCTGCCTCGAATCGTATTAATTAAAAAACGGGGGGGGGGGGAACGTTTCGTAATGAAAAATCCGTCGTTCCGGCGCGGATCGTACACGGGATCGCATATCTCGACTCGGTATTGTTCGATTGTGACACAGGCCGCCGCTCGCGATATTATGCTCGCAATATATATTGGCGATATTATGAACGCGCGTTTGCTTTAGAGCGTGGCATAAAGAAGCTCCTATTGAGATTCTCCATTTTAATTCTCTTAGCAATATTACGATACGACATACTACAATGCCTGGCAGTACCAATCTTGTTTTTCTTCCGCGCGTGGGTGTCCTTTTTTTTTAGGAGGGGACGCGCAATAAAGAGATCCGTGTACCTCGTATTCGCACAGCATCAGTTCCTCTATTAATATTTCGAAATTGCCGACCGATTGTGCTCGGTCACAAAAGATCGAGGCCAGGTGGGATCTACTGTGCTTCAAGGCCATTTAATGGATTCTTTCGTCGAGCGCGGTGTATTGTTTAAGGGAATAAATAAAGCAAATAGAAGAGCGCGCAGAAATTTCCTGCGGTGGAAGGTTTTAAACATCTTGCGTCAATGACAGTTTAATCGATTTTATTATTAAGCCCAGGAATATAATGCCACGTGCATTAAATGCATGGATATTGTGTGCAGTATAACGCATTGAAATTGAATGACACATAATATGCGTTATTGTGCCGCTTAAAAAAGAAAAAAAGCGTGCAAAACCTGATATAATATGTTGCGAATGGAAAACGATTTTCCTCGTTAGGAAAAATTTAAATTGTTGTGCCATAATGGTTATATGGAATGTAAGGTATTTTTTTATATCTACATTTCTTTAAGATTTCTTAAGTAATTTGGAGTATTTCCGGAGATATTTACGTAATTGAAAGAACTTTCTACGAATTAAACATCGGACATGCAAATACGTGCGACGAAACTTTATTTTTCATCTAAATCTTCAGCTTTGCATTAGTTTCAACTTCAAATAGATTTTGCTTTAGGATTTTAATTTGAGACTTGGTTACAAATTGATGATCGTAGAATGTAAGAAAAATAATATTGGATTACTATTAGTTATTGTTAGTTTTAGTTATTTACTGGCGAAGTAAATGTTATTTATTTGGTTACTAGTTATTATTAATTTTAAATAAATTATTATTAATTTGATGAAATTACTATCAATTTACGCACCAACAACCGCATTGTACTCTCATAGCCCATTTATTACCTCACTGTATTGGTTTTATTATCGAGCGTTCTAAGTTGATTTTTCTTTTTACTCGGAAATAATATCGTACTAAATTTTCATTAAGAAGTGGCGGCAAGTCTGATATATACGTTGATACCATTTTTAATCTCGACTTATAATTTATAATTGTTCTTCTGCATGCATAATTGCCGTGGTGCGTGGCGCTTACGCCGTAGTAAGCGCGTGACGTATTATCGAGGATCTCGCGAGCAAAAAACAAGAAATTTAAGTGCGACACCGAAGTTCTCGATTTACGAGCGACACCGTCGTCAGAAAGTTATGCGATAAATAAGGCGGTGAAAAAAAAAAGAATACGCAGAATACCGGTTCGTAGACCATTCAAGACGATTTGCGGCGGTCGCGCGTAATGATACGCACGCCAGTAATAGCTAACTAAAAATTCATTCCTGTCGCGGACAGAAATAGTAATCGGTGCGATGCTGTGTTTCACATGATTTAAAATCCATTTAGGTAAGACGATACTACAGAGGGCGGGCAAGGAGATAAAGAGGTCGAGATTACGAAGGGATCTACCTGCATGGTGGGTGCGTGCTTTTAGGATTCAGGTTTTTTGCGCGCGAAAAAGGAGCTAATAAACCTTCTGCTCAAGATCGTGTTACGCAGTCTCGCCGTTCTCTCCTGAGTCTCCTCGGTTGGTCTTCCATAATCTTAAAATTCAGGTATCGTAGTATCGTAGTGGAGGTAACAATTCAATTTGCAATGAATAAACGGTTTTATTTTGCAATTACTCATTTTTAACATTAACAGATCACTATACATGAAAGACATAAAAAACAATAAATTAAATTTGAAATATATAATTTCTATAATTTTAATATGGAGAGTTAATTAACCTCCATTAGTTAATTAACTTTAGTTAATTAACCATTTATTTATATAATTTTTTTAAAACTAAATATTTACTTATAAATAGATAGTTTAAGTAAAACGTGAAGAAATTATATTGATTTAACAGGTAGCTCAAATTGAAATAATTAAAAAATGACTGTTAATTATATTTATCGTTGAAAAATATATTATAGGACGTTTTCTGTTTTCAGACTGTATTGTAAGCCGTCATAATTTTTCACGTTTTTATTAATTCCATTCGTTCTGTCCCTCGTAAAAGCATGTCAAAAATGTAGTCGCGGGAAATTACAGCATCTCGCACCAAATATCGACGATGCATTATTTATTAAAAGATGCCGGTGTACGTGACCCGGATGTCAAGGGGATCCGGGTGCCGTGAAACTTCCGGGCCGTTTCGAGCACTTTTCTAGAGGAATTTTTTGCTTAGCCGTGTACATTCTCACGACTACGCCGTCTCTCTTTCTATAACCCTCTCTTCCTCATAAAGCCTCGCCTCGGTGACTTCTTATCCTCCGGCTGCCTTAAGCCCACTTTACACTCCAGAAACTTTCTCGTAACCTTCCCGGCCGACGCGTCACGTAATCGCGTAACTCCCGCCATCCGCGAAATTTGTTGTCGCCTTTATCACACCGGCACGTACGTTTTCCCGCAGAAATTTTATTTTCCGCCCTGTAATCGTCCATCGACGGTTTATACGCGGCCGATCGGCGCGCGATGGCTCAAGAATATCTACTTTACAACGTCTCCTCTTGGATTAAAAGAGTTATAGCGTTATATATCGAATCCATAACTGTACTTCAGGGTAAGACGTATAAAGGCAATGGCGCGTAATTGCACAGATCGTTTAACGTTAAAAATGTGTCATTCGCTTTTGCGTTCGATACGTTCTCATGATGGTTTATTAATTATTTAGATTATTTATTATAGATCGGTAGCTCCTCGCAGGACCGGAGTAAGGCGACATCGAATGCTTGTTAAATTGGCAGGAAGGCTCATGTTTATTTTGTACTGTGAGTTCCGCGACGGTTTACATATATAAATACGGAATGAACATGTTTTGATCGTTACGGACGCGTGAACATTAACTCTTAACTCTGGCTGGCCCGCGCGTCCCCTTTCACGGTCTTAATGATATGCCGGGTGAATATTCATTTGCGGATTACTTTCATGCAAATTAACGGCGCCACTCCTCGAGCATCGATGGCACTCGCGCGCGTACGCGGGTGTGCGGAGTTCCGAAAGTCTTAAAATGAAGCAGTTTGCAAACTTGATACGAACCTAATTACTCCTCGCCGGCTTTATCGTCAATAAAACATGGTATATATCGCGGCGCCGTAATTTCGATTTCGGCCGCTTTAATGAGTCGTAAAAAGTCGAAATGCGCGCCGACCGGAACGGTCGTCCGGAAGATTGTCATACACGTTCTTTTTCGGGTGGGTCGCAAGCGCCGTATCCGCGTATGTCGGCGCCGTAAAAATTTTAGCGCGACTTCCGCCAGCACGGAGGTGGTCGATCGGGGTACACAAGTGGCGAGGGGTGGCAATTAAACGTGTGCGAGCGCTATCGTTGCAATTAAACACCGCGCTTTATCCCCCGTCCGTCGGATACGAGGCACGAGAAACGGACATAGACTAGACTTGGCGCGCGGGGGGTTAAACTGTATCCCCGGCTATCATCGATCCCACCGAAATCCGATATCACCGCGCGGAGCGAGACTGCTGGGTGTAACAATAGATCTCGCGGGGTTTCCTGCCGTCTGCATTCACGGGTCGAGTCATATGTAAGACGACTCTCGCGCCTCCGCCGCCTGTATGAATGGAAATATGAAATTTCCGACTGCAAGACGTGTCGAGAGGACAATGTCGCCGTCGCGCGTCGGTCTACTCGGGCTCGGAGTGCTCGGACTAGACGACTCGCTCTCCGTCTCTTTCTCCGCCGCGCGCATCTCCAAATAGATAAAGCGACAATCCGTCCGGGGGACGTGGCAATAGCCGAATTTTGTGGCTCCTCGTGTATGGAGATTGTGTGTGGAGATCTCAATTGTAAAGCGGGAGAGTAGATTTCGCCGTACAGTCGGAATAATTCAAAAGACTGCATTCGTATGCCCCGTTAACATCCCAGATTTCTGAGTCAATCCTCCTCTTTCTTTTTTTTTCCTATGCGCGGAGACGCAATCACATCTTCTTGTAATTTAGCTCATTCAGGAACTACCGTCGATGGACCCTGGTGGTCCGTCAACATCCCGTTGTAAGCACATCCATCGTTGCGCGCTTTGGAGACGCGCGCTCCTAGGTTCGAGAGGACGAACGTGTAACTCGTTTTTTACGCATACATTCGAACGGGATTGGAGGAGACTCGTGAAACGTGAGATGCTCTCTTCCGCCGATGGGACCGTTTGCATCTTTTTGCATCGCGAATGAGATCCACTTTCGCAAGGTGTAGCAATGAGATTGTAATCTATACGTCTCGTCGAATAGTCAGACAGTCGGAGACACCTCTCGAAATAGATCTACAATTTAAAAGCCGCTTAAAGCGGACGTAAGAGTCGTACCCCCTCCCCCCGAATTCGTAAGACGTACAAGTTCTTTGTACAGGGTGTTTTATAAAATCATCGTGACATTTATTCGACCTGTGGACTTTTTATTTCCGTATCTTTTGAATCGCGAGTAATTAGGAACGGAGTCTCGCAAATTACACAATAAATGGCAAAAGTTTAGTGTATTTATACAATTCCAGTTGGTTTTTACTTTAACGGACATAGATATATCAAGACATATCTAATATCAAAAATTTACAATGTCAAAAATAAAAATTAACAGTTAATGAAAAACTGAATAGTGATCAATTCAGTTTTTTTATCTATGAAGAATCTTTAAAAGGTCGAAGAAATCCTTAGAAGTGAGATCGAGTTTTGGGACATCTCGTATACAACGAACATCGATCATTCCCGGCTGATCCTCTTTCGCGCGAAGATGGAAGCGAGAATTTGCAGTTACCGCTTTTTCCACGGCGTGAATGGTGTCTCGCTTACTCGCAGAAGTCGTTTTTCAATTAGGATACCGGCGACGTCGCGGGGAAATTGATTCGACGTCGATGTGCGTGAAAGATCACATAACGGGATTGATGAGATTATTGGCTCGAGGGGCTCGCCATTTCAAGCCCTAATGCAACAAGTGAAAATATTTCTATAAGTAAGGAACGATGGCTCGTCGATCGGAAGAAAGAGTGATGATGCAGCTTTATTATTAAACGCAATTTTCGCGATCAATTTCTTCGTGCCCGCCGCCCGGCGGAATAGACCGTGTTAAACATTTAAATGGCCGCCCGAGGCTTCATTTGCTAATGAAAATTTAAGATCCACTTTGGAAACGCTATGGGCACAGCCGAGACATTTCTATTCACGTGTAGAATGGCAGAGTAGATAAGCTTCATACATAAATTGATAGTAGGTACAATTAATATTAATGTTAATCATATAAATTATAATAATAAACATAATAATCTAAATTAAAACACATGACCTATATTTTTGTCATTTACGTGCGCAAGATTGAAAAGAAAAGTTTGAAAGTTTGTATATAAGAAATTATAAATGTAAATGTTTTATATTTTGGACGTTGAAAAATCGAAGATGTCTTTTGAAGATTTTATCACGATTAGCATTATATCTCAACATTATAATTGGTGATAATCTTATTGTATAATTTTGTCATTCATACAAAATAAAATAATATAGACTATATTATTTAATTTAATAGACTATATAATATCAAAGGATCAAATAAAAGCTAACTAAGCTTTTAATCGTATCTGTAAAAGTATAATATACTTTTACAGATAACAAATATCTTTCTCGGTTTACAAATTATATAGCCTTTCTTGCGATTTTTTATTTATATTGAAATGAATATTTTAATTTCCACCATAAGCAAATAAAATCTCTAATATCTTTCTTCATATATTGCGAAACATATTCTTTGAAAAACAGAAGCAAAGGCATTTTCTCTACTTTATTCATGCAAGCCAGCGTGTCCGTAAAACTTCTTCTCAAAGATGAAAGATAGTTTAGACGAGTATTATGCATCCTTAAATTCTAAAACGTTCTTTTCCAACGTTCCGTACAGCGTCAGCTGTTATCTGACTGCGTGTCACGACACTTATATTTGCTAATTACCATGATATTGCGCAGATGTTGTTAGCGACAACGAGGATATTGTGGAAACCTAACATGGGCCACGGTCGGAACAGGTGACTATCCCCACACCGTGGTCCGATCGATAATTCACAATTAGGGTGGTCGGTATGGTCTTGTCGGCCCTAATCTTCAAAGGGCCTCTCTCCGTGTAATAGCGTGATATCGAATAGCTTCAGCCTCGTTTCCTCCGTGTTCCAGACTTGCAGACCACCATGAACCGTCCTTTAAATTGGTGAAAGACGGAAGGGATGTGTTGCTCATCGAAGATAAACTTTGTTGCCTTTGTCGCTAATCATCCGTGAGATACTCCCGAGGAAAATATCTAGTTAAATATATAGGCCCAGTCGATAAATTGCAATTGTAAATTGTAATTCGTATTTGAAAGTGAGTGCAGATTCTCATTACGATCTTTATTGAAATCTTAGCCTGTCTCAATTCAATGATGTGAAGTATGCATCAACCAGCAGGTTTATTTATTATCGCTTTACTGTAGCGTAAAATCATTCTATAAGTAACGATCTATTTTTGTTTGCAGTTTCAGAATGAATGCGACGGTGATCTACAACGGTGTGACAAGCACCGTGGCTAATATTATCGGTGTCGAGTCTGAAAGACTCAGCAAGGCGATCAGCAACATGAGTAGCAACATGAGTAGCGACGACATTTCTCCAGTGACCTTGTCGTCGGCCTGGTCCAGGGTGGCCCGACTTTTGCTGTTGGCCTCCCTCGCCGTCAGCGGGAGCGTGGGTAACGTCTTCATGATATCCGCCGTGGTAGTGGAGGATCAGCTGAACAAGCGAGGTACGCCCGTAATTTTGCCTTTACGATTGCTAATAAAAAACGATAGCGAACGCAGAATTCGCTTGCGAAGGCGGAGAGAGAATCGTTCTCGCGCTATATAAATTTGAGGTGGAGAATTAAAATAGTAAAAGCGACATTGGGAAGAATTGAATGGGGCGCGAGAGAGAGAGAGAGAGAGAGAGAGAGAGAGAGAGAGAGAGAGAGAGAGAGAGAGAGAGAGAGAGAGAGAGAGAGAGGGTGGATGGAAGGCAGCGGTACCTGAAAGAGAATGCTCTCATCGACAAATGCAACGACAAAAGTTTTTACTCTATAGAAGTATATCCGACTAAAAGCCATCCAGGGGGTCGTACATTTCCGACGTGCCTCGCGACAACGTTCTTTCGTATATATCGCTACGGTAAGATCTCTTATCTTTTTTTTTTTTTGCGTCTCCACGGACAAAAGCGTCCTCCGTCTGTATCCGGCCGAGGAAGGACGTAACAGTAAAGAACGTCGTCGGCACAATCTGTTGAGAAGATGGGATCTTCAACGTGCTATTATACCTGCGGCAATGACGAGATCGATTTTTCGTATTATTTGCAAACCGTACCCCTCTCTCTCTCTCTCTCTCTCTCTCATCCTCCGCAGATACGCCGGCGTGATAATAAATAATCCCTGGACACTATCGTATGTCGTTGTCTCCGCGCTGGCTCGTGGCTCGGGCCGACCCGAGATAATTATTATTTGCACGCGAGCACTCCGCATAGAGCGTAATAACAATGACGCTGTGGACGGAATGATATACAAAGCAATGGGGATGGAAACGTAATTACATTGTCGGCTAAGTATATCGCTCTTCCTCATCCTTTGTCTTCTTATCTTTATATTCAATTTAAATCCACAAGTTTAATTTGTCATGGAGAAATGCGAACGCTTGAAAAAAATTATCCATTTACGAATTTTATCTCAGAACTTTTAACTTGAAAGAAATCTTTAGTGTTATATTTATTGACAGATTTAAAGGAGTTGGTTTTCTTGAAAAAAATTTTCAAAAAGGATGACAATTTATCGCATATTTTTAATATTAGTAGTAAATATCTTGATATTTTTAAATTTTGAATATGAAAATCGCAATGTTTTAAACACTTCCTTTTTTGTAAGGTATCTGTGTCGGTCATAATTTTTGTCTTTATTATATTATTATTTTTTATTTATATATCTATCAAACTAATTGTTGCTTTATATAGTGGTTTTTATCACGCGTATATATATATATATATTTATATATTTATATATTACATATACTTTCCGAGAGAAGATTTAGTCCCAGAGCAGCAAATCAATTTTACTTTACTGTTCTTTTTCTCTCTTTGAATTACATTTTTTCTTTCCTTTCTTTTTTTTCGTCCTTTCCTCTTTCTTTTTCCTCTTCTTCTCAGCACTTTAATTTGCCGAGTTTCTCGGTTTTATAACTGTGTGCCGTCACACACTGTGGCCATCTTCGTAATTCTTATTGAAACGGTCCGAAACATTTTTACCGCTATTTTATTCTGCATGAATCTCGATAGTGGTGCAAATAATACTGGCGTTCGTCCGGAGAGCTATTCACCGAGAAAATCTCGTTCCGCTTTCCTCGTTTTCCCAGCTATAAAGTTCTCAGCTCGCCGCGACGCGGTCGTCTCTCAAGCCGCGATGACAACGGGAAACTTCATTATTATCGCGGTAACGAGGATTAACCGGATCGTCCGCGACTATTTCTTGATTTTATAGTGATCTCGAACGCATCCGACTCTGACATGACGAATGCAATTGTTCTCCAGAAGACGGTCTTCAATGGTGTTCCACGATCGTTTCCACGTCCAATATGTGCGTTTCAAATAGGGTATAAAATCTTGATATCGACCGCGAATGAAGATACATGAATCCTTGATACGTAGTTATGATGGAAGTGCTCGTGTACTTAATAGAACGTGTTTGAACGTCAAACACGCAATGTCTGTAACCAACTAAATAAAAAACAATATGAATATAATATAAGCTATCAGTTCTTTTTTATGAAAATATCTGTTTTTGATGTCTTGTTCGTTTTTATTGAGCAAAGCGAATATTGATGAAAACATAATGACGATATATATAATATATTAATTTAATTCTTTTGTATGATTAAAACATCATTCTTCATTATTTAGTTTTGAAATTTTTATTTGTAATAATAATATTGTAATAATTTATAATAATAATGCTTAATAATTTTACTTAATAATTGTATATTGAGTATCTATATAATTTCTTTACATTGATGGTATTTTATAGAGCAGCATATATCTCTCAAAGTAAAAAAGACTTGGATTGTATAAAAAGGATCTTCATTGAGAGAAATATCTATTATTTTCCTCGAATCAATGTCAATTTTTATGGTTAACAATACAAAAGCTTGATAAGGGCGGAACAATGTAGGACATGAAATAAAGCTTGTAACGAGATTGAAGTTTTAATGTGCCGATCGCGGGCGCAATTTCGAACTTCACGATCGGTCCCTTTCCAATAAATACGTCTGAACGTGACGCGACGGCAACTGGCCTGTCTGTAGCCGGAAATCCGGCCCTAACACGCGATTCCTCCTTTTTCCCCCCGCGTCCGTCGCGTCGCGTCGGCCGGAGGAACGTCTCCGGTGTGCGGCGCGCGACGTATGTACGAGAGAGAGAGAGGGAGATAGGAGAGAGAGGATCGCGCGGGGAAATGCTCGTGGATGTCCGTTCGTGCCTGACGTAAACCCCATTTCTACTGCGGACGTGAAGTGTCGGACGGACTTCGGCTTCGTTTGCGTGAACTCTGCCGGCGCGGCGCGGCGAGAACTCGGGAGAAACAAAAAGCCAACACCGCAGCGTATCCGCGATGCCCGGTAACCCGATGGCGCCGTAATGGATTGCGCAGTCGTGGGGTCGCTATAAGGGTGTACACGGATGAGCGAGTCAATTTCGCGGCGCGTAGCCGCACGAGCGGACCCGGTTCCCGTATAACTCTGCCCGCCCTGTATCTAATGCCGCAACGAGAGAGCGCCGTTCCATATCTTTCTCCTGCCCCTTCCTCTCCCTAGTCCCTCACTCGATTCTCCTCGCTCTCCTGTCCCATCTCGTCTCGTCTGGATGCTCCCCTTGGAAACCCCGATCACGGAGGCGGCGGCCGAACGCGGTGAATCCCCGCCGGTAATGCGAATACTTGGAGTACTCCGCGGTGCGGTTGGCGAATAGTTCGGTTCGGCGCTCGTGAAACGAGGCCCCGGCGAGCGAGGAGAAAGAGAACACGTGAGCGCGAGCGGCGGGCTGACTCGGTAAATCGATTAAAACAAATTCTGATCAGCGCGGATTCATTCGGTACGTAGAAGAATACCCCTTGGTGGAGGGGGGGAGGGGAGGGGGAGGGGGAGGGGGAGGGGGGAAGGGCGCACGTTCCCATGACGATGCTGCGGCACTGCGGCTAGACAGGGGACCCCGGATGAGAGATGGAGATATAGAGAAGGGAGATAGAGAGAATCAATTTCGAAGTGACGCCACGAGCGCTGATGCGGGATAATTTATTCCACGCATCAACCGCTGAATCGATCAGATCTCGTCACGCCGAAACGTACCTCCGGAAAATGCGATCGGCGAATGCGGGCGCCGGGCGCCGGGCGCCGGGCGCCGGGCGCCGCGCGGCGCGAACGCGACTACTACTGCAGACTGCAGAGCTTAATTCGTCGATACCTGAAGAGAGAGCAGATCTCTCGATTCTGCTTGCCGCGGTCTCTTCTCTGCCGACTCTCTCCCCCGGGTTTTTCGCCTACCCACCCGCGCGATATTTCATCCTATTAACCGGGACGGGGGTGGCGAAAGGCAGTTGACTTCCTTCGCCTTCCCGAAGCGCGGGCGGTGCAATTTGTCGCGTAATCATTTTTATCGCAGTGTAATATCCTCGCCAAAGGCGCGAACACGTTTGCAACCGTACAGAGTCGTTGACGTGTTGGTGCCACTACGTTTCGCGCTTCCCCGAAAGCGACAAGTCCGAGGTCGCCCTTGGTAAAAATGTCGCCTCAGCTTTGCAGCGAGAGAGTGTCGTCTATGGATATAACGTCGCGATGTAATTTACTTTATCTGCTGGAGCACATTTTCAGATATTTTTAATGCTTAAGCTTTAATAGCTTTAGAATTATTAATTCCTCGAGTATGCTGCACATGTATGTTTAGTCACCATTGACAGCTTTGCAGTAGAACCAATAAGAATATTAAATAAATGATTGATTAAAGTTTTATATTGCAAATATATATAAGTAAAATGGTATAATATGCTACAATTATACTATATGCTTTAACGTAAAACGTCAGTGCCAAGTACGTCAGTGCGAGATGGCGATAAGACGTCGAGAAAAAAGTTGAAATTATACGTGCAGAGGCTGCAACTTAGAACGCGCCGCTTTGTCCGTAATTTATAGGTGTTGATGACTTCTTAAAAGTGCTTTCGCCGCTCAATTAAGCCGCGCGGTTAAAGTCGTGAGATGCTCGGTACTTATAACAATGTACATGTTTTTTTTCTAAAATGTAATTTGAATACTTGATAACCCAGTGCGTCGTTTTCACGTCGGCGCGAGGGGCATTATCCCATTGTGCGCGGTATCTATTTACATAAGGAAACCATAGTAAATGAAAATTTATCTTATAAGGGTGAGTGAAGTCAGACAATAACAACCCGCGAGCACGGGTAAAGTGCAGCTACGAGGAAATGTATAATTATAATAATTATTTCTCGCGCGTACGCGCGCTGCATGCATATTGCATGCAGCGACGAGGCGATTGACTAATGAAAACTTCGTTCATTCCCGATGCTCGCAGTCAACATCGGCCTTTTCCTTCGAGGACGGCTCGTTAAACCCTGGCGTGAAAGCCCGATGCTCTAGCGTGCACACTTGGTGAAAAAAAAATCTTATTACGCATTTTATTACTCATAGAGCGCGCGGTGCGACCGAGCGTAACGGCATACGTTCGTTCTCTCTCTCTCTCTCTCGTGCAGAAGCGCGCAATCTTATTATAGCGTTATACTCCCCTAAGGACGTGACGACGTACGGATATTATTTCCTTTTCTCCGTGTCTTCGTCGGGTATTGATCTCGGGGAAATCCCCGAGAATCGAGGGAATATATCGCGTCGTGAGAGGGGCAATGTGAGGTAATGCGGATATTACGCCCCTTTCTTTCTGTGACTTTCTACAATTTGGTATTTCGCTTACGCCAGGCTCTACGTATGAACTTATGAAACGCTATAATCGTTGACTCGCAATAACAGCTGCGGCAGCGGCACCGTGGCCTTATCCTCGCCTTTTTTTGTCGCCGTCGTCGTCGTCCTCCTCGTCGTTGTCGTCGTTGTCGTCGTTGTCGTCATCATCGTCGTCGTTGCCGCCGTCTGAGTAAAGTTTTACAGCCGGCGTGACTGTTCGTTTCGGCCGACATCGTTTTGCAATTACTATGGCTTTTACGATTTGCCCGAGCAGAAGCTACGACCTCCGATATTATGCCCCTGTGGGCGTGCGTTGATTAAATGTTGGAGATTGGCCGGCCGCGTTCTCTCCGAGTTTTCTCTTCGGCGCGGCCGCGGCGGCGAAAATCAAGCGTTCTCCCCGCACTGCTTTAGTTGAGCGCGAAGCTGCAAAAAGGTTCAAGATGATAGTCTGCGTAATATAATAGCTTGGCACAAGAATACTCGGTCGAAGGCTGGCACTTCTGCCAACGGAAGAGGAAAAGTGCGGGACGTCTTAGACGCTCTTGGCAGTACAGGCGAAATCCTGGCGTCGTGCGCGATAGATCGGTACGTGTCCAACACGGTTATCCCGCGAATTTATATCACTGTCTGAAAATCCCACTCCAAATAGCGTACGCCGCGGCGAAGCGCGCGCGATCGATCGGAAAAGATGAGGTCTAACCCACTGGATTACATTTCGGATGGTAAATTGTAACGACACTGAATCGTGACAAAACGACCAGTTTATGTATCAGCGGATTTAGAAATAGAGAAAAAAAACAAAAGAATAAAATTTCTAATTTACACGTATATTAGCACGATTCACTGCCCGGCCATCTTCCACCCACCTCTCGATAATACCTATATAGTTAAAATTGAAATTACAGCTAATATTGTATTGCGAATGCTCAAGAACACGTTTTTTTCACAGATGTTAAAAAATATTGTTTTATTATATTCTGATTATACTGTCATTAAATTTTTGTGAAATGAATTTAAATTGTCACCTGTCATGTCGTGATGAAATCCACTTATCTAACAAGAAATTAATCGAAATAAAAGTTGTCTGAACCGTTCTTGCGAAAAGTTTTAAGAGATTATGAATTTCGTGTGAGGAAAGCGGCTATAAACTCGCGTGTATTGATTTCGGCAAGTTTTCGAGAACTGAGCTTACTCCGCTTGGAAAATAAACGATTCGTGTATTAATTTAGATATCGTTTCGAGCAATTTTGAGATTTTCACGCGATATGGGAGCATTACTCGAGGGTACATCTGCCCTCACGATCGCGCCTACAATGCAATTCGAACGCAAAAAGTGCGGAACGTCGGCTCTCTCGAGCGTTTCCAGATCGCAAGAACTGTTAGAAGCTAATTACTTTAATGAGTTTCACGCGGGTTCTTTTTCCAGGAAACGCATTCCTCGTGAACGTGGCGCTGGCGGACCTGCTGGTGACTGGCCTGGTAATACCGGTCTCGGTGATCGTAATCCTAGCGGGTTACGATGGGACTCCTGCGGAGTCCCTGGGTGCCTGCCGATTCGAGTGGACCCTCGAGGCTCTCTGCTTCCTGGTGACCGTACTAACGTTGGCCACAATCGCCGCCGAAAATTACGCACGTCTGTGTCTGCCCGCCGAAAGGTACAGTAGAAATGGAGAGAGAGAGAGACCCGCGTAAAAGGGGTGTTTCCGCAATTTAACGCGTCGACTGCTACGTGACATCATGATCGCGTTTCATTCTCTCCCGTCTATTTTATCTCAGAGATCCTTTTGCAGTTCCGCGATATTCGAGCGTGGGTATATATCACGCGAAATTGAGAAGTTCTCGGGAAGGACAACTTAACTGCAGTTAAGCTATTTTTCTATCCTTTTGCGTTTCTGATTGCTCTGTACTGTCAGTTTACATTCAACCAAAATATTCTTCATTGAGAATATTCTTCACAAACTAGATATAAAATATATTTTTTGTGACATTAGCATTTCTGTTAAAGACGAGAATAATAAAAACGAAAAAAATTTTGTACGCTTAATTCTAATTTCTAGATATTCTCAATTCATGTATGTTTTACAGTTTATATATCTTTTATTCTTTCTATATGTAAGCTGAAACTTATACAAATACGAAAAATAATTAAAGTTTATCTAAAACTAAAAGTTCTCAGATAACGATTTTTATAATGTTGCATTTTTCAATATAAGTTATTTTTCTGAGTAATTTCTCAATTATGTAAAAAAAAGAGAAACGAGAAAGATTTAATTATTTATATTCTTTAAATTTTCATATAATAAGTTATATATATATATATATATATATATATAATTATAAAGTTATATATTGTGTATAATAATACGCACATGAAAAATTGCATTCATGATCTGATGTAATTCATCTCGCAGTTGCTACTTAAAGATAGAGAAATTTTTATATTGCATGTGTCTCAATATTATCAGATTGTTTTTGTCCTAAAACAGTCAACAACATTACATACGACGCTCAGTATAATGACATCACGATTTTATGGGCGAGATGCGGAATATCGCTTTCATAATGCGATGGTTACCCAATATTTTATATATTTATGGCTTTTCCGGACAATACGATTACAGTGCTGTGGTGCGAAAACGCAATTCTAAAGTAATGACACACATTGTGTCTGGCTCGGTACTATTTATATGCAAAACTCCAACTTTCTATGCAAATTCATTTGCTGCGACATTTCCATTTGCGCATAGACACAGTTCCGGATTAAAATGTTTCCTAGTTAGCTTTCATGGCGCAGGCTGAACACGTAATAATGCAATTCGTCGTCCAATCAGCTAAACATCACGTTAATCCATATTATTATCATTCGGGAGCTCTCTCGTACACCACAATTTATATATTATTTAAAGAGTGCAAAAATGCTTGCTCCCTCTGCTCGAAAGGCTCGATTAACGCGCAAATGTACAAATCTACTCTGCGCGTTACCGATTACACCCGACAAATACGGCATTGCAAAAAAAACGATGCATATAGGTAAGCCGGGAAACGGAAGATTGATCAGCTTATTGCGAAAATAGTAGAAAATGGTGCTGACCTTTCGTCTGACCGTCGAAATGGCGCGAATCCAACTCTGGACATGAACGGTGACCCGGTGGCCCGATCAATATTACAACCCTGTAACTGCCATCGCTGGAGGAGACGAGTCCCCGCTATTACCGTTATCGCGTCGTCTCATCCGGAATACTTCCTTTTTTTTTTACTCTTCAACGGGAGACGTCGGCGGACCCGCTCGCGCCCGTGTGTCGACGGACGGCGGGTGAAAGGAGACGGCGAAACGCGTTGTCAGCGACGGAAACAGGGGGAAGACGGGGTGAGAGAGAGGCCCATCCGCCGTCGAATTAAGTGCCGGGGCTTCGGCGATCGAAAAGATATAGCACACGTGACCGTTGGCGTGATCAATAGCTGCTACATTCCTGCGATTGTCGGCGCTTTTTTGCCACCGCTCGCCACCGCGCGCGACTTCTCCCCCCCGTCCCCCTCCCCCTCCCTCGCCCCCTCCCCCCCCCCGCGTGTCGCGTCGGGGAAGAGGACCCTTCAAAGCGTCGCCTTTAACCCGCTCCGCTTTGTTTACGAGGTGGCGTTTGTCGGATACTAATTGAGCAGTCCGTTTCCGGAACGACGCGACACACACGGGCACGTTCAACGTTCTTGCCCAGCGGCCGCTTTTCCGTCACTTGCTCGGAGGGACGGACCGGCCGAACTGATGTTACGCGGTGTAATCGTTAACAAAGTTTGTTATTTGTCCCGTAGGGTGGCATGAAAAATGGATCGAACCCCGGGGTGTCTCGATTTGTCCGGACCGCCGCAAAAACTAACAAACTCTCGCTCGCGCAAAGGCCGGGCAAAAAGGGTTTCCCTTTTGGTTTGGTAAAACGCGGGGGGACGGGGGTTTTTTAACGCGAATTTTATCGGCTGGCCGCGGTTTTCGATAAACTAAATAAAGAACTTCACAGTGCGACGCTTGTCGGTTAATCAAACCGAACTGTTTGATATATAATCCAAAACGGAAATAATATTAATCTCGTTTCGCTTCGCAGTGATACATTCGACGAAAATTTTTGTCGATACTCGAGAAGCCTATCGAAAATTAAATTTCCTATAAATCGCCTTTTTTTTTGCCTCTTTCGATATGTCATCGATACAACTTGAGAGACGTATTCAAGTCTATTCGAGAGGTGAGAGAAGGAGGCACGGGGGAGAAAAGGAAGGAACAATCGATCTTATTCCGCGCGCTATCAGCGCCAATATGTGAAGATGGAGTTAAATCCATTTATGGTTAGCACGTAAACAAGCTTCCGAACTTCATCAAACTGCTGCCGACTACCGACTAACAATTTGCCTTAATAAACACTTGCATTATCCTGTGCAGCAGGAGATTGTCTCCATTCCCATGTAAATAATTCACTTCGATCAAAGGCGAGGCTATCTGGTTCTTGCAGGCGGGTCTTCATTTGGCGCGGTCGTAGTAACATATATACCAAAACCTGTGCTTGTAAAGCTCTTTGGTCCCCGGTGGCCTTACCGCCGTCCGCGACAATAGCGGCCGAAAATTACGCCCGCTTGTGTTAACTGTTTGCCAGCCGAAAGATAAAGCGAGTGCACCGGCGATTCCGGCAATCGATACCCACCACGTTCCTGCAATTCCCCACGCATGCACATTCTTGTTCTGTGCCTCGCCTCGGGGACGTTTTTCTCGTAACAACTCTCTATCTCCGCTAACGATTATCGAGAAATTTATGTAACCATTCTCCGGGAAAACATATATGTGCTTCCTTCTATTTCAAATCGTTTTGTTGCGACGATATTGCGGCGATTTTTTCGGTGGTAATCACACCGTAACTCGTATAATAAATTTCTAAGAAAATATCAGCTCTATATTCTCCGTATCTGGCTTTGATATCTTCACCAGGCAAGTGTTTCTAAGGCAACACCCTAAATACAGTAATATAGGCAAGTCGGGTCATCGTTCGGGCCGGAGGTCGGAGTTCCGGTGGGGACAGTAAAAAGGAAGAAAATTATGATCGCGCCTGTTTACTCACAAAAAGATGCTAGCCCGATGCATGGGAGAGATCGATAACTAGCCCTCCTTAAATTTGTGCCTTCTATTCACGTATTGTTACACCATTTGCAATATTTATCGTGTTATTACGTCGATGCCTTTTCACGAGCACATGAATATTTCAGGCTAATGTCTCTTATTATAGGCAGATAACATCATTAGAGCCGAAGAGAAGAGATGGTAATGTTATAACACACGCCTGGATATATCGTTATCGCTGGTGGCCTTTGCATGAAAATACCTCGCGATGGTTAACATCGTTGGGTGGATATGGGTAATGTAAACACAGTGAATGGGGTAGAAATCAAATTACTGTTATCAGTTTAAGCCATCGCGTATAATGGCGTATGGCGACCACTGCTTGAAACTTGGAGTTTGACGTTGAAGTGCTTCTACGGCGTTCTCTATCAGCGTCACGATCGAGTTCGTAATTTCGCATTCCGAGCGACGTTCTCTTTAGCTTGAATTGCCGGAATTCGTAACCGATAGCAGACGATCTCGGGGGAGAAACGACGACGACAATAACGACGACGACGACGACGACGACGACGACGACGACGTCGACGACGACGACGGCTGGCTTTTCATACGCACGCGGAAAGTTTCGCGACAATACGGCGTTACGGCGGAAGTATTTTAACCGGTCGCGTCAGAAGAATCACGGCGAACACGTGGACTCGAGGAAGTTTCCTCGCATTGTAAACGAGAAATCGTCCGCCAGCGCCGCTAACTTCGTAACTACCGACTCGTTTTTCAAGCCCCTCGTTAATCCGCAGACTAGTACGACCAACTCCGTAATTGCAGTCGCGCAGTGTATCACCGAGGGAAATATTTTCTTTAATTGAATACGCCGTATAAGAAAGCCGGGACTTAAACAAGCTCGTGATGCAATTAAGGGGGAAATATCCATCCGACGAGACAACGTATTATCTCCTGTTATCTCTATGAGAATTATTCCTAGGTGTATTCCAAAGTTGCAACAGCGAGCCGGGCTTAATGATGCCTTAGCAGTCTATATTCACATTACTTTAAAACTCTTATCACGTATCATCTTGGTTATATACAATTACTCAAAGCTACAGAGAAATTTGCGTACAATGTAACACTTGTTAAAACATCTCTCGTTATGAAGAACTTTAGGGATACCTAATGCGTACACCCTTTTCCTAGTTAATTCATTGATGTTTACAGCAACGTATTTCATATTTTCTAGATATGCCAGCTTGACGGCGGGTCATGTAACAGCTACGATCATCGTCCTCTGGCTAATCGCCGTGACTGTGGTGGCTCTGCAATCGTTCTTGGACATAGGTCCTGACTTTTGCCGCCGCAAGCTCAGCGGTATCGCGATGGAACAGGCGGTAGGGGCCGGCATATTCGTCGGACTGCCAGCTCTGACGACGATCTTCCTCTACGTGAAGCTGGTGATACGCGTACGACGGGCCACGCGGGGCTCGTACAAGCCGCCGGCCGCCTTCTCCTGGGACTACGAGCTCGCGAAGACAAATATGTGCAGCTGCGTGATGTTCGTCGTGTTCTGGTTGCCGTACGGCACGGCGGTCTGCGTGAATTCTTTTGTTCCAGTCAACGCGAGCGTGTTCTACAATCTGGCCTGGTTCGCCCTGTCCAAGTCCTGCTTCAACAATCTGCTCTACTGCGTCGCGGATCGCCACTTTCGCAGCGCTTACGTCAAGCTTTTTCACTACTGCTGCTGCAAGACCACGGTGAGCTTCTCGAGGAGGCCGCGCGGTAGCGAGGGTAGAAATTCGAGCGACGTGCGCCTCAGAGTGCACATCATTCACTCGTACGCGAGTCCGTCGTCTTGCCGTCCGGCTGTGGCCAGACCGAACGGACGTGACGTCTACGAGCTTTAGACGCGATGCCATGCGACGCACGTACAAGGTGCACAAAGCAGGGAGATGCCGTTGATAAAGATGTCCTCGCCGCATCTGCCTGGACGCGCTCATTACGCAATGAGCAGTCCGCTTTTGCGAAACCGCGGGCAATCGACGCACAAACGATGTCGCACCGGGGCTGCCCCCGGTATGGCCTTACAAGGAGTTAACTCATTTCTCTTGATTCTTACGGCTCGTCCTTCGATATTGGCTGAATTATTTTTGCATTGCGTAGTTTTTTTTTCGTTTTTATAAGGATGCCAGGAACGAGACCTTTTAAGCAGACTATAGTTTTGACATAATTGAAAACGTATACATTATCACATAAATATAGTGTATTTACGTGTATACATTTTATATTATTTATTAACAGTTTATATAAAAACACTTTTATTTTCTATTGACATGTACAATGACTCCTACGATATTATATCGTAAAAAGAAGCAATGAAGACCTAAGGAATTGGCACTAAAGATATATGTACGTTACATAAGTATTGTCATTATCTGTTTAACATTATCCGCATAGAAATTTTGCATCTCATTGGGCTTAATTGTAAAATATAGTCAGTTGAAATTAGTAATGTATTGCCCAATGATTTTGACGCTGATACGAATGGTTGCCGTCCAGTGGAAATGTTCTCTAAATGATAACTGTGGACTTGTATATTAGGATTTTGTCAGAGAGCTTATAAATGTCACATATATTTATGAATTGTGAAGGACACATTCTCCGATCATTCGGGACTGAAGTCCTAATCGCAAGGATGTCGAAAATGTTTAGCAATCGTTTATACGGTAATAACGCGGGGCGACGTTTTTTCGTTCCGGTTGAAATTTTTCGACGCGAATATCCGATTATAAAATTCAGCAGGTTCCTGGTGTTACCATATGTCTCGTTTTTTTCCCTTTTTTTTTAGATAGTGCACTTTCTCATTTATCGCGCAACGTCCATTCTCGGCGGGAGAGAAGCGGGAAGCTTGTTTCTTTCTTCGCGAGATCCCATCTTGTAACAAGGGAGAGACGAGTGTCTTACTTGCGACAGCATTTTATCTGGCTGCAAGACGAGACGTGAAACGCGGGCGAGAGGGAAAATAAGGTTTTCCCAATCTCGATTAAATTTCTCGACGGAGCTTACTGGCATTCCGAGAGGGAGAGATGCCGGCCGCGAAGTTATATACGTGCCCGCTGGAGGGGAGTAATTTACGCTCGGTGCACTATAAGTTCGCTATGTGTGAGATTTAAGCTCGACGAACACACGCGAATAGCGTCGCGAGCACCATATCCCGAATTATGGGCTCCGCCGCGGTAAGTCGACCGGTAGATGAAAATGCCGTAACGTTTAAGGAGGCACTTGGCGGCGCTCTCATCATCCCCCAAAGTTAATAACATTCCGGTAACGAGGTGAAGTCAAGTGGATCAGATAAGGGCGATTCGATGATAAAGATGGCAATAATATCAGTTAAAACTTTCAGTACTCTGCTCGTCTATTGATCTTGACGTTCGGCGAGATTTAGCGGGATCACTCTTAAAAAGGCAAGAAAAGAGTCCCTCTAGCCATTTATTATGTAAATCGGGTACGGTGTCTCTTGCGGGGGAAGGTCCTTTTGATGGCGATCAAATAAGGATCAAAGTCAAGTACCGTAATGTATCGCTTTATTGGCGAAAATAAAACTTTTAAGTATTAAGAGATATTAGATTCGGGGATAAATTTAACGGAATGTAAAATTTTCTCGCTGAAGAAAAATAGAATTAGATAAATATCGCGTTCCAATGCTATAACAGTTTAATTGCATACGCTCAAACATTACTTGCTTAACAGACGCCTTTTCTCGTCTTGTACTCAGATCGATTCGCTGTTTGCTTTGAAAATCAAAAATCTCATAGCGCTGCCACCCCTTTCGATCTATTTAATTTTAAATCCTACATATCGCACAAAACGTGATTCTCGATCATTAATTACGTATGTTTCCCCTAAACATATCTGGTTGCAAATAATTGCTATTATCCACCGAAGTACTGAATGTCTCCCTGAGAAAACAAGAACATATAGCACACTAATTACTGCCTCCCTGTCATCTCGACGTTGAAATAACTAAACTGCATCTACGCGTATTCGGATTAAACGAGGAGAGTATTAGAACTTATGTTCGACATATTGACGGCGGACATCATATTGACGGCGGAGAACGCGAACGATTTACGACGAAAGACCCGGGATTAACGCGAAAACACTTCTGCGCGAGTTGCGCGACTCGATCGTCTCTCGGCTCTCTTTCCCCGTGTATTTCGTGTAAAATCGGTTGGTGAATATTGTCGTGCCAATTATTCTGGAAAACGACGCCATTCTTCACCCCGGCCGGGTAATTCGTTACGTGCCGCGCGGCGATGCGTTCGCTTTGCTGTGTCGCGTTTTCTCGGGACAGACACCGTTTTCAGGGATCGCGATTTATTTAGCAGCGTTTCATTGGAGGACACTCGCACGCGAGTGACATCGGCATTCGCTCTATTCGCGAGAATGCGCTTGCTCCGTCCATACACGCCGCACAGCTGCGATCGCGAGTATCAGATTCGCGACGGTATATACATTCCAGAAAGAGCTTCTTTTAGAAAATCCGTTCCAGCGTTCCTGAATGACGTGCTTAAATAATCGTCAACTTGCATTCTGAATTTCGCGTTTGAATATATTCTGATGTTCACGTATGCGCAATTTTATTTTGCAGCAGGGAGCAAAATTATTGCAAATCTAAATAGTAATACATGTTACGTGTGTGTTATTTCGTTGGAAAGCTAATCAATTTTTGTTATTGAAATGATTAAGTTGACAATGTACACGGAATTGTTTTTTTATATCAAAATTATTGTTATTTATGCTTCTTGTATAACTAAGTCAATATGAGTTATATTTATGGCAGTATGTTATTTTTTATTTCTCGAGACAGAAATAATGTTTTATGTAATTCCGGGTTTTGTTATCTAAAATTGCGCAAAATTGTCGATAATATTTTATCAGATTCACGAGGCTCAAAATATTTATTACATCTTAAAATCTCGTTTGCAGATTACACAGTTAGTAGCTTTTATTAAATGTTTTGTACATTCCACGATCGCGGCTTTTCGGTTATTGCTAATCGTGTATTCAAGCACATATCTAATCATGCTTTACATCTAGAAATTCATTCTGTTATAATGTATCTTAATAATTAACAATAAAATGCGTATGACATTATCGCGCGCGTATTTGTGTAAAGTGGACGTGTTAAGACGTGTCAATATCGCTTTCCACTTATATTTCCATATCGTTGAATTCAACACTTAAACTGACACGAGTCAACACGCGTAAAAAGAAAAAAAAAACATGTAGGAAAACATGTATATCGTTTCTAATTATGTGACCTTCTCAAAATGCAATTTAGAGTATGTAACTGCATTGGAGAACGTAATCGAGCATATAAATTACGGTCTCACCTCGCGTACGTAAGAGAATAGTGAAGTGATACTTATGTATATATGTAGCTAGAGAATCTAACACACAACTATATACTGATACGTGTATTGAATTGATAACGCGCTGTTACATGATCGATGCTTCGACCTAGACATGTAATGGGGCCATATATTTGTGACTGACAAACAATAACGATGATCGCATTACGAGTATAAGCGTCAAATCTTTTTATTCGCATATCGGAGGAGAAGGTATAAAAATAGACGAAGGTGCCTCGCGTGACATAGAACAATGTTATTTCGAAATTTATGGACTTCGCGTGGACTTTAGGTTCAACGATATTTCTTCGAGGAAGGATATTTCTCCGTTGCGACTGCTATAGTCCTACTCGGAGTGAGTTACTCCTTCTGTACGAGTCAACTTTTTTTATTGCAATAATCATTTTTATCGATCGCTTCAAGAAACTTAAACGGATTCTTAAAAAAACTTTCGAAAATAGAATATCATAATTAACAACGTTTTTTTTTACCTGAGGATGCATGTATGATTAAATTAGAGTTTTAAAGCAATAGAGTTTTATATACGAGGTGATATCAATTTCTGAATTTATAATATCAATACCAATGATTTTAATGTCCAAATTAACAAAAAAATTTACGTCGAAATGTTTGTCACTTTTACTAATAAAAAGTAATTAATAATAGCAATTTTTATATGGTTCTACCGTCGTTGCTTTAAAAAACAATAAAGAGAGGCAAAAGAGAATTGAAATAGAATTTCTAAATAAGAATTTAAAATTTTAGTGTATTAATATAGTTTTGTATATTTAATCCGGTGGACGTACGTACGCGCAAATATGAAAAATTGATTTATGTATTTATTCTCAATGCGGACAATATTATTTTTTAATTCTGATGTATATGATAATCCAGTTAAAAACTTTGCTGATCGAAGTAACGTCACAATGGACAAAAATATTTTTTATATCAACACATCACACAGAGTTTCAAATCAAAAATGTAATATGTGTAGTATTATTTTTGTGACTGGGTAGGTATTTTGCATTGGCGGATCCAGATATAATTTTTATGAGAAGAGTGTAATTATATATGTATACACGAAATGCGAACGTAATATTTTGCAAAATGGAAAAATGATGAGGGCTTGAAAAAAATTTTAATGAGTTAAAAGATGAACTTTATGCCGACAAAATCAAATCTTACATCGCATAAAATTCTGCTCTCTGGTTCCGCCGCTTGCGTTTCGAGGTTTATATTTACAAATAAGCTTGCATATATATTTACTGTATATAACTCCATCTTATAACTGTATTTAATTGATAATTACTGCAATGGCGTATCTCTCATGACTGTGTCTATAATGTCGTATTTTACGCGCCTTCTGTCAATCTGTGATCACACTTTTAGGTATGATTGTTCGGGTAGTATGGTACGAGTGTACATTATATCGTTCAAATTTTGCACACTTTATCCGATTTGGATCAGAGCTGTCTCGATTATCCAGGATAATACTCCCGCGGTGTATCCTCGTAGGCGAAATTAAGCGTAGAAAGCAACATCTTGTCAAATACATGATGAAAACAGTTTGATATTCTAAGCGATGATAATCGCCTTACAAAGTGTGCTAAGTTTGACTAACGATCCTCGCGGACGTTGTGTGCAAAATTTGAAATTGAAATTTAAGCGTCTTTTACGACGAGAACTTTGATAAAACACCCGGCGAGTGGCCGCGCGCGTTGATCAAATATGCGAGAGGAGAGAAGTATTCGGCACGCGGGAGAGATTTTATCTAAAGTTCCGTCGCGCCGAAACCGGGTTTTCGGAAACGCGCGGGCAGGCGTGGCAGCAAGTGCCGCTGGTGATAATGCTTGAAGGAAATGGGACCAGGAATTTTAGCTTGTCGCGACTACCTTTCCCCAACTAAGTATATACTTTTGTATCGTCCGCTTCGTTCATTCCCCGCGGAACGTTCGGAATTAGAAGTGCATTCGGAGAGATTCGCGTATTACCACGTGGTCGCGAAACTTATTGCGTTCGATAGAGAATTCCCATCGGCGCGTATCCCGTAAACGAATTTGCAAGTTCGAGAGATAGGGGAGAATAGTTAAATGAACTTGGCTTTGTCTGTTTCGCGTACTTACCTTAGCCGTTAACTTCCAAGCAAGCATCTAAGTTAAATAAACGTCCTATCTATACTGGTGTATTGTATTTCCGAATGTACGTTGGTATGTCCTCCGTGTATACGGCGCGTGTGAGATGCGTAGTTATGCGTTTGCGAACACGTCTATTGATATGCATATGAGAGAATATCGACGGTGAACGTCGAATACGTGGGTGCGATGTGAAGATCGACAGGCACTGCATGCTTTCGATATATACCTACTCTCGTGCGATTACTATAGTTATCTTACAAAGTTTTCCAAATCAAAAGCAAATTTATTTTCACTTTAAGCGAGAGATGGAGATTTCTTTTTCATGCGTTTCATGCCGCATATTTTTGCGCTACGTCTTTGACGTGTTAAATACCGTAGCTTATGCAGTGTCCGTCCATGAAATAGATTTTTCTATGAAAGAGATACAATGTATTCTTAGTTACGACTATATAATTAATATTATTATATAATAATGATTTAATATATCAATTATACAACAATGATCGAATTCTTTTCGAGCGACGATTCTTTGTAAGCGTATAACAGCGCACAATTTGTATCTAGAGAAACTCGTTGTTTTTATTAGTAAAAAGTGGACGATTGTTTCCGTTGAGAACAATAAATTTTATTTATCCGCGACTGAGAGAGCGCGATTAGTTTGCGATCGATGTAGTTACTCGTGCATAACTGTGATTTTATTCTCTGCATAACGGATGAGTCATGAGTCCTCCGATTAACAGCGAGCGACATTCTGTCATACACTAGCAACATCTGTTTGTACTTTTAATTATCGAAAAAACATTGTTTCACGATAAATACAATTGAGTTTTATATACCTCGAGTAATTGTGAGATACGCTTATCAGTCTGATCTCTTTCCGTTTGTCGTTAACAATAATAAGGGCACAATCGACAAAATTACAGCGCCGCGCCGGTAATTACAGCGCAGAATATCGCTGTAGAAACGCCCCCTGAATAAGGTGCATATGCTTTTTATGTCCTTGATTCATCGAATTAAAAAGCAGGTCAGACTTGTTCGTGTTCATTCGTATCTCATTTGCGTATCTGGCTAGTGCGTTATAGACCGTAGCGGTAGATGTGGTAGATCATGTTAGACGACTAGCGGATAGCGGAGATAGATGTCTTAAATAATAGGGAAATGGAACACGCATTCCCGGCGCGCTCTCCTCGAGCGTAATCCCAGCGTGTAGACGGTCGTGCGAGACGCGGACTGCAGTGTCGTCTCGCAACTTTTCCGACTGTCCTCAAGACCTCACCCCGAAGGATGCGATTAATTCTAACGGGTTGCGTTCGAACTCGTCGGGGCGAATTCTCGTCATGGTGGGATGCGTGTCCCGACGGAGAGGCCTCATTCTAACAAATTTGTACCGAGCGTCGGAAATAATCATATATATCGAAGTAAGTGGAGGCGATTATGGCGAGCGCGCCGTGTGATTAGGACCTGTACTGTAATCATCGGGACGCATTTCATTAATACTGACGTTTTTTCGTGCGAATTCGTTAGAACCAGTTATTGTCGGAACACGCACTCGCTATGATTATACCCTTGGGATATGATCGTGGTAGGTATACGTGTTTCGACAGCATCAGGCTCTAACGTGCGGGGCATCACTCAGAGTAATTCAAATGTATCGAAATAAGCTTCAGCGGCTGCATTAATATACAATAGGTTGATAGATGCACCGGGCGGATCGAGTGGACGATCAGGAACAAGGGATGTTATTAGACGATACAGTTTTTTCTCTCTTTGCTATATCAAGATATTGTTTCTATCGCGCTTTAGGTATCGATCAAGATTCAAATCTGTCTATACTTTCAACTTTACGTAAAAATTATTTATATCGAGAGGCACCTGTTGATTGAATTATCGACCGCTTTATTTTGTAAATTGTACAATCAAATTCTGTGGCTTATTTTAATGTATTTGATTGATTCTGACGTTCCTCTACGATTTCGTTGTTGGAACGAACTTTCTGCGGGACACGCGAATCGCCGTGGCTCTTTGATTCGCTGCTTCAGACTTCGTTGCCTAAGCAATTGTAATCTGTTAATCTGCATACGTTCGCAAATAGCGCGATGTGATCACGTAGATTTAATACGTGAAGCAATTTGCAACATTATTTATGAGCATATCATCGAATATGCCATGCGGTCTCTCGATGCACAAATAAGCGTGCTATTAATGATCGTTATATCGAAGTCATCGAGAAGCACTGTATTCGAAACTCTGAGGACCACGAACTCACAATAACGTTTGGACCTACGTAGATTATACGTCTTTTTTTTTCAACGAGTAGTAGCTGTCGCGATCGAGGCGTACGAGTTACGGAAGGAAGGATGTCTTTGTACGTCCGAGCCGCGTTTATACGCGTAAGAAAATTGCAATATTAATCCGTTGTAACGTAAAAAAAAAAAAAAAAAACGGGCTACCAAACCCATTTATCGGTGTCGTGTCGTGATAAGTGTCCATGCTGTCTCGTAACAAGACTTGCGAACGTAATGGCAATTGTCTAACAAATTGATAATCAACTGTTCCGACTCGATTAATACGAGAGTAGCAAAAGTAGAAGTCAGGTCGATGTGTGTTGTGTTAACTAGCGTGTAGAGTAGCGTGAGGCTAGTTTGTAGAGCGAATACGTAGAGCAATCTGCGAAAACGTTAACACTATCCCTCTGGCCGTAGCAAAAAAGAAAAAAATCGTAAAATCGACGCAAACTGTACCACAACAAATGGACTATATAGATGTATTTATTTTGTACTGAATGTATTTCGCATTGATGTATATTTTTCGTGAGGGTCGACGTAGCGCCGTAGCTACGTCGAGACGGCATTCTGATTTTGTGGCCACGTTACCGCGGACTGTGTAAAATTTTATAATGTTGTAATAAAAGTGCGTTTCTCTCTCTTCCTCTTTCTTAACGTGCTGTGAAACGTTGATGCAACAAACGCTCTAGTTACGTAGGCGTGGTAGATCGATGAAATGCCTTGTCGTAGAAACTCTTGAGCATAGTTAACTTATCCTACATAATTCCGTAAATTCCTTAATTTCTTCTTATTATTATGATTAGTTAAATTCCTAGTTAATCTAATTTTTAGATCGTAGACCTTAGTCTTACGTAGTTGCGTTAACTTCGTGCATGCCAAAGATTTTATCGGCGTGGTCAGCGCCGAATGCGTCTTCGATTTCAATTCAATCAAATGCATTTTAAACGATCGAATTTCAAAATAGAAATTTATAATTTTATTTGCCGTATATCTCGACACATTTGTACGTTTTAATATATAAAATTTTCATGTTTGCAACTAATCTTTCCAATATTTTTTTTTGCATGAAATAGCAATTAAAATTTATAAATAGAATTCTGGATTCTGACGCGAATAACAGACGTCGAACGTGGGCTTTAGCCGATAATTCATTTCATTTATATATTTTGTTCCATCTAACACGCTTTACTTCAGTTGGGAACGGCTCTCTTGATAAAAAGAAATAAACTCACCCGGATCACCTTCGCGTATTTTTGTATCGGCGCTTTATGTTCCTGCTGACCGTGACCACGTTTACACGTCGTTATTAATCGGGTTAACGTCTATAGTTATAACTTCTTAAAACGCATACTGGTTCACACGAAAAGATGTTATTTTGAAATCTGAAAATTTTAAAATTTCGATCTTGTCAAAGAAACACAACAGATATATTTTTATCATTTTATCTTAAGTTGGCAATGCAATCGTAACGACTCATTTAGCGTCTATACATTTTCTTTAGAACCAGATTTATAAATTTATATTTTTTTGTGCAGAGCAATAACAATTTGTGTTATAAAATCGGATTTAATTTGTGTTCATATACGACGTTTTTACCTCAGTTTTTTTACGCCAGTAGTTGTAACTACTGATGGTGACGTGTAAATATAAATTGACTCCGATTTCGGATCCGGATAAAACTGATAACCGAACTGATAACAGTGATAACCAAGGAATTTACTGACAATCGGACCTCGCATCCTTCGCCGATAATACGCAGCGCGGTGGTTTTACTGTACTTCAAATTTCGTGGACTTACCTGGTCGGTGGCGCCATCTGCAACCAGCTAGCGAGAACCCCGTCGAACTTTGGAGTTCGGGGTCAATCCTCGACCGCGCATTGAAATAGTGTGTGCCGAACTTATATTCGTTCGACGGAAACGTGCAATTTGTCAAAATTAGACGACGAGACGCGTCGTGCGACGCGATCGCGATTCGCGACCGATTTCAGTCTTGTCGGGAGATCGATAGCAGAACGGCAGATCGACGTTTCGGCGATGAAATCGCGAGAATTTCAATACCGCGACGCCTCCCCCGTCCCCCGCGCCATGAACCATGAACGCTTCTGACTTCGATTCGACGCCGCCGCGACGGATCAGTTTTGATTTCGATCTCGAGTCCTTCCGATCCGCGCTCGCGATCGCTCCGGACAGTTTTTTTTCGCCCGGTGATTTCGTTTGCTCGCGAGTGGTGCGATTGACTTTCCGAGAGGAGCGGAAGACGCATCCCCCGGGGATTCGAGCGCGCCGTGGACGAGCCGGCGAACGGGCCGAGGTATGATCCCCCGCAGAGAAGGACGAGACTTGTTGTCTTGCAAGGTACGTGTACATACTTTCTGGTCGGTATAACACAATACTTTACTCACGCAATAAAAACTTTACAATAATAATGTCGCGTCGCGCGCTGGCGACGATCCCGCGGGCATATCGATCTCGCGCAACAACAATCTCCTCGCGCCATGTAGGTACCTGATTTTACGCACGCAGCGTGATCCTTACGCGTTATAATCCTTATCCTAGACGAGGATCTCGGCCCCGGGGATGCTCTCATTCGGAAAGGAGTTTCCGTCGGTACAAAGTATACGAGGGAAGAGGGAAGGATGAAACACCTCGCGCGGTGATCGAGCGAAGTGTCGCGAGCGGCAGTTCCTTTTTTAAATCTTTATTCTATTTATCGCGTAAGAACAAAAACATCCGCGGGCCAACGCGTTAGGATAAGGATTAGATCCTGATCGAGTCGACGGAGCGTCTCGTCGTTCCGAATGCGCTACTCGATCACGTTTATTCGGTCTCGCGACGAGTTACAAGCCGACGATCGTACGAAGCGAACCGCTGAGGTTTCACCGAATTGCCGACTCGACCTCTCCGGTCGCCGGCTATTGTCCATTTCTATCAATGCAGATTAACTTTAATCTCGGTTCAACATACATTTTATCTTTTTCTAGTTCTAAGAATTAGAGAAAGATAAAGAGTAAGTTAAACCGAGATTAAAGTTAATCTATATTGATAAAAATAGACATAAAGCGCATTTGGTGGACGCAGAAGGAATCGTATTCGGCGTTTTCGTTCGTACACCTTCGAGATTAGCGATCGATTTGAAAACCATCCCTTTAGGCGGATCGCAGCAAACGCCAAATAACACGCGACTTACATGCAAATTAGAATTTTCTATTCAACAATGTAAATGCAGTGTAACACATGTGTTGAGTAGGAAATTCTAACTTGCATGTAAGTTGCGTATTACTTGGTGTTTGCTGAGATCGTTGCATTCGTGGAAAGCGCGGCGTTTCTCTTTAATCGGTAAAACGTACGTTCGGAAAATCGCAGGCTCGCTCGCTCTCGCTGTCGCGAGGATCGCGATACATTTCGCCTGACTCGCTCCTGCCGCGACATGTAGAAATCAACGTCACTTTTAAGTTCTCTCGTTAGAAACTAAAATAACCTCTTCTCCGTTAGATTACGAACAACTGGAGGCGCGCGCGATTGCCGGCGCGTGTGCGCCGCCTTACTTATTTGTACGTAGAATTAAGTCTGCGTTATAGTGATGCGCATCTAGACTTTCGTTCTCTTACGCGAACGTTATTTAGAATATTATTTCAATGAGCAAGTAACTAGGAGAGCTCTCGTTTCTCTTCATCTCGCCGCTTCCCTCTTTTTGCGTGTCCTCGTTTTCACCGGCTGCTCCATAAACGGTCAATTGCATTGTGTTCTTTCGGCAGTCAGGGTGAACGGTCCAGTCACTTCGCACGTAACGCGAGGAACTTCCAAACGCAATCGTGACACAGCGCGACAATTAGGGTGCATTCTTTCACTCGTACTCCTCCTTCTCCTTTGCTCCCACGCTCTCTCGCTCGCCCTCGTCCCCCGAGATTTATTTACAACGAATTCTACACGTTCAGGATCGCGCTTCGTCGGCGATGGAACCGTTCGTGATGGAAGAATCCTTAGCCGAAAAGAGAAATCGTTATCGCTCGTCCGTCCTAAGATCCACGACTTAGGGCCACTTCGACCAAATTCCGATTAACTTAATCGTTGATTAGTCCATTGGAAATGACCAATCGCATCTGCTCATTAAGCAGATTGACAAATGCGATTGGTCATTTCCAATGGACTAATCAACGATTAAGTTAATCGGAATTTGGTCGAAGTGGCCCTTAGTGAACGTCGTTCTGCGTATCCATCTCATTCTCGACCAGCGACATTCTCGACAGTAAAGACAGTTTTTGACAAAGGGATAAAAATCGTTCTTTACCTTGTATTCTATTTTCAGAATTTTGTCGTACAGAGATTCATGGATATAAGTATATCAGATTTATATCAGAGACATATTCTTAATGTTTTTACTGTTGAGAATTGCCGCCGAGAGAGTTCGCAAGTAGTCCTCCCCCACGATGGAGTTGCAGCCAAACGGTAACTGAGCAGCACACATTCCGACGACACCGGTATCTGTTATGAGTCCCGAGTCCCCGAAGGTTGAGTCGTTCGATCGTAGAGAAAAGGTAAGTTTTCGTACGTCATCATCGACCATGCATTTTATTCGGATATTACAAAAAATGGCCTTAATAGCGCGCGGCTAATCGTAAATGAGGGCGCTTTGCCGGGATCTGACCTACTTCCCCTCTCTATTAGCAGATGTTCTTCCGCTTTCCACATTTTTACGCGTCGGTAATGTTTTTCTTACGTCAGATTTCGCTCAGGCTGATGCACACTCGAAAGTTTTACTCTTTTCAAAGCGACTTTCCTTCTCCTTCTTGCTCCAAGATGGACGTTTTTATTGGAACACGGTATCACTCTTTCATCTTGCTGCCTCGCTTTTTTTTCGAAGAGAGAAAAAAAGCGACGGTGAAGATTCTCTCGTGCTAGTGCGATTCTTTCGTTCGTTAACGCGAGGAAGTTCGTTAAAAATTACGTGTTACTCTCTAAATGACCGATTTTTATCTATTATTCTATCGTAATTAACGTCTCTCTTAAATTTGTAACAACTTCAAAATGCAATTGTTTTCTTGCCGATCTTTACTCGCGTCGATAAGTATTAATTATCAATTATTTCTGTTGCTAGAAAACATTTGTAGTATTTTACTTTAGATACGATAAACGCTAGAGGTCCACGTTCGGTGCGAATCAGTCGAATTTTCACTACGTACATTTTTTAAATGTGCCGTTAGAAGTAGAGGAACCGTCGGTACAGTGATTGTTTAGGTAGAGAGCTGAAAGAAAGAGCGCGCTCGATGAGATCGGTCATCGCTCTTAGAACGATTCTCGATGGTAAAACTGTCAGGTGTATATCATAGCCTTGGTTCGCTCGCGAGACTGTATTCGTGCGTATTTCGGGGATGGAAAAAGTGTCAGCGTGGATTCGGGCAGATCTGGCGGGGCCCCCGCGCGAATCGGATAATATCTACAAAATCTCGATAAGTTTGTTTTGTCATCTTCGTCATCGTTCCTCCCCCGCAATCCTCCTCCTCCTCCTCTTCTTTTTGTCTCGCTGCCTCGAGGAACAGGAACTTCCCCGCAATGGGAATTACAGACCACGGAGATTCTCACGCACGTACTTTCCGTAGTACGTGTAGTAGACACGCGGACATTCTTACACGAACGGATACACTCCCGATTACGACAGACACTCGTATTTCCGGACCTATTAGTCTACGCCTAGCTATTATGCGTATACTCGCACTATTGCGCGCCGTACAAACGTTACACGTCTCTTCCCCCACCGTTACATCGATTTTTTACGTCAGACTTTTCGCTTTTCTCTTTCTCTGTTTCTCTCTCTCTCTCTCTCTCACTCTTTCATTCTCTCTCACTCTCGCGCTCTCACTCTTTATTTTTTACCTCGCACAATCGGCGTCGCAGCCGAGTAGAAAGTTGCAGGTAGTGTAGGTATACTCGGTACGTGTACCTGTCTACCAAGTGCCGTATATATATAAGTATGTATATATCGTTAATTATATATAATCGCTTCTCGAGATGGTAATCGCCCGATCTAGAGGGTATTTTTAGATGTTCGGTACGTGTTGTGTGTATGTTTGTGTGTGCCTGTTGTATATGCGTGCAACGGCTGCGTGTCCGTGTTTGTGTATGCGTGTCTCGGGTACATGTGTATCTACATTGTCTTTCTTACAGTTTACGTTTTCGTAGAATACGTTTCTACGGTATAATGCAGTTAGCGTGTGTCTTTAAATACATTTTAGAATTTGGTACTCTCGTCGAGACGACTCGTCTTCGCGCCAACACTTTCGTCTTCGTTCTTTCATTCAGAGTTTCGTTCGCGTTCGCCGATCCTCGCTTTTTTCCCGCTTTTCGCGAAGCAACGCAGACGACTCTCCTCTCTCTCTTTCTCTCTCTCTCTCTCTCTCTCTCTCTCTCTCTCTCTCTCTCTCTCTCTCGCCCATAAGGAGACGCCGCAGTTTTCGTCGTATTTGCATTTCCCACCGATCTCGAGAGCGATCGAGATAGTTCGCGAAGCGATTCTCGATCGCGATGTATGACAGGTGCGCGAGCCCCCCGCCGGAGAAGGGAAACGACCTCAATTCCGCGATAACTGAAGATTGCATCCCTGAAATCCGTCGAGTTCTCGATTCGATGCCGCTCGAAATTCTCAACTATCTCGAGTGAACGGCGGTTGCGAGAAATATCGGAAGCAGTTGGTACGAAACTGCGGAATCTCCGGCGACAAGCGAGAGGTGTTTTAGGACTGGTTAAGTACAAACGATCGCTATGCCATAGTTCACGTACACGTCTCTCGCTTGCGGCACGAGTAAATCGCGATTACATATCTTCCGTTTCGACAATTCCACAAGCCTCTCTTTCCACAATTTCTCCCAAATGCTTCCCGATCAACTTCGTTTCCTTCGTGTCTTTTCGTAGCGCTATCGCTCTGTAACCACGTTTGATAAATATGGTAGAATGTCTCGCTTCAATCGTTTGCTCACTTATTCCGTAAAGACTTAAACTATTACTTCTGATATTTATACAGCCATTCACGATGCTGACATAAACATTGCGCGAATAATAAAATAACTATATCACCGTAACAATCTTTTAAATTATCTATGATCATATAACGCAACGAAATTTATTATATGCAATATGGTATATTTATATTCATAGAATACTTGTCAAGTAAAGTTTAATAATGTTAAATAATGAGCAATCTTAATGCTTTACCCATGCCTTCCTCGCTTAAATTAAAAATAACTTTCTAACTTATGGAATTTAGAATTTGAAATTGGAATTATAAAATCAAAGTCCACGGAATGTGCGCGTGCGATCGGTTGAGCGGTGACACGGTTTGCTTATCTACCAATGATAAATCAATTGTTCGATCCATCAATTTAAGATGTGCGAATCTTTCGCGAATTATTTCAAATTGACCAATCGACACGATCGGAGATACATCGGCGTTCAACGTTTCTCGTTGTCACCCGAAATGGTTGCACCGCTCGCTCTGTTTCCTGTCGTTTTTTTGCTGCATCGCCACGATTGACTAAAACGTATATTGCAATATGAAGTTGGCAGTTTTCGTTACAACGCGGCTTGAACTGTCGTGGTCTTGTCAGAGTACATACATACACCGGTGGCGATTCTGCCGTGTTGCGTGCCGCCCAGAAGAGTTTCTCGTTCGCGGCAAAGATGACCGAACGACGTGAGCGTTCGTTTTGTCGATAATTTCTCGTAACTATGATCGTTTCACGAAGTGAGATAATGCTAGCGGATTGTGAGATAAAATGAGGTAAATTATTCCGATTGGCGAAAGATTCTTCACGGTTCTACGCGTTGATATATGTATAGATATAATACTAAAGTCTTATCGATGTGTGAATGTATCTATAAAATTCAAATAAATTATTCATGATCTCTGTACACATCTGCTGATGATTTAACAACCATGTTTTGAGCAATTTTTACGTTTACGTCCGCGGACGAACAATTATGATCGAGAATGCATAATATGTGGATGGATTGATAAAGAGCTCGATCACGTGGTATTTTCTCACGTCGTCGTTCTTATCTACGCATAATGATAAATGTAAAAGAGTTCATACGAGCGTATATAGATCGACTCTTCTGGTCGTCTTCGTCGGCGATCACGGAGGATACTTCTCTTTCATTACGCAGTAGATAGTCAGCAAGTAATCAAATTGTCGATTTTTATGACCTACATTCGCTGCGAATGAACGTACGGACGAACGAACGAACGAACAAACGAACGAATGAACGTACGCACTAACTTCTCGGCCCCCGACGTTCTTCCAGTCTACTTTGGTTTTCTCTTTTTCCTATACTTTTAAAAGTGATTTACCTAAATACGTGCGAACAGTCATATTTTCGTGTGCACTACATTTGCGTATATATATACAATATGTATATATATATATATATATATATATATATATACACATGTATGAATGTATAATATATATAATATGTATATATATATTACTTCGCAATATATCTTTGTTTAACGAATACAATGCTCTGTATAAAACTCGTATTTACAAAATGTGATCGATTTATATAATATTAATATTTCTGTGTATTTTTCTCTGTATCTCTCTCTTGTCATATCCCGAGTTATATCCCGAGATACCTGCACGCCGGTGCTCTTTGTTTTTATATAACGATTTCATCTATTTGGTATTATACGCGATATAAGTGCCCGCCGATAACATAAGTAGTCATCCTGCCAGAGGATAAAGAACATCGTAAATCTTTAAACGGTCATTTATAATGTTAACGGTAATAAATATAATAATAAAGGTAATAAAAATTTTTCAGTGAGACTAATAATAATAATGGTCGATTGTGACGTCTGCGGGGAATTGGCGCGTCCCATATGACGTGCGTATGTCGATTTGTGCTTACACTGCACGCGTTTCTTTTTTATAATTCGGCACAAGAAATCGCATTGAGCGATTGAATTATCGTAGGTGAAAGCGCTTAATTATCGAGTTTTCTGCTACTAAATCTTCAACGTTGGATCAGCGAAGTTACCTAACTTCGAATACTTACTGAGATCAAGCAAACGTATATATGTTACAAACTTATTTGAGCGTTACGAATATCTTATATAAATAACATATCAATAACAAAATTTTCTTGATAGCGTCATAATGAATAAACGTGATAAATGAATAAAGAATGCATCTAAAAGATTGCAGCGGATGCGCGTCATGCATTCTCAAGAAATTAATGCGTAATCGATCATTCTGAATTATAACAGCATCGTTTATCATCGATCATCATTACATTAACAATTGAATTAGTTTAGTATCGCGCATTCGAAAGGAATATCGTTCATTCGCGATTTCGAAGCTTGCACGCTCTGTATCGCGAGATGCACACGACGCGTTTTATTACGTTAATTATTTCGTTATCCGTAAAGTTAATTAATTATTACATTATTTAATTATTTGCTTTACTTTACACCTAACTGTATGTCTATCTAAGGAAGAGTTTCTCCACCGTCTTTGATCGTGGACACGCCAATTCCCGCCGTTTGTCCGCCCAGCTTAAAGATTCAGCGTAAACAATAGGCACGCGTATATGTCACCATACGCGCGAATAAATGCATATAGCTACCATAGAATATATCACAACAATAAAACGAGTTAGATCCTCTCTCTCTCTCTTCCCTCTCGCTCTCCCGTTATTATAGAGACTCCGAGTAGATAACGGATGTACAGTTATATAAATTGCATACAACGCTTCCGGTTGGGGCGGACGTGGAGAAATGTATCAATACTTATATATTATGTACGAGCGCAGCCGAAGAAAGAAACGAACGAGGGCTGGACACGCGATTTGCGCCTTTTCGCGCACGACAAACTCGCGCGCCGCCATTATTCGAATTATCGCGTGATTACCGCGATTGAGAACCGGATGCCCGAGTGTTCGGCGCGGAAAACGCGAAAGCGAAATAAGTCGCTGAATTAACGCGCGAACGGAATGCCGCGGTTGATTGTGCCCGCGATGGGCGAATTATCACGGTTGAATCTCGCGAATACGCGAGATGGTAAGTCTGTGGTGTAATCGCGCCGGTGTCTAAAAAAAATCGAGAAAGCCGGAGCGCGTGCAATCTTCTACACCGAAGAGTTAAAAGTACGTACAGCGATTAACCGAACCGGTATAATTTCGCTGATTCGAAATTTCGACGTCGTTAACACTGAAAAATCATTGCTGTTGTTTATTTGCGACAACGTATATAGGAATCGAAATTATACCGGTCACAAATTGTAATCCTAAAGTACGATCCACGCTATGGGAATGTAAAATTGACATAGATACTTGAGAATTTTGAGAGTTACTCCTTATTTATGGTCCTAGAGTTATTTATGTCTTATAAGTTAGCGGAACAAAGTGAGCAGAACCAATTCTAACTAATATTTTTATTTGTTGCTCATTTGTTGCTAAAGAAAAAAATTTGTTGCTCTGTAAGCTTTCTTAAGGCTCCTGGATGGTCACCGCGGCCATATTGAATTCTTACTATCGAGGCGAGGAAAACACCCAATTTTGTCGTGCATGCCATTTTCAAATAAAAAGACATTTCAATAAAATATCACTATAGATCGTTTCAGAACACTTCCGAAATTGACCGAAAACTATCCTTTTTCCTCGACAATAAACAAACCGCCATAAAACGAAGCCTAAACATACGGGAAAACAGCCGTTTAACGACTATCGAAAGGAGGTGAAAACGTTCCTTCCGCATGCAAATCTTACTTTTCGGTCAATTTTACGATTTTCACGAATACGTTAAACGTTAGAGCACAAGTACAGAGCGAATAATAAAGAAATAGCACGCACGACAAAATAGGTTGTCAACATGTCACAAAGGACAGAATTCTCCATTGGAGAGAGTTCTGATTTCTGCCGCGACGGTACGTCGCCACCGTCAACGCAGAGTTCTCGGCTGACCATCCAGGAGCCTTAAAAAATGATGTTCCGCTAAGGAATAAAGATAAGTTAGCGGGACAATATACACACACACATATATATATATATATATATATATATATATAGCAACGAAATTGCACATAACAATAACGTAAAAATTGTTGCTAATTTGTTGTTCACAAAATATGCTAGTCCCGCTAACTTAATCTTCCTTTCGCGGAACATCATTTTTTGAGAAAACTTAGAACAAATTTTTTTCTTTGGCAACTTTAGCAACAAATGAGCAACAAATAAAAATATTATTTAGAATTGGTTCTGCTCACTTAGTTCTACTATATAACTTATAAGGCATGAATTATTCGTTCCAGATTTGTCGATATTGATTTTAAATGTCATTAACATACCTAAGAGATTTATCAATCGCTAGATGTTTTTTGAATATCTTATAAATCGTTTTGGTGACGTTTATCATATTATTTAGGGAATTATATTTAATGGAGTATTAAAAAAAAATCTATCGATATAAACTAGTGCTTTCAACTTTATACGGCTTCGACGATTTAGCGACTTGAAGTGCTTTTATATTTTTCTCTTTCGATTTTTACGTAAAATTTAAGTGTTTTTTCTCGGCGAAAAAATTGCCAATTAAATTTAGGTATATAGTGTATCTTAACAGACCGAATGTATCACGTAATCGCTTATACTGAGAATTCCTAATTCTCTTTTCTTCTCTCTTTTCGAGTCGATAAGTTTGACCAATGTTATCTAATAAAAATCGTACGGTTCAGCGTTTTCCCATTGGTAAAACGTGACGCTCGAATATGACCATCCCTCTTTCGTTTCTCTCGAATATCTGAGATGGATAGCGGACCAAGGCAGAATCCTGGACTACGGATTACTTATATTTCTATAATGAATTCTCGCGGAGCGCGCTAAGGCAAGGGATCTCCTTATTAAATGCACGACTGACAGTAGCGTCTGGTAAACGGACTATTTGGCGATTGCGAAGTAGAATGGAGGACGAGAATGGGGAGAGGAAGAGTAAGAGCGACGGCAGAAGGGATGAGAAAGAGTCAGAGGGTGGGTTGGGCGTGTCAGCTGGTCGATATCCTGAATGGCAAGCTTCCACGGCCCAGCTTGCAGTCAGCCGCTACGTCCGAGGGGCAAGAGAGAAGGCCAGTAAAAAGAGAGCGCTTGCAAGTATATATGTATATAAAATGTTCCAGAGAAGTTTTCCACACTTCTCCTAAATCATAAACAGCAGAAGTCCAACTAAAAAAGAATGTCGCTCAATTGTTCTTATATTGCAAGCGCTTGAAGATTGGAGTTTTGAAGAGTTGAATTTTTAAGAAAATTATAAATAATAAAACTTTATTCTTCTGTGAATTTTAAATTGAGCTTAATAAAGTTTTAAGCTGAAATTTAATTATTAAGATGTACGATCGGAAAAATTACAAAAGCAAAAGATGGCATCTAATCCAATCGTTGCCGAGGAGGAATTGGCTACATTTAAAAGAAAGTGCTTGATTACTAGGTAGCTTATATACGAAAGGCGCAAAGAAGAAAGTTCCGAGTGTATAGGTTTTGGAAACTTTTTGTGTAAGTGATCGATGGTCTGTAATGGCGAACAGGATTTTAGAAAGTACGAGCAGCGGAGTGCGCAGCATCCGCGAGAAGAAAGTAGAACGCCATGCAATTAACGTTAATTAAATTGACAAAACATTGGGCAACGAAATACGTTGAAAAAAGAAGACCGTTGTACATAAGCTCGTGAAGCAACCCACGCAAATAAGAGCGATTATATTTCACTGTCTTTCTCATCTCTTGCATAAATACTATAAAGGATGTCGATGGGATTAGCTACGAATTAAATCGATAAAATCCAGCGCGGCTGCGTCGGCTTGCTATTGTCATAGACAATATAGATAAAGTGTTATTTAAGGATAATAATCGCGGTTATACAGATTTATTTTCATCAGGTTTCTTTCTCCGCCATTGTTTTTCAATATACGATGAAATAAGATATGTCCATATTCGTGACACGAGTATTTTATATGTCAATTATATATCAAGAGCTTTCTTCAAGCGAAAGTAAGTACGAGTACCGAGTTGGTCCGCCTTGGTCCGTTGTCCCTCTCGATTTTCTCGACTTGATTGGAGTGTTTTTACGTCCGATCTATAATCATTTATACGTCCCGGGAGTTTCCCTACGTAAACAGTCGCGACTACGTAGTACGAGCTAAGAGTACTCCCGATTGAGCCATGTGCACACGCACGTACACGCGTACAGAGACGCCCTGGGACGAGTGACGATATAAGTTCACCGATTTCGGTAGCGGCGACGCGAGTCATACATATACAGAAACATACAAAAGTCGCGTCGTGAAAAATCGTAAAAAAGTCCTACGAAATGAAAGGAGAGATCTGGCTCGTACTTGGCCGTAATCCAAATAAATGCGGATGCTGAAGTGAGGCCGCTACCATGAAACCCGAGCCGCTTTCGTCGTGGGCGTCCTGCGTCGCGTTATCCCCTTCCGCTTTCCCCCGCCGTTATATCTTTGTAGATCTCGCGTAGAACGCTCTCCATCGATCGTCTGTACGCGTTCTGCGTACGCATGTGTGCACGCACGTGTGTCTAATATGCGTGTACGCGCGTACCTAACGTGGCCGCGTACGCGCGCGCGCGTATGTATGTTAATATACATATACTTACTGTACTTACTTAGATAATAAGTCGCACCAGTCTCCGATAGTACATTGTTTTTTTTTCTTCGTTCGGAATATGAAGTTTCCCGCCGTTTTTTTCGTTCCACGCGCGCACTATCACTCATACATTTTATACTCGCGTTCATTCTCTCTCTCTCTCTCTCTTTCGTTCATTCGCATTCACGCGCGCACATATGCCACCATGCGATTTCCGCTACGTTTTCTCTGCGCGCGAACGCTGCTGACGGCGTCAGAGCGACGATTCATCCTCGACCTCGACGAACGTCGATAATCCTATATTTTTCCGTTCTCAAGCTGCTCTCGATTGAATCGTCGCTTCAAACCGACGAGTCTCGGTGTTGTTCTTAGCGTTAGTTAATGTTACTATGTAATGGTGGCTAAATTGACAAGTGTTTATATCGAAGGTATTTTCTCCGTTTAAGAACTAGAGATACCTAGACTGGCAATGTTTTATGGTATGTATGCTCGTGGATTCGCCTTCGCGATTGAGCTCCTGCTTGCCGTTCCGCTTGCGTCGCGACATATACATTTCTATCGCGCGACGTACCTATATATATATATATATATATTTATTTATTTATGTATATATATTGAGTCTTTAACGAAGACGCCTCGTGGACAGCGACGATAGCCGAGGCTTACGCGTGCCCGATCGCTGATTGACGAACAGGAGCCTGTTGCCCGGTAGAAATTGCGGTAGTCACAGACGCCGCGCGAGTAGTGAGAGCGCGCGTTTGATAAGCCACGCCAAAGCGATGCGGCGTCTGAGTTCGTTCGACCGTTTCTACTTGCCGGTGATCGCGAAGTAGTCCTACTCCGCGTCTAGGCGACCGCACGGCTTGCCCATATTCGTCCGCTACTACTTCCAGTTGAGAAGTGGTTACCGTGCTCTCGAGACGGACCTAAGCGTATGTTTTGAGAGCACCTTTCTGGTCCGCGAGCTGGTACGGCTGGTCTCGGATGTCGTTCGCTTTTTACTACCCGCTTTTTACTACTCCTGTCCTGAAGTAGTCACCGAGCGCGTCTCGATTTTTCCTCCTTGAACCGCTTTTCGCTTTTCCTCCTTTGCGAATCGGTCCTCGTCTCGTTCCTACGCGTAAGAATGCTCGCTTCTGTGCGCTCTTTTGCCCTTTTTTTTCTTCTCGATTCGGAGCACCGCGACGTCGTCGTCTACTTCGCCTCCTCGAGCAGCACGAGGTCGTCCGCGACCACGTCGCTGATGTGGAGGTAAATAATCCAGTACATCAGATTGAAGCAAACGAAACATACCGGGAATACGATGCGGGAATATTTGTCGATGTCCGACGGCGTTATGCCTAAAGAAACGTTAAAGTGACTTAGAATGGTTGCGGCGCAAGATCGTGAGGGAAGAGAGTTGCATATTTCAGTGAGCTTCCGAGTTCGCGCGGTGCCGTTGTACCTTAAAAGGGTACAAAAAAGCGTCTAATAGTGCATCGTAATGCTTGAAAAATAAATTGTACAAATGTTTCTTAAAATGCGCATAAAAGCTTTTTATGAGATGATCAGTGACAAGCGTTTTCGGACGGTGTTTCAAGCGTAGAGAAATTGTATATATATAATACAACGCCGCGCAGGCGCGTGGTATCATCGGCCATGAATATTGCATAATCTTGGCGAAGTTCAAAGTACTCGATATCCATATTGCCACAATTGACGGCCTTGTCAGGCCCTTTATCCAGGCGATGACACCACGCCGGTGGCCTTCCGAGCTCACTGACGGTTAAACCGTACAATAACGTTTATTTTGCCACCGTTCAGAAGCTCGTTGAAATAGACAGCCTGCCAAGCTAAGAACCGAATATTTGATAGCTTGCCAGGCGGGGGGGGGGGGGGGTTGAAAAAGTGTTATAAAAGTGCGTACATGGTCTACTCATACCGTAGAGCTTGGTGATGTCCTTGCTAGGATGAATAATATGTTGCGGCGCGCCCGCCGATTCTTCATCGGCGCGACCATTTATGGTGTTCTCGAGCGTCCCACCTTTGCTGTGTGCCTTTGGGTCGTGCACCTTGAACCGCACCTCCTGGACAACATGGGACCACTTACAAGAGACACGGCAGTTCGCCGTGGGGTGTCCCTCACCCGAGGTTTACCCCGTAAAACTTTGTCGGTTTGGCATGCGATACCGAGGACTGGGCAGTGTATATTTTATTCGTTCAACGCGGTGACGTCCGATTTTACGTTAGTCATCGGAGCGATTGGTATTCGAGAGACTCACCTGCTTTTATGTCGCTGTTGCGACTCGCGTCTCTGTTATAGTTTATTCCGTTATATATATATTTTAGGAACGTTTAAGTGTGAAATAGGAAAAGTCTCTCGTAAAAGAACCGCGGTTCATAGAAACGCGCGTTGCGATTGGTCGTGCTCAAGCAAAACGGATTGGTGAAGATTCAATTGAAAGCTGGTGTATGTGATGCTAATTGATATACTGTCGGGATGAGATGCGGGAAAATTATTATTATTTGTTGCTGGTACATAATCATTAGTCGTTATAAGAGACTATTTGTTTGATGTAAAATGAGATTATGCGCATACTGGAATATAATTTCTATTTTTTTTTAAGTTAATATTAATGTAAAAAACATTATATGATTACGGCTTCTTACAGGAAACTGTAAGACTGTAGAATATTTTTGATAGTTTTATTATTTTTAATATTAATTAGATTTTATTATGCATTTGAAAGTAATATTATACTAAGAAAATCACCAAAGACATTAAATTCGATTTTAATACACTTTTCATATTTCGAAACAAAGCAACTATAAAAATCTTGAAAGAAACAAAATGTAATTAAAAGCGTATCAAGTATGTAATTAAAAGAATCGTGTAACGTCATTAGGCATTTACCGCCGGATAACATGAATAATTAACTTTGTAATAATAATTAATTAAAACGTCTCATCTTCTTATCCGACACTTTATAACCGTCCTTCGTCCGTCCGTCCCTTTCATCTTTGTCGCTCGTTTACTCACTTCTTTCCGCCCTACCACATTGTCCTCTTTCTTTTCCGGTCTTTTAATATTTTCTGTTTTCCCGGAGAGGAAGGGAGGAAGGGAGGAAGGGAGGAAGGGAGTCTACAATACCCAAGATTAAAAGAAAATTTATAGTGCGTCGTGTCCGTGTTGGCACGAAGCACGTTGTCCGGCGCGTCGCACGACCGAATGGGAAATTCATTTCGCAGAACCTTTTAGCTTTTGACCTTTCGAGCCTGCCGTTTTTAATTCTCCTTTTTAAGGAGGGAGGGATAGAGTGCATATTTACATTGCGCGATGGTACGTGCTAAGCTGGATCGAGGATAATGCTCGGCTTCGTCCTGTTGAGCCTGCCCTTGTGACGAGAGAGAAGAGCTTGATTAGCTCTAATATTCGTTTATACCGCTGTCTATTAAAAAGATTCGTTTATTGCAGTCTATTAAAGAATTTTTAATCGCGATTACCACGTTATTCAGTATTATATTATTGTTTATAATTTCGTTATTTAGAATTCACATTTTGAGACTTCCTTCATCGTTGACAGTAGGCAAGACAGATGATATTTGTTGTATGTGTATGCTTATATATAATATCACACAGCTCTCGGGAGCCATAAAGTTATGAAAAACAAGTGCTACGATTATGCATAAATCTGTAATAGTGCCACGATCGGGACATCTGGATATCTTGACAGATCCGATCGTCTACTCGCTGAAAGAAAGCGTGTAAAAAATCGCCCAGGGGAGCGCTAGTACTGGATCTCCTGGTCGTACGCGGTGATACAAAACGACATTCTGCATGGAAGAAAGAAATTCGGGAACGACGACAATCTTGGCCGTCGCTACTCACAGTTTGCTTAGGCGCATGATCGCCATGATCGCCGGGTACGCGCGGCGGTCCTGGATTTTCGCTCGCGGCCTTCATGCTCTCGGCTATCTTTTGGAACCGATTCTTCCGCATCTGAATCCTCTTCGCCATGTAGCCCACCGTGGCGTACTCTGCGAAGAATAAGAATCCACGGGAAATGAAAACACGTAACCGTTCAATGCCATGACACGTCTGCCACTGTAAGATCTGGGCGGGTCGCCCGGTTTCACGGAGCCCACTTCCATCCGTCGAGAATCTCACTCATGCTTGCGCTCCCGGTACTTGTGTAGAGCTCACGTGCAGATGGAAGAAAGCCATTTCCCTGGAAACCCCGGCTATGAACACCGCGACGGCGAAGTACCTTGATGTCGTATATGTAATGACTAATGAGATACTCGCAATCGCGGTCGTGAAAACGCAACAATGTGTGTGTCGTACCGTGTATGCTAATCGATTGAACAAATCCGCGGGGCTCTTTTAACCCACATTGACCTTTCCTTGTCTCGCGGGCGCTTCGCGGTGAACATGATTTCGCGAGACGCCGTTTCATTCGCCATTCAACGTAGGTTCGGACTGACAAACATTTACGTCGACGTCGACGACAATGACGACGACGGCGACGAAGTAACTATTTCGAGGAAAATGGGTCCCTTGCATTTGTCACGTGAGCCCTGCACAAGTATCCGTCTACGATACTCTACGAGCTCGCTACTGGAACGGCACGGCTCCGAGCTATACGGAGTATATGAGAGGACGCAGGATGGAAAGCTTAATGGCAGCGACGTAAAGGCACGGAAGAGTACACGATCGCACTCACCGAGCAACGAGGCAAAGACCATGACGAAGCAGGTGCCCAGATAGACGTCGATGGACTTGACGTAGGAGATCTTTGGTAGCGCCGCGTTCGTCGAGGACATTAGGGTCGTCATAGTGAGCACAGTGGTTACTCCGAGGGCCACCCGAGCGGGGGTCGCGTTTCGGTTTAGCCAAAAGCTCACCCACGATATTATGACAATCAGCCCTGAGGGTATGTAGATCTGGATCAGGTAGTAGCCCATCGAACGTACGAACTGGATCTCGCAGGCCAGCCGCGAGTAATTCCCTACGATTAAAAGATCGAAGGTCAGGACAGGGAGACGGAGAGGCGCTATTTAATGTCTCTTTATCTCCCGTGCTCACTGTCCTTCCTCCTCACTGTTCGTTTATCTCTCTCTCTTTCTCGCTTTCTCTTCCCTTGCATCTCTCTTTCTCTCTTTCTCTCTTTCTTCGTCTTTCTTGCTCTTCGTCTCTTCCACTCGTTCGTTGTGCTCTTCTCCTTTCGAGCTCCCGTTTATTCTTCTTGCTTGATCTCCCGTTCCGTCACTGGCCTTTGCCAGGAAAAGCGATTTCATTGTTCGCGAGTAGCTCTCTCTATTCCTTGCACCGCGCCGGTCGGAAATACGGCGCGCCAGAGCTGGCTGGATGTTAAGTGAAATTCGCATCGTTGATGCGCGACTCCTCGTGCTCATATTGTGTACGTCTGTCAGTGTAGATATGCATGCATGCACGTTACAATGAAGTATACCGGCGGCGTGTATTGTGCGCCGATCGAGAGATTCGAGAGATGTAGTTGCATAGGAGAAAAATGAGGAATCGATTAGAATGGAAAATCGAGTTATCCCTGTTGCAATTTGCAACCCCATGGCTTTCTTCCGTTTTAACGAGAGGGAATTGGCGACAATTTATTTCTTGCGCGCCATTATTGCTCGAAAAGATACATCGAGGCGAAAGATATTAATTTTGTCATTAGGATGATCGTATACATCATTTAATCGTCACCTGCGATATAATCAGAGAATAGTATTCGAGCATATCGAAAGATGAAAGGCTTAATGTGGGACTCATGAGGAAAATAGCAAATGCTATAATCGTCTTCAGCTGGAGTGTATGCCACATCGTTGAATATCATATGGGAATTTGCTCGCGCCACGAGAAATTGGCGTAGAGATTGACATTGAAACACCACGATGGCAATATGAAGACAATTTTGCTCACCCAAAGTTTCATTCGAACCAAGTGGAGGAATGTGGCGATGATTTCTCGAGGAAATTCATCGCCGTCGAATGCGAGAAACGTTTCCCAGCCGGCGTTTGATGCCAGCCAGCTCCACTATGCGACGGAGCTTATATGATGCGCGAGATCGCGAGAAAGAGAGAGATCGATCGATCGATCGACGGCTTTAATGTAAGTAAGGTACACAGGATTACGACGGTTTTTTTTTCTTACGAGCGAAAATTGCACCTGCGGACATCGGATAGCGCTCACGTGTCTCTCCACCTTACCCATGCCGTTAAAAGCGAGGGTTGAACAATTATTTGTTGGTGGTGGGGGGTGGGGTTGTGTTTATACGTTACCGGTGGTAAGACTAATCTCCATGGCACGTTGACGATGACCGAGGACCTTGAACTGAGGCAGGGAGACCTCGTTGCTGACCCCGACGCTGTTTGGGCCCTCGTTCCACTTGTACCGGATGTCCCTCATCGTGTATCCGACTGAAAAAATAGAGAGACCCCCCGCGGTTGGTACGTACCTTCGCGGAAGCCCTCAAACGCATTTCAGCTCCGAGGGGGCCTCCACTTACCTCGCACCCCCATCAAACCTTACGAGTCCGCTCTCTTTCACTTTTTCCCCTTTCTCTCTGTTCACAATTTTCGTTCCTTTCTTTCTTTCTATCTATCTGTCTCTCTCAGTTTATCTTACTCTCTGTCCTTCTCTATGAGGGATACCCTTGCGAAGGGTATCGAGGCTATCGAGAGCCCAAAATTAAACTGACTTTAAAGGAGCATGTGGGCGGAATATCTGGCATGTAATGAGAGATCGTAATGGACGATCTTCTCGATTGTTGGGCACGATCGAGAAGCGGAAGGCGCGTATTATCCGTATTTACGAGTCCGTTGTGTCGATTATTGTTTTGATGTTGTGGATAGTGGATGTTAGGTCAAAGGTGGACGTAATACTATTCCTGAAACCCATTAGCAACTTGTATGCTCGTATAGCGTATGTATCTGTTATAGAGATGTGAAACCCATTATTCGCGTATTGAGCGGGAATCTAAACTTAAAACTCTCAAGATCAAAATGTTTATATTAATACTGTAAATCAGTATTAATATCTATACATTGACATATAATGACAGTGAGGGTAAAAATAGTACAACGTCCATCTTGTAGTGAAGAGGAAACCAAATCTGGGAACGATGGATACGCGTGACTTATCGTCTGGGTGTTCCGTAGTGTAGATAAAAACCTATGAGTCGATCAGTCGATCGGTCGAAATGAATGGCCGTAGGACTACGCTGTCCCACTGAGCAAGCTGGTTCTTACATAATTAAATGTGTTCGCGAAAAGACAACACAGTGATCGGTGCACATCGATGCGGGTAAAAACAGGATTTATATTATATATGTATATATTGCTCACACATGACTTGTCCAGTTCTCGATACATACTGTTATACATGTATATATACGTACATATATACGTGCATCGAAAACTGGACAAGTCGTGATCGCCCGTGTGAGTGTGGTCTGTATTCGCACATATTTCGCGGATGAAAAAATTTTGCCATTTCACTTTTTGATGGCGTTATTTGTTTTCATTCGACATTTGTACACAGTATATATACATAAATATATTAGCCACGCGAACTTCTGGACCAAGTTTAGAAGGAAGAACGAATAAGAGGGGAATATCTACCTGTAGATAGGTGTATGGTTGTCTGTCGTTGCCTGTGACCGAGCACGCGAAACTGCGGTAGTTCCACCTCGTTCGAGATGCCGACCGACTGTAGGCCGGAGTTCCATTTGTACCGAATATCGCGCATTGTGTATCCAACTGCCGGGAGAACAAGAACACAAATATCTTCGCTCTAACATACAATAATTAGACACTGAGGTAGTGTTCAGTTTGGGACGGAAGGGCGGGTTCCTCGGGGGAGTACAGTAATTAGAAGCAAAGTTGTCGCGCGAGCAACCTAAAGCGGTTTCCGGTTGTCGCATCACGATCCAATTCTGTCGCATAAATTTCTCTCTGTGCGCGGAATCGATTTAGGATGCCCTCCGTGCCGTTATATCATAAACGTCATCGAGATAGGCATTGTAGTCTTAACTATAACATAGTCGTCCATATTTTCCGAAGTCAGAAAAAAGTACTCTAAAATTTTCAAGACCAATATCATAGTTATAAAAATGAGAGCCGTCGTGAATTCTGAATCTCTTCTTATATTAAAGTTTAGAGATTTAGGGTATAAGTAGAGATAATTTTTTATCTTATATAAGTTTCGGCTTTTAATATCTTGTTTTTTTTAATTTATATAAAAAAGATTGTAATTTTGTATTAATTTATGTTGATTTTCTATTCGTAAAATAATGCCTTCTGAAGCGTTTATGACGTTTTGCGGTTACTACGTCCAAGGCCACGCGGGGATGTCGATTAATGATATCGATGTCGATTAATGATATTCCTCTTTTCGCTGTGAAATACAGATTCACCGTGAGATGCAGCACGCTGACTTGGCAACTTGGCGAGTCTCATCTCTCTATTGTTCCTTCCCACCAATGAATATCCCGCGATCGGATTTTGACGATTATCGATCATAATTCGCGCCTATTTGTTCCCTCTAATGCCTCCGCGCGGCCTTCCAGCGCGTACATACCGCACCGAGAAACATTCCTCCGTAACTGAATCTTAGGTGATTACGATCGTTACACCGCATTCCAGGCACCAAAGTGGCATTCCGTCGCGGTGGCGGCTACATTGCGCGAGCATCGGCCAAACATGGATTAAGCGGTAAGCCTCCGAATATGCCAGATTAATTGCTTTTGTTTTTGGAATCCGATTTCGAATGTCGCCGCGTTTTATCACGTTCGGTACTACGACGCGATTCCGCACGGTGGACACAGCTGCATGCGGCAAAATCACGACTCCGATAATGACGTTACGATTCGCAACAGGCGTGTTCAACACTAGCGGTCCGAAGCTCTGGAAACGTCAGGTCTTGTTCGCCGCGGTCAACATAAAAAAATTTACTTGTCGCATTAATGAGAGAATAGTGATGCTGACGTTTTATAATATCTCAGATGCATTTTGTACTTGATCTTTTTCATCTTTTAATTGTATTTCTTATTGCAAGCCCTCATTATACTTGCAAACGAAACCAAAAAAGAAATTACGGAATGAGAAAATCGCGTTCGCGAGCAATAATGACCATGCTTAAAAAAAAAAAAAAAGATTTGCAAAAATATTACGTGCGCTCGTTCGTTCGTTCGGTTGTTATTCCTGCCGATGGTCGTCGCATAATTAAGTGCAGCGCAGATAAAAATTGATACTTTTACAAAGATACTTTTATAGAGTTTTAATAAAGAGGTCCTGGACACTGGGGGCAACATTAAGCATCACGAATGGTAAAAAGGTCGGAGGAGAACGGGGAATGGGGCCGTGGCGCCACGCTGTTGAATACTGCAGGGAGGAAGACTGCGGCAACATTAGCAAAATACCGGGGACTATGGTAGTGGCAGCGAGTTTAGGTTTAAGACGAAAAGAGTGGAGAGTGTATAAGTAGATATGGAGAAGCAGAAAGAAAAAAATAGAATTTTGTGCTCGGCATGCTACAGTGACACATACAGGCTCGGGGAGGGAGAGGGGGCGGGGGATTACGTAGATTTACATGTATGTGCTACATGCTTTACGCCGCGCATTTCACCTTGCTGTGCTGCATGCTCCATGCTACATGCTCCATTCTCCGTGCTCCGTGTTTTGCGAGAAACGCGCGAATTTCCATATCGGCTTTACGGTCGCCTTCTGTTAAAATTCAAACGTTATCGTTGAACGATATTATCGAGGCCTTTTCGAATCCAGGATTCGAATCAGTTAATCAGGCTTGTTTGGTGTGTGTATATACAACGAGAAGGAATTGCGTTCTTGTGGTGGTTCTTTTACTTTTACGTAATGTAATAATCTAGAGTGTAGATTCTCGAAAAGTGCGATTTATCTTGTCAAGCACAGTCAATACTGATGCAAAATTGAAAAATTTTTAAATGTTACTTTTACGTAGAAGTTAAATCTCTCCAAAAATCTCGAAAAAGACAAGTGAAACATTGTCGTCATTACGAAAAAGAAAAAGAAAAGTAACTCGCACGAACTATATATCTTTAAATGTACCACTTACTTATTTTTTTTATCCTGCTCTGGAGTAGACCAAAATTTAAATAACCATGCCGACACATGCCGTTGCCGAACAATATTAAATAATATCTATATGCTCTACTATACGTACAAAAGTTGCTCGAGTAAGGTCGAGGGGGGTAGGAACGTATACCGGAACAAGTCGCAGATAAAAAATCAGGTCACAAGCAAATTCATATAGGCATACCGATAACGTGACCACAGCGTGGTACGCCATGGGTAATATTAGAGTCTTTTCTTACATGCGCTGGGCTAGATGCACAATGCGTTTTAATTCGGTCGGACCATTGTCGACACGTCGTTTCTGGATTTAGCCTCCTTCGGGGCTGGCCGTCGTCGGCCCTTACTACGTCCCCGGACACGAGGCTCAGTGCTATATGTCGGAGGCCCTTCAGGTTCGGAAGGGAGGAGGGTTGGTAAGTGATAGTTTAAGTGATGGCGGTGGTGGTCAGTGGTAGTGGCGAGTGGCAAAGTAGTGACAGTGTTTGAAAAACAGCGCGCTTTCGTCGCGTTGTTGATCTCGGGATCGATTTACGGCGACTGCGCGCCGAGAGCTCTCGTTTGTATATTATTTACAATCGTGCGTGTGCTTCGGTGGTTTATTCTAGTTCAGCGTGATCTCTCTCCCTGAACATATGTAGGTCCCTTTCGCCAGGAAATCGCCGATCTTGTAGACAGAGAACAGATTCCATTCTCTATATAGATGTGTTCGTCATGTACGCGGATTACATACGTTTATTACAGTGTTTCTGTCGAACTATGAAACAAAAGATTCTCGCTCAATTCACGCAGCTTATCGATAAGTGATAATTGAATATCGCCGAATTTTTCGACGGTTGTTATTATTGCGTGCACGTATGTGATCCGCGAAACATTTTCATTTGGCAGCGACAGAGTGTAGAAAGAGGATACGTCGTGTATATTTTAGTTATTCGTGGCAGATACATGCGCACGGTTATTTATTCGTATTCATTGTCGAACGACCGCGAGCAAGCGACCTTCGAGAAATCACGCGTTCAGCTAAGACCGACGTGACGACTCACGGTCAGCGGTAACTTGGTAAAGTGGAGACCCTTCGGAGGATGCTCATAAATACGTTCGCATACGGTCTTTGCGTAGGATGTGACAAAGCGTGTCCTGTAAACGTATTGGTAGTTTGAATTTGATGGGTATCGCTTCTTTTTATAGTTGAAGCTACCTCACGAGTGGAAATGCAGAATTGGAATCGTCGTTTTTTTGACATGAGAGTCGCAGTCGTTTCGTGTCGACGAGCACGGATATGCGATCCGCTATGATCTGAGATTACTGCAAATTGCACGTCTGCTCTCACCCTTTGTTACGACGGTGTACGATTTGTTACGATATCCGCGATTCGGTGAAACACGAGACTGAGATAAGATGAGAGTAATTTTATTTTGTTCATACAGTGAAAGAGAGACCGTGAGAAATTGGCAATTGCAAAAATACTCGTGAACTATCCTTGTTCGATATCGTGTGGAAATCGATACGGTGAGAGGTAATAATATCTCTTTTAATGGCTAAGTTAAGAGCGAAACGATGTTCGTGACCCGACACTTTTCTATCTGAAACTAATCAAGAAACTCTCCAGAGTTCTACAAATTCGGTGCCTTCATGCCTTTTCTTTTTATAGATCAGCCGTGATACGTTTCAGGCAGAATTCACGCGCGGAAACGTTCTCGATCAAATCGAATCTCTATACGATTATAAATAGAAACCAAGAGTTTGGGTCAATCACAGAATTGAATTACATGAGAACCGTAGTATTATTAGCTTGACAGTTTTTAAGCGGAGAATATGCTAAAATTAGTGAATGTGTGTTTGTGTGTGTGTGTGTGTGTGTGTGAAATGTCTTTAAAAAAGCCATCAGAAAATAATATTATAATAAACCGTCATTATCAGTCTATCTAATGATCTATCTAATGATTTACATTTACGGCATAAAGCGATATTTAACTTTCTAATGATCGAGTTTATTGACATTGGTTAACTTTGACCGTAGTTTAGTTGTCTGTTTACTTCGTCGCGGAACTTCAATTAGAAAACGACAAAGATTCAGTCGAACTCGAATAAAAGTTAATGGGAGCCTGTAAATCTTTCGAATCATCTCGAAAGTTTAGCGATTTGCGCGAGCATTCTCCGGTAATTCATGATGGGAATGTATCGCGACAACTTATAACGATCGCAATAACTCGTATTCGAGCAGTCCGACCAATTAAGGACGAAAGGGCGCCCACGAAAGTCCGAGCTTTCTACTCGACGAAACTAATCGACCAACTTGGTCGACTCCCCCTGCGGTAGGTATCTCGTATGTCGGACTTCCGGTGACCCTTCGACCCTATTCCACGACCGACTGAGTTTTAATATAGATCTTTTAGCGGGGGCGAGTTGAAGTCAAACTTTTTCCATCATCCTGAATAAATCGGCGGGTTTGAACGTTTCTGTGTGCCTGTAGGACGACGACCAAAAACGTCAAATGAGAAGCACGCAATTATTTACGTTAACTATTTTTAACATGTCGAAATGTTGTTCTTACAAATCTTGCACTGGCACCTCTGCGAATATAATCGTTTTTAAATGCAATTGTTTATGCATACTTCTCTATAATTATTCATTATGTAATCTTCATTATAATGGTGATTTGAACCTAACCGTATCGCGTTGACTTATTCAGACAATTTGCGCGGTAAATGTGCTATCGTGTGCGCGAATTATTAATGCCAGTATCAATAAACAACGGTAATTAGTTCGCGTATAAAATATATCGTATAAATGGCGAAACGATTCTAAAAGGGCGTTCGCGAAATTCTCTTTCGCATTTTTGCGTATTAACACACCGTGCAATTTGCAGCAGTGACGACAATCAACACGAGCTCGTGACAGTGAAACGTTAGCGCTATCAGACACATCACGTACACACGCACGCACTCACTCACACTCACTCACGCGGTGATAATCTTCTCGCATGTGTGTCTTTGCGCACTGGAATGTTTCCACGGCGCATCACAGCTCCACTGGTCAACCTACGATTTCTATGCTTATAGTCTAACGGAGCGACTCGATTAATCGAGACGTGTCTCGTCGACGACTCACAGTTGCGTATACAGTGCGCGCATCGATACAGAGGCCGTTGTTACGGCGCATCGAAGCTCCTTTTTAAGGTGCTTATTACTGACCGCACACTGTGCTCAGTAGCAGAATCGGGCTTTCATTGTTAAATCATAACTGCGTGGGACAAAGGAAAATGAGATTACATCCTCTTCGGTTCCGACTATTCGCGGGTACATTATTTATTGCAGAGAGAATCATCCTCTCTCTCCTTTTTTAAAATAAAGTTTACAGAAGAAAAAAATTGCCATATTTGCTTAAATTTGATATTTAAAATGTATGTTCACATTTTGTTTATTCATCGATTTTCGCGCGCGCTTTGCGAGAGAGAAAAGTGAAAAGGGAGGGTGGGCTGCAATAAATGCCCGACTCTGCAAAAGTCCACGTTGTTACATACGTACAATCACTGTGTATGGAATAAAAAAAAAAAAGAAACCCAACCAGTGTGTGTGAGCGAGAGCGGGTGAGTGAGCGAGTGAGTGAACGAGGTGAATGGGGGAGTGATTCTCACTTGTGTGGCTGACTGATCGTGTGAGTGAGCGTGTGAAGTGGCGAGTGACGGACAGACAGACAGACAGATAGACAGATAGAGAGGGAAAGATAGAAAAGAAAGAAGGAAGTAAAATCTGATGTCGGGAAAAAGGCGAGAGGGGAGGCAGAGACCGTTGGTAGTTGAGGGAGGAAGAAGGGAGGAGGGGGAGAAGTGGAGAAAAAGAGTGACGGGTTATGGAAGTTGACAGTATTCTCTGTGTGAGCGTGTAATAAAGGGGGGAACACGAAGTGTTCTCTCTTTTCTTTAATGCTCGACGCAAATATACACAGTAGAAGCGTCTTTCTATGTCTTTATCTGAAAAAAAGGAGTTCAAAGCGATGTACAATTGAATCGCATTGAATCAGCGACAATCGGCTATCGATAAGGACAGTTTCTGCGTATCGCTTTCGGCGTTATTCTCGAGTTACATGCACGAGTTCACATGCTGGAATTGATCGTTCGTGTTTTACAATCCGCTTCAGCGAGAACTGGTATAGGTACGGCTAATCGTGAAGCTAGAGAGTAAACGTGACACCGCAGACTTTTTCAGAGATACACCAATTGATAGTCGTTTCTCAATTTTATTTTTATCAAATGAGATTGACGTTATACTGTGTTTAACAGTTTTACGAAACAATAGTAGGTTTGTCATTGAGAAAAATAACCTAATGTAACATTTTACATGTGTATTGTATTGCAATTACGTTGATTTTGCTCTGCAACAATTTTTCTCTTTTAAAATTACGTGCACGTGCTCGACGATTGACGTCAAAAGGATACGGTGAGCCGATTGTCATTTTGAAAAGTAATATGCAATTATATTGAAGTGCAAGGAAAGTCTCTCTGACTTTCGTTATGCGCAAAAGTATGTGTAGTAAGTATGTCGAGTAGAACTAGGCGAGAATGTCGAATTCTGTGAAATAGTATTTCGTTCGTTCGTATGCACCTATATATAATATGTATAAGTATACGTATGTACATCACACACGCGCGTTGCGTACTTACAGCTCTCGATCTCAATATGGCACAGTTGCCGGTCCATCGGGAAATACTGCAAGTTCATGGGACACGACGCTGTAATCGTTAAGCTGAAACACATTCAATAAAGCCGGTTTAACAATCGCTTCTCGACAAAATGTTTTATGATATACGAATGCAGGGATTCTCGCAGCCAATCCATTTGCACCCGAGTAACGCTGAATCAATGTGCGGGAATTAATTCGTAGTCGACCTCATTACGCCCGGAGTCACGTCAGGATTAACGTGTAAGAACCAATCCGTATCGATTCGACGTACCATTAATACATGTCTATTCTCGTCTTCGATGAGACGTATTATACGAAACGATACAGACGTATGTATTCGCATGATTCGTGCGGACAGTGATCGATGACTTACGCTGGAAGCGGGGAAGAATTATTCACGCAAACGAGCACGCGCTCGCTCGCGCTTCATCGATATTCTTCTTTCGTTCCCCGACAGCGAGCGGCTCGATTTGGTACTTCCGATCCGGAAGTCGGGGATGTAATATAATGGAACGATATTGCACGAGGGAGTGCAAGTTAGGTATGCATGGATCGTCTGAATATAGCCGGCGCGTTAATACCGGAACACTCCCGGGCGCTCGGGAGGGGGATAGATACGAGGAATGATATGGGGCTGTGTCAAGCGAGAAGAGGGTGGAGGCCGCTACAGGGAACAAATTTGTCGCGCCGGGCACAATTGGTCCCAGAAGTGCCACGAATGTTCTATGGTGATGGAGGACAATGAGCTCGCGGTAGAAAATACCATCAACGTTTTCCCTCGGACGATGAAAGTAACAGTTTAGGATAAAATCCACTTAACTGGCTCGAAGAAAGGAACATCTTTTAACCTTTATCTATTGCTCACCAACATAGCGTATTATATATATATACATCTTGTTTCTTTTCTATTACTATCTAAATTATTCTAAATTAAGTCTCGTCATAATGATGAAAAAAAAGAGCTTACTTAGATGACTTTCAAACTTGGATTTACTATGAAAAAATCTGACGGTTGAAAAATATTACTGTGTAAATTGGATATATATATCCGATATATATATATTCCATTTTATACATATATAACCGTAGATGATACGGGTTGGGAGCTATAAGCTGTTTTACTCACCGTATGCTACGCGTGATGCTCCCCGAGTGGTGAATGCGAATGAACTCGTTGCTGGTGGTAGCGATGTGAAAGTACGACTGCTTCTCGTTGACGAAGAAGGTGTCGGGTACCCAAATGTTCTTGATGAATTCTGAACCGACGCTGAGCGTCTCGACGCCCGTTCGCGGCTTGAACGCGAGTCGTGGATCCGTCCAGAATTGTCGGAAGTAAAAATCCAACGTGAAGTCCTGGTGACAGGTGGACGACACAGGTGACTTATTAGTTTGGTAGTCGTTTGTGTTCACAGACATATTGAAGAAATACGAGGATTCACGTAAGCCTTTCCGTATTTTGTGCACATATCGTGTTTTTTGTTGTTGCTCCGAAAATGATTAAAAAAGCGATTTGTTGTTGAGTTATCTTTATTATCACTAACCGTATCTTTTAAATAAAGCGTTATTCTTGTGCAATACGTATTGTTTTAAAAATAGAAATAATGTGGAAATTATGGATAAATTTAACAATTTAATAATAAAATGGATATAATAATAACAATATACATAATACAATAACAATTTACATAAAGATATAAAACTTTATTTAATATTATTAATTACATATTTAAGACAGATATTATTTGTGAATGTTATAGAAATATCTCAGTAACTCACAAAGTGCGTTTTTCTTGTTAGTCAAATTTAAACAACAAATGGCTTGTGTATTAGTCGTTGAAAACACTGAGGAACATTTTCGACGTTTGCAAATCTTTTTAAAACAGAGCATACAGAAGCCAATTTGAAATGCTACGTTAGTCCTCGTTCTTCACACAAGTCCGAGCGTATAAAATCTCAAGAGATTGAAAAGGCGTATGCGTTTCTACGCAAGAGGGAACGCAAGATTGTGCGAGATAAATAACGATTGTGGTCTAATTCGGCCGCCCGCGTTTACGACGCGGACGTAACATGTCGATCGGAAGAGATATTCGTGCAAGGAGAGTTATACGGGAAAGGAAACACGTTCGGGATCGCGAACGTCGACAGGCACCTTCGAAAGCTTATCGAGGCGGCTCGTCGCGGTTATCGTAATACGTGGAATCAGCCACTTAACGCTTACGTGACCCTCTATATATCCAGACCTCCTCCGGTGTTCTACTTGACCCCACGCTGTGAAACGAGGCGAGGCTAATTCGGCGCGGCGCGGCTATAAAGTCCGAAGTTGCGACGGCAACTTCGAGAGCTTTGTGGAGCGCTCCATCATTGGGTCTCACACTCGCAAGAGCGTTTATCCTGGCTTGAGCGACGTGCGGAGAACAACTCGGACGAAAGTGATTTCGGGTAAACGTGTGATTGACGATCGCGCGATTCCATTACTGAATCCTCGTGGCATTATATCAAATACAAAAGTCTGAAAAATATTTATTTATTTAAATTTAATTTTGTTGACAAATAATTTGCGATATATTTATTGTAAGCAGTATGCAACAATATATTGTACAAGAGAATTTGGTTTAAACAGATAAAATCACGCGTATATGAATTAAATAAAATTAAGTTGGAAATTGTATAATAATTCGCAGATGTTAGTTCGCAATGATTCGCAAAGAACTTAATGTTTTTAATATTACAGAAACTTCACGATATAATAATAAAAGAGACAAACTTTAAGCTTTCGTAGTTGCGTTGAAATTAATAACGGGAGATTTTGTAGTCAAGAAATTTCTTTCATATGGAATTGAAGACAATAATATCACAGTTATTATACAAATAATATGTTTCTGCGCCGATATAAACTCGTCGGCAATGTCACGAGCTTTCTAAATTACTCCACTGCCGATTTCGCTGAAACGTTTATTCGTATGGCTGAGGAAGTTTAAGTACTAAACTGAGAAGTGAGAGTTGAGCGCGTTCAACTGAAATAGATGAGCAGATTTATTATCCAAGGTAGAAGTTTCTTAATCGGCTCGCTATTATAGCAAGAAATCCTGAAGGGAATATGCTTAAAACTTGCTTGATATCTTGATGAGGTTTCGTTGTCTCACTATATTATTGAATATTGAACTATAATAAAATTTAATAATCATTAAATTATATTTGATTGAAGACTTTAAACAAGTTTGTTTCAAATGTAGAGAATATAAGAAAACCGACAATCTCACCACGTTATTATTAAATAATATGAATACAAATATATACGTAATGGTTTGCTATATTTTTTGTTAATAATTTGAATGTGTAGTTATTATTTTTTAATTAGTTTGAGATATCCATGTGCTGATCATTACGTTGTAATGATCTGTTGATAACACACATGCTATATTATTTGATTTATTACTGTAATATTATACTTGTTCCATTATAACGCAATGTTTCCAATTAGTCTTATATTGCAGAGACACGTTAAGAATCTAGATACTAGCCCTGCCGTAATAGCGCACAGTTACGACGGGTGAGTTAATAGTTTATAATTACGATGCTAAGCGCGATTATGAACTCGTATTCTTACGCGAGAACACACGCGTGACCTGCACGCCTCGTGAGCATCGAGATTCCTGCCGACGCGACGTGGGGTCGATCACAGGACAGGAGTTTCGCGACGCGAGTATAATTCGTGTGTACACGCGAACGAGATAAGGTGTGGAGACCGTGTATGTATAGTGACTACGTATATATACATACATATAAAACAGGTATTTTACGACGAAATCACTACGTACAGACATGCCACGAAACTGCCATAAAATTCATGCACCGCGCGCTATATGAAGATAGTATTTTGTATGTGTGTGTGTGTGTGTGTGTGTGTGTGTGTGTGTGTGTGTGTGTGTGTGGGATGGATGGTATAGCACCTTTAAAATTTTTGATGATCATCTTTGCGTATCGCTTTTATCGCCAGCAGTGCGAATATTAATTGAATACGTGTATTCAATGGCAACTTCTTCTTTTTCTTGGTGAACATGCAGCATGATGTGTTTGAATAACAATTGTAATAGAACAGTGCAGAAATTCCCTACCGTCTCTGAAATGAATTCTTTGAATCTTATAATTCATAATTAAAAATTAAGTTTGTCGTGAAAGTCGTGATATAAGATTCAACTCTTTTTACATTTAATGAGGATCATTATTAAATTTTATTTGTTTGCTTTTACTTTGTTCTACCTTTTCCCGCTCGATTATACAGTAACGATGCTGGGCAACCATAAATTTTACGATAATTATTAGCGAAGTTTTTATAACTATCGGTGGGTGTAAAATTGCAAAAAATTTTAGAGAATACTTTGGAAATAAAGTTCGGAATTTTACAACTCCAATAAGATGTCACGACTCCGTGACAAGAGGGAGAATTCGACCCGAGGCGTTGCTTGTCATCCCTTTCGACGACGTGTGCGCGCATACGCGAAGACTTTTCCCGGCATTCGCGTCGTTATGAAGAATTCAATACGCGTGGCACATTGCGGCTCATTCCATTGCACATTTTTTCGATTTATTTTAGCGTCGATTATATACCTGGCGATTAATTAAAGACTCGCAAGTAAAGAAGTGATAATTTACATACCGATTTAATTGTATTATATTGTTAATAGCACGTTAATAACATTTGAAGATTCAAAATAGATAGATGAATGTATGGTAGATAATTAATTTCGTGTTTTAAACGCGCGCAAATGCCTCGGCGAATATGAAAGAGCTTGAAATATCCCGTGGAGATGCCGTGTGGAACAGAAGTTGTCATCGTTCGCGTTTCTGGCAGCTCTTCAGGCGCACTGCGGTTACGTCGTGATGACGTGAAATTGCCGCGCTAACAAATCTTCGTATGATCAACTGATCAACAACTCCCACGAGAATTAATTTCCAAATTTTGATTCTTTTGACTTATAGTTCCTGTTTTCGTTTTCTCCCATTCTTTATATGTATAATTTACAATTTGTAACTATCGCGATGCATTGTTCAGTCATTTGTCTTTTGTTGAAAATGAATATTGATCCTGAATTAGGTTATTATGACACAAAATGTCAATTGAAAAACTTTTATGGCTTTCTCTTTTCGAGGAAATTAGGAGAAAATTGTGATTGTTACTACATTTGGAAATGCAAAGCATCTATTTATTAACTATCTATTTATTAATGTGATCGTGTAATTGATGTGTCTCGGTAAAATACCGAAACGTTTAGTAAACTGTATCTGCTCGTTGTTTAATTGCACGTGAAAATATTTCTCACGCTTATCTCGACGGCACGCAAATCTTGCACGGTGTATTTGGGCGTGAATCGAGCAATTCGAGCGGGTACGCGCGTCTCGTTGCCGGTGAAACATTTTCCGGGGAGGAATGCGGGCAGGTGTGCGCAAGCATCTCTATTACACGCAAATCGTAGCGTATAAAAAACAAAGAACAAGAGGAAAGCTTTGTGGAAGCGTTTCAGGCAAAAGCTCGCAGGCCAATCGATCTAAAAAAAGAGAGAGAAAGAGAGAGAAAAAAAGAATAGGGAAAAAAACGGTACAGTAGTGTTGTACGACAAGTGATGGAAGCGAGAGAGGGGCTCGTACGAGGAGGAACGCTCCATTTTCGGAGTCCATCGTGCCTCGACGAGCGCGAATTACCGCGATGTGTACGCGCAAAGCACATAGACTCGTGGCTATGCGTTACGCACACACATACGCACACACCGAGAAGTACACACAGTACAATAAACGCAGGCTTTTCGCGCGCACAAAACGCACGTGTGCACGTTACACACACACACACATACACGCACACATTACGCACATATACCGCGCGCGCGTGCACGTAACACGCGCTCGCGCTCGTAGAAATCGTAATATATATAGATATATATACAATATATATAGCGTGACGTGATTCATAGCAACCAGAAGCGCACTGCACACACTGACAATGACACAGCTCATATAGGTGTCATAGTATATTTACGATATAATAGCATAGATATATACGAGATATATATGCAAATACAATTATATATATCGGTATAGTCTCGATGTAGTCGTAACGTCGCACGAGCTATACTCTTCATTTGGTATGCAATCATCGGCTGGCCGAGGGTGGAGAGGAGGTACAGGGCGAAAGGAAATATCTCGTTCTTCGAGGGCCGCAGGGTATCTTCTATCGATACTTTTTCTCCTCTCTTGCTCTTTCCATCCGCTTTATCCTTCTTTTCTCGGTTTCCTCCGGCCGAGAGGACTACAATCAACGAGCGCATAAAGACGCTTTCACCGTATTATTCTCTCCGCCTGTGCTTGTCGATTTTTTTTTTCGAACGATGAAAGGGAAGATAAATTGGTAGGAAAATCGTCTCGTTGTTCGCGGATACACCGGCCGGAGAGAGTCCGAAGAGTGGCCCTCGAGGGATGGACATTGGAAGTCGCTTCGCGACGAGGAGATAAGGCAAGGGGGAAACGAGACAAAAGGCCGGGGAAAGAGGATACGTAACGGGAAACTCGCCAGCGGGTGTAAAAACTCGCGCGTCACGTCCCAGGTGACAGTGTCGACTTGATTTGGTTTCCGCACAGGGCTCAACACCTGGGGTCCAGCCTCGTACATTCAGCTCCAAACTCGTACTCTGGATCTCCGGGGGTGAACGAGAGAATCGACGCGCCGTTTTCCCCTCGCGCAATTACGCGTCAAATATGCAGGGGAAAGAAAGAGAGAGAGAGAGAGAGAGAGAGAGAGAGAGAGAGAGAGAGACTCGACCGCAAGCTCACAGGATAGAGTCGATGCTGTTCGGGCTGCGGTAAGTCAACGTTACCGCCGCCGCCCTGGAATTCATCACGAACCGAAAGCTCTAAAAATTTTATCGTACCCGGGGCTCGCGCAGAGGATCGACAACGCGCTCGCGGACCGCGTGTTTCCTTCGAATCTTTTCGGTCGCGCGGATACGTTCACTGCGATTTCGGGCGATCGACTGATAAGACTCTGATTACGTCAGAATACTGGAGATTCCTGCAGATGAATTTAATTTCTGGTATAATTGTTACCGGAGAAACGGGTTAAAGGTCTACAATCCGAAGCGCATACTTCGAGATACGATCGATAGAGGATGGATCCAGTTACCGTGCTAGTTTGAAACTGATTGCCGACACCGGAACGAGAAATACCTTCGATTACTACAGGATTATGCGTAATACACAATATGTTTTACGGTGCCGCTATATACCTTAAATATATTGAGAAACAAATACGAATATAGATATATATACGTGTATCAATGACGCAGGATACGCGTACGTACACTCTTATGCATTTCTTATGTACAGATGTGAGCGCATAAGAGTGCACGATCACGCGTATACTAACGTGTCTCAACGTAGTGCGGCCTACGGTGCTCGATCCGAAACTCTCAATTTATTGCCAATTATTGGAACATAAGACAGTTGCATATCGCATTACCATTTTATATATTTTATTCTTTCTCGTATAAGTATTTGTTAGTTTTGAATGACTTTCAATAATACGCATACTATCATTTTGTGTTTCAGAGAGAAGCCCGATGGAATTTTCTGCCTCGTGGATTTAGGAAGACGGTAAGTCGTGCTCGGATTTTTGACTTATTTACGATCCCCTCGAACGGGAAACGGTTCGCAGCGACGCGATATCGCGAAGAGGATTTAATGTTCCCTCGCGGGATTAAAAGGTCGCGCGTTTGCCGTCGTCACGGGGCGTCCGTCGGGGGTCTCTCCTGGAGATTTTTCCACGTTAGATCTCCGCGCGTCGCGTTTCGAACGAAACCAAGCCGCAGGTCCTTTTATCGTCGGCTCGAGCACCGCGGGTAGGGCCATGCAACAAGAACATCGCAAATCGAATCAAACGACTCAACCATAAACCATAAACGAAGTGGACAAGAATATATCTTGCGAAGACTGTGGAACGTAGCAAGGTTCCCTTGTAACAGTTCAGCCAACCAAACAGCTGTGACGAGCTATAAAAACGTAGGTTAGTAGGCCATCCGTGTGTATACTATTGTCGCTTGTGTGTGTGTGTGTATACCGATATGTATCTCCACGTGTACGAACGTACATGGGGGACGTGTGTATGTGGATGTATAGCTTATACCGTGTGGCTATGTGTGTCGATACGCCCCTTGCTGCCGACATAAACATCGCTATGCGCGTCGTACGTATTTCCCCTGGTGCACCTTTCCGCGAACAGATATCGGGAACGACTCGAGATTTAAGCAGATGTGAATATACGCGCCGAGATATCGCCTGGTTTACGTTGCTGCTTTATATAAGACTTTACTCTTGCGAATCAATATACGTATAAAAATGTAAGGTTTTGTTAACCGCACGTGTACGCGCGTACCTGCGGTTAACAAAAACTGACTTTTCGCACGACTCCACGCGAACGTGGCGATATATTTTCATTATTCTTGAATCACATTCGTATACAGCGATCCGGCAACGAAATTTCGAAACGGTCTGTGTTTCGATTGGCATGGATATTTTTACGTGAATATCCGTGCCATATCGTAACGCGGTAACAAATAAACAAGCCGAAACATATGATATACTGTGGACGCAATCGGAAGCAAGTGGCGCGACTGGTAAGCTGATTCGATCAATGATGGTGGTGGCGTCAGTTTCACGATAGGTACACGCTCGACGTATGATGATCGGTCCAATTAAACGCGTGGGTTAAAAACTCCCTTTAAAGCGGTATCGACACAATTTTGGCATTACGATCGATCGTGCTATCGCAATGTGAAACGGCCGTGCCGGGCGGAAATGGACGTTCCCGTTGTCGCTTTTTGATACGATGGATACGAGAGAGGGGAAAGGATGGGAAAGGGGAGAGCGTGGCTTGTTCGCGAGACTGGATGAAATAAATGAACGGACAGTTGTCGATGTTGAGTTTGTATGAGAGAGTTTGAATGCAAACTGTACCATCAACACCTCGGACACGGAGCTGATGCTGAGGACATACATGGTGACGCCGACCTCCACGGGCGGACCTGCAATCAACAAAACCATCCGGCCTTGGTCGCTGTGATTACCCGCCAATCTCTAATCAACCGTGTACGACCTATTCGTGTATACGAGATAAGCAGATATCTAGAGACAATAAGTATTAATAAACAGTAGTAAAGACGAGATCTACCTTTACCTCTGACTCACGCGCGCTTTACGTCGCGCACTGAAACTTTGGCACCTTTAAAGTGCTTTTGAAACGGTCGCTACGTCGTATTGCGTGCCGTGGCGCGTTTCGCATGTTGCGGGCGATGTCTATCGGAAGAATCTGAACCCGTCGCGACGCGCTCCGATACGAATCCACGTCGCAATCACGCTCGACACGCGCGGACGAATCGTTTATTTTATTTTTCCTTCCCCCTCTCGAGTCTTTGGTCAAATTGGGCAACGTCGTGCACGCGGAGAGGGTTGCCTTGGTGATCGCGGGGCGCCTGTCCCGTGTGAGCCAGAGGCAAAGCGTGAACGGATAAGTCGAGGAGAGCTCGCACCCTGCACGGAACCAAATCAACAGGACTCGTCGTCGGCCACGTTGCCTTCCAAGCTAGAAGAATCATCTATACTTGTCTCGTTACATAGGCACTATGCTCTTACGTATATATTACATACACATCACAGCCACGTAGCAGTATGACATTACCTTACTACTACTTTTTTTTTATTTCGTACCGCGTTGCTTTATAGTGGTTTTTTGCTTTCTCTTACCCTCTCGCTTTTTCTTTCGCTTTTTTGCATCTTGTTTTTTTTTTGCCGATCACTCGTCTCACGTCGTTATTCCAATTAGGTTCGTTGTGGCTATACGTGTACGTATCCCGGGGAGATATGGCTCGTTTTATATATTGTCGTTTTTTTCCGCCCTATATTAGACGCCCCTCCGTGATCGAGAGCGGCGCGTCGTCTTGTCGAACATTTTTGTCGAACGACATCGTTACTTTACACTGAATTGCTGTCATTGTCATTGCGGTCGTCGATTCCGGGCGAAATCCATTTCTTTTTTTTTTTAGCTTCTGGGGGAGGTGAAGGGGGATGCCTTGAAATACCGAAAGAGTTGCTGGAAGGAATTCGGACGGATAACGATCGAGACAGATCGATCGCGGATTGTTCTCTCTCGCGTGTTGGTATACACGTACGCGTGATACGTGCGGTGTTTCGACAGAGAGATGACGGAAGTGTGTCGGGCAAAGGGGGATTTCTTTCGGGGGGTGGCGGGACATAGAATATAATAATAATTGTAAGTGGTGGCAGGCGGCAGCCCATCTCAGCAACCGCGGCATAGCAGCTAGAGCGTCTAAGAAAACGGTCTAACGGGACGGTCGTGCGTGTTTAATATATTGAACAAAATACTATTTTTCCCTGAGAGCAGAAAGCAATAAAAAGACGCTCCTCATTCACGTTCTCTCTAACACTACGTGACGTTCGGGGCAGCCCAGGCTCAAAGTTCAGGCAGGAAATCAGTGAACTAACTTTTCCACGCCCGCAGAAAACGAAAACGTAGTCGGGGCAACTGAAAAAATTCGTCTCGACGTTGATCCACAACATTCCGTAAGAATTGTCTCCTTTTGCCAGTATCGCAAATTTTAATGGCTTTTCGCGACAATGTAGCTCGCGCGCATGAATCACATCGAACGTCTAGTTAAGAGATTATTTTCTAAATAAATCTGGTTCCCGCGCATTAAACGGAAACCACCTCGCAATAATTTAGAACGAGTCTGGCTGTATCTCTTTTTTTTTTTTTCGAGATTCAGCTCGATTTGCGACCGCATCCACGCAGTCTCGCTGCTTCCAGTTGCCGAAACTACAGCTTCGTTTCCCGAGCGAGGAACGAGAACAGCCAGTATATATTATCTAAAATATGAAATAGTACTTTGTCCATTTTTCTTTTAGTATATATTTCTGTTTCTTTCTGTTGCTCGCTACTAAAGTGTAACTGTGATACGTGTATGTTTATGTATGTGTATGGGAGAATGCGTGTAAAGTCATACACGCGCACACTCATTCCTGCGTCGTCGGTGTAAACCGGTGCCGCGATAAGCGGACGGGCCACATGGTACTACAATATATCAAATGAGTTAGGAGACAACTCGGCTTGGTTAGCTTCATTTCGGTAGTTTCGAAGTGCAAGCGGTAAACCGCGTCGCGTAATCGCCATCGCGCACGTCTGCGAAGTGCGCCTTATACGGATTACTCAATTGACGTTTTTATGCTGTGATTACGTAGCGCTGTCTTTCGCGCCTGTGGAACAATAAAATATCTACGTCTCGAGATGATATACGACTAAAATAATTTTGCTGTTCTGATTTAAGCGAAAGAAAATTTGTATTATTTAAAAAGTTGCTATTTTTCTTTCTACAAATCACTAACTAATTAGTCCTTGAGGGTGTTTTAATGTTATATTCGAAGATGAGATATCAAACGAAAACTAAACGTAAAGTACCATCTAAACTATCTAAAGTACCATCAAAATACCGTAAAATCAAACAGATTAATAGCCCCCATTTCCTTTCCACGGTTAATTGAGTGATAGAAATTTCGCATTTTATCACATGTCTAGAAATCATGAATTTATATTATGATTAATGAACATGTGTTTTGGGATCTACTTTTTTCACGGCGAACTTAAATACGCATTACGTTCCGATTAAAAATGTGAAAAACTTTTACCTCGTTTAAACGTTCATTTCGTTCAAGAGACGTGCTATTCATAATGTCGAGGAACGAGATACGTAGTACCGATTAGTTCTCTTCTGCATAGTTTGAATTCAATTGGCCTCGGAACCAATGCGCCAAGAAATTGGACGTCGCTTCGTGTCGACGGGCGAGGTCCTCGAAGCGAGCGCTGAATCGTTTCGGTAATCGTGTTACCCGATTTTCGCGGTTCCAAACGTCGTCGTTAAACGAACAGCGCATCAAAGGAGCAGCACACATAGCCCAGAGCGATGCGACTCTGCGCATGGCAAGCTAAAATTGGTTTCGTCGTGCCGGGGTGTCGATCGACGGATACACGACGGTACCATCGTGCAATGACGAACCGGCGAGGATCGTTGAGCGCCTCTCGTGTTTCCAATTGATGGCACCGAGGATCGAATTTCTTTCGTTGTGCTAAAACAAGGCGAAATTAAAGCCGCGAGCTCGTGGAACAATTAATCAATCGTTATGTGTACGCGTTCGAAGCGAAATAATCGCGACAGCGTCGTTAGGCAATATGGAGATAATTCACGCTTCGGTGAACGTATTAAACAACGAATAGTTTATTGGACCGACTCTCGACCGTTGAAAATATCGCTCCAATTAATGTATGATTAACAACTTGAACGAATTATTTGCCGAGACGAACACGGACGGCATGAGAGATCACCCGCATAGATATGTACAAACATTGTTTGTTAATGCAATCAACATTGGAGTCGACCTAGAATCAACATGCGCGTCGCTCTCTCGTTACGTCTGTTGATTTTTTAAATAAATCGTTTACCTGAATACGTCGTGCGATGTTTAAGTATATGTTTCGAGAAGAAAGAGAACACAATAATGTGATGTGTTTACACGTTTTTAATAGTTACAAACACACATAGCACAAATAGAGAGTGATAATTACGTTGCATGAGGCAAGATCTCCTGAGGCTGTACACGTAATTGAGTAATTGGAAACAATAATATTGTTCCATTCGTTGCGAAGGGTGATGAGACAAACGAAAAGAATGCACACTCGTGTGCGCGTGTATGTACAACAGTGTTGAACCGGATATACATCCGCACTCGTGTCGCCGCGCGTATTAAGTCTCCCAGGTGTGTCTGTGCACGTGTGTGTCGGTGGGTAAAAAATGCTAATTGCAATTCAGTAACGATCAACGGCAATCGTTGACTTGAAAATACACGGGCAGTAAAGAAAAAAAATACGTATGGTCGCTTGGGCGAAGAGACCGACGGGCGGGCTGGGGAGAGTCGGGAGGGCGGATTGTGTTTAGCCGAGAACGATAATAATGAGTAAACTTTCAGCGGAATTACTGAGTAAGACCTAGAAGTAGTACCATTTTCACTTCGGATAGGGAGCTGATACTCAAGACGTACATGGTGACGCCCACCTCGACGGGAGGACCTGAAATCGAAGGTTAGTAAGACTGAGTCGCCGGTTTTCGGCCGCGGCCAAGCTACACGGTGAGAGTGACTGTATGGCATTCGTTCGTTAATTACAAGTATCACACAGATTTGCTTTTCTTTTTCTTTCGTTTCTTTTTTTTTCCGGTTCTTTTCTATGAGTTTACTGTGAATGCGAAATGGATATATGTTGGTGAGGTCGCTACGTTGGATGGATCGCTGAAAGTGGTAATCGCTTTCGATTAGACGATGTCCGATAATAATTTATGCGCTAATTTACGTGTGCTCGGTTGTCATCATAGTTGCATAACGACGGTTTTGCAGATAGGCTTAATCTATATGCGCAGCGCTGTGACGTGCTTTGTATCGAGCGATTTATGTTACACGCGCGCGGATTTAATTGAGGCGAATAAGTTATTAAAGTTTATTTAAAGCTATAAGCTGGTATATCAAGTTAAAGCATGTTATAAAATTATCTTCGCCAAATTTTTGTTCTCTTTTTTTCATCTTTTTTAACATGCCTGATATTGCTCGATTATTCGAAAATATATTTTTCTCTCGTCGCAGTTGCAATTACTTTTTAATAAATTTTAATAGAATTTAATAAAATCTTTTAATAAAATTTAACGAATTTCAATTAAGGTACATCCATTAAAATACGTGGCCATAAACAGTCGTTTACGGTCACGTATTTCAATATGCGACGTGACATAAGCTATTTCTCCCGTAATCTTTGCGAAAATCTAAATTCAAAGACCTGACGAGGGTCTTCGTGAAAATTTCAGTAGTCCGTGCCAGATGTGAGGCACGAAATCGAAGCTGCTGCCGGTCGAATTGATCGGCCGCAAAGACGAAGCGGAAAAATGTAATCGCGCCCGATCAGGCGGTATCTCACCGCAGAGAAAAGTTTATGGACGAAATTTCGGGCGGAGGGTGAAGGAAGGCGGGAAATCAGGTACAGATGGGAAGAACCCGGGCGGGTCGCGAGGGGAGCGAGGGGGCCGATGGGAGCGCGATGGAAAGGGTTAGGGAATGCGAGGCCGCATATACGTGTCCACGCTGGCGTTTTCGCGATAAAGTTGACTCGTAAACAACGGCTCTGCCAACGCCATCGCGCGCCACTCGACCGATATATCTTCATTTCCATTTCTAGGATGTTTTTAAAGCCCCTATAGCCGAGGAACATCCCATACGGGACACATATTTCACAATGACGTTCTCGCGACATGCTGGAAAACGCACGGCCGACGTGGTATCGGGTTAATTGAAACGCGCCTGTATGCTTCTCCTGTGCAAACCGATCGCCCATGAGAGAGCATACGCCGAAAAAAAAAAAGATTAAAAAATATTCCAGACACATGTGATGCAACTGAAAAAGAACAAAAATTAATAATCGGCCGTAGTGCATAGGATCGAAAAATCGCAGTCATCAATTCCGCGTGGACCGATACAGCTAAACTATATAACTGTTCTTATATTTACGTATATGTCTTGTTTCTTTTGTTGTGCGTTGTGTAATGTCGAATATTATACTGAATAAATTTAATACATTATCTTTAACAAAATATAAATAGTTTATAGATGTTTTCTCGTTATTTCGTAAACAAAAAAGTACTTGATAACTATATTAAATATCCATAACTAACGTATATGGATGAAATAAATATAAAGCACGTATAAAATTCTATTGTTTTAATCAATTTTTTTGCTGTCTTGTATCTAACAATAAGTCAACGTTGTGGTTTTAACATTGTCGAGTTTCTTTTCTAACGCGAATGCGAAAAGTTTTTGTTTGTCATTACGACAACGAGTTTATGGAGTGCAAACATTCCGAGTTTCTGGTCACGTATTTTGTCATTTTACGTAGGCCTTGGATGGCAGCGGCGAAGCTCGTGTTTAAAAATCCGGCTGCGCTCCGGGGAATATCCAATAAAGCACGCTACGAATCGAAAAGAGAGCAGCGGCAGGCGGCACGGTTTATCCCGTCGGCCCGCGATATTCTCGTGTCCGTTTCCGTAATGTCCGCGTACCGATCTAAATTTTAAATGTTAGAAACTCCGTATCCTCCCGGGGGATCTCTCGTGTATCGATACACGCGGGAGCGGCGAGAGGCGCGGATATCGGCGATTCGAATCTAGACGGTACATTTAGTGCGCTTTTTTGCGATCTGCCGATAGCAACCTGTATATACGTGATCCCGCCGGAAAATGAAACGATCACCTTTTATACCTGACAGTCAGCCCGAGTTTACTGCAGAGTGAGCTATCACTAATGCATTTTCGAAACGTAGCTTGGAAAATCAAGCTAATATATATTTTTACCACGATCTCTCCATCAATTGCAATAGTAAAGCGTGTTGTTGTATTGAAGGCTAGTTGGTAAATTTTGAATTGTTTTATGTATAGTGTTGAAGCGAAACAATTCTCGTGCGCGGTTGCAGATTAATAAATTGAATTCATTGAATAATATTCATATAATATAGACACTTTGCATGTTTAACAATTGTATGGAATGTAATTAAACGACAGTACGTTGAATATGTGTTTATTTTATTTTATTTTGCATTAGCTGAGAATTCAGATAATTGCAATTTGTAATTTTAACTATCTTCAGCATACGAATTGAAGCTGAATTATTCAGTTAACCGCTCTTTTTCGATTTTTATATCTGACCTATAATAGTAATAATTATAACTGCGAGCACACAAGAATATCTACCAGACTAATAGATGTCGGTCAACGATTTTAGCTTCTTCGAAAATGTGGAACTAAAATGATTCTCGGCCAATCAAATTCTGTATCCTTTTTTGGGGGGGAGAAAAATAGAGCAGCTATAATGAAACCGAAGCGTTACGTCTTAGGAATCGCGACACCGAGCCGAAATGTGAGTGCGGTTTCGAAATAGAATCCGGGACAAAAGATGCTGCTATACGACGCAACGACAAAATCAAAGTCAAAATCGTAATTGAAGGCGAGATACTGCGTCTCGGTGTAGTCGGAGCGGAGATGCCGTTAACGGTAACCCGTGGCAACCCCGTGGGGCGTCCCAGCATCGATCCGAGTTTTATCGAAACCAGCTCCAGCCCCGCCCTACCCCCACGAGGTCATCCCCGAAAATATGACTTTTTCGCGATAGAATCATCGACATATATGAATCATGATCGTATAGCTATCTCGGCATCGATAATCGGGCCGCGAAACCGATCTGAACGCGCGCGGGGACTTTTTGGCCAGGCCTATCGAGCCCGAAAGTGGGACGGGCCGTCAATTGGCAGACACTAATTGCCTCTAACTGACTCTCCGAGTGGCGAGCGTGCTCGCTCGAAACTGGACTAATGGTTCTTTAATATCCCCTATGTTTTATAAGCATCGCGTTTATTCGACCGCAAAATCGTATCGCGCTCGCAGTCGATAGACGTCTGGCATTTATTCGAAATAGCCGTTCACGCGCAAAAGTCGGTACCTATTACGTATTACGTGCAAACTGTGTACTTTGCGGATTAATCAAGAGCTAAAAGAGAACGCTTTTGTGCTTTACACTTTTATCTTCGGGGAGTCACGTGCCGTTCCCTATCTCCGCGATAGAAACGCGCGCTGTCTGCCGCATCGTTTTATCGGTATTTCTTTTTCGGTAGTCGCGCGGTTGAGCCGCGTGGTAAACTGCAAATTACTCCTTTGCCGGGAAACAGGATGCGATTCGCGTACACGTGCTGCCGCACTGTTCCTGTCAGAGTTGTTTTATGAAAGCGGTAGTACGCTCGAAAGCTCGTTTTTGTAGGGTAAAACGTGGGAGATGATAAGCGACGTCAAAAATATTTCCTGGAGCGTTTCGCCGAAGCTTTAGTCGTTGTTGTCGCGCCATTGTGTTACAGGCAATCCGAAAGCTTGCGCTTTATGTCTTGATTTATCCCCGTATAGATTTCGCGTATTAAATGTTTTTAGTTAAATCCTGCGTACACATCTATCCCACCGTCTTCTGTTCTTTAGTTTCTTTTATCTCAGCACTGCATTAAAGGTTGGAATACGGTAGCAGGTTTTTTTTATCCGAGCACACGTAAAAAGCTTTTTTCTGCGCTTGCAGCGAACGAAGTGGAATTAAAAGAACGTATGCTGGTTTTCTGTTCGTTCGCCAATTGATTGGTTTTGCCGGTGTGTCAATATTTGGTCTCTTTCGCCAGTCTAACTCTCTCATTTTCGTTAGCTGCAAGGTAACGTTTTAGATTCATGTAACAGTGCAACGATCATAAACAATGAGACGGAAAAGGCTTTGTGCCGAACGCAAAACTTGTTAGAACGCGTATTACCTCACAGGCGCGAATTAATTAGAATTGATTAACATTAATCAAACACATTGAATGTGTCGAATTGACAAGTTTTGCGGATGGTATAAAATCCAGGAATGATCTCGTTTATCATAAGATGGGGAAACTCGAGTCTCTACTCACCTCCGTAGTTCGGCCTTACTCTTTTATCGTAACTGACAGAAAAGGAGTCCAGTATCGCAGAGATGTTCACGTCGCCCAGCATACTACCGCCGGCAGTTCTATAAACAAACAACAATTTCATATTTCACATTTTCCTGATAAAAATCAGCATTTTAAAATTATAATAATTACAATCTTTTTATACGTTTCTCTTAGCATTTATTTATATTTAATCAATATTTCCAGCTAAGCTAGCTAGAATGTGATTAAAAGAGTTTTTTTTCGAAAGAATGAGAAATAGATTTCAATTCAGTTAATAAAATGTTATCAAGTTATTATAACTATATTGATGGATAAGCATTGGCACGCATTGAAATTATGTATAACAATATGATATAGCATCTTTCTTCTGAGAATCCTCTTTTGAGAATATTTTTCTTACGAATAATATATAATAATTTTATTGTTATTATAACAATTATAGTAAATAATCACGATTCACTTTATTTCATAAAATGCAATGAAGCATTTTAGTGACAATATGTTGCATATTTTTTTAGTCCAAGCAAAGAACTTTAAATTAATGGTGTCAAAATAGCCTGTTGCAAATTGTACTACTGTCTTAGGACGCAGTCACAAACTTCTGAACTGATATGTAGATACTGATATTAGCATTATTCGAAAGACAAGTTCGAGAGAAGATATTGTAACAGCTTGTATGACATACACGACCGTGAGAGGTAGATACGTCCAAGGGTTCGGGGCATAAAGTACAGCGGGTCTGTTCTTGACTTAACGGGTCAGTAGATACGGATGGTCTCGGTCAGCCAAACAAACGGCCCTTGAGTCCGCGAGCTGATATGGTTCCGCAGTAGGTACCTACGAGAGCACGATCTAATGGCTACAACGGCGCTGCAGCCGATTCCGGTTCCGCTAAGTGGAGCAACTTGATCCGAAAACGTTTTCTGCTTGGCTCAGCGGGCTGACCAAGATCGTACCGTAATCACTTGGCGCGGTGTTGATTCCCGAATCACACAAAGCTATCGTATGATAACGACCTTGATTAGATCATGCAATATCTTTGCTGCGTGTTTTAATCGGAACAAAAGAGACAGTACACGGAGAGAATTTTCTCTTAAAATTTACCCTGAAATCATGTTAGTTGTGGGACAACATGTACAACCAAGAATTTTATGCGAGCTATTCTGATTAATATCTATCATAATAAAAAATATTAATATCTATTACATTAAAATTTAAAATATGTTTAATTAATTTTACTAAAATATATCTAGGAAATTTCAATAATTTTTCAAAATTTACCAATCTGCTTGGTAATTTTTATCACGTTGTTTGTAAAATGTCTTTTGTATATTTTAAAAATTCCTTGGTTGCCAAGTTGTCCCAAGTTTGTAGTAAATTTAAGGGTAAAATATAACAAAAAAATCTCTCCGTGTAGAAATTGCATTGCGCGGGTGCACGTAATCTTGTTTTATTTACGATAATCTCTACCTTGCATTAAAGATAATTTTTCTTGTTCTGAATTTTTTATGATAATGCGTTATATTTTTCGGTATGAATAAAGAACTTTAATTTTTACGAAACAATAGCACATATGATAAGAGGCACGTTTACGTTAATCTATGTCGGCTGATTAAAATCATCTGAAATTACATGCATCTTTTCTGTTTGTCCGTCAAGTAAACATATAAAGGCAATGCAATAGATAGATAGTGTTGAAAAGAGATAATGTAATAAGATAATGAAATGAGAACGTTATATTGATGTACCAGCATGAATTTCGCGAAACTCACGGTTAGCATTTATCGCCTCAACAAAAGTGATTAATTTTCAAATATAAACGACGTCTGATAGAAGTCATTGATAATTTCCGCGAACTAGGTTAATAATAGTGTCGTGCGTGCTTGATTCGTGCGTTACTCCGTATCATTGAGCAAAACAGACGTAAGAAAAGCCTTGACCCTACAACCAATGTACATGTGAGTCAGCAGAATGCTCGAGAGACGTATCGTACATCAGCTTGCGCGCATAGTCCTACAATGGAAGTAAGTAAACCTGGCGAGCTTGTAAAGTGTTGCACGTTGCACGAATTAGACTAATCAAGATCGTGCATGTTTGCCGCGTTCTATTCCACTGACCAAGATTTCTAAGCGTGAGTTATACGATCTACAATGTGTCCCCGCGATTAGGTTCACGGGATTTCGTAATCAATTATAAATCAAGGAAATAACCGCTAAGTATTCCAGTCTACTTTGTGATTCAAAACATCAAGCTCTTTAGTTGCGGAGGCAATTACCATTTCGAGATTGTATCTATTCGTTTATGCAATTAGTTTATGTAATAGCTTTATGCAAAACTAAAAATTTTGAAAGTGAATGATATTAGTAATATTGTTCATTTTCAAAATTTTAATATTACTCTAAAATTATTAAATTAAGAAAATACTATTTGAAGTCTAAGAGAAGAGTTGCTATAATTACGGTCAATATCATATGATAGATTGCTTCTACAATCGTTTATTGATAATTTAATTACAGAATTAATAACATATAGATACATATATTGTATATAACAAATTATAATTAATTTTATTATTATTTCTGTGAAATGCTTTAGAACAAAGTTCAATAATCTTAGCGAACAAAGTACCTTTAATCGTTTATTACGCGTCTCGGAAACAGTTTTCTCGGAATAATTGGCTGCAACCATAATCTAAGTCTCGCGAAACGATATCTCATAACGAAGAAGAACTCGCTGCCAAGCTGCGATAATAGGTCAGAGGTTGGTCGTATCGATTGGACGCAGATATCTACTCTGGGAACAAGGGTGCGAATAATACGGTGTTGATGATATCGTGTAGATACACGCGCGAAAATATAGATAGACTGTTTCTCGGCACATCATGAGGAGTCGACTTTATTTCCGTAAGATTGCTGTTTAAAATATTTTGTAGCAATAAAGAGAAATATTCTTATAAAATAATTTTGAAGACAATTACACGCGCGCATGATAAAGAGAAATCAGTGAATTGCTTTATTTAACAAAAATGTAGGTTTACTCGTAGAAATATCGCGTTTGTAATAATTATATATACAATTAATTATGTTAAACTTTATATCAATTATTTAATGACACAAAGAGAAATGGAACACTTAATTAGAGAAATATTTCAGTGTTCTGTTTTTACATAATGATTTATTCTGTTAACGCACTGTACAATCAAATGTACGCAATATAATGGACGAACTTTTTTCACTTCAAATCAATATTTAAATTTTACCTATGATATCCTTTGTTATTTTTGTATAAGCATAAACGTAAAGATTCTGCTGCCTATAAACTTCTTTAATCAATTTCGAATCGAGCGATCTGAATCCTTCTGTTCGCTCGTGAAAGAGAGCAAAGGGGGGCGGGGTACCATCCGTGGAGAGAGAGATGACATTTTCGATCGCTTGAAATATATGAAAGGCATCCTTCGAGGTCTAGTGTTTGCGAGGCTGGGGAGAGGTTTCGTGGGTGGCTATATGTTCCAGACGAAAGGACGCGCGTCTCTTTCACGGGTCTTCAGGAAGGCCGTTGGAGAAATGTCACGCCATAGTTAAGCGTTTCATGCTTCATTGCCCCAAAAGCACCAGACAATGTTTTCAGGAGCTTGCCCGTTCCTTAGATCTCACGAGAAAGTCTCTCCTGGTGCTTCGTGGAAGATTCATTTTTTTTGCTGTGTTCCGTGTTATTTCGAATTATGAACTCGAACAGTGTACAGAGCTTCGCTGCTTTCACATGCGTAGCGGCGTAACGTTAAATTAATGTTGCTCGAGATGGATAAACATGTTTAATCGAAATTAGGTCGATTGATAATTTTATATCAAACTTTAATCAGAAATTCCGGTCGCAAAAATTTATTAGTCATATTCTCATAATTCTTTAATGTAATTGCGAACGTGCCTCATCATATTTAATATGCGTATCTCCCTGACCGCGCGATATTTATCAACCTACCACCCATGTTTAATTAATAATATCGCATAAATTCCGCTTGATGTTGCTTTAATATTTAATAGCGCAAAATAGCGCGTTGGTCGCAAGTAGAGGGATGATCGCAGTGCAATTGTACGGACCACTGATTTAATAGTATTACCGTGGCACAGTCACGTGGTACGCGAGTACCGAAGAAAAATGGGAGACATTACGGGTGCCTGGGCCGAGCCGGTGTAATTGAAAGTCTCGTAAATAAGGAGGACCGTCCGAGCGGACGAAGATGCCTCGAATTTCAATCTCCCGGATTTCCAAGAGCTCTTGACCCCCGACTCCAACATTTCTTCTGCACACGAACCTGTGCATCCTTCTACTCTCCGCCAGCTTATATTCCTTTCCGTTTGCCCTGTCTACCTCTCTTGTTTCTTTTTTCTCTTTCCGATTCGTTGCTATTTTCCTACCTTTAAGGAATGATGAGCAACCATCTCAAGAATTTTTTCTAGAAATTTACGTTTATTTCTAGCTCAATAAGCTTCAGATCAACGCATATAAGTAGCAAGTTGCTTTTTCTTTGCTCTTTTGTCCTTTCAGCAAACTTAGGATTATTTTTAGTAAATTGAAGCGGATGAAAAGGTTTTTTTTTTGTTCGATCGTTATATGAATTTAACTTCGATATTCAATCTCATTAGTCTTAAACCCAATTTTATTTATTTTTTACTGTTTGCTAAATTAAAAAAATATATAAATTGTTGTATCATATATATGCAGATGCAAATTTGTTTTTACAATTGTATCACTATTTTTACAATCACACACACAATTACAAATAATATATCTTGATATGTAAGTTCAACACCGATATTCAGTCTCGGTCAAATGTTTACATAAAATTATCGTCACAAACAAATTCAATTTTCGTAATGTGTGTGACTTCGTAGAGATATATATATTTTTTGACGCAGAGATAAATATTGATAATAAATGTGCACGAGAAACATATTTCATTTTTCCGGATATTCCGGAGCTAGGAATAAATATTTTTGACGATGCTTCTGTCGACCTCGTTCCCTGACATTTGAATTAACAATGTCCTGCGCAATTTATTTTCAGGCTAATGTCAAACAACTGCCGGCAACTTCCCCGACATTGTCGACCACGTCGAGTGGTTGGTGTCTTTGAAAGGCGGAAGTCTCGAAGCTTTTGTAAGAGTCTCTCCTCGCAATTAAGAAGTTATCGACTATACGGAGACGCTGTATCGCTCCCATCTCCTCTCTCTCTCTTTCGATCGGTCGATTGTCGCGATTTCTCGCATTATTTCCTTTTTTTTTCTCTTGTGTTGTTCTCAATCCTGAGGCCAATCCTTCCTTGCCAAACATCTAGCGTTTGTACGAGGTTCGGTTATGAATTATTCATGGTAAGCGAGCGAGCGAGCTACGGACGAAAAAGCGACTTTATGTACTACCGGTCGCCGGACGCTATATATAATCGGCGAGAGTTGGTTGCACGAGCGGTTACGTTTTTCGGTGTGATTTACGCTAATTTCGGCGTTGATCCACCGTTGCGGGAGAGTCAGGAAGTCATAAGTATGCGATCGCATCCTTCCGGTTAGAGCCACGTGTTTCCTTTTTATCGATATCACAGTTGGAAACTTTAGTCCTCATATTTCTTCATCTATATATTTATATCTTTCTCTTCCTGTCTTCCCTCCCCTCTCCCCCCCCTTCATTCCCTGGATAATAATTATTTATGCACGCTTTTGAATCTGATAAAACTTATTGGCTTTTAACCTCAAATTTATTCGATAGATTAATAATATCAGCATTGGAATATGATAATTAATACGAATATCTATCGGAATTAATCTGCGAACTGCATCGCTAGAAGATTTTTGCCGAGATAAAGCTTTATGTTATTTAACATTAAAATCTTTCTCAACATATAACGAATACGTGTATTTAATGCAGCACATGATTTTGCAATAAATGTGATAACTTTTGCATAATTATTTCTTACGAGGCCTTTTAAAGGACCTTTTATAGGCTTTCAAAGATATATAGACCGCGATGTTTGAGAGATCGGTTCGATCATTTCTCAAAGTCAAAGTACCATTAAGCTGAGACGCGTGCGTATCGTCGTCTTTTCCTCGAATAATTGCTCGATGTCCTATACGAAAATACACATCTAGACAACAGTGTTCACGCGGAAGATACTATTTTCGTACAGTAGGCGATAATAAATAACGTGCGTAATGGTCTCGCAAGATCGGCGCGACGTTTGCGAGGTCAGGCGAGATAACATGGAAAAAAACCGGCAGAAGAATTCGAAATAGGACGTGCCCAGATATGAGCAGACATCCATCCAATCGTAACGTCGCGAGATACATTTCGGGACGTGGGATGATGGACCGCGGCGGATCCATTTGTCACTGTCCGTAAAGCGAACCGCTCATCATCCTCTCTCGCTCCTTTTGCGTGCGCAAACTTCTTCCGCGCCACCGAGCTTTTGCCGATACACAAAAATCTTGCGAATCACCGGCCGGCGCGGCGCCCGATCGATCGGCGCACGTAGACGAGATTGCTAAAACCGTACACGCGAGAGAAATTTCGCTGACTCGAAGGTTGAGCATGCTTGAAAAAAAAAAGAAAGAAATGTCATCTATGGTTTCACTCATGTCAGTTCGATGGGCAGACAGAGCTACTTTTTCATCTCCATTAGGTGACAGACGTGACGATTACGCCGTATCAAGTGTGATGTATTTTGAAATATCGTAAAGCGCCTTAAGATAATATGACATATCTGAATAAAAAAGATCAGCGATGCTGAAAATAACGTAAATCTACGATAAAATCTACAGTTTATTCGATATTTATATAAATATATATAAATTGTATCACACATTACAAACATTTCAAAATTTGAACGATTTTCATGCCGTATTGACGCTTTTACGATTCATTAGATATCTGTATGAATTTTCGTAAATTATAAAATTATATTGTTTGATAACTGTTCGATTCAATTGATTGGTATACGTTCATCATTTGTTTAATTTATTCTATTTCCAACGTATCCTACATGATTTATTAGGCAATGCGTATTATTTATTAATATGCCCGTGAATTAAAAAGTCTTTGGAAAGGAACTAATGCGCTCCAATTAATTTACGAGCTACGTCGGTGCAATATATCGGCCTACAAACGATACCTACGCGCATTATGCATGATTCTGATCCCTTTTCCGCCAATTTCATTTGGCCCAATATTAATTCGGCCGCTTTCGGCATCTCATTAATTCTGACCTTTCCATATTTCTATACACTCCAAATCAATTTCTCCAAATCAATTTCTGTTTTCTTTGTCGAAGAATGGGATTATATTGTCTTATTTTCGTCTCTATTTTATCTTCTTTTAAGTCTCGATGCCGTTCGAAACTTGCTTTCACAGTCTCCTCACTGAAACTTAATCCTGCCTTTCTACGTGAATCGCATGTATTTCCCGAGAGTCAGGGCAATCGAATCTGCGGTGCGTGACAGATTTTTTTGATTTTTCGATACAGATGTTCAGGTGAACGGATTCGAATGAACATAGACACGTACACGGAGATACGTTGTATCCGCGAAACGCATGTCGATGGGAAGACAGAGAGAACACAGCATCCGTCCGGGTAGGTTATCGACGCATCTGTGTAAGCTCGTGCGCGCGAAACTGACGTCATTGGGCACCCTCTAGCCCCTTTCTACCTCTCGGTGTGATGCCCTCTATGTGGGTTATGACGACGGTGGGGAATACGTGGTCGCTTTAACCCCTCGGCTGTGCATATGTATTCGGCGCTTATGGGATCTTCGGTTTTGTAGCACACACCCCGTAAAATAGGATAGATAAGATTATTGTAAGATTTCAAAGATTGAAATTATTTTATTTTTAACGTAACATAATTACAATGTATAGTATAACTGTATTTATTTTGGTTGATCTTCCTTTGATCAACCGTATAAGTTTTCGTTGCTCTGTTTCACGGACCGTCATTTTCATTTCTAATTTATCTATTTGAAAGCTATCGGCTCAGACTCAAATCTATACAATATTCAATTCTATTTTCCTCACGGATCCTATTTGTATGCTTTATTTCATTGTCGTGTGAGTTGTGTGAGTTAACTTAGCTCTCCCATGAATGTGAGAATGGGAGACCGATACGAGGCCACTCACCACTGAGCCTGGCGTCGTTTACGGTCATTCAACTTTATTGCGAGTATAGGTGGAGATGGGTTTAATCGAATAAGTTCAATAAGTTAAGGTTTTTGTCAAGCGTCTGAAACGATGCGAGGAGAATAATAACGCGAGTGTTCAAGGCAGTTACCTATAAAGAGATTAAGTTCGTAAAAGTTGAGTTAATTCCTCCTATCTTGTGGGAAAAAAATCTTCCTCTGTGTTTGTGTTCTCAATATCGTACAACAAATTGCTATTTATGAATGTATTATATCAAAGAAAATACATTTATTCAAAATCGAGGATGTATAAAGATATACATATAATAAATTCAAAAATAAATTTGCACGTTAATAATATTCTTACAATGTCGTTAAAGAAATTAATTATTTATTATTTAATATATTGTTATAGAAATCTTTTTTTTTTAAATCTTATTTTTAATTAAGTAACATCTATCTATCTATCTATCTATCTATCTATCTATCTATCTATATATAAACAAATGTTCTGACTGACTGACTCTCATCACCGTCCAGCCCAAACCCCTAAACCTAGAAACATGAAATTGGAGGAGTGACGTAAGCATCCACTAAGAAGGGATTTTTAAAAATTCAACTCCTAAGGGATAAAATGTGTTTTCACAGATTCATCAATATCTCTTATTCCCACTTGGTTTTTTATTTAAAGTAGTTACATACCGTAGCGAAGCACGGGTAAGCTAGTTTATAATATGAATAAGTAATAATATATTTAACTTGTCAACATGGTCATTTGTAATAATTACGATAAATTAACTATTGTTTAATTTAGTTTTAACTTAATTTAATTTATTTCTGCATAATTTAAAAAAACTAGAGACAGAATAATTTTTTATACCTTTATATGTCATGTAGTTATACAATTTCCTCTCTTATATCATCTAATAAATCATCTGATAAAATTCTGCTTTTTAGTTTCCTCTGATTGATAGTCTCTGTGTAATCTGTCTATTTTATGTGTCATTTGGGTTTCTTTTTTTTTAGCTGATAAGCGTGGGTAATCCTCCTTTTCCTGTATTTTTTGTTTCTCCGTGTGGTTTGAGCAGGGCCGCGCCGTGACGCGAGCGTGTCGACGTTCCCGAGAAAACTACTTCCGGTATTTAGGTAAGCGACGGGCGGACGTGGTGCGCGAGAGGAACAAGGCGCTCCCATTAAACGCGACGGCACACGATGACGCTTAAATCACTATCAGCGTTTCTTTAGCCCCGTTGTGCTTCGTTCCTAGCAACCGACGATGCCGAAAGAGACGTATTTTCTATTGGAACCGCCGAGAGAATTTCCCGCTTTGTCTGCTAACGTTCCTACGACACGAAGGTTTCGTTCAACGAAAACAATATTCGTTGCACGGCATAAAGGTTCTATCGTTCTATATGGCAGTCATTATCGCGCAAATATGGGCGCAATTTCCCGAACGTAATATACGACAGACGATTGGTTTGGATCATTTAACGTTGATATCGGCTCGCAATTCCTCTCGAGAAGACGTTTAAGTTTAATTTTTTTCTAGTTTTTTGTGACATGGCATTTCTATGTGAATGTAAAATACATTTGCATTCTGCGCTGCTTTCTTTCCTACAAAGAAGTTCAACAGAAATAGCTACGTAGTATGCACTGAACTCATCACACTGAATGAATTCGTTGGATTTTCTTTCTTTGGATTGTACGGAGATTACATCACGAGAAAAATATATCGCCGCTAAATTGTTATTATAAAATATTATATTGACATTTTTGCCGCATCCACGAATGTCAACTCAATAATGATATTAGATGTGTCTTTCCTCCTAAATTTTCGTATTAAATGTTAGTGGATAATCAGAAGTTACTTATACACCTGTATGCTATATACATAAGTTTTGAACTATAAGGCAGAGACGGGCAAAATTTTATTCGAATAATAGATAAGAAATAAAATAGGCATAAGTTATTCGTAAATGACACATAAATTCTTATTCGATTAAACGGCAATTTAAATAAATTTTTATCTAAATAATTATATGAATAATATATAGGTAGTAGTTATCTATTATTTGTACGAATAATACTATGTACCGAATGTTACGAATAACATTACGTGAATAATATTATTACGTTATATTACGTCGAATAATATAATAATAATTCAAACTATAAATAACGATTATTTATACATTACTAATGGTAGTATAAATATAAAATTACTGCACATTTTTTGTTGGAAATATGTTTTCTTTTCAAAACATATTAGAAAATTAACAAAAAAGCAAAGCAAATTTAATAAAATTAAACAGAAAATTACGTTACACAATCAGAAAGAAATTAAATTACATATTAATGCTCATACAGGATATATAGCAAATTAAATCTTTCCATGCAGTTAATACGAATAACGAACAACGTGAATAGCGAATAATACAAATATAGATAACGAATAATAACAGTATAATATGAATAATAGATAATACGGATAAAATTATAATTGAATAACGAACTAGATAAAATTTTATTTGCCCATCTCTGCAGTATAAAGTCGTGGACGTTAAGTGGAACATGTTTTGGAGACGAGGACGTAGATAAGGACGAGGATAAGACACGGACTTATTAAACGTCGACCTCTTAGCATTAGCGGATCTACGGTGCAAGAGTTAATGGAAATTGTTGCACAAGTACGATTACAATAGCGTAAGTTGTTTCGCAGTCTCTTCGTAAGCGCATATATTATTCATGCACAAGGAATGACGCTTGTCATCTCTCTCTCTCTCTCTCCTCCTCCCCTCTTGTTACTGCTTTTTCGTAGTTCTGTTTGTTCGCTCGAATTCCTATTTATTTGTCCGTTGAATAACTCTAATAATAAATTAATAAAAATTCCCAAAAATAAATTGCTATGTGTATTATTTTGTGAGTTTTATTTTTTTAACAAAACATTTTTATCCGAATATTACACACGGAAGCCGAGGAAATTGATTAATTCCAATTAGCTTTCCAGTCTGGGATATATGAAATATTGATAATACCATCGTATGTAATAATTGAACAGCAATGCTTCGATATAATTATCATTAATCCCCGGTGGGAGAACTGTGCCATTGCTTTATTAATACTCCAACATTATAATGTTATGGGTTTAATGCTATTGCTCCTGGGTATTAATTTATTATATGTCATTGCACAACGATTTTCCGTTTTAGAGAAAATCTTTTCAAATTTTAACGATAAGGGAGAATTTAAATAGACATTTCATATTCCGAGTAATTAGCTTTTATATAATATTGTATATATTATATAATATATACATTATTACGGCATTATTTTTTATTACTATTTTTTATTTTATCATACACGCACCAATGGTTGAAGACGGGCTGATCACGGTAATCCAAAGATTTCAATCTAAAATTATGGCACAGTAAAAATTAACTGTCTTTCTAAATGAAACCATTATCGGCGATGTGCCCGGTCGTTGCAGGAATGACCTCGGCGACGATCGCGATAAAGACGTTAGCTTCATTGTCTTCGACACTATTCGCCGTGCTTTTGCCATCGCGAACGTGCTTCTGGTTATGAATGTAAACGATGAGGTTGTAGCGTTCTCGGCGCGAATAACCGAGATCGAAGATACGGGCGAAACATAGTCGACATGGACGGACAAAGACGTCGTTCTCCATCGTCTTTATTGCTATTCGTTGCCCTTTTCATCTTGTTGCCGCGATTACGAATGTCGACGATTAACTAAGATCGTAGATAGACGCGCCGGTAGATCTCGACGATACCTCGCCAGACGACGAGGACGACGACGTCGTCTCAGCACTTCGGCTAGTTTCCATCGTCCCTATTACAGATTCGTTGTGGGCTTATCTACGGGACACGCGATGCTCTTGGGAATTTAGATAACGAGCCATTGAACTAGATCTCGAGAGCAAAGTACGTGCGATGCTTTTTTATGAATAAAAATCATAAACAAAAGTGGCATTTATAAGTGATTTCCAGTGACGTTTAAAATTGTTTTGAAAGCTTTATATCTTTCCGTTTAGTTCCCACTGCGATTTTACTGAAACACGAAACATGTTCATTTTCACAGTTATATTATTTCATAAGAGAGATATTTTACGAATAAAATTTTTATATTATTTTATTTGCATCTTTTTTTTCTCTCTTTTTCAGCTTTTTGAAATATATAAATGCGTTTTTCAAAGCGTAAATATTCTCTATATATTCACTATGTGAAAACTCATAAGCTAATTGGTACAGCAATATGATATAATTGTCAATCTTAATATCGAAATTTAATTGAAATGAATTCCAATTAAGAGTCTTTAAATTGCCGATTAATTTTATCCTGTTAATATACACGATCGTCGGATCGTGCGAGATTTCTACGCCGCGGCGTAATGCCAACGTAAATATAAAATGTACGTAATTATTGATTATGTGCGCTCATACGTACATGGCCATAGGTATTTTTAGTGTTAAGTGACACTAACTATAGGCACAGGGCTTACTTAATAGTAAGGTTAACTATGATGAAGAATATTAACGATCAAAATATCGCGATCCATCTGGTTGGATTAAGCGAAACTTTCTTTGTCATTGTCATAAATATTAATCCTCGCAAGATTAATCACCGAAGCTCGCGAACTTCGAAATTCTCTTGGAAGAATAGATATCGTAGATCAATAAAAACAGACCGGATGCAATTAAAGTGAATGCCGCAAAGTATCGCCGCCCATTAAGCATCGGTGTATTAATATAGGATCAAAAAGGCCCAATAAATAGAGCTTGATCAATATAGAATCGTGAAGGCAATATAGACACAAAATGAATGAAAATATTAAGGAATATTTGTGCGTACACTTTGCCAATCGCTGCATGTAATTTGTTAGAACACGGAAAAAAAAGATTAGCTACTGTAGCAAATGTAGGGACACCTAATATTTTTTTTGCAGCGAGAGCTATAATTCAACAATAGTAGCAAAACCGTTTTGCTACTATTGTTAAATTATAGCTCTCGAGGCAAAAAAAATATTAGGTGTCCCTACATTTGCTACAGTAGCTAATCTTTTTTTTCCGTGAAGGCACACAAAACCTGTTCAGCGTAATCGTGCATTTTCACTTAGATTGATCTTGAACGAAGAACTGAATTACTTTCGAATGGCAAAGCTAAAAAAGACTGATGGCTACAATACGGGCGGTGTTGAAGTCTCGGCCCGAAATTAGATCTCGTTAACCCCATTACGATTCGCGGTCGAATTTCTTCAGACACACGCGATCCCTTACCGAGAAATTCAGATAAGCGTATCCCTTGGCCTAGACCGCACGAGGAACGGAGATTGCGGATTGACCTATCGACTATCATGCACGCGGCCGCTGCGACGGCCAGCTAACTGCAGCCTCATTACTTTTAATAATTAGGGTGCTGCATTCTCATTAGTTTCGGTGACAATAAAATTGCGCCACCGTTACCTGGCCGTTATTACGTAATGGAAATGTCACTGCAACTCGAAGGGGGGTGGGCGATCGGGAGGACGGGAGGGGGGGTTATTCTTGCGATTTATGTCTCGGCCTTTTGCATCCCGCAGCGTGCACCTCCGTTATTAAAGCCATTAAAGGTCGCGACCATAGCTTGCATAATTAACCAAGATCGATGGTACAAGCGACGGGGACGGCGACGTAGCCCAACGGTGGTGCTTTGACAGTGTACAAGTTTCTAGTACTTTTTACTTACGAATTACGACCGACGTTTTGCGGCCGGCATGTCTCACCCACCCTCTCCCTCGATTCCACCTTCCGCGGGATTCTTTCAGTTCCGAACTTTTTGCCTCGTTGATTTCGTGCATCAGCTCATCCGCGGGGCACGCGAGTGTTTCGGGCTGCTCGTGCAAGTAAGTGAGGAGAGCGTTTCGCGCACATCCGGAACGGAAGAATGGGGAACGCCATGTACGCTTTTAACTTGGAATCGTTAGATTTTATATTATGTCTTTTCACTGCTTTACAATAAACTTACGAACTTACGAAGCGTCCGAATCTTATATGTTTTTTAATATTACATTTTTTTTAAAATAAACTAGAGAAAGAGTAGATAATTATTTTCTATTGAGTTGTATTACTTCGAGCTCAATTAACAGTTGATTAATCTACGTTCACGGATTTACGGGCAGTAAATATTGTCTTCATGAATGTTGCGGTATGCAGTTATCCACCATCATCTGCTCATAACACGAGCTATCAGCTATATAGTCAGGGAACAGACATATGCTGTTATCGCCGAATACTGAATGCTTCATCTATCACAATGCACATATACAACGTTTTCGATACTGCAGTACATTTCAGCTTCGACGGCACCCTTTCCTCTTTCCACCCTGTTTTCGGCCGTACTAAGTCTTCATCATTTCGCGTGCGACAGCGAATGGTATCAGCGTTAATGAGGTATATACGAGATGCATATCTATCATGCCGTTTTACGAGTGCTTTTTTCCCCGCTTACTTTATTATCCCGTTATGAACACGGTCTCGAGAGTAATAACTACAAATGCGTCTGCTTCATGGAATAAACGACAATTTTTTTCATTTAGAGGTACATATTGTGTCGTATATATCACGCACGTATTGCGATATTTTTTATCACGCTCCGCATAATACTGCGTATTTCCACGAAGAAAAGCTGCCAGTTAGAGGAGAAACACGACCTTGTTATTCACAATCAGTTCCGTCTCTGACAGAATATGTACTGCGCGCGCGGGCGCCTTTAATATCGTTATACCACCGTTTTATCATTACGCGACCGACGCACGATTTATGGCAACGCGCGGCCATAAAATACCATCAACTCGTGTAATACCCTACATTTCCCACCTCACACGAGCTTTATAATTCAGCGCGATTTTTAATCCAGATCTTTTTAATCTAGATCTTTGCCTAGATTGATAATATCGTGCAAGGGAGGAGCGCAGGGGTGGAAGGGGGGGGGGCGGGCAGAAAAGAGAGCACAAGAGAGTTTCGATTACGTGCGTATAAACGTGGATTATTCCTACAGTCGCGTTGCTCGCGCAATACGCTGCAGAAATCCTAACGAACCGATTTGTGATCTACGAATCGGGTTAAAGTCACGGCTCGGTGAAAATTCCCCCGAAGCGAAACGCCGTAATTTTCTGGCCAACACCGGTAACGGGAGCTACACGAGTACGCGGCACACACCTCTACTATTACATACATGATGGGCATGCTAACCCCGAATGCAATGAACGTTATTCTTACGCCGCGCGCCGGCCTCTCACAGCCGACAGCGCGCCTCCGTTATTAAGGTCTTTCATGACTGGAAGAGAACAAGTCAAGATTAATGGACCGTCATTCTTTCTTTATCTGCAAATATGGCTTGTACTTTCGCTGTGCTTGTATACTTTCATGAAAAGATAAAACGGGGTATCCCGCTTTCAGATTTCTTCTCACTGGTTGCCTGCTTATTTATGGGAAAATGAATATAGATACGCGAACGCGCGGTCAAATTAATAATGCAGTAACGATGCTGGAAAATGTACAGTGTCATTATTGGGACACGCATTTATTAATAAATGTCATAATAATAGATATGCATATTACATATTTAACGTAATGTATTTAGCGAAGAATATTGTGTCAATTTCGCTGGTATAGATTGTTAGAGAATTATTGTAAAATATTTTTATATTATATCCTTTTGTTAAAATAATGAAAAGATGCAATTACTACTAATTTCTAACGTACGTTTTAATAAATTGTTCCGATGATTGGTAGAGAAGAATGGACTGAGAAAAGGTCGCGGAGATCGTGGTGAGAACTAACTTTTGCTCTACGACGATTTCGACAACAGAGAATTGAGCGCTCGTAAATCTTGTGAAACGTATCGCAATGAACATTCGATTCGAGTGATATTGAAGTAAGGATAGCACGCGATAAATCGATGGTATAGAAGCGGACAACTGTTATCGGCGATAACGATGCACGAGGATTCGTAACGCAAGCCGGACACGCAAAATTGCGATGATTTTGTTGGGGAATTGGTAAAGGTGCGCGATCGATAAGCAATAAGCAGTAAACGGAAATTGCGATTCTCCTTTACAACGGCTCCGCAATAATTTTACGAAAAAGACCAAGTTACACGTACGAAAATTATAATAACGTATAACAGGGGGATTTAATTTTTCTAAATTTTAATATTGCTTAAATATTGTTTTTAACAAAGTATTATTATGGCAGCAAAGACTACTTTATTATGAAAACGCACTTATTCGAGAAATATCATTGTCAAAAACTTTGTCGGAATGTCGAATTAATATTTTAGTAGCAATCTAGAAAGAGAGGGAATAGGGTAATACAACGCAAAATTTCTTTTCACAAAATTGATTATAAATTTTTTATTTTTACGTAGACGTTTTCTTGTTATGATTGCAAATATTGAAATTAAAATGATTAAAATAATTGAATATTTAATACATGCAGGTACCAAAAATCAAATTCTGCAAAATATTCTTTAACGTTAACTTACTTTTTAGCCATTTAAGTATAATTGCTGAACGTAAATTGCAATCTTTCAAGAAAAAGAATTTATTTTCGACAACTGAACAGAAGTATGTGAGAAGTATGTCAGTATGTCAGATTGTTGAAATGCTTCTGGGAAAAAATACATGAGTGGCGCAATGGTCCTTGTAAGGAATTCATTGCGGCTCCCATCATAGAGACATTCGAACGCGTCTTGCAAAGTTCAAGCCATTTGCGAGCTGCAGTTTCACGTGAATGGTGTACCAAGACCTTGTCATAAAGTTACGCTTTATCGTGTTCCACGCCAGCGGGGGCGGCCCCGACACGAACGCGGCTTACGTCGATCTGCCAATCACGAGTTCGACTCTTGGAAACGCGATGCCTTTACCTTCGTGCCAGGATGTACTGGCAAAATGAAATCGACTTGAACGATCGCTGCGTCTTCGCTTCGTCTCGGATATTTCACGTTTGCGATAAGTGAGAGCTTTTCGATATCAATTTATATATCATTGCTGCTCAGTCATCGAAATATTTAAAATTTGAATATCTAGAAAGTTAACAGATTGCGACACACACGTTTCTTGATATTTTCTTTAAGAAAGAGATGATTAAAGTAATCTAAGATTTTGTCATTGAAATGAAGGTCTTGATGGGGATATCTTATCTCTATACATATAACAAAATAACGCAAGTAATAACAAAATGATAACTAGATGTTATCTGATTATTAAAATAACGCGTATAATCGTTGAATAATTAAAAAAAGAATATGGAAAAAATAGATATAGGGATGTGATTAATATAAAAATGAACAATTTATAATAATTAAATTTTGTTACAAAGATACATACAGAAAGTTCTCTTAACGTAGCTTAACCATTTAGTAGAAATGTGAGAAGAAAAGGCAAAGCACTGCGTATAGGTAGGTTCCCGATAAGTATAGCCCCGCAATTGCCTGCAGTTACCTATAGCGTAAATCTAGCACGCAATGGAGATCTGCGTTCATGATAGTCATATAGCTTTTGATCCCCTTTACCGATTCTTTGTATCGCATTTACTCCTACATCCGTTACGAAAAACGGCCGTTACACTGTCCTCGTCCGAAATTTGCATTATACCCCTCAAGTAAGATATCTATAAGGTTGATCTTTAACTCGTTTATGATAAAAAGGCTTCTCTCTCTCTCTCTCTTTTCTCTCTCTCTCTCTCTCTTCTCTTCTCTCCTCTCAAAATAGCGTTAAGGCAAACATACTTTGGAAGATAATTTCGCTGGAAATTGGTAATATTTAATAACGCTTATTGCATAATCTTGTTTTTCTTCCTTTATCTCTTCAAATTATGGAATGACATATCTATTATATTTGATAAATTTTGCAGTTTCTCAATTTGCAGAGTGATTTCTTAATTTTTCATTGATTTACGAACCAAACACGCTATAAAATTACACAAGATGTCTATTTTATAAAACATTTTTTGTATACAGCAATTGATTTGCCTCGTAAACAAAGATGCATAAAGTAACTTCGCTGATAAAATATTTATGTTAGCATCTCTATCTCGTTAGATTGCATTAACATTAGCGTTCAAGCGTGGAAATTTCTGGTTACGTACATACAACGAACTTCCCCGTAACTATCTGTAGCTATCTATCTAGCTTGCATCATCGCAACGTCGGCAATACCTTCCGGGCCGATCTCGTTGAGCCCCGATCAGGAGGTAAGGGGCCGTTTAACGCGCTCATGCTGAGTGCATCTCGCGTACAGGCAGGGATGGAGATCCGCGCGAGGGCAGGCGTCAGTAATGCACTTTCCGATAATGCCGCCGCCGACGTAATCGCGGTGCACGTCCATACGTGTCCGTGTTCACAGACAAGAGCACTTACACGCCGACGCGACGGGCACGTCTGGTGAGCACGGAAGAGCATACACAGGCGCGGAGCCGAGATTTAACCGTGCGCGCGGCTGCGAGACCGACTTATTATTCCGGATTACTCCGATTTCTCCGTTGTACCTTCACGGTCGCCATCCGGTTAGCGGATATGGATGAGCCATTAATCGCGTTACTCAAAAATCTCGTGGCATATGCCAGCGGTTTTTAGTTCGGCGGATTTGAGATTATCGACAGCTTTTAAGTAACGTATAGTTCGAAGTTTCCGAGTAACGTCTCATGTTTGGGAAGCTGGAGATAACTTTTTTTTTATTTTTGGGAACGGAAGAATGGTGTATGATAATGACATTGAGAAAAAGATAATCAAATCACTATATTATTATTTACGAGAATATTTATTTTTCAATAAATAATTAGAAAATGCCTTATTTTAAAACCAGAAGTGTTTCACACGCGAGTGGAAACTTGGACGTATCTTAGAATACGTATAATGTCTTTATGTATGTAGTTGTAAAATTTTAAATTTAATTATCGAAACCTAAATCTTTTTCTTATCTTGCTTTTTAACAAGATTATATTTAGCATTTCCTAATGCCATGTATTACGAAGGTAAACGATCGATTCGTGTTCGTGATTTTATAATTAAAGCAGTGAGGTGAGATGTCTTAAGCGAGTCCCTTGCAAGCTATATTATCCAGACATTAATTAAAGAGCTCCGGATATCGATCATGAATATTCGAGCCGTGCTTAATAACACTCCGATTTCGGTGTGAGATATATCACCGTCTATGTGCACGTGTGCAGATCGAAGTACACGAACACGAGCGAGTTCCATACGCGATGCTGCCAGGATTACTCCGATTTCTCCGTTGTGTCCAACGAGTTCTATCCGGCTACCGGACGTGGATAAGGAATTAACCATGTTACAGGATGTGCTTTGCGAATACGGCGTGCGGTTGAGGAACCAGATTATTAAGGCAGATGTTAATAAGACTTAAGATCGAATAATCTATTTTGTAGGAACATTTTAATTAATTATTGCGATAATATTTTAATCGCAATATAGTACATATAAATATTTATAGTTCTTTAATGCAAAATGTTTGTTTTTCTCTAATATAGTTTAAGTTAATTACGTACATATTATATAAGTAATGATATTGTGTACCTATATGTACATTATCTATAAATTTTCATTTTTTTAAATATATATGATTTTTAAATTTATTCTATTGCGAACTAAATGTTAAATGAAGATATTAATCGCTAACTTAAGTTTGGCTAACATACTAATTTTTAATTAATTTTATTAAAAAGAAAGAAAAATCAATCGCTCAATACTAGCAAAGCTATGCACATTAGCTAAAATACGAGCTCATAAAATGGGATGTAAAATAAAAATAATTTATTCAAACGAATATACAACAAGCGATCGTGGCGCAAAAAGTGATATGCGCTGCTCTAGTGAGCCAAAGATCCGAGATCAAATCCGACTAAAAATTCGTTGGTCTTTATTCGATCGCCACCTCTCGAAAGGTGATGGCAATCCACCTAACGAGAGTAGGATCTTGCCACGAGAACCTCTCTCTATTTAAAAAAGAAACCGACCCTCAAAAATATTTTTTCAATTGTATTACATCGTGGTTTGCGTCAAATTTCATGATGTATGTACTTGATTACTCAATGTGTGGTTCTTCGTTGTTTGCGTCTAATTTCATGTGTGCTTAAATGTACTCTTATAAATTTGTATTATAATCAAGTACACACATGAAATTTCACGCAAACCACGATGTAGTACAGCAATTTAAAAAATATTTTTTAACCATTTTACCTTTTTTTACGTTTTTTGAAAGAGACAGCCGTTAGTCTACACGTATAGCAATTAGTAACTGCTATGTGTACAATCACTATAAAAAATAATTTTAAAAATAATTTAAAATATAATTTTATTAATTATTTATTATCTATATTTTATATAAATTTATTAATTAGACAATTAATAATTTTTAATTAAAATTCTACGCAAATTATAAATTTTAAAAGAATTTTATGGCACAATTATCGCAAATAATAATTACAATATTGATTAATCGAGGTTAACTGATGCATATATCGATTACACTTTGCATATATATATCACGCTGTTCTGTAGTACGTAGTCTAAGCTTCGATTTACAACATGCTGCGGGCATATGTGAAATACAAGTGCAGTGGCACCAATACGAGTACGCGGCTGCTTCACATACGGAGCTTGGATTACTCCGACTTCTCTATCGTATCTAACATCCGCGCAAGTTCGATCTGGTTATCAAAATGGCTTTCGGCTAGATAGAGACTAGATCGCGAATATTGTCGAGAGACTTCGTGAGTTAGAGCTTTGAGCCGAGCAACGAGAATAGTTCTTGACGAACAACGTACCTTAACTTTTCCATGAACTATCTCTAGAATGTCTAACGTATGGGTTATCGATAAACCTAATGTTGTTTCAAACGTGTATCGTACAAGTTATCATTCACTGTTTGCTATACTTCTTACAGATATGCAGTAAACATATGTATTATTAAAATTATATTACTTATAATACATCTAAGGATCGATGTTTTTCGGAAATAATTTTATGCTAGCATTATAGGATCAATAAAAGGCGTGTACATACAAATAGCAGAGTTTATTTTTAAATTTATATTTATATATAAATATATATGATTTATATATTTAAATTAATCATGATTTAAACATTAATCATATTCTGATTTTATTGGCAATACCTTGATTTCTGATATTATGAAATATATCGAAAGAACATATAGTTATAAAAATGCAAATTTCAAAGAAATTTAGCCAAGCGTGAAATGATTGATGCATCTTTAACTAGATAGTGAATATCGTACGGCGACGAAATAGCGTTTAATGGGCAAGACTGAATTTAAAAAATATGGCCCTAAACACGTACTACTTTTCTGTTGGTGTAACGCTACGACTTATAATTATGTTAAATGACGTTTATATAAATTGCTGATTATATCAATAGCATGTTGTGTTCTATCCATTCTAAGTTGCAATCATATATAATTTCTTCGGTCTCTATTTCCCTCTCTCTCTCTTTCCATCACATGTTTAAAGGTATATTAATGTTAAATGGTAACCACTCAACATTCTAGGAGCGATAAAGAGCTCTTCTCTATCTCACTCCCGACTGCAGTTCGTAATATTCAAATATTAATCATGAATATTCAGGCTTCGTTTGACAAGGCTCGGCTTTTGATTTTCATCCGATGTAAACGCGAACTCCCGAGTTTCGTATCAGGGAATTTCGTCACACGTGCGGCAGTGGCCGACGCGCGGATTACTCTGATTTCTTCGTTGTACTTAATGCCCATGCGAGATACGTTCATCTACCGGACGCGAAATTAATCACGTCGTCACGCGGATGGATCCGACGAAAATTGCTTTTAATCGAGCGAGGTGGGGCGGGTGTGCTCGCGCATCGTTTGCTCGCTTTGTTTTTGGGATCAGCAACGGATCTACGACCTGTACGTGCGCTCTTAATCGGCCATTTGCATGTATCGATTCGCGGCGACGCGAATGGCATCGATTTAACGTTAACATACATTAGCATTTCGTTCACTGAATTTATAAGGACGGAAAAAGTCACGAGAGAGAAAATTCAACCTGCGTGCAGGCGTACTTATGATGGCTGATAATAAAGTAAGGTCGGCACGTCGTCGTCGGTATCGTGCTGTTTCTACTCAAGGTATGCGAGTCAATCTTGGATTAGGTGCACGCGAGCTCTTGGCTCGAAAAGTGTGCTAAAATCTGGCGCAGGAGATCGAGGGGAATTTTGAAACTATTCAGAATTTGCGTATATTGTAAAACGCAATATTTATATGGAAAATAAATTCAGATACGGAAACAAAAATGTAGTTATATTTAGCAAAAAAAAAATTACAAAAATTGTTTCAGCAATGATTTGGTCATATTATAAATAAATGTATGTGGTCAATTTATTATACTGTTATAAGGTAGAATATTTCTGTGTCATTTATTCAGCTTTAATGTAAATAAAAAAATGTAACTATAACTAGCTGATGTTATTAATATTTTTAAAACGTCGTTAATCAAATTACGTGTGTAATATGGACCGACGGTTTTCATTTTTATTTCTATCTTGTTTTATGAACGATAAAAAAAAACTCTGACACATTAGAAAAGTGATTAGCAAAATTGCAGTGTCGTCGATAACTTTTCATGATGAGAAGCCATGAAGAGAAATTTCGCGAAGCTTCTCTATTTAATATTTCCATTTCACATTTGGTTGTATGCTGTTTTTGGCGCACGGAGGAGATTACTCCTGCGTACGTATCCTCGAATATATGCATGGCGCACGTTTCGGATGATGAAAAAGTGAAGTGTGTATTTCTATCGTGCTAAAGCCGGGCATATTGCGGATACGTACGTCGGAAAATATGAGAAATTCCTGCAAATTCGCGCGCGAAATTCAGTTTAACCCTTAATTCGTCGTTCTCTCTTTACGCACGTATCCCGAATCCTCGGGGGATATTTTTCCTCCTCGTAAATTCTGCTTCTCGATTTTACTTGGCTCGTGCGCGTTTATGATATCCTTCCATCCACTTCCCTCTCTCGCCGTCATTATAGACGCGATACTTTCGCCCGACGCGCGCTCGCTCAGCTCTGGGTTAAATAAAAATACAGCTCCCGCGTGAAGACGTAATGCACATTGACGCAAATCGAGAAGCAGAAATCCGCGAAAATGGAGCGATTGCGTGCGCATGAGCGTGCACATAAGCGCCGATTGCATTTTGCGTGTATGGTGTACAATGTGTCTTATTGTTAGGCATTTTTTTCAAGTTGCATTTTCTCTTTATTATAAATTACTGTAGATTCTTGGGAAAATTTGCTTTTTTTATTGGAATTTTATAATTTGCTGTATTACGTTTAATACAGCAATTGAGCTTTAATGAAAAATCTTAATAAGTTATAAAGAGAATTGGAGAATAAAAATGTAGATTCTCTCGATTATTTTTTTTCAGGCTTATAATAAATTGGCTGATTCTTATAAAAAGAAGCTAGTGGATATTTCATCAAATTATGTAATACTTTGATACATTCTATTCAAAGAAGATAGCATTATATTTTCTAGAAGTAATTGATTGCGCAATCTTACGGTCGACTATAATTTGTCAAATCCCATCAAGCTTAAAACCATTAATAGATTAATATTTAAAAAATTAAAAATTTAGGAGACGAATGTAAAATAATCGAGATTAAAAATGTCATTTATTATTGGTTTCTTCATATATTACTCAAAAATGAGTCGATGAAAATTGTATTTAACCGATTTTAATTCATCTCGAACGCTAATGTGATATCAGGTTCACCTTTAGTCAAGAGAATAGGCGCGATACTTGGAACAGAGTATACAACGGTGCTATTTTTGTTGCAGGCATGCGTTCGTGGCGACAGCGACGGCGGCGGCGACGGCGGCTCCAGCGACGTACGAGCCGGGCTCGATAAGAGCGCGCAGGTATAGCAGTTAATTATATCAATGCCCCATTAGCGTGCCAGTACGCCGCGTGATTGCAATGGCTTTTTATACACGGGAGGGTTCGCCGTCGGTACCGACATCGTCGGTGCTTTTTTCAGCCGGCTATATACGTCTTGACTCGGAGAGAGGTCCGCGTAAATACGGGCCAATAATTGCGTGTTCGCCAGAGGGAAATTACCACGTTTTTACCGCGCTGCCCGCAGAATTTTATTTCAATTATGCGATTGCTCGGACCATTGCGAAGATAACCGCGAAGGTTTTTTTTTATTTCGGGCGGAATTATCTTCGAACGTTGGATCGTTAACGTTCTTCCGTGGTACCGCTGTTACGAAAAGCAGCGGACGGTGTCAATCGCTGGACGTGGAACCGACTTAAAAACGCGTCGTTAAATTGCGAGTTACTAATTGGTAATCAGAAATGACACGCACTTCGCGTGTATCACGATACGTTTGCAGGTCCGATCGCGCATCGCGGAAATGCGGTCGATAACGTTATAAATATTTCTCATCGACTTGGGGCACGTGTCCCAACGCTGATCAGAAATTCATAATGCGCGTCGGAAGAATAAAAGTAAATAACCTTGACACGGGATGCAATCGATGTGTGAAGTTGCGTGGGATATAATCACCGGCGTTCGAAGATGCGAGATTATGCCGCAATTTTGTATTTATAGTTTATGGTTGTTATTGGCATGATGAGTGAGATCAGTTAGGGATAGCTCGGGGGAGTCACGAATCTATTAAGAAGGACGACATTTGAGCAAACAATGTGGCATGTTGACGATGGACATGCGGACATTTCGTGACATCGTCTTGAAATATTCAGTGCGTTCCATGACCGTGACCGCAGATATTTTAATAACGAATTCTTTAACATAACATTTCTGAAGATATTTTCCGCTAAAATTAAAATTTAATAAATTAAGCTATACGTCAGCATAGCCAACAACATGTTTTTAATGTTACTTTTATTTGGCCATCTTGGCTTATGATAAAATGTAATTTATTATTAAAATATTTTGTATTCAATTTTTAAAAAGTAAGCGGTACTTTTTAAATTCAATATAACGCGCTTTGTTGAATAATTATTTAACGAGAAGAATTTATTCATGGTTTATTATAAAATATTGTAGAATTGTTGAATTATAGAATATAAAAATAATTAAATATAAAATTCTTTTCTTCGTCAGTGAAAATTAATAAGAGGAAATTCTTTGACCGAACTGACGTTTAATCATAATATTACATTAATCCATATCGTAATATTAAATTATTCTCGACGTTTCGACACTAGTTTTGTGTCCTTATCAAGAGTTAACTAAAAACAACGAAGTCATGAAAATTTGTTGTGCGGCTAATTTCTAGTATGAGATAGGTATTTAATTTCCCTTTCTACGCTTTTCGTTCCTTGTGCGATAGATTATGTAACATGACTTTGTTGTTTTTAGTTAACTCTTGATAAGGACACAAAACTAGTGTCGAAACGTCGAGAATAATTTAATATTACGATATGGATTAATGTAATATTATGATTAAACGTCAGTTCGGTCAAAGAATTTCCTCTTATAAAAATAATTATTATAGTAATTATATTATAAAAATAATTTATTATATAACTTGTGAAATATCTTCTGTTGATGATGAGACATCTGGTACACAAAAAGGCGCTCGCAACATACGGATGTTCATCTTCTCGAGATGGTCATATGCAAATTACTAGAAGGGCTGATGGTACTCACTAGTTTTTCGATTCAAATTCAGCTGTACTCGTTGTTTTAGCATTCGCTTAACTTTTAGACAAATTTCGACTCGGTAACCGCGGTGCATTACCTTAATGTGACCTAGAAAGTTCTTTTATTACGTTCCCACATAGACGCACACACACAAAATTCCTTTATTCGTATTCGACGGTTCGATGCACACTCATTCACGTGGCAAACATGCAGACGCGAGCGCTTGATTCTATTCATGCGCTGAATTACAAAACGTGTTTCGTTGGCTCGTTGGTTTTTCTAGTTCCTCGTGGTTTTTGTAATTTCATGAGTGCGCAACATCGTATGGAATTGTTTAATTCCGATGCCGGTACCATTGTAAGAATGTAAGGAATTAAATAGTAGCAATGCGGTTTAATGATAAATCAAGCGTAAGAAATTTATAACATTATGACGTTTATTTGTGCTACGTATCGAAACAAGCAAATATCCGATTTAATCAGTCAGTGGCCAATTAGGAAATTAGTCCAATATTTATCTGACTTTATCTCTGGATTTCATGAAATGTGTAAAAGGGAAAATTTCTGAATTTCTATTAGAAACAAAGGCAAAATACTGCAGAATTTTTTAATAATCTTCTGATCCTTTTTTGAACTATTATTTATTAGACGTTTAAACTTTTAGTTAATAACAAACATTTAATTAAAAGTATCTTGTACATAATGAGACAAGTATGATGTACGTCTTTCAAGATTATATCTATTCTATCAATGCAATCTTATTTGCAAAACGTATATGCCTCTTGTTAGAAATTATCAATCAATGTCCACGATCATGTGATATGATTAATCGGCATGAAGTTCGCATGAAGTAATACAGATTGTGTTTCCACTTACACGACGTTCGCCACGTCCTCGAGCTATTTGACTCTATCGAGGGTAACGTTGCTCTTTCTCCTTTAAATTCATACACCTGCAGAAGATGCTATTGTACTTTCGTTGCCGTTAGTTAGCCCTGGAATTTAGCCCTGACTCGACCTCGGCGCCTCAAGTATTCCGAACGTGTAGTGGCTTTAGTCGCCGCGCTCGACGCTCGATGCTCGACGCGGCGGCGAACGGACGATCAAGGACGCAGACGTTAGTCGTCGAGGGTGATGTCCTCGCCATTGATTGGCAGCCCTGGCCGCGCTCTCGTCAAGGTTCTGGCATGCAGATACACGGCCGCGATTGTGAGTTACGCCGGAGGCCGGCCTCTATTGTCACGATCGTTGTTTCTCATCAATAACGCTAATGTCGACATATAACGAAAACACTTTGTCAATCATCGAATTGACGTGTCGAATTGCGCGATATTTTCTCCCTTTTATCCCCTTCTTTACATTATAGGTCCCTTCTTTTCCTTCTATATCTTGCATGGACATTGCGAATTTGGGTTTTGAATTTGCAGCTAATAACTTAAATCGTGTATTCCGAAGACGGAGATGTGAGAAAACCACGTAGTTTTTTTTTCAGAATGTAAAATATAGCTATCTGTTTATCTGCTTATCGATGCGGTGTCATTTGCGAAATGTTAAGTATCTATTTCGTTACTTGATATCTGATGTAGGGAAATCAAGTGGAGAGAACAGATAGAGCGGTTGTTTCTGATCGGCGAGGCGTGCCTACCGGACTGTTTGACATTTCCTTTGAAATGTCGTTTCATTTCCTGCCCATCGGCACCGATGCCATCATCGCGATAGACAACAGGACGTCGGATCGAGATCATGATTTTCAGGAATGCACGACGAATACCAATTCCTTTTTTGATACACGCTTGACTTTGATATCGATAGCGCGGACATTTCTTTCAAAGGATTTCATTATCCGGGTATACTGTTTATAAAGATATGATATATTAAAGATAAGGAACCCATTAACTATACAGAAAAATACGTAAAATCGTGCTTTATTAAAAAAAGATGTTCAGCATGAAGTTTGTTTATAGATCACTTGAAATTAATTGATAATGTCAAAGATTTTCTAAGAGAAGATTCTCATTAAACCATTATTCATTTTACCTTATTCCTGTTGGTTTAATCATATCGCAACCGCAACTCGCTTTTTTCACATAAGGCTCTTCACGTTTATTTTCATCGTTCATCGCTATTTGATCGTTTCGATCTTCGGTCTATTATTAAATGGAGTAATGGCGTGCCCGCGTCGGGCTGATTGATAGTTCATGTCATCGCTGGATTCGAAGATGTAGAAATTCGACGGTTAACGCGAAGACGCTTCTCAGACCGAGATCTCGCATCGATTGCTGATCGACAGTGGCGTACATCCGCGCGTATACTGCACGACATTATGGTCGTGGGCCGTTGCGCGGCTTGGTTGACCGAGTTTGCATCGGTGTTGGAGGTCCCATTGATTTCCTGGCCCATGTCAAGGCTGCACGCGAGAAACCCCCGCTCTCCACCCCGGCCACCCACAACCTCCGACAACCTCCCATCCCTTCCTCGACTCCCTCCCGCAAGCTGTTTTCCCTTCCTTGCCGACTCCGCGCCCCGCGTCATCTTCGCTCGTCTTCGACTCCGCGTACGTCACGCGTGCGAGACGTGCCGCAACCGCCGAGGTAGTCATCGAGTCCATCATTTTGTCAACTCGCGTCATCAGTGTGGCATTTACATCGTCCATCACCTTGTCATACTTCCAACTCGCTTTGCGAAAGAAAGCTTTTAGAGCTTCAATCCCTCTTCGTGGACATCGCGATGCGTGCGCGCGATGATTATCACGGACGACGAGTGGGTGCCGATGGCAGGGGCGATGACAGATTACAAAAGTTTCTGAATTGCATTTACATGCCGCGTATGCATCTCACTTGGCTGTGTAAATAATGTTTTTCTGTCTTATTTCTCATTACTGTTAGTCACTAAACTTGAGCTTTGATATTCTTGATCTAAATGACGTAGGATCTCGTGACATACATATGCACAAGTATATATGTTGATATAGTTAATTGCAACCCACATCATTTCATCTAGAGCGTGATATTCGAATTCTGCAAGGATTTATTTGGAAGACGTGCAAACCCGTATATGTACGCTGCATTGGCTTCGTTCAATCTGCGTCCAACTTGCTCCTTTAACTGCTTTTCCTTTGCTTTACCTGCATTTTAAATAGTGTAATTTTCAAGAGTTTCATTGTCGTATCTATTTTATGATCGCGCGTTATTCATTGCAAGATAAATTACACATCTAGAGATGCATATATATGGATATTAATTTTAACCAATTTCTGCTATTTAAAGTTATCGTTATTATTTCTGGAATGATGCGCACATACATTCTATTAATTCTGATGGTTTGTTGGGAATCTCGTTTGTTTGCTAATCGAGCTGATTATTTGCTTTCTTTACGTAATTTGGCACGCAAGAGAAAGAGCAATTTGTTAGTTTACCTGGCTATATTGATTTATTTGCTCATCATCTTCGCTGTCTTGCCTGTCTCTTGTGTTACCACTTGCATGCGGTTTTACGCCAGTATCTAGTATCCAACATTGGTTATGACGTTTGTTTACCGTAATTGTTCTTGGCTATTCTTCGTTCCATTCATCCTTGAACGCAAATCGATCCCTGTTGAATTTCTTCGCGGTGCGCCTCTGTATACCTTGCCATTCATTTATAAATAATTCGATCGACTTTGATTACTCACATGTTAGTGAGATACAAGTACCTCCCGATCATTTAGTTTTGAGAAAATATCTAAAAGTATTGATATTGAAGCGTTTATATCTTACACGTATTATTATTCTGTTTTAATATAATATAATTATCTATTGTGCACTATATCGCTATACACATTTGTGTTATAAATAAAATATAAATAATATAAAAAAATAATTTGCTCTAGCAATCAATTATCAGTAATATGTATTAAATTATTCACAATGCTTCCTCTTTATTGACATTAGTCAGATTATATTCAAGTGTAGGCATACAACTTCGCGTAAGTTACCGCGACTGTTGTATTTTTACAACAACGAATAAATGTATAGCTTTCTTATTGCGTCACGCAACCGTGAACTTCACCTATCGACGCGCCTCCGGTTCAGGGAAGACGTACATTACGTGTATGTGTCGTAATTTATCCGCTCTTGCGGCACCGCACCGACGACATAATAATTTGGTTTATTCCACTCGCGTTGCGTGGTAGAATCTTCGTTATTCGGCGAGTGGTAATTTGAAAGTAATTTGAAAGTATGGCGACTGTCACGGCACGGTCGCGAATTTCGCAACATGGTGGTCGTGTAGACGACGAAGGGACGCACGGGGCGGTACAACCGCATATTAATCGTGACACTTGCCGCGCGGCACACGAATTTATGAGCGCAGAAGCCACGAGTTAAAATCCAGAAGCGGACAGGAAAGTCTCCGTATCGCGTGACCGCTCGAGCTGTGCTCGACTCTCCACATCGCGGTTACTGTCCAAGTACTTTAACTCCAACACTAATAACTGCAACCAGCACGTTTGTAGTATCGCAGCGATATATTCGTGACGGAAAATACGCCGGGGAATTGGGAATCGGGGACCAAATACGCGAAACATGTATGAACAGTCCGAGAGATTGATCAAAAATTGCGATGGGACTTCGGCGAAAGATGACAAGTACTTGGCAATCCGTAACCGCGAAGAATACGTAGCAAAGTCGCATTAAAAAGTTTATTCGAAGGCCAAGCGCGTCGTATTAAGTATGCTTCCGACGATTATTATGCGAGAAAAAAAAGTTCAAGTTTATATACGATGCTATATAATAAGAGGAAAATTTCTGCGGAACAGATTTAAGAAAATGGCACGTGCAGTGAGCGTTAGTTGTTTGCTTTACACTATAATTTAGATAAATAATTATTTTTAGATGAAATATTTCTATCAAGAGACACGGTAGTGTCTCGCGCCAAGTACACGCGAAGCGAGACCGCACCGTGACTCTTTTACGCGATATAGATAAATACGTGTATCTCATTTACGTTATTATAAAAATACGGAGGCTTAAACTTTCATGTAATATCTAACGTTGTTTTAAAAAGCAGTCATATTTTAGATAAATAATCTCAGGCAAATTTTAATCATAAATATGTATTAAAATTAGTGATTTGATTTGTAAGACATGTGATAATTTATTATTAAAGAGACATGTATTATTAAAAATAGATTTACAAAAAATAGGTAAATCAGGAAGATTTTATATCGAGAAACATTTAGAAATTTTGCAAACATGCTGTTATTTAAGAATATTTATGCAATACATTATATGCATGAGTTTCTATATTTCGTCTTTGCAAAAATATTCTCTTTTGATGAATATCCAGATATATATTTTTATACATATGAAGAAATATCCTAGCGTGTTTCTCCATGTAATTTATAACGTCAGCTTTACGTAGCAAAAACCTGAGAACTACTTGAATAAATCGTTGAGTGAGCAAGGGCGAACGAATCCAGCGAGTGGATGAAATCATTAGTATCGAGGCTACGGTTTCCTGTATCGTTGCTACGCGGAATATGGCACTCGGTATGCCAGTGATAAAGCACGAGGAACAGTCAGCCGTTTGAATGCTCGGCGCGGCTCAACCGGATATTACAGTTACCGAAGAATATTCGATTTGCAGCTAACTAGATGGGCTCTCGCTCGTCGGTCCGGATACCGTTCTCTCGTGTCTTCGCTCGCGCCTCTTCGCTGTCGAGTTACCGGCCGCCGTTCCGATTAAGTTTGAAGTTACTATCGGAAATATCGTTTTGTTATGTCACGCTGTGATCTCGCTAAATATCATAATGTTGTCGAGAGAAATAATAGCATAGGTTCTGAAGCGATATGTCGGAAATAACATTTACTACAACGTGAGAGAGAGAGAGAGAGAGAGAGAGAGAGAGAGAGAGAGAGAGAGAGAGAGAGAGAGAGAGAGAGAGAGAGAGAGAGAGAGAGAGAGAGAGAGAGAGAGAGAGAGAGACCGTGCTTATTGCAAAAGTTAGGAATGTGTTCTATTTTCTTAATCTCTTTTTTATGGTTTAAATAATAGAGCAATAGGCAACTTCAGAAGGTTTTAAAACAATTGACAAATTTTGTGTTTACTCCTCGCGAAGACAATCCGGATTTTTTGCAGTAAAGTTCATTTTTCTTTGACTACAAAACTTGTTCTCTTTTTCTTCTTTCTTTTTCTGAAGCACACATAATCGAGAAGCTTTTATATTTTGTAAGCATGAAGAGCGCAGTAAAATAGAACAGATCCACTGCCACTACGACATATAAATCGTGACACAAATTGTTAAAACTTGCATGGTTCCGTATCCGTATGGTTTCATCAATCATTCGCGTAAGCGCGTATTAATAATCGTCCACTATTAAATATGCATTGGTTGTTTGCGAACGAAGCGTCATTCTCTGTCTGCTCGCGTCTTTCTATTCCACTATGCCCGATTTCTGTCAGCCTTTGTGCGCCAGCTGTCAGTCACTAATTTGTTTACGTAAAATGCTCCGTTTTCGAAATTGGGACATGTGTAACCATCGACCTTTTACTTTACTTATGTTATCAATTTATCAATTTATAGTGATATCCATATACATAATATAAAGAATCTTTTTTAACATAAATTAAAGTTGCTTTTCTTTACTGTTAAATACTGTTATAAATGCTATGTATATTTATATTGATAACAATATTTTGCTCCTTACTGCCATTCTCATGTAGAATCCATGTAATTCTTATATATATTGTTTCTTGAAACGTTTGCAATTACTGCGACTATTTTTTATTTAATATAACCGTGTCTCGTGCCGGAAATATCTTTGCGTACATGATTTCTTAAACACTCAAATGGCAAAGTACAGAAAAATCAGTAGTTACTGCTAGACTTCTATGTACTTCATATTTGGATACATGGTAGCATTTCTAAAAGCGGAAATAAATTTGAAGCTCCATTACACGGAATACAGGATGCCAGATATATCTGTAGGACCGCGAAAAAGATAAATCTTTTCTGGCCGAAGCGGTAATGGAAAAACACTCGATGGCATCGGCTGTCACTGTTATCCTTCCAAGCGATGGTAGTATTGCCAACGCGGTTGCACAAACCAGGCTAGAATGGATACGCGAAGGAAAACAACAATCCGTTTCGTTGCAAAAGTATAACGCGCGTTTGTATGCCGCGGAAAATAGGTCAGTTGAGGTCCAATGATTTGGTCGGATTTCGCCTGTTTCCGCGGTGGGCGATGCTCTTACGACGAAAACACGACGATTCTCGACCGGATGATAATCCACGATGTTTCCAATTCCGGAAAGTTGCCAAGAAATCGTCCTGTCTACGAGAGTCGCATCCCGATGTGAGATATCACGGATCGATAGATAGTGGCTCTTCGCGAAATCCTTGAACGGATATTTTCGACGATAGCCATTAATTACTCGTGATATGATCGAAACCTTTAGCATTTTCCGTAATCCGATTGAAGTGGAACCGAATTTATGATATATTTCTGATAATTGTACGAAAATGTCTATTTTAAAATAAAATTATACGTGAAAGTCGAAATAAAGATATATAAATATATAGGTAGTTTTGATGAGTAGCAATATTAAAAAATATATAATCTAAATTTGAAAACTTAAACCATATACAAAATTTTTTTAACCGATATTTAAAAGTGAACATCTTACACGAGCTATTTTTTATACTCATATAAACGAAGAGAAAGAAATAAGAAAAATTTTATATTATTTCAAAATAAGTTTGCACGAAAGTTAACTTATAACAAGTCGTTTTTGTTATTGACTTATACTACTAGTCCAGCCAATTTTGTTGGTATATTTATCGAGCACTGATTTTTTTAAACAAAATTTTAATTTATTTTGTTACGAAATTTTGTTACATTCTCATCACTGCAAAATAATTGTTATTCAATAGCCACGATCATTAGATTTAAGTAATGAGGCTATCTTAAGGATTGTGTCAACTTCGATGAAGATGGCGCGACGTAATTGGGATTCTGGATCAAGCTCGGTCCGGGTGACCGAGTGAAGCAGAGAAAGGGTGTTCTTCCTCGTTGTGTTAGAGAAGGGGCCTGGTGCGCGCCACCGATCCGAGAGAGTGGGCGAGGGTGGCGACGATTCTAGCCACGGTGGGCTGGCGAGGGTGTAGCGGCGTAGGAGGATTTGGAGCTCTGCCACGTTGGGAGCACCCTCCTGCTCGAGAGCTCTACTGCGATCACCGATACCACACTACAGTGCCTTCGCGGTTGGTACTCATAGAGGTTTGGAGGAGGCCAAAGAGAAGCGCGGCCCACTCGAGGAGGAAACAGGTGGAACGACCGAGGCTCCGCTCGCCGGAAGAGCGTAAATATTGATAATCCCTCTGACTACATGTAACTACTCGTTTACCACCTTTGCTGCATATAATAGCACGGCGAATTAAAACTCTTTCGACATCGGTTGTCCCGCTGTGGGTATAGTGTATCGTCCGATACTAAAAGAGAGATTGTCTTTGACACCTGAAGAATGTAAAATTGGTTAACTATGTCCATGTGTCAGCGCACGGTCAAGTATACGTGTCTCGTTAGACTGTTAGACTATCGTAAATGTATGGAAACATCGATAATGTCGCAGTTAGTCAATGTCACTGGCCAAGTTCTCTATTCTACCCTCATTTTTTACAATGTTACGAGGCTGAACCTACGTCTTTGTTCGTGATTATTCATGAATCTATATTTGTGATTATTGGAATATAAATGCAGTAGAGATTGTGTGTGGAAAACCTTCACTGTCTGGCCTCGAAACAGAGGCTTCTCGTACCGCTTATTACATTTGCTAAAGAAAACTATGCGTACAGCTTGTCGTTACATTAAATATAGTTTTCATTCAGAGAATTATAGCCGCCGTGTGACTATTCACTACATGATTCAGTTCATGATAGAAAATGCATTATTATAAAGCTAAAGATGCGTCTTTATATTAAACAAGAATTCTCACTGTTTGTTGAGGATTTTAAACAATTGGAGTGTCCAAACAAAATATGCTTTCGATGTTATTGCTTAGAGCATTTATGTTATAAAGATTATAAAAATAAAAACATCAATTAACTCTTAATTTGCTTTTTGTTTAAGAAGATGCGCTCATATGCGATTATACATTGCATTTATATATTAGAAGATATTGAGACTATTGAAAATATGCTTAAAAGATACAATGGTCGTAGTAAGATTTCAGTAGTAACGAAACATATCGCAACGGCCAGGGAAAGAGTCTGAGTAAACGCAGCCGTCGCGTCGGTCGCGAGTATAATGCGTCGAATGTTTCGTGCAAAGTGATCGATAGCGCTGGCTCGTGCTGCAGATATCTTTTGCCGGCTACATTTGCGGATTATTAATACGTACTGGTGAATTGCGATGAACGGATGAGCGGGTGTAGCATCGACCAATTCCAACGTCGACATTGTTTGCGCTTTGTTACTATTGCTCGCGTCCGCCTCTGTTCTTTCTATTCGCCGGTTTATCGTTTTGTTACTGCTTAAAATAGCATTTTGTAATTGACAATAAGGCTCATGTATATTTTATATGTTTCCATTAATTACGACATAAGTTAAAACACTTGAAAAAAATTATCAGATTGGTAATATGCTTGGATTATAATGAATATTATAATGTAACGGTTTTATTATTAAATCTTTTAATTTAATTATATAAGGTAATTTTTCTGCCCAGCAATAGAACACATAAAAAAATTTTTTCAATTTATTTTTTATTTTAAGTGTTATAATCTTTTATGTATAATTGGTTTATTGATTTTTAATCTATTAGCATAAATTATAGTAATCATGAATTTATTTATTAGAATTAACTAATATCGCTGTAATAGTTCTACAATATATTTAATCACATTTAATCATGATGATTGAAAATTTGTGCTCACTATATTGACCTTGTCGATTAATAATCATCGATTGGAAAAGTTTAACTTAACGATCAATGTACGATGCAAAATATATTATGCTTATTAAAATGCGCGGGAAAGGGGAGAGAGAGAGCGTGCGCTTCCTTATCGTCGCCTTGGAGGCACGGAGGGATGGTGTCATTGTCATCATGGAAAGAGCTTGCGCGCGTAGTGGTGAGACATACACACTAGAGCATGCAATGTAACTGCATATATCCGCTCATTTACATACAATCACGGAGGTGCATCCAGACGGCGAAGAAAGCTATGCGGCGCTCTCATTGTGGCGCCCGTTATGTCAAAGGCTAAATCTATCTTGTTTGCACTTGATAGTAGGCAGCGGGCGGGTTGACGTCAGACACGATCGTGTAATAAAACTTCGTTATTTCCGTCGAAGTGACATAATGAATGACGCGTATCGCAATGAAGATGCCATTCGTCACGATTTGCCCAACGCAATATTTTTTTTCCAACATTTATATAGAAGGGCTTATGTGTTATCTGGTAAAATGTCTCTTTGTATAATTACTTATGAAAGAGATGTATCGTTGTTCTTTACCATACAATTTTAATATACAAGAATGTATAAAACACATTGCTCATTAAATCTCCTGTCGTACCGATAACACTAATATTTTCGATAGCAATAACGTGTGTGTACGTAAAAATATTTGAAATCTCTCACTAGAGCTGATTTCAATATGATATCTTTCTAACAAAACTGTATGAGTAAAATCAAGAATTCTATGAATTAGTTAGTTTTACAATTGATGATAGAATCGATAAAAATCAGTTGTAATAAAATATTTCATAAACATTATCTCTACAAATCCAAAAGTGTCTATATAGATATAAGATATTAACTATTCTGAAATATTGGATAGTGTTTCTAAGCGAATGACGGACACATGTCTTCTTTTTTTTTTACTTTTTCTTCAAAGCTTTAAGTACGTTTATTTTAATAATTTTATTTCTATACGCTCTTCGGACATTTCTAAACATGGAAAGACATGTTAAACAGGTTTCAAAGATTGCGATAAATTCGCTTTGCAAATGTAAAGAAAACATCAACAACTCGTTGATAAACTTCCTTTGCAAATGTAAAGAAAACATCAACAACTCATTGCCGCGAGGTTTCATTGCCGCGAGGTTTCGCAGAATTGTTTTTTTAAAACTCCACTCGTACTTCGTGTAAATATGTGTATAATTGAAAACGATCAGATTCAAGCTATTAGCGAAATATATCAATGATTATTTCTTCAAAATTACCCTTAACTCTCAGCATTTATTTTCGAAAAAAAAACCCACATGCTAATTTTAAGTTATTCTCATGGTTGCGTTACGCGCGCGCCTCTCGCATTTTGCCTAAGCCTAAGTAAGCGCGTACAAAAACAAGCTGACTTACGCGGCGTATGCAAACGGTGTGTGATGCGTGGCGGGCAGTAGGACGACCGTGGCCACGAGGAGAACGAAGCTCCCGGAGACGGCGTGGAAGGACCCCATGGCTGTCGTCCCCCGGTGTCGCCGCGGTTGTCCGCGGTTGTTTCTAAAGGGGAGGAATCACGACACCACCCCGCCGCTGAGACGACGGACGGCGAGGACGAGAACGGCGACGAAGGGAACGTCGACGGTTGTCCTGAGGCGTTGCTACCTGGCGCGTTGACCCGGCGCCTCTCTGCGTGTCGTCTGCGTCTCACCCTCCCTCCCTCCCTCCCGCCCAGCCCACCCTCCTACCCCCGTCTTGCTTCCTCTTCAGGCTCCTCTCCGTGTGCGCTCTCTGGCCTGTCGCTTTTCCACGATCCTCTCTCAGCTCTCTCAACGCTCTCCTCGCCCGATCTTCTCCGCTCACCTCTGCCTGTATCTTCCCGTCACTATCACTCACGATCGTACCTTTGTGAACATTCAAGCGGCGACATGGATTGTAATATCACGACACTTGAAGCTCGATCCGGGGTAATTTTACCGCGGACACATTCTGCTTTTGTGTCACCTTTTGCGCTTCGTCACTCGCGACGAGATCACAACGGTAGTCTTGATTACGCGCAATAAACGAAGACGTAGGATAGTTTTGCGAAAATTTGTCAGCACCGGGAGTCTTTCGCGATTCTTCTTCGTCTCTCTTGTCTCTCCCTCGCTCCTCCTCCGTTCTTTCCCGCTCGGCACCGAGTTTCGTTCGCGATTCCCGCGGCGTTTTCGAGGCGGAAGAGGCACACCGGGATGACAATCGGGCGGGGGGATAACGGGTGTCGGCGAAGGAGGGAGACGAGGATCCTTCTCCTCCTGAAGATTGTGCGCCTCCTTCTTCGTTTTGCGTCCTACAGAGCCGGAGCCTTCTGATCGCCGACGGTGTCCTGCCACGAGCTCCGCTTCCGCAGGATCCTTCCTCTCGCGACGAACATCTTTCTGCTCCTGTCACCTCTCTCGCGGCCTGCTCTTTCTCTCCGCACTCCTTTCTCTCGCTCTCGCCCTCTCACTCTCTCTCGCTCTTCTCGCGGGGACACTCGGTCAGCACCCGCGGTACACCGCTACGCGCTCGGGAGTGGCGGCTCTCGCGTCTAGCCCGGCCGTTTCAGCGCGCAGGCGCAATTCCTTCCTTCCTGCCTGCCTGCTAGCCTGCTTGCTTGCTTGCCTACCTGTCTGCCCACCCTCGTCCATTTCTCCTTCCCTCTCTCGCCCCCTTTTCACCCTCTCTCTTCCACCTATTCTAACTTGCCTGCTCGCCTCAAGCCGACAACTGCCGTCGTGCCTGCGCTCGCTGTCACCCTGACTACCTGATTGTTTCATGAACTTAGTAGTTTTCGTCACCCTCCACCCTCCCGCCATCCCCCTTGTCAGCGTGCCCTGCTGAGTGTATTGATGCACAGCGGAAGAAGATCATATTCGCTCAGTGGCTTCTTCTTTAAGAGATCACGATTGTGTCACATCATAATGATTAATGATAATTAGCATAATAGCTGAATTCTTGTATTTTACAGCGTACACGATATGTTTGGACATTCCATAAAACTAGCTACCTAGTACATGTAAATATGTTCAATCTATAGCTAGTAGGCATGCGTTTTCTAATTGAAATAATGGCCATATGATGTTTCGCGAACGTGATAGTACATCACAGAAATACTACAGAATCTGAGATACTTTAACCGCATGATTGCGTGCTGTCACTCTTTCTGATTGTCTCAGGAACTTGGTGGTTTTCAACCTCACGTCTGCCTTCTTAGAGAATTTGACTGATGTGTGTATATTAATACAAGAGTACATTATATTTACTAGCATCCCTTACAGTGTATTAAAATTGCATTAGGCTGCGTCAATCCTCGCGTGTCTTCGCCTCTTATCTTCTAATTAATTCACTTATACCTGTCCGCATGAAGCGACGAAGATTATCACCGTATCTACACCGTCTGTTGCTCTGCCGCTCGATTGAATAATTTTCGTTATTCCGCGGTTAATTAAATCGTCGCATTGACCCGGCGAAAAACACGTTTTCCTTCTTCCGGCACTTTGGCGGTCGCGTTTTCATCGCCGTCACGTCTCGTTCTCGCTTTTCCTTCACAATTTTCTTGCACAACCGTGTTATTCGTTTCCGCTCGTTTTACTTATACTCGTTTCTTTTCCCTTCTTTGCGTAGACCTCAGCTTAGCAGGGACGGGCGTATCGATACGTTACTTTCCGGATTACGTACGATTTCGCGTCGGCATGTAAAGCGGCCTGAGTGCATACCGGCGACGTAAAAGAGTGAAAAGAGGTGCATCAAAAGACATTCTATTTGCAGCTCGGCACTGCCTCGTGAAAAATATTCGACTGCTGAATATTCTTGCTACTTTCTCGCGTACACCCTACTCGTCTTTGTTAGGGTACGCGCTTTGGAGCGACGTTGACGCACATCAAAGGGCGGACGATGATACGTATTTTCGCATTCGCGGACGCACGCACATATATAACACGCGTACACGTGCGTGCGACATTGAGACGTCGCTTCCAACTCTCCGCTAGAGCGGAGCTAATGCGGATCATAACGTAACCGGAGCGGTGAGTGTACATTCTTTCCGCCCGCGCGACTTTGAATCAAATTCTCGAGTTGCGGGGTAAACTTTGAATACGCAGTACAAACACGAGTTTGCGCCCTCCATCGAGCCGTGCGATGCGTAAGTATATACGGGGTGTCTTAGGAGCAGCGTATTTCTAAATCATAGTTGCTACGTATGCTTCAGTACTGTAGAATTATAAGAACATAAACATTCTGAATATTTCGAAAAAGATAAGATTTAAAATCTACATTTTAAACCTTATCTCTTTAAGATTTAAGAATATAGATACACACTGCAAAACCTTTTCGTCGCAGAATATTTAAAATACTTAAAATATCGACTGCTTGCAAAGAAAAGATTTCAAAATGTTTACAGTGTATAATTCGCAATTCCTAGGACACTCTGTCTATACGGAGCGTCGGAGCACCCACGCGAGCGACGCGACGGGACGATGAGGGTGAATTTTATGAGTTTTAATCTAACGTCTAGGCTCGCTTGAAAAGCAATGTTCACGTTGGCAAATTTTTCATCGCTTTTATATACATAATCTGTACATGCCGTCTGCTTCGAATTTATGATTATAATTTAATTCCCGATGAGCGAGATCTCCATTAATCCAAGAATATCTTATCGCAATCCCTAATTTGTATAATCCTAACTTTATGAGCGCATAAAATGTACCTTTATGAATATAATTTAATGGGCGTAATGATGTATGTCGAATATTTATAGAAATATTTATGAAAATCGCCACATATTGAGAAGATATCTTCGTAAACTCGTCCGGCTCGTCCCACGCGATCTATCATTAGGTATTAATCTTTGGTGTACGCTTACATATATTAAAATATCACGCATTATTTTGCATTATATTATTTTACTCGTTTGCACGGTACAAAATGTTATACTATGCAGTTTTGTATATCTCATTTTATCGTATATATGCATCTTCTTTATTTTATGGAATTACATCAAAACATAAAAGTTTATCTTTTTTTGAGCTCTTATAAAATTGTACGACGCGAAACGTTTGATGCAAAAATATCGATGCCTTCGATGATATATACACAAATCTCTTTATACATCGAATGCGGAAAATTTGATTGGATTTTATTTCAATTGCATCCCCGGTCCTTTTGCTTCATTTTACCGCTTCAGCTTTCATTTTGTTTTGCAGAATATTGTTCTTTTGTACTTTCAATATTTAGCTACAATGTGACAGTTTCGACAGTAATCGTGCACCAACACTGAAATTTTTTTTATCTTTTCTCCCGTCTCGTATCTCACTCTAAAATTGTATGTTTCGGTGATTTCATTTCCTGAATTCATACAATTATATTTTACCTTAGGTAAAATGTGTACTATAGCAACAGAGAAAATAAATAACGTTGATATAATGATCTCTAAAAATAATTAAAATTTAATATTATGTAAATAATATTTAATTAACACAAAATAAGAGGAATTTTTAGTAGAAAAACATAAATGATAATTTTATTAAGATGTAAGTATTTAAAATAGCAGAGATGACAGAAAATCATAGTTTATAGCTAATTGCAACGAACAATTCATATTCTCTCTCTCTCTCTCTCTTTCTCTTTCTTGTCTAAACAACTGAGTTGCCAGCGGATGTGTTCTGGCCTTCTGTATACAATTGGTCTCTGTGCATGAAGATGTTAGGTACTGCTAGACGAACGATGTTTGGTCTGGACAGTAGTGGAAGTAAACGCACGAGCCGCCGCACGAATTCCGGCGCTCTCGTGGACTGACGACGCGATAGTCGCTCACATCCGACGCTGCGACCGTTATCGTCAGAGGTTGGCAAGGGGGATAGAAAGTGCGATGGGGGATTTGTGAAAGAGGTGAGAGCGCATGCGCGAGAGATCAAAACCAGCGGGCTCTCTGTCGCCTGGGATAACGGCTTGCGGCCCGTCTATTGATCTTGGCGAACGTTGCGCGCCGGAACGAGCCGCGCTCGAGCCTCTCTCCTGTACCAGTAGCCTGCCACTCCGTTTGCTCTAGAGACCGAGCGACCAACCGACCGATCGACCGACCGACCGACCGACCGACCGACCGATCGACCGACCGGACCGACTGTAGTGGCCCGAATGATCCGGTCAAATATGGCAACAAACGCGATATATCGCGGGGGACCGTCAGCCAAACGCCAGAATGCTTTTAACGCCCCGCGGGACTCGTATGGCGCGGATCGCCGTTCCGCCCGCTTTTAATCAAAACGCGACACAGCGTGGGCTGAACAGTCGCTCACAAAGTCATATATTAGACCAACTAAGCAGCCGGGATGCGCAGGAAGAAGATAAATCATTAATTCAGCGCTCGGGAATTGCGTTCCATCAAACGGAACTAAACAGAGAATACAAACATCCAGCATGTAATTAAGTAACATTGATGCTAGGTTTTGGAACCTGGTTTGGAACTAGGTTTGGAATATTATATAGATTGGTATTAAGTAGCTTATGCAGCTAGTTAGCTGCTTACCTATATAAGCTACTTATAATAAGTACGAGAATAGATTATAAAACATGTGGAAATGAGAAAAAAAAGCTATTAATGCATAATACATTGAGCTCTGCATTGAGTAATTTGATTGACAATGGTCAATTAGAAGATATTATTCCTAAATAATAGCGAACGTTTGCGTATACCCGTTACTTCATTAATCTCTCGCGTAGAAGGAGAATTAACGCCATTAGGCGGAATCACGAATTCTAGACTACTCATTTTACCTCTTGCAGCGCTACGTTATCTAAAACTTTCAAGGGGTGCATTAGAGCTTCTGTGTAACTGCGCGCTGTTTTATCTAGGATAAGCACCTTTCTAAATCGCGTGTCCTCCACGCGAAACCCACGACCGCCGTAAACCCGGCTTTAAGCATTCCTTTTATTTGTATAAATAAGTAACGTCGCTCGCGAATGAAGTCAATTTTACCACCTAAAGGTCCCAGGGATCTGCTTTCGCGCGTCTCTCGAAGTTACGGCGGGAAAGATATTACATCGCCGTTCGTAATGCTCTCTTCCGCGAACTTTTTCCAAATACTTTGTTCTCCACGGGGGCAGGGGGCAGGGGGGGAGGATGCGTCGTCGCTCGCGCGGGCTTTATCGCCTTGATGCTGGTATCAGCACCGAAGATGGATGGAGACTTTTGTTTGCTCGCGACGCGGGAATCCTCGAGCTACTCCGCGAGTCTCGAAGCACTGCAGGCGTTGTACTCGCTGACGAGTGGAAAAAAGTGATACGTCGTCGACGGGGTAGAACCGGAGGGAGCCGCCGCGCCGGACGGAGTAGCAGAGAGAGACAGATCATGGAGCGCGCTGACGTCATTACGGTTACATGTAGACCTCGGGAGTGGCTGCAGGCGCATGCGGTCTGTGATTCTTCCGCACGACATTGCGCTCAAAAGCAGTAACTACGGTAGAATTTCACGCGCGTATTGTCGCGTACAAAAGCGGACAAGGGTATCAGTCTGGATTTTGCGCGTTATTTTTAATTCAATCTAAAGCACGAAATATATCACGTTCGATTAAACGTAATTGCACACTTCGCCGGAATAATTTACCGTTCATCGAATTCACGAAGAGAATATCGTAACCGCGAAATTACCGTGTATTCGATATGCAATTTTCCATTGTGTATCAATACCACGCATTTTGAGCCAACGCGAGCAAATTATAATTTCTAAACATTTCCTATCTATCACAATGCTTTTCGGCACTGACTGACGGAATAATTCGAGATGATTAAGTATCATTTTGCTAATAAATAGGTTTTCTTCGGTGAGATCGAATTTCTTATTTCAAGTGGAGCAAATAAATTTGCGATAACGTATTTATATATATATATACCGATTTTTTTTCCCACACACTGTTAAATTCGTATTGTCAGATTATATTCACAATCAGTTTCAGTTATTTTTAACCATATAGGTCGCCACTGCTCCTATGTCGTCAATTTAATGAAATCAATGAAGTTAAAATAATACTGTTTTGTGTTAATATAATAAATTTCGATACACATGATAGTCAAAAATAACAAAATGTTATTTAACTCAAGGTTTAAATTTCATCCTCTAATATTTAACAATGCATAACGACTGAGAGAAATTCTGTTGCCTTAACAATAAATTTTTGATTACGTTTATCACCCCTTGATCAGAAGTTAGGCTGCCGTTTCTCCGCTGTGTACGCGACGGTTGGCTCACACGCACGGTAACTATCTCTCCTTTCATAGCTTCCACGTGCGTATGCATTATAAATTGACGGCGAATCCGGCTATCTTGAGCGCGGCCTCGAGCGCGAATACGACGACCGCGATAAAACTCGCTCGAGCGAGCACACTTACATTGTCTGCTCTAACTTTAATGGGATGACCTGCATTATAGCTCCGAAGACGTCCCGCGCGGATAGGACATGCACTTCAATGGCATTTCGCATTTCGACTGTTGAAAAGACATCTACGAGTCAGAAAACAATCGACCCGAATGGCAGTTCAGCGTGCAGTGCGATTGTTCGCCCTGTGATTCTTTAAAATCTCATTCGCACCGAGGGTGATACGCTCGCGACCGGTTTAACGATCTCCGCAGGGTACAAGTATTAAAATGTATCGCGCGCGCAAATCGTGCTCGGCGACTTGTTATCGCGGGAGTAACACGGATATCACGTCGGCCATTATTTCTGCCGTGGTACTACTAAAAACCGAATATAATAGACAGAAAACTTCCTGTCGGAAGGCACGCGGCCGGATAAAATCGTAGCGGATATACATAGCGAGCTAGATGCTATCTAGATTGGTCACATAGACGCACCAGCAATCTTGTTGCCGTAGCCGATTATAAGCGGATAACTGAATAAGTGCCGATAAATATAAGGTTGGGGAAAAAGTAATCCATTATTTTAGCCTTGAAATAAACGAAAAAATAATGGATTTCTTTTTCCTCAACCTATTATAAGTAGATAAGCTATTGGACTAGTGACGGCCTGGATGTGCTCACGCGTGGGCACATATGTGCCTTAATTATTGACGGTAATATATATCATTGGGCTGCCATTGTCGCTTGCGCAAGACGAGGGTGTATCACAGGTGGCGTTTTGTACGTCACTGATGTGTGACCGCGTGTAAAGAGCCACAATTTATGACAATGTAAGCCGGGAGTGTCCGGAGAGGATTACAGAGGCACGGTCGCGAGTAGACGACGTGCAGAATTCCTAAATACTCTCGCACTGGGAATAAATTGTGAACGGCGAGCAAACGCCGGCACGTAGTTACTGGATCAACGCTGTAAGGTCGGCAAAAACACTCAACACACGCCAAGGGGCGAATAAGCGCGGATTGAAATTGGTGTAACTTTGATGATGACTGAGATATAGACCTTGCAGCCATAATTTATGTTCAAATTTATCCTTTTTTTGAGAATAATGTATCAATATGTAATATAATGTATGAATAATTCGTTAATCATATTATTTTTTGCGTTAATAATTAGTAATCAATTGCCTGTTTTGATAAGCAGTATCAATAGATAGATAATTTTGATTTATGATTAATTATTCTGGTTTTAACTATTAATTACAACGAAATTGAGATTTTTATTAATGGTAAAGTTTCCAAATATCGCATTGTATATGTAAATATGCGGATATTTATTACTTTATATCGTAAATACTGTTTCACGCGTAAAGATGAGATATGCGATTGCTTCTGCATGAACATGACCAGTAATTGTTTATGAAGTCAATCCATCGGCATTTGCTGCATATTAAAGAAGATCTTCGACGTGATCGAAAGGAAGATATTCGAGACAGGGGATGTGCAACAGGCAGGCGAAGCGAGGGTAAAATCGAGCTGTTATAGCCACATCGGTCGGTCGGTCGGCTGGTCGGGCGATCGGCACCTGGCCTGAATTGTAGCGATGATTTTCCAGCCTCCCCAGCTAGTCTGCCCATCACGTTTTCCCCTTTTCCGTTCTCTATTCTTTCCCCAGGGCGTGGCGTTCAACAGGCCTGGCTACTCGCCAGCCTTTTCCCTTCCTGCCTTTTGTTAGCTCCCTCGCGTTCGCTCCCTCGGCCGCCTCTCGCGGTTTCTCCTTCCGTCACCGTCCCGTGGACGTGCGACCGACGGCGAGCCAGCTAGAAAAGAATTAAGACTGCGCTAACACAATCGATGTTCCTTTCCTCTAGCACAGCGGTGCCGCGCTGTTCTATTGTGGTTATGTGATATATATGTACGGTAGCTGTATTGTGCACGGAGCTGATGTGTGTGGCCGAGTAAGAAATGGGAGAAAATAAGATTACACGAGTGAACTGGAAAGAACGTTGCGGGAGCCAAATTTCAGATTTGATGTTTTGTAGGAGAAACTTTCCCGAGTTTTTCGTTCAAGAATGGTCACATATAATAAGAAAAGTTTCGTTGAGCGCATTGGATGGGATTAAGCAACTCTCAAATATGCGCTGAAGCGTTTCTCCATCCACGGAATTGTATCTGTATGCTCTACTTTGTTTAAAGAAAAATTGGCAATGTAAGAACAGTGATGATTTGTCTGTATACTTAAAAATTATTCTTGTGCTTTTGTCTTTATAAGTAAAAGAATAAATTTAGAAATTTAATGCGACAGAAAGCATAAAAATAGGCATAGAAAAGGAGCGTTAAAAATTATTTAACGTTGCTGTGGAAACGTTTATTATTGTGAAAACTTCTGTCCAATAAAATATTAGATATATGTGATTATTTGCAAATTTTTTCGATGCATTTACGATTCTTGCACATTTGATTTTAATGCGTCGTTACTCTTGATATGCTAATTTCATTCTGTACGTATATCTTTTCAGAATATATATAGCCATATATATAGCCATATATATGTACAATATACGGCGCATATGCGTCAGAGATATGTGTAACGCGCGACGGATATTCGCGATTAGGATTCACTCGTGCTATGTGCCTACGGAGGCTTAGGCGCGTATGCGCGAACGAACAAAAGCCAGTTGCAGCTCCAGCCCGATACTTATCCCAAATCTCTCCCTTTCGCCGCTGGCTGCCAGCAAAACGTTTGCTGAACACGATTAACGATGCACTGTCAAAAGGCGGGAGTTACGTGCCGTTGATGAAAAAACGACGAAAGCTTTCAAAGAAGATTTATGCCGGCAAAACACGCAGAGGGTGTGGGGCAGCAGAAGGAAGATTGTTAATCCGCCTTGCCGATTAATTATCGAAATCGCGACTTTACGTGTACGCGATAATCTGAGTTTGTCAACGGTTTTACGTTACAACACGCGCGTGTTTTCCTTATATTACTTATGTGCCTTTGACGTTTAGACGTATTTGCGTAAATTACACATTTCTCGCAAATTTAATGATAGTAAATGATGTAGATTCGGGCGACGCTGTGAAACGTAAGTTCGAGACCCTCGAGGGTATCGATGCCTGGCGAGAAAGCTCGAGACGCCGCGCCGTGAAACATCTGATTGCAAGCGGCGGCGCCGTGCTATCGCGCTAACCAATCGAGATGTCTTATCGATGAGGGGCTTGCTCGACAGGTAGCGTGCTCCTTACGGCATTATCGAAGTCGCCGCGGCATTACCACCGGAAGTGGGTGATCGCAATTTTCTAGACAATCAAGATCTCGAATGATTATCAAACTTGATTTCCTCTCTTTCTCTATCCTCCCTTTCTCTCTCCCCCCTCTCTCTCTCTCTCTCTTTCTCTCTTTCTTTCTCTCTCCTTCCCTTACCTCCGGAATTCGGGCTTTCGTAACAGGAAATTGAAAACGCGGCGAACAAGTTCCGTGCCCTTCCGCGAGCCAATCGAGATTTTATATAATGTATGTATATATAAAACGCTTGCCTCCTTTGGAAGCCGAAATATGACGAGGCTCAAGGTTTGGGCAATATTGGAGAAAAACGAATTCTCCGAATCTTTTGTTCAAGACGGATGGAATATCAAGAAGTTATCAGGCATAAGCTTTCGCTCGTCACTGAGTTAAAATTCTCCTGAGTCCGCAAAAAAGAGCGTTAAGTTCTTATGAAAATACCGAGAAACTCTGGCGTGATGTGCTCGAATTTTTTACCCACCATTATCGGGAAACCTTGGCTTTTATAATTAACCTCTACAACAAATTAACTTCCGCTGAAAATAATAATTACGATATTTTTCACTGCTCATCGCTGGTTTTATTACGTTCATTTACATATTCGTGATAACCGTGTGTATGAAAGAATCCGATATCTGTAGAAACATCGGACTAAAATTTTCTGGCTCCAAGAACGACATCATAGTGTACCTTACATAGCGCAAATATTGATGCAACCAGCTCTTAGAGCCCACGGCAGTTCCATTTCAAGTCGATTTTTCCTTGATGACAATTTTATTACGCGCTACATATTTTCACAACCTTTTAATTTTCATCAAATAGCCTTGGAGAGAGGTAATTCTCTTCTTTTGAGTACAGCCCGCTTGAAATTACCCGAGGCCTTTGTTATTTATTTGCATTTGCACAGCGCTAGAGCTTGATTCAACAAAGTCCTTTAATTTTCAATTTGTTTCCACCTTAAATACTGCGAATGCCAAGACATTGAAACAACTAACTCTCTTTTTCGAGAATACACTGGCGGTTCTATAACCGGTATACCATTGTTGTATCCTTTGCTTACTTCTGTTTCGTAATATCCGCGTCAAAGCGTTCGCGAGAGCCGCGATGGATCGCGCGCGCCGACTTCAGAAAACGCAGAAACTCGTTAGGAGGATTTTACGCTGGAACGAGGCCGCGCGCGACGGCGCAAAGTATCGAGCTATCGATTTCATGGCTCGTTGGTTCGCCCGATAAGGCAAACCAACCCTCCGCACGTCCCACCGCTTTGCACTCCTCACCGCAACCTCGTCTTCGACGGTTCGACCTTCGTCTGCTCGAACGATCTTAACCGTTCCAGTCATCAGTGGCGAGGAAGTCAAGCAACGGCGCTCGAGTGACGAGGTGATTGGAAAAGGGAGGCGATTTATTGCTAATAATGAAAAATATTGGGATATATGTATGGATAATTACGGGTACGTTAATGGATACAAATATATTAGGAATAAGTGAAGAATTTCTACGAGAACAATTAGCAAAAGGATTGTGTTGGACCCAACTGGCAAATTTTATTGTTCACAATACGCTACATTTCGACCGCAGATTTCGGTCCTTTTCAAGCATGTAGAAACTCTATAAGCGTGTAGAAACTAGTTTCTACACGCTTGAAAAGGACCGAAATCTGCGGTCGAAACGTAGCGTATTGTGAACAATAAAATTTGCCAGTTGGGTCGAACACAATCCTTTTGCTAATTGTTAATTATTCACTGGCGATTCAAGTTCTCCGTTCTTGTTCTTAATTTCTACGAGCTTTATCTAAAATATTCTATTTCATTAATTTGTAATTGTACGAAATGTCTCAAAAGCAGTAAGTTTTGATTACAAACAATTAAAGCATTTTATGTAATGCTTTGACAAAAGGCTAAAAAAAATTGTCTCCAAAAAAAGTGATCTAAAAATTTCAATTTATGAAATAAACATTTAAAGATTTTCGGAAAAAATAAAAGTAATCAGCGTTTATATTTAAAAAAAATAAGAATAATTTGATTAATCTAAAAGCTAAAAAATTCTTTAATTTATTAAAAGTTTATATACAAAATCTTTCCAAGATTGTATCATAGTTCAAAAAAATAAATCCGATTAACAATAAGATCTTTCCTGAAGAAAGTAGTAGAAATATGGCCAATTTGACTTACCTGTCGCGAGGTTGCTTTCCGAGAGAAATGCCTGCGGATTATTACGGACACGTTCGTGTACCTACGCGTACAACCTCGTTGCGTGCTGCACTGCGGCGTATATGTATCCTTGCGTGACTCTTATTTACCAGGTGACTGCTACTCATTGCACATCTACGTTACTTCGCGTACGCGATTATGCTATTTTACGTCTCTACGTTACTTTCGGGCTCGAAAGAGCCCTTTTCTCCCGCCGATCATCCCAACATTTCACGGTTATTTCCTGATGCCTTTTGGCCTTCCGTGCAGCTATTAATCGTAATACTTTTATTTTAAAGAAATTCTATACCTTAATAGGTGAGCTGCCCATTAGATTTTCTGCAATTCTGTATTAAAGTGACTGCCACTTACAATATTTTTTCAGATGTATAGATATATCCATGATATTTTTTTATTGCAAGTGACATTTGACACTCCAAACACCAAATACAGAACTGCATGCAGAAAATCTAATGGGCAGCTCAACTATTAAGGTATATATTGCTAATTTGTTTCTTTTACAAATGTTAAAAAAACTGTTAAAAAAGACCGTTTAAAGATTATTTTTTATTTAGAGATTTCTTTAATGATTCTTTTTCTGTTACATATTTCCTGATATCAGATATGGTTACACGTCGTTTTTTGTTACAAAATATTTTTATTTCTTTAATATTTATTTTGCGCATACAGTTCGATGTTACTTTATACCTACTCGCGTTGCCTTTTTCAGTCTTGAATGGGATTTATGTAATGGTTATAGAATAATTGTTATGAATGTAACCGTATACATACGATACATACAATACTGTTGGCGAATAGGAATGTTTGATGCAGCCGCACCGCAAACTACGCAAATCCAAGTATATGCGCACAACCGAATGGAGAATGATCGCTTGGGTGCATTTTAAGGGCAAGTTGAATAGCTTGCGGAATTCTTGGGATGCGACGCGCGGACTGAAAAACGGACCTCTTGACAATTTAAATATTACTTCGATCTATATTCCATTTTACGATAGTTACATTCAAAACGTAAATAAATTACGTCTCTGTTTGTGCCACCTTAACTTCAGACTCACTACATTTCAACTTTTCTTCCTTATATTAAGTTTATTTATGTTTCTGAATGTATCAGATCAAATGTATCTTTAACTGGAACAGATTGATAAAAAAAGGGAGTAGAACTGGAAGATTGTAATGCAGAAAAATTATATGTTTTCTTCAGTTCGATTTTTTTTTTATCAGAAATCTCTATTGCCTTTGCGTCAATATAATTGTTGTTGTTACACAACCGCGTTTATCAATCTGCGTAATCAATGAATCACGTTCGAGAAGTTTACGACGTGCAACATACGATTAATGTCGATCGTTTTGATCATACCTTATTCAATCGTATCGTTAAGATTCACGTGCTGTCGCTCTCTTACCGTCGCAAATCCGTCACGAAGACTGCGACAAATTGCGGATATCACCGACGCATCGCGTCGGCATGCAAATTGGTGCTTCGTGGGCATGCACGCGGCCCCGTACGGCAGAAAACGTCGCCACCGCGGCACCGAGGCGATCTGAAAAGTCTCGGCTTCACACCGTTGCGAATTGCGACGACGTGTCGTCACATTCGAAACGAAATGCCACGGGAGATACACGAGAGTAAACATTTTATGGCACGTGCGCGATATCGTGCGTGCTCACACGTACGTGTACGAACGCGTGTGCATCCACGACGACGGATCGCGGGAGGACTGCAGTGCAGTAAGTGCATCACGAGCTTAGCGCATCTGCGACCACTTGCCGGTGCTCTCGGTGCTCACTCTCGGCATTTATTATTCAATCATTGCGACGCTACGACGACGGGGCGCGATGTCTTTTTGATATTCGCATATGTTTCCTACATCGCCGCAACGAGATATATATAACGGCGCCATCAGCATGCCAAGATTTTGGGAGAAAGATTTTGGTTTGCCCTCTGCGCCGTTGTGTTAAAAGTGGTTCACGATTTTGCGCCGTTACGATCCGCACTTCTGTATATTTATCGCTGTACTAATTATATAAATAAATACCGGCCAAACTTTGTGTTTGGTTGATGCAAACATTTGCACGAAAGTAATTTGAATATAATTCCGCTAAAGTATAAAATATACCGAACGTCTCTCTGGGAATTTAATATATTTACATGAAAGTAAACTGTCAATAACTACGAAGCGCAATGGACAGTGAGGCACGTGAATGCAAATGAGGAATACGTGTCTATAAAATTTAATTAAATCTGCTTTCGTATGTAATAAAGTTTCATTACGATTCAATAAAATGTAATTCAAATTTTCGACTGGATTATTTAACTTATTTATACATTAGTTTACGAGTATATCTTTTTGCCGCACGCGTCGTAACGTGAGTGTAATACTAATGACTTGGCGGTCACGCTTGCAAACCATTTTTCCCTCTGTATCACCATATAACTTATATGTGTTATAATTTAACGTTAGCATATTCTGCTCGGGTCACACACAGTGGTAGTCCAGTCGCGCTTTTTGGCGCGTGTCATTAATATCCTCGCGAGGATTCCGCAGAGATCTGATTTACGACTAGTATTTAAGCCCGTCTGCGATAGTCGATGCCGTCCTCTTTTTCATATCTTGCGGGTGACATTTCAGAATTTTTACTCTTTTACGAGGTTAAATTTCAGTTTTTTTTTATCTTGTACGAGAGTAAAAAGAAACACGTTCGAGGAGATATATATATAGATTTAATTCCAAACATCATTAATATTTTTCGTACCAGTAGAAATGTGAAAGAATATAGGTAAATTTATGGATAAATCTCAAAGATATAATCAGTCAAACTTCTTTTAGATATAGCACTTTTGCTTCAACTTGTAGTTGAATTTATTCAAAGTAGAAATTTACATGTGATGTATGAGTTTCTTCTACTGTATGATTTTACGAAAGCTCCGGTTTTCTAATATTTCCGCTTTTCTTGATTTGTGTCACATGAATACTATTTGAAATAAAAAAATATAGCATTCCATTTAAAAAAAATGAAGTTAATTTTGAAACGTGTGTATCCTCAACGCCCATATAAAATAATCATTTCCACGGTATGAATCTCCCTTTGTACTGAACATATCAATATAATTCATTTTTTCATATGTCTTCACTAATAATTAAATCGGTCACTTTATATTATACAAATTACTCTGTATGTTCAAAGCGATGTTAAATACATTAACATTAAAATTAACATTAAAATTTTCAATGTTTATTTTACATTAAACTTGATATGTATAGTGTATATTCTCAGATACATTTATTCTTTACTTCAAGCAAAAGTGATGGTTCTGTTTATTTTATTTTAATGCAGCAAAAACAATTAGATCGTCTCCACTGTGCCCTACGTCATAGCGGAATATATCATTTATGATATGCAGAAGCTATTTCTCTTCTGTTGAATATTTTGGTAGGTAGGTATATGGGGAGCATTAAGATTCCTCGATGTTAGGAAATCCGCATCAGCGAGCAGGAGCGCGGAAGGAAGGCAGCACATTCTAACCATGTTGTTGATCATATATCTTTCTATATCTCGGGGAGTGTGTTTACATTTTCATTTGAACATTCGTCTGACTTTGTTTACCGCGCGAGTGTATTTCCGCCGTTGCACATTATCGCTCGTGGATTTCACTTTTGACGAATGGCCCGCCGTTGACTCTTCCGGCTTGATTATTTATTACCGCGCGCCCCTTTCGACCGTGCCTAAATTCCGCACGCGTGAATTAAATAACAGTGTATTATTCTTGGCTGTACGAGAATTTTTTCGCACTTTTATGCGCCAGTGACGCGAATTACAGTCGACGCGAGCTTCGCGTAAGCGACGGCAAACAATGGGGCGCCCGCAAAAATTAGCTTTCGGGCTAAATTTCCGGGTGAACGCGGGGACGCGAAAATTTATGCAACGAAGGTGGGACGTGCAGTTAACTAACTACTACTCGATTAGGGAAATCGGGCTTCCGCTACCGTTCACGGAGTCGACGATATTCGCGGTGGATTGCCTTTTCCCGATAATAGGTACATAATATACCTACTGGGTATTCCAGCGTGAATGCGCCGAATTGATTTAAGCCTCTCCCTTCCCTCTCTCTTGCGGGTTTCTCTCGATCCACTACGTTTATCGGGCGAGCCCTTGGGGACGCTTTACTTCCGCCCTGTAGCTCCGGGCGACTTCGCAGACTCAATCGAAAGTTTGCGTTTTGTTCGGCGCTCACGCAGGTGTAGGTATTACTCGATCCCGCAAATTCGTGTTTCTGCGAGGATATTGGAGCCTCAGTTGGCGTCAAATGCGAGTGATTTTTACGAACTCGATTAGAGAAATGAAAGAAGGGCTCGAGATTGTTCTCTAAGTCTGTTTATTGTTTGATTTTATTGCGTATTTTATTTAGACTGTGATTTTTTGTTAATTTTAATGCTCTTTAAGCATATTTATTTAACCTAGACTAACGTTTCTTCTTTCTTTTTACAAACTGTATTTTAATTAAAGCGTCTTAAATGAAAAGTTATTCACAGACATATGTAATATTACATTTATGAGAACCATTTTCATTTTATGAGATACTGTTGAAAAATATTCGTACGTCGTATTTTTATCTCTAGAAGATAGAATAAAGAGCGTATAAATGCGCGCGCGCGCGCGCGTGTGTGTGTGTGTGTGTAAGTCTTCAACTCTCGTTACCGAGAAATTAAAATTAAATTTGTCGAGAAGAAAAATGGAAATTGTATTGAAATGAAATTAGGTCCGTATTTATATCTTGCATTTCTATTAAGAAACTCAGGTAAGATCAGTTTGAAGACATGATATGATTTAATCAACATTTTGAGAGTTTATTTGATATTTGCGACATATTCGAGTATCACATTTGTAATGGCGATTTAAATAAAATGACCAAGTACTTAGATCTTAGATGATTATATCTCGACATACTCTGGGATTTGTACCTCGTGGTTCGATAATTGATTCTTGAAAAAAAGATTGCGTATAAATTGCAAGAGAGAAATTATGTATCACTTAATAAATATTTCATAATAAAATCTATCGACACTCGGCGCATTAATTAAGAGCAATTGCGCAAAGTTTCTGAACATTTTTGCAAACTTGTGTATTACTAATATATTGACATCGATTTTCAAAGAAAGAGCTTTTTTTGCTCGAGTTTGACCTCTCTCATTTGTGTTTAAAAAAAGATATATCCGACAAGAATATTGCTGCTTCCATTAATATCTGGAATCTTAAATTGAGTTTCACGTGAATTATAGTTGAGCAGTCACAGTTTTCTGATCAAAAGATGATCGTTAAATCCGCCTGCGTCTCAAAATATGAATCCTTATTTTAAATATTTTATCTGTTATATTCTTAAGGCGAGATTCAAGTAACTGTTACAAGTGGAGATGTTAGTCTCCCGCAGGCTATTTCCATCGCGATTTAAATCGAGAAATATTTCTTGCTACATACATCATTTCCGTAGTGTAAAAATTAAAGTTAATAACGGCTTCTCGTCCTACATAAAAGTGGAATAACGTGACGTGTCGCCCCAACAAAAGGCGCGAACAATCGACGCTGCGAGAGCGGTCCTGCGAAGTGCGGGAAAAAGACGTCTCTCGAGCCTTGACCCGCGGTGATTCGTGATACGACTTTATTGCCTCGCGTTATAGAGGTAAAAAAAATCGTGCGACGCTGAGTTAATTAAAACTTAATTAAAAGTTCCCGCACACACGGCAGCGCGTACTTACGTCCACGCGCGTGTTGCACGCGCAGAACAGTCTCGCGTTCTCCACCATCGTTCGACACGCGGCTCGTCATCACGAATGTTGGACAGAACCGGACTCGTTCATACGCAAGTGTATACGTCGCTTCGTGTCAGCAAGTCGTTCGCATCGGCGTCTCGCCGCAAATACTAATCTCGAAGGAGAAACAGAGTCGTATAACGATCGTAAAGTCGCGCGGGTAACGTCGCGCTTTACGAAATCGTGACGCAGCTCGTACTTTTGCGTCGTCTGACTCGAGTGAGCGATTCTCCCTGTCCCTGTCGTCCGTGACGCGCAAACACGCAAATTACGATGGCTCAAGAGGACATTAAGAGGACACGTGCCGAATGAGCATAAGCCATCGATTGAGGCAAGGTCCCATCGAAATCCTCGGGATAATCGGGGAATCGTAAACCGTCTCTCACCGCGGGCTCGTAAAATTTTCGCCGATCCAGGAACATCCGCGATATCTATGGTTGCTCAGCTGCTTGTCTCATTGTCATCAAATTGTAATCTCACTCACGACGAGAATAGTCGAACGAAGGACACGGATAAACGCCGTATGCGCAATGCGCTTAATTAATGTCCGTGCATAGTCGCGCGCGAGTGAGCTTAATCACGTTTTTTTCATCGCAACACGCCAGGTTGCATTTTTGAGGTTCTCGACAATCAAGATGGAAGTAAAGTGTAATTGCAACGTGTTACTTGCATTTATTACTTTCGCGTAGTTACGGCGATGTTAGCGTTTATATGCCAGACGTTTTGTTAATTTGCGTGTATTACGAAACTCGTTTCGCCCACACGAGCTTCGTTACATCGCGAGATAGGCTTCTGTGCACATCAATTAAACGTATACACGTGCACGCAATGTTTCCGCACACGTGTATGTATATATTTAAAGATGTGTAGAGTTTTCAATGGCGGATGAACGAATAGGTACGTTCTAGCATCAAAAGCGTAAAGAATTGAGTTGCAAAAAAGTTATCGGAATGGTGCTGTCCGGCATGAGGTCGATTAATTGGAATTTAATCTAGCTTCCGGCGTAGCGTGAAATTGTCAAATCGATCGAGATGAGCTTTGTGCGATCCAGTCGGGAATAGCGTGCAAGTGCATCATACACACCGTATATGTGCGCGTCCCCCTCGTACCACGGTGTGACGCGGACGACGGGAACGCACGTAATTAATTAACGGGTCAATTGGTTCTTGAAAAGGCTAATTCGAATATTCAGACTGTCAGCCGCGCGTTCTCATGCGGCCATCCAGATAAATTCTTTGTGATTCACTCGCGAATATCTCGAGCGAGAATATGCCCCGTTCAGCCGTAATTAATTAATACTCGTGCAACGAGAGATCTTGAGATTGTCTGTTTAATTGATAACGTTGTTTATTGTATGCACACGTCCCACCAACCGTGAATTAGATCACGTTATACTTGCAGTTCTCTGACAGCATAAGTCAGAAGTCATTGGTTCATCAATTGAATTATGTGGTACAAAGGACAAGCTTTCTTCATTACTCTTTATCAATATATAAATTCGATTGTGTTATGTTATTTTTATTTTTTAGCTAAACAAATATATAAAAAAATATATCGTATCTTATGTAAACTGAATAATGCACAAAAATATGTTACAATTATAAACATAGAAGTAAAAACATATATTTTATGTACTATTGGAAAAATAAAATTTATTTACACGTGGCAAGAAGAGGATAAATATATAATCCCGAATAATTTCTATTTTAATTTATCGTATTACGGAAATTTTGTTTGAACGAAAATTCATTTTAGTAGAAATTGCGTTAGTTGTTTATAGTACGAATCCCTTTATATATACAATTCGTTAATGCCGAGAGTTTAATTCGAATCTCATTTTCAAATACAAAATTGAGATGGATCTGACGAGTGACGATGGAAATTCTTACAACACAATTGACAATCACTATGTCGCTGTCGTTTTTGAATCCTCTTAGTGTTCTAGAAGCTTTCCGGTTTCATTAACGCGGAAATTGCTGCTTTCGCTTAATGCAATTAAACATTTGACGTGCTTCGCAGACATTTCTATACGAAATTTACATTTAACATTTCACGGCAAACGATATTTCGCGATAATTAGTTGCAGTTTTTATCGAAGTTAATAACACGACGAAGTATGGATTTGTAATTTAAATTCGTTACCGTTGCACAATGGTGCGCAATTTTCGTAATACGTAGGATAAATAAGTCACTCGCGCTTCTCGATTATACCCACAAGCAGGGCATTCTTATTCCCTGCCATATGCCAAAGCGACGCTATTGCGCGATATTAAATTATGCCGCAAAATGTGAGAGTCGAGATGGATCGCGGGCGACGTCAAGTGCACGATCGTGTCCCTCCCGCCGAAAATATATTTTCCGCTGCAACGTCACTCCACGCCGTACTATGAGAAGGCGCAACGAGGTAATTGCCAATTAACTGTAATTAATTCAATGGGCCAAGCGCCATGATCAAACAGGACGTACGTTCATCCCTCCCTCCGTCTCTGATGATACTTCCGTCACTCGGATAAACTTCGACCGTCGTGTATTCAAGTGTTTGGACAATAAATATGTAATGTAAAGAATTGTTGACAGTATTACATTTTTTTTGTGCTCGACTGTTATATTAAATTACGATATCTTTTTATTCAGATTAAAAAAATCTGTAGATAAAAGAGATACAAAGGGGATGGAACACAATGTATTCTTAATGTTCAACTAAAAATAAAGTATATACGTACAAAAGAGAAGAGGAATGAAAAGATACAGGGAAGGGGAGATGCTTCCTTTAAAAAGGAAAAAAATTTAATTGGTACGTGATTATCTTAGCCTGATCCAGTTACACGTTTATAAAATTCACTAGTAATAAAACTAGCAATCTTTCAACCTAATACTCCGGTATCAACTCGTATTATCTTGTAAGGATTAAATCACAAGTAGTTGACTCTCCGGCTCTCCCTAGTAATTGACACAACATACACATTTTCTGCTTTCACATACATCTGTGATATATTCAATATTTGATATATACCTACTCTCGATATTTCGTCGAAATGTTTTCTTTATGAAATAATGACATTTCGAGTGTTACGTCCTTCATTGGATACGTGTTCGGATACGTGCATTTAAATTGCAAAACGTTGTGCATTTTACGAATTTATACATATCGATGATAAAATATATTTAATCGATGGCGGATGCTACGCTATCAAAATAGCTCGCGTTCATCAAGTAACTGTTGGACGGGATAATTAATTTTTCACTCGGTCAGACTCGCACGCTTTTTGCTGCATTTTAATCTAGCATTCGCGCCGCGTCTGTAATTGCGCGTATACCGTCGCTCTTCTCGCCCTCACAATACGGCCGCCTTATTCAGGCGATAACGAATGATAATTCAATTACAATGTAACTTCTCCAATGTTTCTCCAGCCCCATTAGTTTCCATCTCTTGTTCACCGCCGTCTGTCGCCTTTGTCCGTCATAAATAATTCCCTCCTCGGACAAGCGGATAGTTGGTCTCTTGAATTTTTCATTTGACACTCTACCTCGTAATCGGTCCGGAGAGTACGCGAGTCCGAATTTTGAATACCGAGTTTCGTACGTGTTTTTGTTCTACCTGCTGCTGTAGCCGTAGCCTACTGCTGTCGTAAAAAAAAATGTAAGAAGAGCGCGCGGAAGAGAAGAGAATGAAAATTAAATGCGGAAGAGCGGACCCGCGGGTTTGTAAAACTTATCCTTCGCCGCTTTGTCCCCGCGTCGTCCCGCGTCCGTCGGGCGCGTTCGTCGTTTTGCCTCATTTGTTCCTCGGCTTGTCCTTATTAAAAGCAATAATATGCCGGGGGGGCTCAGTGGATGCCGCTGGATATTCCGCGCGATCAGGTACTTGGCTCGGTACTTTAATTGGTTTCTCGGAAACTTTCCGCAAACGCAATACTTTTAATTTAATCCGACAAAGATCGTACGAGGCAAGTAACGACAGTTTGATGCAAATTGAGACAGGGACCTATTGGAATGCATTATTCTTCCGCTATCTCCTCTCATATAAACCTTCTCCCGGTCCTGCGCGTCTCTTAGCGTGGCCGCTCCGCTCTTCTTGTTCTATTCTTTTTGCGCACTATGCATATTTCTTGTCTCCTTGCACCACGTACCTCTCTACGCGCTCTCTCCATTTTTTTCTCTCCTCATTCTTATTTCACGACGTGAATTCTGCCTTTTCCTGTTCCTTTATCTATCTATTTTATCATACATTTTTCTTATTTCCTGCATATAATGTTTTTAGGATTACTTTACTGTGATTTTATTTACGAACTTTTTAATTAATTTATAATTAATCTTAATAAAGTGTTAATAAAAAGTCTTTAGTTAATAAAAATGTAACGAAATGTAATCTTATTTTTTATAACTTTTTAATCGTTAATAATTAATCTTTAAACTTTGTTGAGCTAAAGGTAAAATTAATCGAATAATATGCCTCGGTAAGCTTTCCTCTTAAATCTTTCAGACAAAAATCCCCTCGTCTCCTTTTGTATTTATAACTGTGTAGCTATTGATTGCACAAAATTGTTGTTAAGTTGACGTCAAAATTGTCAAGTATTTCCAGAATACGACCGCCGCGCCGTCTCCTTCACGTATTTCTCTCCTCGTCTTCGTTTCTCTCTCCGTCTTGATCTTTGCTCGAGAAAGATTCAACGAAGAAACGCGCCTTTCGCGTCCGCTTCTTCCTGCTCCTCACTATCAAATGTGCTTTGAATGCAGATGGCTACGACGTATGTGTAAGTACGTATCTCTGGCGCGAAGAGCAGCCGTGTTGGGTCGGGGGCACGGTGGCAGCCATGTAAATAGGCCACCGGCATAATTTATACCCGTCACGGAGAGGAACGAGCGAGCCGGCGCGGCGAGCCTGCCGGGGATCCAAAACTATCTGCGGAAAAGCTACGCGTTATACGCGCGCAATGGGAGATCTCTCGCGCTCACCGCGCTCTTATCCTGCGTCCCGCTTTCCCATTCTCGGCGCTGCGCGCGTTAACATTTCACCTCTCGAGATTCCATTACTTTGTGTATACCGTCGCGACACGTCAACCCCCGCGCGCATGCATCAACTTTCACTCCTCTTTACTCCTCTCATACGTGGAATCGCAGATACGAATGACGAATGATTCGAGCACGCACGCGGTTTATTTCGCTCGGATTGCAGGCCCTGGACCAGATCTGCGTTCATGTTTTAGGAACTTAATAAGAAGCGACGTGAAGGAGCTTATGCGTGGAATTTTTCCAGCGTGAAAGTGACATAAAATAAAATTATGCCGTCGGTCGAGAAGAAGAGGAAGAGTAATCACTCTGTTTCGGATTTCGACTGACGCGATACAATCACGTCGGCCGTACGGTGATATCTACGTTTCTCTGCCTTTTGAACGGAACAGCGAGAACGCGCGAAAAGAGAGATCGAAGGGGTTCGCTTAAAGAAAGAAAGAAGAAAAAAACACTTTGACGCGAGGTATCGGCGAAGCCGAGAGAAGATAGCGAGCGCACGGAAGGCTGGGTATCGGGGCGAGGCAACAAACGGGGCAGTAAGTCGCGGCCCGGCCCAGGGTTGGCGAACAAGAGGGCGCCCGCTGGTAGTCCGAGGGGTTGTTCGAGCAAGCTATGACGTCACTAGGAGCGTCACGTTGCCACCCCTTCCACCCACGATCAATGACGCGACCTTGCATCCCCTGTCCCGCGCCCCCTCGTCTCGTTCCCGCCGCCCGCAATTCCTCCCTCCCACCCTTCTTCCCTCTTCCCGTCCTACCCCGGGCTGAGAACCAACTGGTCCCAGTACTCAAAGGGGCGGCGGCTGTTTCTGCAACCTGGCAACCCTGCCTATATTTAGCATCCACACCACCTCGTACTCTCGCTACTTCGCGTCTCGTCTTTCTCTCTCTCCGATCCGCCATCCACCATCCCGCTCGCGTGGCCTGATCGAGGCCCTCTCTCTTCATCCCTTTCTCTCTGTCCATCCCGCGCCGTTCTCGCCCCTCCTCCCCTTTCCTCTTGCTCGATGATATAAACAACGCGATTGCGCAAGCGTCGAATTTTCGTGGCGATAGACGGTTCGAACAACGTCTGATCAGCGCCGTCGGACAAAGGAATCTCTTCAGGCATTGTGCCTTCGTGATCGCCCGTTGCCAACATGGTATTTGGCGCCTTGGCGATAATCAAGATAGTAGTGATTACACGAGCATCTCCGAAGGGAACTACATATAAGATGTCAGGTGTTTTCAACAACGGAAATACATGTTTTGATCAAGTATATCTTCCGTTCGCAGAATCTCAGAGAAACATACGTAGATTGCTGCTCCACTCTTATCTAATGATTTTTAAATCTTTAAATCGATTAAATCTTTAGATCGACATTTTTTTAAACGATCTCTTCATAACGTTTATTTGGTATTTTTTCCCTTGTTTTTGTAACATTATTTAGTAAATATTCTCTAACAATGATTAGTCATAAATTGTTAATTTAAAATTTTGAAATTAAATGACGAATTAATACTTTATTCTATTTATCTATTTATATTCCTGCAGCGTATTGACAACACACACATTAGCACACATGTTAACAAAATTGCTAATATGTAAATAATATAAATGTAATAAAAGATTAATGATTTTTATTTTGATAAATGTATACGCGATATTTATATCTTGGCCAACGCGATATTTGTCAAAAAATATATATATTCCAATTTTTCGTGAAGAATTTTTTTTATTGCAACAATCGATATTCGGTGTCAAACGAAACGTATTTTATATATGAACATACATAATGCATCTGGCAGCTGGTTTTATTTGATAGATTCTGATCGTAGCAGCCATACGTCATCCTTCGTGTCACACTATTACTCGTGTATTCCTTCGAATATTCTGAAATTACAATTTCCACTTGTGTTTTAAATAACACGGTAACTATAGTGATATATTGATACTGCTGTTCGGTATTACGCTAATGGTGATAAAACATGCAGATTAATATTCATTTAATATGCGTCATATTTATCGCGTGTACGGGGAAGCTTAATCTCGTTTCTTATAAATTGACGCTAATTAATACATTTCGTTATTCCGCGGCGAGAAAATTTCGACAAATTACGTCCGTGCGGTTTAAATTGTCGCGACTGATGTTTATCGATGATCGTGTGTCGTGCGGCGCATATATAAAATAAAAATCCTCGAGGGCAGATCCGACTCGCGATTGGTTACCGTCGATCGGAAGCGCGTTATTAGCATCTGAATGAGGCAGGGGGCGAATCAGTTCGAATCCGGTTCGACGATGAAGCGGCGGGCTCATCGATCACTAACCATTTCACTGAAATAATTCCAATGCAAATGCATCGAACCGACGACGTCGCCGGAATCTTTACTGCCTTCAGTCTCGCGAGCTCGAGAAGGGATCGCAAAGAAAATTAGCTGGGAAACACGAAGCGATATTTCTGCGGAATCCCCGCCGTAAAGAAGGATTTGATCGCTTCTGCTGAAACTTTTTGAAACGCCTTTCAAGAATAAGGTCACCCGGTTAGCATACCAATGCGAATTTGATTTCATAGAAAATATTCTACCCTTTTGAATTCTATAAAAACGAATAACGATATTCGATTACTTACATAATATATGATTACATGAGACAGAAACAATATTGTACTTTCCCGTTATTTTACGAGATATAAGTAAGAGGACATGTTACAAATAATATTTTTTCGAAAAGAAATTAATTTGAATGACCGACTTACGGTGCGTTATAAAGATTATTAACTCTAAATTTAATTTAGACAGCAGGCAAAACATTGAAACTGTTATCGCTTGCATGAATCTAATTAAATGTGATTCTGCAGTTAATTTAAAGTAGTCGCATAATTCTCTATTTAAAGTAGTCCCATAATTCTGTACCGTTCGTTAATGAACTGTTACCTTCTTGATAATTGGTTTTGTTTCTCAACTTTTGATAATCGGTTCTGTTTTAACTTTTATAACTTTTGCAAATAGAAATCGACGCGAGTCATCTGTTAGAGATTATTTGGAGTACCAACTCGCGCTGATAACGAAGTTACCATCTGAGTTAGCGTTTCTAAATTAGCAATGACAAAACGTAATTGCCGTCATGTAAGTTAGTATACTGTGATGAATTGTATAAAGTGCAAAGCTGATTGCGAGACAAGGAGTAAGGCTGTATGATTAATGGTCGGTATGATAATGCATTATTTCGTTAGCGCATTGCTGGTGCAAGTCGCAGTGGAATTCCCTGATTCGCCAGAAAATGCCTCTTAATAAATTGCGACATATAGGATAAAATACGTATTACCGATTTTGTAACTTAGATTTTGTAACGTACACGAATAAATTCTACTGTCTAACGTGGATTAATTATTCTTGTAATTATAAAGTCCATCTTCGAAAGGATTGTGTGTCGGCGAAAGTAAAATTGCAAATTTACAGCACTTACCTTTCGTTTTGCGAAAGACAAAAAAATAAATTTGGATCGGGTTCGCATATCTTACATGTTACATTTAAATAAACGATCCTGTATTGTGACAAATTTGATTGGTATACAATGGTTTACAAGGGAGTCGATCGTATCACGCCACGGGATGGCACGAGGATTGAACGAAGGATTGAATCGAAGGTACAAGCGTAAGTGGAATGCAGCGATGAATGAAAGCGCAAACTGGAAGACGCTATTTTTTCTGTTTTTCCCCCCTCTTTTGCCGTGGAAATACTTGTGTATTCTCTCGCGCGGTCTCTCGTTCCATTTACAGGTGTCAACGCTGCGTCGGTGCAAGTTTCAGAGACATGTTTTTCTTGTGTGTTACGCAGATATCTGCAGACATTCTGCTCGACAAAAACTCATTTTTTTTTTTGTAAATGGGCATTTTGCCTAGGAAGTTATCATAAGCAGAGAGATCCGTTTTTACAAATTGGACAGTCTGTCGGAATATCGGATGAGCGTATTGCGACAAATGCGTCGAGCAGAATGAGATGCTTGTTCGGTCGTCGTGACGTATAAAAATGGAGGTTAAATCGATTGGGTGTTGCGGAAGGTGCTCCGAGATATTCCTGCTCTTGCTCGGGGAGCGACATGTAATCACACAGTTACACATGTAAACGTAATCAAGTAGTTACATACGAAAACGCGAAGCCTCTACACCTTTCCTCCGGATGGTAATCTGGATCGACGTGCGCAAACGTGGCACTTTAACATCAATTAGAGATCTATTAGCGGGATATTTTGATCGGTTTACTTTGATGTAGCTCGCTATGTCGATCCAATCGAAAATCCAGGGTGTTCGGAAACGTGTTTAGAACCATCCATCGGAAAAGGTGCATCATCGAGTTTCTGCGACCCGATGGAGGACGAGGAGGTTTTTCGGTGCACTGAGAAAAAGAATATTTAGATCCAAAAAAATATTTATTAGGTGGCTCCTAACAGCTTGTTTACTTAATATAATACACATATTTATTTAGAATTACATATTTTTATTTAAATTAAGCAAAAATATGTAATTCTAAATAAATATGTGTATTAAGTAAATTAGCTGTTAGGAGCCACCTAATAAATATTTTTTTTTATCTAAATATTTTTTTCTTAGTTGGGATTTCCGTCAAACTGGATATTCCGTGCGCGCGGATTGTTACATTGCTTGTTCGTCGGTTTTTCACGCAGTAAACTCGGGGATAGAAAAAGTGTCACGATGAACATCAACACGAGAAACGTTAACGGTAACGGACGATCGGGACGCAATCTCGCGATTGCAAGACGCGTCGACGATTTTTTTGTTCGATTATCTTAAATCACTCGCACGTATGTCTTCGCTCTAACGTGCTATCAATTGCGCGATTTACATTTGTCAGTTTAAATCACACTGGGTACTTCGACATAGTTCTTGGAAAGGTTTTTCGTTTTCGCTCGACGCTCGATCCCTTCTGAGCTTCTCCTCTCATAACATTATCATGCACGACGTTTATCATTATTCTTGTCTTTTCTTTTAACGACTTAATACCCGATATACGCATTATCTATCGCTTTATTATCCGGTGATAGATAACAATTATTCGTAATAAGAAAGTCTGACGATATGATAGGTTGATCGCTCTCGACGGCCGCCACGAGTAAAATCTTTCCTATATACGAAAGTGGAGGACATTATTTCTACGCTCCGCGATCGTATTATTAGCGTAATTATTATTTCGTCGTACGAAATTTCTTTCGAACTCGTATTATTTTCGCACTGGATTTGTGCTGGACAATCGAGACCTATTGACATCGTCGTATCACAACGTACAAAATTTATCAAACGTATTCGACATGCTGTGTAGTTTCTTTTTTTGAAAGAATCAAATTAATATTTCATTGTAAGGCTGTTTTTATCGAGTGTCCCAAAAGGAACGATGAGTACGTCGCGTGGAAACTTTTAATAATCGCAAGACGCAACGTGAAAGGACTTTCATACTAAATTGGCAATCTAATCTTTGATATTTACAACTGGGAACTGTGGAAATACGCGTTGCGTCGCGATTTATCGCGTATTTGTATGGGCAAAGCGCACCTCGAAAAAAAGGAAATTTAGCTTTACACGTGGCGGCACGTAATTTGGCTATACCGATTTCCCCCGCCGTTTCACGTCCGACACTGAGCTAAATTGCGGTTGCAGTTATTTTTACATGCGGCAAGCGTCCCCGAGTCGCTTTTAAAATTCAGCACGGTTTCTATAATTATTCGATTAAGCTTATATCGTACTGACAGCGCGACAGAGTTTCCAGGTTTCCACAAAGTGGTGCAGTCGCTTCATTTATTTCGACGTTGAAATTTACGCGTCGACGTTTTCGGTAAATGTATTGTCTAATATACAGAAGAATTAATCGAACATACGATCTGCGCAAATGCTTATGTTAATTTGGTCTTCTTGCATATTTCTGAAATTGAATTATTTAAGTGCACTGCGCTGTTAAAGTGTGCGAAACTTTACATAAGAAATATCAGTAGTAGAAATATTAGTGTATTAATATATATATATCAAATATTATTGATATTAAACAATTTGATATCAAATTATGACAGCTAATCATTTAAATCGCTAAATGCTGTCAATTATATAAGTTTTATAAACGTACAATTACTATTAAATCTGTTAATTAATATCTCTTCCTATTGTTCGGATATCAGTGTTTTGTTGTCACGTACAAAATGACGCATTGTTGTTTGAAGTAACGCGAGCATCGAACTCCGATCGATGAAGTTTTAAAGACGGCTTGCATAATTACAATCTGCGCTCTCAAGAATGCACACATTTGTGCAGTTATTGGGCGTCTGTTGTAGATAAAACATTAAAACGTAGCGTCGAACTACTTGGGCGGGAGATATCGTCTCTTGGCACGAAAACCAATGACCGTAAACGTCGTTTCGCGGGCCAGATCGCGGCGATCCGTCGACGCACGGTAAGTTCCATCGCGAGACGGCTTTTGAAGACGGTTAGAAAAAACACGAAACGAGAAAGCGGGGGATACTTTTGCGTCCATCTATCGATCCAGATCGGCGCGATCTGGCACTATTAGGTACTTATAACGCGTTTACACGATTAACCTAAGTCCATACGTTCGCCACACGCACTCCGCCACAATTCACGCGCTCACACACGCTCTTCCTCTCTCTTTCGCTCTCGATAAACGTCTATAAGTATGTATATTTTTATTTGCATTTATATTTATATTTATATTTATATTTATATTTATATATATTTATTTATATATTATATATACTATTTCGCTCGCAACATTCACGCAACATTCGGTGCGATTGTACACCCATTGTTTTCTTTCTTTTTTTCTTCAGTTAAAAAACTCATGTGACTCCGCCGTTTGCGGCGCCAGACTCCACTCTCGCATTGCACAAAATAGTTACCCCCTTATACACGGTAATCGGTAATTGTAATTCATAATAATAATCATAATATAACTAGTAATAATAATAAGAATAATAGTAGCGTCGTCGTCACGATCGACAAGTCTCTTTTGGCACGTGACGTTTCTAACTGACTCGCGACGGCGGACTCTCGGCCACCGCGAATCTTCCTCTACTTCCACCCGCGAACGCCGTCCTTCATCTTAATAGTGCGTTCCTCTTCGCGCATTATGGCAGTAAGTGTGTTGTTCGAGTTGCTGGTTGCACATGCACCCATCCCAGGACCATAATCATACTATCGCAATCGCGACGAGCTATTTGCGTCGCCGATAGTGAATTCGTTTACTTTTGATTTTTATTTGATTCTCACGCGGTTATTTACAATGTACAAAGGATTCGATCGAAAGGAACTTTCGCCCCCGTTCTGGTCGCCGCCCCGTAAGATTAGCTTCGGAGCTTGGGAGATATCTCGATATTTTCGGGCGACGACTTCGCGGCGAAAGATTCCGCCGATTTACGGAGAATGTGGCTGCTCCTTCTTCAAACCTGAAGCCCACGGTCCAATATATATGTTCTATATTGCTCCACTTATAGATTTTTTTACGTTTTACTTTACTCTTGATAATTGAAGAGTCTGGAGGATGTAGATATATTTTTAATAAGATGAGAATAATAATAAAATGTAATAAAATACTTTTAGATTCCAATATATTAATCTCGGAATGCTGTCGTTTTTTAAAAAATGGCAGTATCAATGCTACTTTCCGCAGGTGGATAATTTTTTCGAATTAGATGCATATTTTCCTCATAAAGCATGTGACCTCAGTGGAGAAGATAGTAGCCGCGGAGAGGAGAATAGATGGTATTAAAAAGATTTTCAAATGCGGTTTACTTCACATACTCTATCAGTCGTCGAATAATTCCAAGTACTCGAGTAACGCGACTCCTCGCGATTCGAACATGCCGATAATCCAATTGCCCTTTACGTAACTCTGTATTGAGATAATCGTATATTTCTCCAATATTTATTAGAGGAACTAGTCTCTTAACTTTTCCTAAATCTTATAAATACAACGCATCGTTTATTGAAAATCGATACAAAAATCGTCCGGTGCTGCGTTAGAAGTGTTACAGCGAAGAAACAACTTTTCTTCCTTTAATTTCTTAGAATCTTATAATTATTGCTCTATAAAAATATCAGTGCTTCCATGTCTTCAATTGCTTCGTTACTCGAGCTCGGATTATTCGACTTCTGGGGTAAAATCGCAAAAAGGAAGATTGCCTCGACAGTGTTCAAACGTCGTAGCGATACCTCCCCCAACAGTTAAATACTCCGCCACGACGGAAAGACGCCGATTGTTTCTTCGTTTGGTTTGGCGTCTAGGTGATGTATTCCGGCTTGTCATCATTGAGGCCGGACCAGTGTCGCGGGGACGCCGGTGTCCACGGCACCGCTACGTCGAGAGCCGCGATGCCGAGCTTCCGCTGGAAGATGAACTTCGGGCTCTTCTTGTTCTTCGGGCTCTTCGGCGGCGATTCCGCGAAGGTCACGCTCCTCCGTGGTCTCCTGGGTGGCGGGGGTGGCGGCGGGGGTGCCACCAACGGTGGCGGCGGGGGCGTGGGCAGCGAATTGGCGGGCGAGTTGTCGCTCGGACTTTCCTGGTAGCAGTTTACACCTGGGTATGTGTGTTGCTGTGTACCTGATCGCCCTCGGTATTCCCAATCGCGTTTGCTGGTGCGTAATACTGGAAATTTTCAACGTCGACGATTAGACAGCGTTAGGCCCGCTTGAGCTAATAACCTTCCATAACTATCGCAGTTTCTCAATCACAGGATTAAGAAAAGGATTAAGTTCTTTGAAGAAGAAAACAAAAACGAAAGAATAATATGATTTTTCTTTCAATTTTCTGAAACACCATCTCAATCTTTTATCGTTAGTTATTTAAATTGTAGATAAATTCTTATTTGGAATAAATGAGTGTTGAGAATTAACTTTTTCAACGTTAAATTTCTTTCCGACAGCGCAATTAATGGTGTTATCATAAATTAATAAACCTTAATTGATGCAAGTAGTAACATTTTTGAAGATTGGTCACACACAGATAATCTGAAACTGAACAGTATACGACGGTATACTAGCTCATGCACATTGATAAAAGGTGGTAAGAATCTTATGTGACGAAATTTTGGGTGTAGTGATTTATGACATAATTATACGTGAAAGATTGCAAAACTATAGGTGTGTGATTTTCTAACGTGAATAAAGCTATTGTACCGGTACCGGTAGCGGTACCACTTCTTCTCTACATTTTGCAACGTATGGTTTAATGCCAATTAGATAAATCTCTAACTTATAATAAATAAAAATACGGATATACAGACGATTCATTCTAATTTGCAATAGCAATCATTGCTAATGCAAACTTGGGATTTATATCCAAATCCTTTGTTTTAATATATTCTTCCAGATTAATCCGAGCGCGGAGATCGAAAATATATTACAATTTGTAATAATATTGGCGTCATAGTTTGTAACGATAATAGTATCCACAAATAAAGAAGATTTTTGTTTGCCTTGAGCTTCGCGGACGGACGATCGATCGGACACATGTGCATACTGACACAAAGTAAACGAGTCAACAAAAGCGACCCTGAATTCACACTTGTCATTGTGTCCGTCGCTTCTTTATAAGTTTTGCATAATGAACTTGAAAAGTGTCAGGCAATATGCCGCATTATGTCTCGTTTGCCGCGGTGCATTCTTGCTTAAGCCATGCCAAATAAGCGCATGTGAGTTACTAAGCAAAAATCGGCGCATTCGATGAAGGAAGCACCGAATGAATAAATGTGGAGGAAAGTATGGGATAGAGAACGTGAGTTTGACAGTACACACAAAGACAAGTCAGTCGAACGACGCGTGAAAACGGAGATTTTGCAGTGTTATATCTAAAATAATACTATAATATTTATTTCATATTAAAATATTAAACGCATATTAAAATATTAAAATTTCTGGTCGATTTTATCAACCTTCCTCAAGATATTTATTCTGCTAAAATCCAAAGATTTATTTTTAAAGAGCTTAGAAATACCGATTTAATTCAGCGAATGTGAACGAGTATTTACGGAAGATTGCTAAAATCGTAAACCAAATCGAACTTCGTTATCAATCAGCTGCAAAGTGAGAACGAAAGGAAAGCAGCTTTTTACATATATATAAATAGATATACTATCCAACTCTGAGAGGAGCGCAAAGGATACACCGTGCAGATATATCCATACACCGACGTAGCAATGCACGTAGGAACGTAAGAAAATTAGAGATCTTCAAAAAATTTCCTGTGCAGCTCTTGATGCACCATGGTCTCTCTTCAGAATCATACCTTCGGCGCGAACGTAGTCAATGTTGGCACCTCAGCAGCCAGTACTCGTTTCTTCCCGCGCTGTGAAAGGAATCAGTATTATAAAAAACAGGAACTTTGGCGAAGATCTCAAATTTTTCTTAAGTCCCTACGTGTGTCTTTGTTTCGTTTCCTTTATGCGCATATTTATGTGCAAACTTTTATGTGGAAGCTAATAATGTTAATGGAACATTCTTATCGAACGATATGTTTCTGTGGGATTAACATGTGTCGACATACAAGTTGCTTATAATTTTTCAGAAGTAATTATATGTTTGGAAATACATACAAAGAGATATTTGTGTGTGCGTGTGACAGACATCGGCTTATCCTTCATTAAAGGACAGGTAACATTCCGGGAACTGTGATGGCAGTGTGACCCAAACCGCAGCTACATAACGTGCAGAAGCATTTCACACGGAAAGCGAAAGAGAAAGAGTAAATGAAGGAAAACTGCGATAGAGTTAGGAGAAAGCAAGATAAATGCGAAATGGGATTAAAATTAAGGGCGAGAGTACTCACATATGGTCCCGGGAAAGGCGCATGCATCCTCCGTCTAACTCTGCAGTCCGTACCACTAGAGACAAAAACCCAAAGTAGAACGAAACGCAAACGCGGACGAGCAAAATTTGTACGTCCCCCCTTCCGTACGTATTCTCCGAATAATAAAAAAAAAAGAGAGAGAGACGAGAAAAACAGAAAAGAGAGCGCAATACATCCAGCCAGCCGCACATCGCACGCACGTACGCATACATATGTAGGTATATACATATATGGAGAATATATGTATGTCAATATATCGGACGGTCTTAGTCCTCCGGTCGATCGGTCTCTTCGAGACTGAGGCTGAAACTCTGGGACATTAAATAGCAGCCGAGTTGAGTCCGGCCACGTAACTAACGAGAGTGTGTCAAACGTTTACGCTGCTAACTGGCATGCCAAGCGTACTTCTATATATCGTTCCTCTATATATGTATGGATATATAATGTATAGGTTTCATGTATATATGCGTATGTATAATGTACGATGCTCTTGTTGCGAATGTATATATGTTTTTATGATACATCGATACCTTTGGTTCGAGACCGAAGTAATTGCACGACGAGACGCACCGCCGATCGAGAGCGATTATGTATCCGTGTATCTTCCTCTTTTGCGAGATTAATGCGTAATTCAATGGAGAATTTGATAATTAATATTCAGAGAACATTCGCAGGTGCGTGTTATCATAATGACCAGTTAGTTAATAATACAATATTACGTATGTTAAATGAACGACCGCGCATATAATATTGTATTTCATAGGGCGTGTATATAACTTTTGATATTATTATTAGGTATAAAATTGCAACAAACATGTTACTCGTATATTGAATTTAATAGTTCGATATCCGCATGTATCATTAAGCAAACTAACGATTTAAACTATATTAAACAAATATTGTTCAATATCGTTAATCATATTTGTCACCGCAATTTTTTACCTTCCTTAGATCGGCGGCACGTTTGATCGAAGCGTCTCTTGCCAAATAATCTCTACTGATACCGTATGCCAATATGCGTATGCGAACATATTAATAAAAGATTTGATTTCTATCACTTACCCGTCCATTGTCGAAATCGCGACCACCACCGATGGTAAGTCGTGCTTTCGCCTTCATCGCGTCCGATAATGGTATCTAAGGAAGAATTTTATGAATACAATCTTTTTCTCGCATTTATATAAAAGTGTTGTGAGATTAATAAATATTAAGTAATTAATTGAAAAAGTTGAATTAGCAGCTGGACGTTATAGACACAGTACAGATTAAAAAAAAAAAAATTATAAGCAGCTAATTAGTAAAATGAAATTGTCATATAAAAATCTTTTAATTTGATAATGTAGTTTAATTAAATTATGACAAAGTACACATAACAGAGTGTATGAACATTATATCCTTCTCTATTATTACCTTCGCTCTTGTCGCCTCTGTGTGCGACTTGTAGCAGAATTCCAAGAGAGCTACGGCGAGTGCCAGAAGAAGGCCACCGATCAGGATATAAAATATTCCCGCTACATTGCTCAGCGATAACTCGTTTTTGGTAGCGTCTGGCTTATCACTATGCCTGCACTCTGTTCTTTCGTACCACCATCGTTCGAATAGCTTTGCCAGCTCTCCATTCTCCTTCAGGGAGAGCACCGCCAAATTTATGGGATCCCTGTCATTGCCAAATTTACAATATACATATCTTATAAAATGAACGAGTCGTCGAATAAATATTATATGAGATATATTGTACAGAGAAAATATATGCATAAGATTTTATTAATCGTATTATTTTATAACAATTTTTTGTCAGATTCACGATGTGTTAAAATACTAATTATGTGCGAATAAGTAGTCAGAACATGGAAATATCATAGCATTGCATCTAATCAGATTTGTAAGAAAAAGTTAGGGGGAACTTTCTTTAATTAAGCTTCGGAGAATATCGGTATTCCGCGAAGTTTCTGCTCCAAGCTACGAGGAGAGAGAAGTTTCCTCGACTTGAGGAAAAAAGATTAATAGGAAGCCACGGCGCGCCATTATTCCTCGGTAGGTGTGTAGGTAGACATAATAAAGCTGCTGTTTGCATACTGCCCCCCAATTACCTGCCTTGCGAGCAGCATTCTTGCTTCGACGATTTAAAGACAGCGCGCGTGAGTCGCGGGGACGAGATCAGAGCGTTGCACGAAACGTCAAGGGGGTCGCGCGCGGTTAAAAAATCAATAACATGCAAATTTGCTCGTATTACCGTCGCAGCAGTACGCTTGCTCTAGTCACATTATGAAGATTAATGGACTAACAAATACTTATTCATATTTCTAATTTCCTTCACTATGGAAGATTGGATCATAACATAAATTTCACATTTCTGCATATTCTGTGTAGAATTTTTAGATTAATGTGTTGATATAAATTTTATTGCAGCTAAAGATTCAAGATAAAGGAAATACTACTGATAAACGTTGAAATTATAAAAATTTAATTTAAAAAGAATGACTCATTTGGGAGAGAACTGTTATATGTAACTGTTAGCTTTCTAAAAAAGCTAAAAAGATTAATGGAACTAATTGCTCAGAAAATTTCGAATAAAAGTGTGACCAGATCCTGATTGCGCATTAACATGTAACTTTTGGTTTGCGCAACCAAGATCGGGTCACACTTTTATTCGAAATTTTCTGAGCAATTAGTTTCATTAATTTTTTTGTAATGCAAAAACGAGCAGCAATATTTGGTCTGATGCTGGATTCGTACCCGAGTCCTCGCGGTTACGAGTCTGGCACTTATGCCACTAGACCACGCTGCTCTCCCAGATTCATAACGCGCTGTCGAAACGTGATACGAAATGGCGTTGATTCATGGTAAATGCGTCCTCTAATGGGTAATGGTATGGAAAAAAGGATACGAGTTTTTTTAAATGCTAATTGCGTGTAATGATGTGCGACGACATTCCAAACATAGCGGAACGCGGAACGAGAAGCGAAAGGTCGCAAAAAGATTTAGAAGAAACAAAGATATAGCGATCGCACGAAAGAGCGATAAAGAAAGAAAGGGAGAGCCGGGAGATCTCCGTTTCACCCTGATGACTACAAAACCTCGTTAATTACCTACTCCCTCCTGTTTGTTCAACGAAAATGTATCAAGTATCTTCCCTGCCGTCTGACGAGGTGTGAAAAGTACCTACAATATTTGCCGACGTAGGTGTGAAATTATTCCGACAGATCAAACTACTAATTCACTCTCCAATTCGTACCGTGAGTAGCTTATCTTTTAGAATGACGGTAACGACGGTGCGCAGAAAGAAAGAGGAATAAGATAATTGGCTAATAATTAAAATTATATTTGATATTTATCTTTTGCTTTTCTTCTTACTCTACATTATTCTAAAATTTAAAGAAGTGAAATAACTTTTACATCGACAGTACTATGCAGGGTTTTTTTTTCATATCGTCAACGAGTACTCACCTGAGTGGGGATCCTAGCGGCGTCGCGACGCCAAATCCTTTGGCATCGAGATTTCTTCCGACCTTCATCGTGTCGCAGGGCTCTCTCTCGTTGATGTAATCATTCGTCGGGCTCTCTAATAAAAACGCGTACTTGCCCTTGCTCGTTCGCACTTTCTCTATTCCCTCCTCGTATGATTGTACAAACATGTCTTTTCGCGAGTTCATGAATTCCCACATCTTGCTGTAGAGACCGATTTGAGATTTCTGCGAGACGAGATGAAAAATCAAATAAACGTGGATTGCTGTTCATATGCGTGTGGAAGTGTTAATGATGTTTGTAACGTATAATTACGAAAGGGGGGTTACACATTTCTCTGAAATACTTACTCGAAAAAACTCCAAAGTGGAACTATTAGTGAGGGTGCCATATTGGACCTCCGTCTGCGCCGCTAAATCCTCGGGTGAGTTAATTGGCGTGACCATTCTCTCGATGGTTAAAAATGCGGCGAGGTTCGCGGTGTAGGAGCATATTAAAATCAAAGTGAAGAACCACCAGACGCTGCTGGCTATGCGCCCAGATATGGATCTATGGATCGAATTTTTCGGGAATCATTATTTTAGATTTAGAATAAATAACAAATGTATATAGAAACAAATGTGTGTGTGTGTGTGTGTACACATAACGCATAAAATACAGAAAATTTAAATATTGAGGTGTAAAGATTTTTTTTTCATTATATGTGAATTTCGAAGCGTGACGCCAATTTAAAATAAATAATTAAATTAGTATTCGCTTTATCCGTGTGTTGCTTATATTACAGTTCTTTCTCCAGTCGGTAACAATTGTACAGTTGAAGTCTTACTACTCGCAAACGAGAAACCTGATATCGTTAATTATGTGTGTACACATCGGACTTAGATTTGCGCAGGATGAGCATCGAGAGCGCGCGCAAGGGTGGCCGAAGGAGAAGAGGAAGAGAGAAGCGTAGAGAAGGAGGACGGAGGGATGGTGGCCGTTTCGCGCGGGTTCCACGAAATTTACAATTCATATCGCCACCGCGCGAATATTTAAACCATTAATCAAGAGGGCTACTAGGATGGGGTGGCGCACTGGATACAGCCAAATGTAAATTAATTGAGACCCAGTTTCGGAGTGAGCACGCGGTCTGTTTCGCGTAAACGACAAAACGCGCGCGCGTACTCGTAACGTTCACTTTTGTTGCAATTCTCTAGCAATGTATGCACTTTTATGGAACGCGGTCTCTCAAACTGATATATCAAGTTTTATTATTTTTACGTCTATCGTAAAAAAAATTGCTCTGAAAATGTGCGCGGCAAAGGAAATGAATAGTCTAACGCTGTACAAAGATATTTTTAAATTTTAACGAGCAAAGCAAAAGAAAGTATTGTATAATATTTTAATCTTTATGTTACAATAGAATCATAATGTGATTTCTCTATCTATATATTGAATACTTGAAGACACAAGAGAGGATATGTGATTTGAATTCTATCATACCACTGCGTAGCGTGCTTTAAAGCACAATATAGCATTGCCACGTGAATATTCTATTCACGCTGGACTCCTATCCAACTACAATGTTTTGAATATGCGAGCAAATTATGCTTTGTTTATAGATGCGGCACTTGTCTGCAGCCTGAAGTGTGTGTTTGCTTAAAATCGTTACCTAACTCGTGGTTACATTTCAAGAAATGTATCATATAATGAAACATTTCAAAGCAACGTCATCGCCGATATTTCCGAAAAAAAAAAAAGATAATTTTCATATATCGAGAATACTGTAATTGGCTTTGTGATTCAAGGAAATTGTCATGTGTTAGAACATGTAAATATTTCATAATTAAGTGTAAAAGCGAATTAAAGTTACAGAAATTCTTATTGTGTGAATACTCAACTTCGAAAGATAGTTAACTCAAAAATGCGACATTTATCGAGATCCGAGACAGCCGAGAGAAATTTTTCTCTTCAGTTCTTTAATACTCAACTTCTAAAGACCTTTTTCATAATTCATAACTCTTTAATTAAAAGAGGAAGGTATCCTTTTATTATTTCTGATATGATTTATTTATTGTCAACTTTTATACATTTCCTTTCGTTTTAAATGTCTGAAAAGATTCTTTATAAACTTTTTTTCAGGACCATTTAAGAACTGTTCATTATTTCATATTACAATATTGTTCAAATAACTCTCATAACGCTTAGTTGATGTTATTAAAAAAAAAAATCAAATTTGTACTATATATTTGAGAAAAATTATCATATAATTATGATAACATGTGAAATAAAATTAAACAACGCCTTGAAAGATGAGCAAATTAATATATAATCGGTACACACATTGCGATTAGAAATTTTGCACGCGCGGCACATCTTATTCAAATGAATCTCTAGCCTCGAGCGGCCATAATCGTCTTTATAAGAGGGATTATAAAGCCAATCTAAATTACGCGTTGCACAATAAGGTCGCCAATTTCATTGCAAATGTCGATCTGATTCTTTTCCCGTAAATTGCAAACTCGCATTTACTTAACATAATTTGAATTAGAATTATTCCGCGCTGCAATGCCGATCTAATCAATCTGTGCTTACTCGAATGTTTTATGTCATTAAGAACAAGCATGTTTTGATTGCGCTACATTATCAATCTTGACGAATAGAGTAATTTGCAGCATGAACGCATTTATATAGCATGCAGTGCGCAAGATAAGAGCGATTGAAATGTTTGCTAACGAGAGTATAATGACGGCATTGATGCTGATAACGCGCGTTTATCGCGAGAATAATGGCGAGGTATATGTTTGCAGGCACTCGAAAAACCAAATAACGTATGTTTTATGCATTTGCAATAATCGTGCGCGCCTTTTGAAAGTGCGAGTACGTTACAAAGGCGAGTATATTACAAAGGCATATAAGCAATGAAAGATTTTCCCAACTCGAGATATGTACGTATATATACGACATGTCCCAGAAACCTAACCCGATTTTAATTTTAACAACGGATATTTTTACGAATGTGCAATTAGTTCCTTTGTATAAACTCCTTGTCCTGAATATAACGCGCGGAATAGCTGATCTACAAAGGGAAAATGATCAAGATCATTTATTTTGACCATATTTAGCGCGAAAGTGCCTCCCGAAATGCTGTAAAGAGCTTTTTAAGTCAAACGTTCACCCGCGGAGAGGCGCTTTAACAATTTACACGAGAGATTTTAAACGTCAACTGGGAAGCTCTTAGAATCTTACCCGATTCATCCTATTACCGGGCTGTACGCTCGACCTGTCCCGGGTAAAGGGAGCTATTCTCCCTGTGCCTTTATGTACTTACCTGCGCTTATACCGCGGAAACGGAAACGGAGGGAGGCAAGAGTGGGCGGCTATAATTAGCCGAGAAGAACGTGGGAGCCACTTGCGCGCGCTATTCTCTCTCTCTCTCTCTCACTCTCTTTTCTCTTTCATTCTCTCGCAAGTTCCATCCACGAGTCATCTTCGAGATAAATATCTGCTCCTACCAGAATCCTGGCTAATAGCGAAATCGCATGGTCGCATATGCTTTTGTTTACACGAGTCTTACGTTAATACATGTTCCCTTTTTTTTCTTGAATGTCGAATTTTTTAATGAGTGTAAAATTCTTTTATAAATATAAATATATAAAATATAATGAATATCTATTATAATAATATATAAACTATTTAATAAATAATAAAACAGATAAAGAGGAGAGAGAGAGAAAGAGAGGGAGAAAGAGAGAAGTTCTCATTTATTTCTAGTTTCGATATTATCTATTATCTATTTCCAATAATTATGATGGAATCGAAATTTAATTAAATTCCTGTAATTGCCGAGTTAATGAGACTGACCAAAAAACAGATTTCGTAGAATAAATATTTGACAGGCGAGCTACAAGATTTCGATATTATATAAAAATGTTGCTAATTGCGGCATCCGGCGCGGCGGAATAAGTAGAACGTGGAAAAGTACGAATTTGTTCCTAAATATATGTACGCAAAACTTTACGGGGTGTGTTAAATCCGATTTATTTTCGTGCTGTAATACGGAGTAATTATCGCCGTAATTTACACGCAGGTAATAATTAGAGGGAAAAGATTTTTTTAATGTGCGGGCATCATTTATAACGGCGCTTAAAATTCAAGATTTGCAGCGCGTACGTGAGCCGACATTAAATCCGGCGATTAGAAAAAAAAAATCAACCTCCACGGTTCACGGCGGGAGCTTCTTCTCGGCCAGATATTAATTACTGCCGGAAATTAATAAACGTGAGCTGTGCTGTTTACCTGGGTGAGATATCGCAGCTCTGTTGCATAAACGCCGCCAAAGCGAACCAGAGGCTATTTACGATGCTGAAATCGTTGGCCATGCTGGAAGTTGGTATGTGAGGTGAGCCTTGAGGCGTGTGTGGATGCTGCAAACCGGGGTCGTTTCGCCCACTAATAGCCGAATCTGTGCTACCGCTGATGGTTAGGACTCTCCATTCATACGGTGAAAATCTGTATTATTGAAGAGAAGCAAAAGAAATTAAAGAATTCTCTCTCGCTCATAACGTTTTGTTATTTCTCAAATACGGTATGAATTGACAAAGGCTGTTCGGAAGGCGTTTAAAAGAATATTTCTAGGTTTTGAGTATCTCCCAGAGATATCTTGTTAAATCTTGTAATCATATTCTGTAATGTACGTATCAGTATGTATGTTAAATATATTTACTGATACTTATACCAAGCATATAGCCATGGAAAAATGGCTGTCAGCATTAATTAGTACATAATGTTAGTATTTTAATTAGATTGCGTGTCTCAGCTGATTACGTGAATAAATACGTTGTTTAATAATAGCATGTATGATTGCCTGTCATGCCAATAAATTAGAACTTGTGTCTTTGGCTTTATGTGCATAAAGCGGTGAAGGTAGTGAATAAATTTCGAAGTTGCATCACCTATATCTAAAAGTCACTCTACGAAAGCTAGCGGTTTGAAAATCGGATTTAATATTCCGGTTCCGACGGTCATGTCGAGTAATATCACGCACGATGTATGCACCAACCGATCGTACCAAGTAGAAGGTCTCGTTCGAATGACTTTCAAAGAGTCTCATTAATTACGCGGACTATCTAAAAACTTCCTCCCTTCGCTCGTTACGCCCTTGTTAAAGACTGAAGACTTTCACGAATGTCTCGTCGAGGTATCTTGATAGTCGCACGCAATGTCAATTACTTGGCTGCGGTATTTCAGTGCAAAAATAACGGGTGACTCAAAACCTTTTATCGTTACGCGGTTGGATTAAGGATGTATATCGCTTATGTCAAAATAGAGGGATAAAGCTGAAATTTACAGAGATTGCGCACTTATATATCCCAAAAACCTGTATTAAATTTGCGATCGATTGTCTGACCCGTTTCTGAGATATTTGCTTTAAAAGTTACAGAAATTGTATATATATAGATATATTTCCCATGTAAATATCATAATATGTATCTCTGCTCCTGTACAGTAAAAATGAATGAAATTTTTATGGTACACTTCTGTGACATCGAGAATTGCAATTACGGTTTTTTAAGTTTTTCTGTTAATATATATTTTTTCAATTTTTTAATGATTTATTTAAACAATATCAAGTACAAAATGGGGCAAAATTACGATTTTTACGTTTTTTCTGTCCCAATGATAACATGTTGTTTATGAATAATTTCTGAGACTAGCTTTACACTGTTTAATCAAGAAAACAAAATTATATTACATATAGCTATACGTAAAACATCCTTTATATCATCGCGAGTTTTTATTTGATTAATTATTGATGGAATGCTGCGTTCGATTGTGGTGATGCAAGATAAGAAACGTAAATATATATAGCATAATGCAGGATGGAAAAACGCGGCGAATGTATCGCAATGTAATTTGCTGCTTATGTCGCGATAAATATACTTGTAATTGCCTTGATATGTAACTGTAATGGTACAGTAAAAGGTCTGTGCAGCCAGGTTAAAAATGGATGATAAGATTCTTTTTGCGAGTGTTTTGATTAATGCTATTAATATGAATGAGCAATTCATCGTTTAATAAAGCCAGAAATGCATCGATTTACCTTTTCATAATTAATACTTGGATCGACTATAATTACGAATTAATAATGTATAAGGTCTAATAAGATACGTTCGTCAATCATTATGCAGAAGGGCGAAGATAATAAGCGTTGCGCGTCGCTTTCTGGCTTGATTTATTATATTTAGTCTAAAAATATGCACTTTATTCTGTATGTACATATGTATGTACATTTCTCGTGAAGAGATTACAATTCTTAATAAGAGAAACTTCTTACCTCGACACGATAAACAGAACGATGGAAACTGCGATGTATGAGAAAATAACGCACACCCAGATCTCCTTGCTCAGCGGATTCAGGAAGCTGAAGACCCCGGCTTTTTGTTTGATGGGTTTTTTTATCATAATGCTAATGCCGAGCGACATAAACGGTTTGCTAAAATCGATTACACGTTCCCGTTCGGAGGTGATGGTCATAGGGGCGATCGCTATGTCGGCTTCCTGCGAATCGAATAAAATAACCGACGTAAATATTAACATTAAAATTACTAAATAATGCAGAAGTAAAGCATTAATTTTAAATATCCTAATAAAAAAATCTGATAGACTGTAATAAAAACCTCTGATCAAAAGAAAGGAAATAGAAATAAATTTCAAATAGATTGTTAAATATTTTCGAAGAAAGCTGAGTATCTTATATGTCAACAATTAATTATAATAGAGAGTTTACACATTTCTTGAACGCAATTATAAATGTAACTGAAGAACAAAGACGACTAATAAGACAAAATGAAGACAAAGAAATACTACAGAATATACTATGATGCATAATTTATGCTTTTGATATCTTGTTCTGTAGTTATATTTCTATTATTCAATTATTATTATATTCTTATATATTTTTTATTATAGCAGCTGAGTTTATTTAACATAAAATGATTTCGGAAAGAAATAATTTTAGAATTGCATCTCTCAAATTTTTACTCCTTATGACAGATTTCTCTCAATTTTGTTATTTTTTTTTGTTTCCTCTCCTCATCTTCTGAAGTATCTGCGGAAACGTGCATACCTACGTAAGATGTATAGCTGAAAGCTCGAGTGCTTTAGACTTATCCTAAATTCCCACCAGATGGAACTTAAAATCGAATCGCGACTAACGAGCTTGCAAGCTCAGGGCATCTAGTGGAGCAGGTTCAAACTCGCTTTCGGGAGATAAAACAGCTCCTTCGTGGAGCACTTGGACTATGCGACCGCGCGACGATCAATAGTCCCCCCTCCTCCACCCCCTTGCGAAAAGCTGGGTTCAATTACTCGAGGCGTCTTTCCGCGTAAACTTCCGGGGGCGGGGGGGAGACCGGTTTCGGGAGAGAGGAAAAAGCGCTTCGCGCGTTGAGGATGTAGCAGATACAACGAAATTACTGGAACTTACCTTTCTGATAAGCTCCCCGACCATGCCGTCCCAACCGCCCGGAACGTCCGGGTTCTCCGTGCCGTGTTTTCTGTCCTTCACGATCCGTAGCTCGTCTGAAAATTTGTAAGAAAGTACTTTACGGGGCGCGCGAAACAGCATTTCTTCCGCGGAACTTTTCCATTATCGATTCCGCGCGCGGAAGAGGCTTCGTTACGTCTTTTAAGGTACTTGTCAAGGGTGGGGCTGACTTCGGCGAATTTTCGCTCATGATAAAAGTAATTCTTGTGCTTGAATTATTAATTCTTGTGCGAGTTAAATGAGAGTCGTTAGCATTAATAATTAAAAATTACTCGCGGAAGCGTACGCCGCCCGGAGGGAAGCGCCGAAACAAAGACTGCGGTCTCTTTCTCCTCTTTCTCTTTATCATTGTTCTATTATATCAAGTAGACATTAAGTAAATTTCAAGGAAATAAGTGTTTTGTATTAAATTTTTAATTTAATATCTTATTATAATAATTCGGTTGTTTTCGCTTCGAATATCTATAAATATTTTAGATTTTAATATAAAGTCATGTCTGTGTTAGAATCAATTTAAATGCATGGTTTTTATGTGGATATTAGTGCAATTTTTGAAAGAGATGTCAATATATTTGTCATAAACTTACATGATATGCCCAACTTCTTCGCGATGAGATCAGCTAAATCTTTGCAGTATCCTTCATATCCGTCATTTCCGATTAATACTTCACCCGTGTCCGACACCTTTTTCATTATGTAAGGCTCCTCCTATCAATCAAAATTACCACGTTGTTGTTTCACAATTGATCTCAGCCGTGCACGCGAGTTTCATATAATATTTTACATAAACACACAATTTTAGGTTCTTATTACCATTATCGTAGTAATGATGTAAGTTTTATTCTTTTCGATTTCATGCGGACGAAGTCGCACGTATTTCACGGCTATTGCTTGAAAACCAGCCTCATCGGTCCATTCGGCAACCTGTAACAATAAATTACGTGATTTTCTAAATGTAATCTTTTAGACACGTCGCGCAAAAAGAGAGTTTTAAATGTAATATATGAAGGCAAAATAAGAGCATTATATAGCTGGTCGAGATAAAAACGGATTACTTAAATAATTTACATACATGAAATTTTGTTTTAAATTGTAGAAATATTAATTAGTAGAATTAAATATATTATCGAATTTTCAAGTAAACTCACTTTCACCATAGCGCTGTTGACAGTCATCTCGACAACGTGAAGCGTATAATTCTGTCGTCGGCCATCGTCGTTGAACCGTATCTCTCCTGTCAACCCTTCGATCTCGACCTGTACGTAAATAAATTCTAATAGCACACATTTCATATGTTGCTGTAATAAGATTTTCTAATATTCTTATTTGCTATCACGTAGCTTTACAAAAATAAAAGAAAGCTATAACGCAGATTATTATATATTCTTTGAATATTTCGAAAAAGTGGCAAAATTTATATTTCAGAAATGTAAATTATAAATATTAAATACACATAAAAATAAATAATATTTCTATAGTTTTTAAATGATTATCAGTAAATTATAATAATAAAAAGAGAAATATTCTTCATTAAGAATGATTAAATTTAAGAATTAATTAAGTTTAATATTTAATGTAAGAACGGTATTGTTATTAGAACAAGCTATAAAATATCTTCATCCATCGGAATTTGTCGCAGAAAACATTTTGATGTTAAATCTTTCACTATGTTTTCTCGTTGCCAGCAAGTCCAATCTTGACATGATAAATTGTCAAACGGTAGCGGATTAAAAGGCAAAAAAAGTTACGAGAGTAACGGCATGTATATACGTAAGAGCGGAATGACGGAGGACTATTTGACGCGAACGCAGGAATTCCGCTAGAGTCGGAATAACCGCCAATTACTGTCAAGAGCAGAGATACGTCGAGGAGGGTCCGTGGCAATTTCGGTCGCCACGGTATTTCGCAACACATTGAGTACCCCTGTCCTCTGGATCGCGCGTCTCGGGAATTTGAAAATAAATTACCTAGGTCTGCGGCCAATGCGCGATTACGCGTTATACGCATTATTGAAGTATAAATTTGCATGGTACAACAATGTGTTTATAATAAATAAACGCCCATCGAATCGAAAATTGATAACAGAAATTTAAAATTTAACGTGCAGTGATTAACGCTATTTCACCCATTTACTTAATTCAATACGCAGGGTCAAATAATTGAAATAATGCACAATTCATGCGTAAAATTATGAAGAATTATAAATAGATAATAATACATTTATATATTTGAACTTAATCTGTAATAATTCTAGAAATGTTACATGTGTGCTATTGCGTTATTTTTGCTAATGGAATATTTATTTACCTTTCTTAAAAGTCTGGAGATTTTGTCGCCGTGTTCCCATGGAGTGACCCAGCCGCGATTGTGGTAGCAGTCTAAAGGCTTAGTTCCGTTTACGGGCTGATTGCTGCTCGTCGTCACTCGTCTCATATTATTTTTGTCGGTCCTCTTTCTCAGATACTTGTTGAAGGCTTCAACCAGGACGAACACGGCGTCGTACATCAGAGCGGCTTGTGCCTAATTTTCATACACGTGCGCGATGAATTAATTCACACACTTTCTATACGCAAATGCAAGAAATCAATTCTTTTACATTTTTATTCGTCTCGCCCCGTTTGTCGTGCCGTGACGTGCCGATTTACGAAAACCGAAAGTAAGAATTTAGTGAAAAAGATTTTTCCGACTTCTACGTTCTTGCGGTGGACTCTATCCCTCGATAGGATCAAGAATTTCACGAGTTCGAGAGTGAGATTCGTCGTCACGTTGTGGCGTACGTAAATTCACAGAGACAAGAGTACCTCGGGCACTTCGCCAGTGTTGGAAAACCACGTTTGGTGCTCGCTGAATATAACGATCGGGCACGATAATCGTTGCATTAGATTGCATGCGGCCTGTCTCCGAGAGAGCTTTCAGATCCATAGATAGTGTCCCACACAACTTTGCCCCGCAATCCCGTTGGTAGTGTATCCATTTTAGGGATTATATTCGCCGCTTCTTGTAGCACGGGGAAAATCATGCAAATCGCAGCAAAAACGATCGAGCACATTCCTTAATATTACAAGTTAAATTCGTAGTGTCAAATTATACTCAATTCGAGAGTCATTTTTAACTGTGCCTATAGGTCGTCACTGCTCCTACTCAATATGTCGTTAATTTAACTAGAACAGTGTTAATTCAATAGTGTTAATTCAACTAAACCATTGGAGTTAACATAATACTGTTTTGTGTTAAAATAACACGACACACATTGTAGTTAAAAATAACAAAATGTTATTTAACTTAAGTTATTTAACTTTTATTGGTTAAAATTTCATCCTTTAATATCTAACAGTGTATGATTTTACGCGATCATAAATTAAATTAACAAATAAATGTATAATAATGAGTCAATTATGATATGAGCGTCAATTTATAGAGACAGTATTTTTTTTCGTTGATAAAATGTGGCAAATAAACAAAATCTCATTTCTAATAGAAAATTATAGATTGACGTTATTTTTCAAATAACTATAACTATATATCAATATTTTTAAATAAATATAATAAAATAGATAAGTATTGTAATTTTGTAATTAATATTTTCTTTAGCTCGATTATAATCTAGTTTCACGCTAAATGCATTCAACTCAGTAATCTATTTTAGTCTGATTTAGTTTAAATGTCATGTTACTAGCGATTATTAGCGGACGAAAAAATTGCGTGTCTATTGACGAAGTGTTTTATAAAACAGTGTGGTAAGACTAGAGAGCGATGTCGCGCATCGTTAAACTTTAGTTAGTTTTTGTTACATAAGTACAAGAAGCTGGGGGAAAAAAATGTTAACGCGCAGACGGAGGAAAGGTCATTAAGAGGAAGGCGAAGCACGGTCGTCCGCACGGATAGGCACGGTCGAGCGAGCGGCACTTTATAAACGCGCTGAAAAGTCCAAGTTTCTACATGCGGGTGCTGTTTAACAAGTTTGGTCTCAAGCCACCGTGCACACAAAGAGACGAGTGAGCGAACGAGACGGGGATCGCGCGTGCGAACGGGATCCGTGCGACGATTCTTGTTTGATTCTCGTTTCTCGTGCGAAACTTTCGTGCTGTTGTCGTCGTCGGGTACTCGAGGAAGACGGAAGAGACCCGAGGAAGTGTTCGATCCACCCGGGAGGGAATCGCCGCACTCGGGAGGCATTCCGAGGATTTCGCACTAGGAGGGTGGTTTCCCCTCTGGGCGCAAGCCGTAAAAGCGTCGGAGAAGCCGCCGACGACGTAGGACGTGAGAAAAAGTGACGACTCGACGGGGTCTCGCAGGGGCAGGCAGCGCCTGATGATACGTGAACATATACGTACGGAAATGGATTCACGACCGGCGCCTTGAGACGTGGCGGGATCCAGGCGATGCCAGGCGGCCAGGAAATCCTTGACGTGAGGTCGAGTGGCGTCCACGATGCGAAAGCCCGTGATGTTGATGGCGCCATACTCGATCACCTCGCTCTCCCATCGGTCGTCCATTATCTGATTACAGCGAAATATACGGCAGTATTAGTACACGAAGGGACGGTGTGCAGAAAGGGGGGGGGGAGAGGCAGGAGTCTGCGAGATGCACAGGGCTATTCTTGTTCGCTTGCGTGACAAAGATCTGTGCCGGTCTTACAGTTTCCATTCGCAGCTTTCGGCAGCGTTCTAAAAGGACAGTCTATAGCTTCGCGAGAAGCGTCCGCCTGACAACGAGGTCCTTGATCTTTCGCGTCTTTAAAGTCGACTCGAGAACGAGGCACTCGAGTCACTGTAATATTATTACGGCGCGTTATTACCGCGCTTTCCTTTGTTCCCTTATGAAAAACTTAATAGGACTGACGTCTCGATTCCAACTTAGATCCGCCCGTATTTAATTACTCGAGCTCGAATGCAGCTACCGTCCCAGTTTTACGCTGATATTGCGTTGTTACTCCGTATTATGCGCGGCGAAACCTCGAAACGGTGAAAAGCTCGTCGTTCGCGTTAACGCGCGGTAGTTCTTCCGAACGAAACGAGAAGGGAGACGAGGGAGGCGAGAGGAAGGGAAATTGATACGTCTGCGCCTCGCTGCGCAGCTGTAAACGTGCATTACGCTTGCAATACGATAAGTCCAATTAAAATTGCGATTACTTATTTTTGCGGTCGTTAAACTAACGAGCAAAGTATGAAGAACAGGTTTGTTCAAGGAACGCAAACCGGAAATAGCGGGCGGCACGGTACCGGAAGAAGTTATGCTTTCGAAAGCGGCATAACAATGGTCTCGTTAAAAATTGAACTAACAATATTCAGTATCTAATTGCAATGTGTTATTATTAAGTGTTATTATTAGATTTCGCCTCTCGTAGCTCGCGGCTGATCCGTCCGCTACTTTACTACTGCGCGGCCATCCACTATCATCCATCAACCGGCTGGAGATAATACATGGACGCCGTTAACGTTGTATGCGTGTTTAACTTCGTCGCGAACGAGTTCGCCACGTTACCAGTTTAATTTGCCGGTCTGATATCATCCTGTCCGCCATTGCAGCGTTGACTTTTGAACTTTTACATTTGCGGTCAGAGAGCGGATAAAGTTTTGTAATATCCGACATTGCTAGTTGTTCCAACAACTATTAGGCTCGTATTTATTTATAACTCGCGTTTCTACCGAGAAACTTAGTTAAAGAACACAGAATTTTGTGGATTTATAAATATATCAGAGGAAAAGGGGGTTAAAGTAAAAAATGAAATTATCTAAGGTTCTTTCTCTCTTTCTTTTTCTTTCTTTCTCTCTTTCTCTCTCTAACAATTGTCTCTTCGGTCGTTGAATTCTCAAGTCGATGATCGTCTCGGGAAAAAAAAGAAGAAGCAGGAGGTGAGGCGAAAGGCAAAGGATGCGAATGGCGGAAAGCGGGAAAATGTGCGAATCAACACGTCTGCGCCCAGGTCGCGCCACCGTTTCGAGAATGACGCGATAAATGACAATGGCGTGCCTCGTATAGGGAGACGGAACTAGATGTACATGCAGGTATATGTATGTACAACTATCTTCTCCGTCGTCGGAGTGTAATGCCGCCTGCTCTTCCGCAGCAACTCGCTGGAAGCCGCTAAACACAAGCAAACTGTCCTCTAAATTCTAAAGTACGGCGGAGACATCACCGGCGAAGATCTTGCCCCCACAACGGAGCGTTTCGTGTCAGTTTGAGCGACGGTTCTCGCTTGTTTCGAAAATTTCGCCATGCTGCGAATTAATCCCGCCATCCCTGTTATAACGCAAACGGTGTACAAGTGAGAGCACTTTCGCGCAGTAAAGCGAAAGTCACCGTTGCATACCGAATTTTCCGGCTGGAGAAGTTTAGGAATGAAAGTCACCGATATTTAAGTTGAAAGGAAGAAATTCTTAATTAATTGCAAGTTACTACTTCTACTTATTTTAGGCTAACGTTACGTCACTATGAAACATGTAAATATATAAATTTCATAAATAACAACGTTAGCTTAAAATAAATAGCTCAAATCTGAATCTTTATTTCTTCCTTTTTTTTTCTTTTGCGATCCAATTATGTTGAAGATAAAAATGTAACTTTGGTTTAATATAATTATTGTTTATTTGAAGCATTAACACAGCATTTTAAAAAGACATTTCAAGCGAACAATTTATGGAAACAATATTTTTCACAATACTTGGGAAAATTGACTATGAGATGGTACGAAAACGATACTTAGTAATTAATATGCGGTTGAAAATTAAGTTCTATTCTCTCTGTTTGACTTACCAAACCACTCAGCAGATAATGATACGTCCTCTTTCCCAAGGCTACGTCTCTGACATGGCTCACAACTATATCCTTCGCCATGTCCGTTGGACAATCGAGAACAACGTATTTGTTACTCCATCTGCAACATTTTAATGACATTTACTCGAATTAGTTGTCCGAGGAGGAAAGATTTGCGCAACTTCCCATCGGGAGAGCGATGACACAAGCCTTGCGCGCTGGTACGTCGCATTTCGCGCGGTGCGTTAACGCGTGGCTTTGTCGCGTTTGATCGATGCACCGCGGAGTTTCCGCGCTCATTTCGTTTGTAATAATTGGATATTGTATGACAATTTGCAATAACGCCGTTGTTTTCGGTAACTACTACTACGCCCGGCCAACTCGAACTACCGCGATGGCAATTACTCGCTGTTGTTGATTACTTGCATCGCGCGCAAATGCGTAGCCGCTGGTGAATTGCAGCGCGAGCATGGGAACTTGTGCTTGCGACCAGCCTTATCCGTCACACCGTTGATATACCATTTTGCAACAAAATAACAATAAGTTGTGCTAAACCATAACAGCTAAATTTCTTTCCACTTCTGTTGAAATAACAAAAACTTGAAATCCATCATCCGACAACGTAATTCTTTAAATGTAGAGTTTTAATTGAATGCAGGCAAAATTGCTTTAATTATTATAGGCTGTGTACTAAGACGCCACGCATTGTGGTAATATGTTTTCAAAACTTAATTTTTTTATTACATATCTGTTGAATACGCTTATAAATATGTATAAGATAAGTTGTAGAATTAACCGATTTTTTAAGCTTATTGTATATTTCCCTGTATAATACCTCAAAACAAACCACATATATAAAAACATGTGCTTCAAGCACACTGCATATAATAAAAAGAAAGATTTTAATATTCATACTTAAAAGAATATTAAGTGCGAATATCGGTTTCACGATACCAGTTTCCAATGAGAAGCGTCATACTTTTTATTTGTGTGCGTTGTACGTTTCAATAATAATAAAAAAAAACTCACCGATTAAGCTCCTCCAGGCTGCGTAGAAAATCGATCGCCTCTGACATGTTCTGTATTCTCTTGACGGTTTCGACTTGAAAGGACTCGTTGCCTGGTTTCAACCCCTGATAAATCTGCTGCAGCCTGAGCAGTCCTGAAACCCACGGGCGTTTAATTAAATTATAGGAAACGCTTATATGCGCGCTCCGCTATATTCGACATAGGCTCGACGTTGTTACTCGTCGCTGTGTGTGTGTGTGTGTGTGTCTCTTCCGAAAATTACATACGCACGATTGCGCGTTACATAGACCATGTCGTAATTCATTGGCAGCCTCTGTTCGGTCTGCGGTTTCTCGCGTCGTGTGAAATATTGCCTGTCTACGGGCAATGCCTCTAAGTTATAGAGAGTGTCGTAGATTGTTCGATTTGACCCGCCTCATATTTTTGGCAACGACAAAATTTAATCGCGTCATAATGCATCGTTGCAGTCGCGGCGTCGAACATATGTGAGTCGATGTTACCCGTGATATCAGAATTGTAACACTCCTCCTTGCAGTTGTTTCTTTATGGAATTTTTATGTAGCATTATAACAGTATAGGTATAAGAAAATTAGAAAAATGAAAAGGTCTCACAATCTTTATACTACGATTGATTCAAATAATTCATTACTTTTATGAATGCAATGCATTTATGCAATTCTTGAGAGATCTGTCGAGTATCTTTTTAAGTGGACATGGTATTTCTCTATTTTCTGTAATCTCCCTTAATTTCTATGTCTTTAATATCGATCAAATCTTCGTACCACTTAAGAAATGGACTGCATTGGAAACGAAGGAAAGTAAGTCGCTCGAAATATGAAATATTCATACGTTTTATATATATGTGTAATAGATCTTGAATTTCTAATGCAGATATTCACATAAATCGCTAGCTCCGCGAATCTGCACATATATTCGCCGTCTCTATACCGATTCAAATATCCACGCATCTCCAAATGTATGTAATCACGCAAAATATATGCATATTGCGTATCTGTAGTTTCTGGCAAATACACTATTCGAATTATATGCAGTATGTTATCGTGAGATACGATCAAATATCAGTATGTGCTCGCGCATACGTGCAGTATACGAGGAACGCGCACCGGGAACGAGCTTCGGGAGGCAGGGGTAGATTCTGATCGGACGTCTCGTAAATTCGTGGAGGAATCTATGGCGGTTACAAAATAGAGAAGCGCCATTTAATCGCGCTCATTGCACCGCGAGACCGCGCCGACGTCTTAACCGCCCGCCGCGGCCGCCGCGGCCGCCGTGCGCGCATTTCGGGTCATTCGCCCCGGCATAACAACGCACTTGACCTCCCCCGAACTCGTCGTTACTTTTACGATCGCGGCCAGCCGGCGTAAGTTACGGCGGCGTATTGCACGACGCGGACGTGTGGTGTGGTGAGTTACGGCGTAAGGAATTTTTGCCGGCGGTTCCGCGTCGCGGTCGCGCGATGAAAACATCGCAAGCCCGGGGAAAAAAAATTGGCAAGACGCGGAACGGTGCTTCCGAACATCGCGGCGGAGGTTGGAAGAAGAACACAGCTTTGAACGAGGGGAGGGATTCTCAGATGGGGAGAGAAATATGAAGGCTTCGCTATATATATGTTTCTTAAATGTATGTGTATTTCGCGAGGGGTGATATTTGCTGCACGAGAAAGAGTGATCGGAATGGAAAATACATCGTTTTGAATTTAAAATCGCAAAAACGTTCAATATAAGAACGATTCTCATCCTGATACTCGGGGAAGGAAAACATTTTATTAAAAACATTATAAATAAAAAACATTTTTTTGTTTTTGATGTTACAAAACGGAAAAACGGGACAAAAAGTTCTCAATTATTTATTTTTATATTTTAAATCTCGATGTAGCTCTCGATATTTAAATAAAAGGATTTGTTCGCGTAATAACATAAAAAAAAGAACGTGATAGGAAAGAGGACGGAAAGCTTAATGGGACGCCGGATGCAGGAAACATGGTGTTAGAACGCGAAACGTATCTGGTCCTATCGCTATATTTTTTCTGCCGTCAGGCACGAGAAAGATGACCAGGTTAACGAGCGCGAATCTGAAACTGCGCGCGTACATACATGTCCGTTCGAGCGTTGCAAAAGAGCTTGACATTTCGATGAGTGCTATTGGTTTCTCGCGAACGCCATTCCTACTTCAATTCCAATCCTTTTACCGCATTTTTCTTTCGGCGATGACTCTGATACGGTCACCGGCGATGTCTAATTCGAAAATCGCTTTCTTTCCGTCTGGCTGCGTCTTATCATTATTCTATAGAAAGTTTAGAAAATGAAAGAATATGAATCCAGCGAGGAAAGTATGTTTTTTATCATTTATGAATTGAATATCGTGCTTTAAAAAATAAAATTCTCAAAGATAATATTCTGAATTAAATATAACGCTCTCGATTTACTCTCGGTTATGTCATGGTGAATTATTTTTCTTTGGACATTCCAACGAGAGATTTCACAACAAAGCTCCGAGAAACGAAGCAAAAACGATCGCGCTATGTCAGAATTTGACTGCGCCGGATTAACATGACGAACTGTCACGACGCGCCTGTATCGAGCGCACGATCTGCCGTAGCGACGTAACGGGAGTTTTTAATTACGAATTTACATTATCTCGTCAAATATTTCAATATCAGATTTCTTTGCATCCCGTAAATCCGCGTCGCGGCGAACCCGCGGCTCATTGAACGCACAATTTACCTGACGTGCACCGAAAACACACATAAGCTACCTCGTTACGGTTCTGCATGTGTGATCCCTTTAGTCATTACAGTCGAGTCGTAGCAAATACAAGAGACGTCGATAATCGCGAAGTTGCCTTTGAAGCCACGATGCTCGTTTGTAAAGCGTATGTACCTGTGCACAATATCCATATCATCGAGAGGTATGGATCTCTGTGTACAGAGTAAATAATAATTTTGAAATTTCAGAGAACTCGTGTCGAGGCGAGGCTTTGATGTGTCGTACGTTTCGTTAGTGCAATTACGATTTCAACAGACATGTCTGTAAACATACACGCACTTGTGAGTTTAGGAGATGATTGCATTAAGAATCTCATTTAACTTTTTATAGTCGTAGCGTAAAAAGCACAAATGTAATTCCTTGACCAAAATGACGTCGTATACTGGAAAGTTGTATTTCGGATTGCATAAGCATTTAATGATACAGAGAAATGTATGTGACACACCCATGCACAGTTTCTATTTCTCGGAAGATTAAATATATCCGCGCGAATGAATTGCATATTGAATGCAGTAGTAACGTAAGTTCTAATTTTTTTCATTTGAGTCTACTCGAAATTATCCTACATTGTTATCTACAAAGAAAAAGAATTGAATGTCCATGATAAACTTTGATTTCTGTCACTACACTGCCCAACAATTTATGGAGTTCCATTCCTTTTCATCTCGATTCTTTCTTTTCCTTTTGAAAAAAGAAAAAAAAATATTTCGATTATGATTTAATTTATATTTTTTGTGCAATAAAATGCTCGATATTTGTAGTTTCAATATCAGGCGCTTGGATCGTGGAATCTCATACATTCGTATAAAAAGAAATTGACTCGATGCCATCGCGAATACGCGTGAAGCCATGACAAGACACGCAATCCAATTGTGCCCGGTGACATTCAATATATTCCGAATCACGAAGCGACCTACCGACTTCCGTGTCCCATTTGCAGCTACGGAACGACTAATTATCGGCGCGTCGCCGACATCGATCGGCAGGTACAGAAAGCTAAAGGAGAACGGACTTGCATGCCGGCGTCACGGCTGCAATATATTTGCGAGTGGTACGCGAACAATGTTCTCTTTCTCTCTTTTTTTTGCAGATGGGAGATAATTTAAAAATATCCCCCCCCCCCTAGCAATGCCCTATCGCAGAGCGCTTTATTATGTTTTAATTAAATTGATGTTGCAGATAAACAAATTGTAAACTCTATAAATCTTTTACAAGTTGAAATATTGTGTTTATTAGTCTTTCTGTTATTAGATTGGCAATCGGTAATTTCGTAATATTTTTTTTTTAATTGAATCTCTTGATGTTATTTTCTTTTTAACGTTTACTTCGCAAACTCTGACGCACCAATTTGTTTAAATCAATTTCTCCTGGACAACCGGTTCGCTCGTGAACTGAGAGACTAATTGCGAAACACGATCTTCATGAAAGTTCGTTCAAACTGTAGTTTTATGAATTGGTATATGTTTGGACTTGGGAGCATTTAACAGTCTTCATTTGATTTGAATTTCCTAGCATTTACTGTATGTAATACGGAAATAATGACGCTGATTATTACGAGAGTGCAAATACTGTCTATTTCCAGTTGTCTGATAGACAAATGAATAGAAGCTTAACAGGAAAATTGAAATTCGTGTACTAATTAAGGTTGGCTTAACGTATATGTGCATGCTTCAATCAGCCCAAGCCGATTAAAATTTGAAATTTCTCTTCGTTTTATTGGTAAAATGGGGCAATTAGGAGGAATGAATTGTGTTATAAAGCAAATTAAATTTAGGAATATATTATGACGCCGAAAAAGTTAATCCAAACGTTATTAATATACATATATACGCAAGATACATTTACATATTTATTATTGAATATATTTCATGTATGTTTAAGATGGAAAAATTTTAAAATGGTATGAGTTTCGCAACTCCAACAATAACATTGATTAATAATTCTTGTTTATTTTTGTTTATCTTCGTTAATTTCCATTGAACCTGTTGTTTATTCGTTAACTGAATTTTAAAGTTTATCGACTAAATAGAGATTTTAATACGAAAGAAAAGCTTTTTCTTTGAAAAGGTAACCGGTTAACGTTTCTCCGCGCATCGGATCGTTGTTGAAGGAGCTTGTGATCGAGGACTTTCTCCTTCGGAGCGTTCCTCTGAGACTGTTGTAGCCAATAAATGCTTCAATAACCTTTTTATTCGATAACTATGTTCGCAGGCGTGATAACTCGATTCTGGCGCCTCGTATCTGTTGTTATGTACTTAAGTGCGATGCTGCTGGGACAAACACACCCGCCGTTCCTCCTCTCGTCTATTTCTCGTAACTTATTTTCGCCTGACTTACACTAAATAGAAGTCGGAACTGCTTCTGGGACGGGTGGATGCCTCAAGGAGCAGTTCAGCAACCCGCACTGCTGCACCGCTTTCCAACTTCGACGCAAGCTTCTTTTTGCGCGGTCTTCGGTCCTGTTCTTCGCAATTAGCGTCGTTCTCATCGCATCAATCGCGATCGCGATCTTATTTTTATACGCGGAAAAACCGCCAATGAAATTATGGACTTTTATACAGTTGTACAATACAATAAAACACATCCGTATCATAATACAACCAGTTTCATAAAATATATCGCAAATGAGTTAATCGTTTCTTATATAATCACCATTAAATCTTTTTCCTCGAACCGTCAGTATTGTTTTCGTCACGAGAATCAGCGGTGCGTAAAACGGTGAAACGGAATATTCCGATAAACATCTCGTAAAAGATGCTGGCTAGATTCACAGACGTGTGAAATTTACTTCGTTAACGTGTTGTCAATTTATATTTTTAACACGGAAGCGGAACGTAGAATGTAGGGAGATGTTACCCCACGCTAATATCTTCGCATTGCGAAGTCGCGTGTAACTCGTCGACGACGTTTCTCTACGTGCAGACGCGAACGCAACCATCCGCGACCGCATAGACGTCCCCCGGGCAGGCACGCGGAGTTAGGTCTGGTACGGTGTGCGAGCAATCCCGTCTGCATCCCTCGTACCGGCGGATGGCCAGCGGTTTCTCTCGTGTCGCGTACTTCCAGACGAAAATGCCGCCGAGACTGCTGGAAACTAACGTCGCGATGGGCGAAACAAGTAACGCCGCCGCCATTCCCCGCGACGCGACGGGGGATCGACCGATGTCTGATTGTATCTATGTACGACGGGTTCTGTTCTGTGCTTAAAGCGGAAGACGTCTTGTTACGCGCGACGAAGGCGGAATAAAAGTCTCTCCTTCCGTACCGGGTGCCTTGCGAAAACTTTCTGTTAAGCGGCAATTTCTGCGCTCACGGCAGCTTTATCAAACGTCAAACGACAGCTTTCGCGATCTTTGATGTTCGGCATTAAATATTCTGTCAATCAAAATTCAAATGGAAATTTCGTCAAAGATAATTAATAGAGGGGTTGATTATTATGTACCCCTCGTCCACGAATAATTATTACGGCACTCATTTATCGTGTTGGATAATATCGCCCTATGGTGAATTTTCTTTTCGTTTAAATTTTGCTTGCTGTTTTCTAAAAATAAAACGGAAGTCTTGTAGAACACCCCGTATGAAGTAGCTCGCGAGGCGTAGAAATACCACGATGCACCTACATGCAACTCGATTTTATCAAACGATCCTTCGTGCGATCGTGAGTAAAATTTTAAACGAAAACCCGTCTTCCTCCTCGTGACCGGTGTATTTCAGGCAAGCTGTATCAGAAGTCTCTGGAGGCGTATAGGCTCACCTATACGGTAAGCCTGAAATATATCGATCGTCAATTAAACGTGTTTAAAAGTCCTTGTGGAGTTGTTGAAATTTTGTGGCCGAGAGTGACGAGCCAGTGTGTTCGATTTTAAATTCAGCTATTTAGACAGGTATTTGTTGATCTTCTATAGTTCAAGGCGCCATAAAGGCGTGGCGTAACGAATTATCTATTCTTGCGTTCTAATTAACAAACGTGATCAAAACTATAATTATACATAATATTTCAATATATATACATGAATTCAACGAGTCGCGCGTAAACAAGAAAATATCTTATGACGTCGTTCGAAATGTTGGGAGCTAATGACTGTCCAACGTTTCCACTTGCTGCTAAAATGCGTCTATTAAGAATATTATTATCATCCAATTACATTATCCGGTTTGAGAGATACTTATAATGTCAAAGGTAGTAAATAATGACGAGTAAAGTATGGCGAATTATATAAAGGTAATAATAACATCGCAAAATATATAACCAAGATTTTTTTTAGTACATTATAATAATTATTTAGTATAGAATTTACTATATCTTATCGTTATATACATACTTACATATGTAAATATAATTTTAAATATTTTTTATCTTTTATCTATATAATATTGATTTAAATAGACATATTGCAGCCTCGTAGAATAATTTAAATGGAAGATATTGTAGGAGCAAAGAAGAGAGCAATTTTTTACTGCGACATCTGTGCCTTCTCCCCCACATCTGGTAAGAGTATTTTAATTTATTAGCTTAACAGGATGAGATACGAGCGAGGTTATCCATGTAATTATTTAGAATCACTTAGGATTTAGGAATCACTTAGCTGATTTAGCATATACTCAGGAATACACTGAACGATTTTAACAAATGTCGTCGAGCGTTCGAGTAGATTTCCACCTTGAAACGAACGTCTGATTAAGGTCTGTCTCCATATCTTAACCGCGACGGACGGTTTGAGGTAACATCTGCGGCAGGCACGTCACCTCAAGAGAGACCCCGACGAGTCCGTCGGCCCGGAATAACGGAGGTCTGATTAGCGTGTCCTATCACGTAATCGTCCTGGAGGCAATCTCTAATACCTTCGTCTGTGTTCTTAATCTCGCGCACCGTTCGCCTTAAAACTAAGCGCCATTAGTTGCGGGGACGGAGACTGACGGATGAACGGAAGGAAAGAAAGCCAACGGGAGGAACCTTCGGCTTCTTCTCTTTTTTTTTTTTTCATACTTTTGTCCCGGTTACGACGGCGAATCCGCGACATCGGTGCAGAAACTTCGGGGAAAAACGGCGACCGGCAGATACCGCTTCCATTTCAAAGTGTACTGGATTTCTTTTACTTAGGTCGACATCGGAACTACAAAAGTAAAAATAAATATAAATTCACGACCTACGTAAAGTAATAATTTAAAACTTTGTAGAGAGAGAGATGGACTGAAAATCTATTCACGTAATTTAATAAATCGCAATCCTTTAAGATGTTTTTTTTATTATTACAACGTATGTTGTTATTTATCATTGCCGCGCGAATCGACAGCCATCATTATCAGTGACTAGTTCTAACGCATGAGTGATATCTCATTATGGAGCGCAGAATGCAGGATGCAGGATGCAATGCTTTATCGCTTCTCTCTCTATGATCAAAACATTCTGTCATCGAGACAGCAAACAAGTGGGAAATGGTTCGTTGCATTTAGGCAAGTGCGTCAGTTACACAAGAAAAAAAAAAGAAAGGAATGCACCATTGAAGAGCTTCCCGCGTCCGCAATAGTTTCAATTTCCCGTACGTTTCGAATTTTTTAAAACTTTTCCAAGTTTTCAGAAAGCGAATTTTCGAATCGTCATATGCTGATTTTTTTCCCCCCCGGGTTTTCCTCAGGGTGCGCATGCCAAACCTTTTTTTTTTATCAATCTGACCGAGTGTGTATTCGAATAGCCGAAAGCCGGGTCTCTGCGAAACAACTGGCGGGAAGTGGCGGGGCCGGGTATGTATCGACGGCTCTTGAACGAGTGGCTGTATTTCGTTCGTTTGAAAATTGCGAGCGGGGTATCGGTTTGAGTGCCGCGTCACCGGTCTGTCGCGCGGCGCGGCGCGGCGCGGCGCGGCGCGCGATCGATCACCATCCGGTCGGCTCGTTCGCATCCGCGATAAAGATGCCCGTGCGGAGCAAAGTGGTAGCAGGTGTCGGCGTTGGCGTCCACCTGCACATCGCGCGACCGACTAGCCGAGCTTATTATCCCGCCGCCTCCATGCCGTGTCTGTTCTGTCTGAAACGAGACGCCGCGCGATAAACCGCAAACCGCACAACCGCACGCTTTTCCAGCATCGTTTTAATTAGCATCCGTCGCGACTTCGAACTTAAGTCGCGCGGGCGCGCGCGGTAATTCTTGCTAATACCGCGCGGAAAGAAAAGACGAAAAAATAAAGCTGCAAGTCGCGGGACCGGCAGGTGAATACGCGCGAAAGAATGAGAGCGTGAAGGCGCGGTGGTTTTTCTTTTCTGCACGTGTGCTACTCCTGTTTCTCATAGAATCGCCTTCCGCCACAGAATCGCTTTTCGCGACGTTCGTTATGGGACTTCGTTCTTGATGGCGCGCTACAAATATTTACGTCCACCGCGTGCGCGCTCCCGCCGCAATCGCCGAGTTTGCGGGGTAATTGGAATAGAACCGCGAAAACTTTCGCGCAAATGTTAACGCCGGACTTCGAGCACGGTCACTCCGCGCGCCGGATTGCTCGCGGAAATGCGCGCATTATAAATCCTCATGCAAATTTCTCAAATTATAGTTGTTTGTTCGTAGAAATATTCAAGACCAGCACTATGGCCGGAGCATTCGCATTTTGACAGTCTACGCGCTGTAATGGGCGATTTCATTCGTACGTTATGAAATTGTAACGTACAATTTAAATATTTTTTAAATATTTTCATATTTTTAATGGACCAACTGCGGCGCAAACGAGGGATCAAGATTTTTGGTAAAAATTATAAGAAAATTCGTCGAAAAGGTTGAAAAGCTTTCTGAATATTTGTGATAAAAAAGAAAATATTAATTTTGCGTATTCTCTACACACTATTTACCGCGATATTACTTTATAGGGAGTTTTAACGTTCTAAAGTTTTTGTAGACTTTTCTGAATTTTTGCTTGTTTTTAATCACGAACTTATCGGAAAAGTAATGTCAAATGGATCGATACGTGTATTTCTAGTACTTGGGAAAAATTGCGCAAAGTTTACTACAGTTTGTATATCTTTTCGAGACTCGCGTTCTTACGATCTATAAACGTTAGGATGCGGCCGTAATCCTTAGTAAGGGTTGAACGATATAAAGTGACTTTCCCAATTCTTCAGCAGTTCAGCACAACGGGGGATATCCCTTCGCCATTACGTATCTCATTTAATTTACGACCGGCGACAATGGTTGAGTGTATCGAGTGATTAAGCCCATCGATTTCTCAGATCGTTTTTCTACGAAATGAGCTGGCTGATCTTTCAACGACACGCAAATCGAGCGTGCTGATAAACTCGATCGACTCAGGAGAAGTGTCGCTCTTGTTTCGGAATCGCTATCCGCTTCTCGCTGCCGGTAATGGAAATTACCGGCGTAATATGCGGGGCGCCTACGCGATTTCCATTCCGAATATAATATACACCGGCGGCATATATGCGCCGTCCCGCGTGCCGAGAATTTTGCGATTCAACGTAACGCGCCGTCAATGCTCGATATTTATCGCCGGGCGTTAGCCCGACGCTCTTATAAAATAAAATTCCGATACGTTTTGCTCCCTTTTCCACCTTCTCCCTCTCTCCCTCCGCATCAGGCTGCCCTGAATTCCGCGCGTTCCGACAATGCTCGAATCCACCTCGTAAACCGGCAACGCCCGACGCAACATTAAACGTCAATTTAGTTCGTAAACTAATTCGCGCGGCGAAATTCGTTGGATGTACAACGCGGATCTGGTCGCGTCGGAAATGCACGTTGCTTTGTACACGGGCGTCGAGCTTTAAGTTCTCAGATGAATTAGAATTAAATTGGATTTAGTAAGAAATATATGAACGTATGTGTGTGTGTGTGTGAATGGAGTATCTCTGCCGCGCGTGTAAAACTCGCGCGTTTTCACGAATGACGTCGGCGCGGGCGGTATGAGGCGGCTCAAAGAGAGGCGATTTTCAACGCGAAATTCACTTCTCCAAATTTTGCTGCAGCTGGCTATAATTGCCGACGGGATAGGGTCGGCTGCGTCCGCGCGCGGCATTCATCACGCTCTTTTTTCGCGGTTATTTCCACTGGACGGCTTATCCGCATTTTCGTTATCGTATACTATACGACGAATACCGGGAACACGAATACGTGTGTCTCTCCGCACTTTGTACCCCGTAGCGCCACGCGGAAATTAACCGGACGATCACCCCGGCCAATCCCAAACGAATGTAAAAGCTGCGGTCTGAATTTCAAATGTTAATGATCAACTTTCTCTATTTTCCCCGCGTCGAAGCTGCTTGTTAGCGGATCATGTTTGCACTATCATCATGTCCACCGCATCGCGTACATATTTGGCTCTCAATTAAACGCAGGAAATCGCATGTTAAGGTGCGCACGTCAAAAGTGGACCGGGCAAATACGTCAATTAAATATCAATCTGTATTTGCCCATGATGATGATTCCTATTTTTAAAACCAGCAACAAATAGTAGTTTAAATTTAGTTGCAATAATGGTTGCATTTAGTACCTATATTAAATATACGACGCAATTTATTACATTCCATTTCGAATAGAATGCAATCGATTGTTCCGAAAATTTGGCTTCCAAAATACGGCCATTTTCAGTTGTGAAATATTGATCGCTAATTTCTATAAGCGCAAGAATCTCGGTTCGTTCAGAGTTATATTATGCCATGGGTGGCACTGGTGGCAGTCACGTATATTCTAATAAATCATTAAAATAGAGGATGAGAGATCGAAAAGGGAATTATAATATTGTTTATTATAACCATCAGTTAAATCAATCATTCTTTTACCGATTTATTATGCCACTGCGAATGATTTGAAACCAATGTCCTGTGTGAAACGTCAGGTGCAACGTTAAACGCGGTGAGAACGCTACGCGCCACGACCGGGCAACCTCGTTGCCCGCAACCGAACCGCATCCACTCATTCTAATTTTCTTTATGGTCGTTCGCGATCGGCGGTATGTGGACGCGCGCGATTTGATCGGGGCGTGCCGCGCGCCCCGCGCGAAAATTCGCCACTCGGCGGCCGCGCAGCGTCGGGCGGCGCCGAATTTTCAATGAGCCCCTCCCCCCTCTCCCCCTTTTCCCCCGAAACGCGAAACCGAATTCCGACTATCAGTAATCAGTTTTCCTACCCCCGCTTTAACGCACGGCCGACATCGACAAGCGCGAGCGACGCGGCAACGGGCATTTCGGGCGAAACGCGGGGAAACGCCGAATTACGCGGCTCGTAATTAGTGCCGTTAAGCCGCACGGTAATCACGGTGTATCGGTGTCACGTTGCAAACGTTGAACATGCGCGGCGCAACACCACGGAAAAGAATATAAATTCCGTACCTCCGCAAACGTTTATAATGTGTAATTAGAGCCCGCGTTGTGCGGCCGGAATCAGCGCGGCGCGGCGCGGCGCAGCGCGGCGCGGCGCTCTGCGGCGATCGGGCCCGCTGCTTAAAATATGTATATACGCACACGCGGCCTCGAATGACGCATTAACATTTTGCCGTCCAAACTCGCTCGTCCAATTATGGGACAATCGACACATCGAATATCGAATCACGGGGATATCCAACGAGAACCTTGTTATCTGCAGGGTATCAGGTATCATTGCCTTTCGCGATATTAGCGGGATATTTTTTTCTTTGACGGACAACCTTGTTAACGCTCGTAGAGTATAGTGTCCCGCGTTAGCGGGAATCGTGTTACCCGTGAAACGTAATTCGTTGAACGGTAAAGTTGGCGCACGCATGATGAAACGTGAGCCTCGATATTGCCGCGCGTTTTCTCGCGCGCGTCACCGAATTTTTGTTTATCCCGCCGCGCCGCGCCGTTCGTGATACGGCGCGCGGCGGACACGGACGGCGGCGCGACTCTCAAACGGTCGTCATTTCCGAAAATAATTTAATCGACAGGTTGTCGATACGGAAATCGTCGCGATGCAGCTGCGTCGCGTGCCTTGTTTCTCTTGTCACACGTTTTTGAGCGGCACAATTGTAACACGCGCGGCAAATTGAAACGGGATGGATCGGCGTCGATACACCTCTCTCCTCTCTCTATCACTCTGTCTCTTCCTCTATACATCGTCCGTTTCCGGGACTCGAAGGACAACCGGAGGCCGGATTAAACCCCGTTAAGCCTGAGTTAAACGTCATCATAGCCGGCCATTATTGCGGTCCGCTTAGCGTCGCTCAGTGAAGGTAAATAGAATATTCCGTGCCAGCTGGGATCATTCGACCGTAGAAATTAATTCTGCTCCTGCCGGGAGTTTATCGGTAGGGCACGAAGTCATCGTGCCCTATCGAACGAGTCGCGTAGAGTCGCGTCGCAGCCCTAGCATCGAAGTTATCTTAATGGAAAAGTTTCGGGTCGTTCTCTCTCTCCGCCGATTGACGCAACAGTTGAATGTACGACCAATTATGGGGAATATTGCCTTCTAGAGGCGCGCGCGGTCTGTTCGTGAGACAGAAAATAACGGTGAATTATTGAGAAACTGTAGGGAGAGACCGTAATTCCATTGTTGTTCCAAATCGTCGGCTACTATTACGGGACGAATGGCACACGGAGAGAACGCGACACTACCTCGGATAACTATCGCAATTGCTAATCGTTAATAGCTGCAATTATTGCTTGGTTTATCGTCAATTTTCCGAACGTTCGCCGCGATTAATGATCGGCACGAAGAATTTACTGCGACGCGCAAAAAAATGTTTGGACATCAAAGTGTCCGTACGGAGACAAGCGGTCAAACAAATAATTGCGTGTGTCACGGTGCACCGTGGCCGTACATAATTACGGCCGCGTAACTCGGCGTTCGCTGTTAACTGACGGCGATATTAATTAAAAATTCATCTGAGGCGGCCACGTCATGTGCAATTAACAAATTCCTGCGCAGAGTCGCGCGCTTTCCCATATCCGCATGCATGGACCAAACGAGCAGGGACCTGCGACTGAGATTGGATAACTTCTCTCGCATCTCGATGATCATGCGGAAAGTTAATTCAAAAGAGCGTCGCATGAATTTCCGCGTGCGACCTGTACCTACTGTAAAGTGTGTACGTATAACGCGATTGTATTTCGGAAAATACGGGAAGGCAAACGGATTACGCGCGAAAACGTTGACCTCTGCAGGCGTTCGATCGCGCGCGCGTGTCGCAATTCCGTAAATCTATTTATCCGTACATTCGCGATAATTGCAACGCGAGATCATTCGCTGCATATAATTCCACTGAGAATTCCGTAACTGGTGCGCACATGGCGAATGTCGTGTTCGATTCTCTCGTACGGTCACGTCGTCAGAATGCAGGTCCACATGGGCGCGCATGGTCACGTAGGCGACGCACGGAATCTCTCGGTGCGAAATGTCCGAGCGAAGAAAGGCGACGGTCGAGGCACGTCGACCCGAGGCAAGCAATTTTTCTGCGCGACTCTTTGTGTTTCCGCTCAATTGCCGGCGTTACGTCGCGTCGGCGGAGGTCGAACGGAAGGGCCGCGGACACGGATGCGGATCGCGAGACACGCGTAATATTCATGTTTTTAAGTGCCGCGCGTGTGTATAATTTTAAAGGTTACGACGAGCTCCAGAGAACTTCCGCAAGTTACGAAAGATGCGAGGAGACGAGACTGATGACGAGATAGGAAAAGTCACATGATGAAAAATCGATGAGGTTAACAAGATAAAATTACGCTGGAAATGTAGAACGACGTGTCGAGGACATCTCACAGATATTTCCGAGTCCATGAAAAATGATTGCCTTATAGGTTACAGTCACTTTACGGCAAAGTAAGATAATGATACCAATTGGTTTCATACATACATAGCTTCCAGAAGACGCGGATGTGCAAAATTCACTTGTATAGCTTATGTCGTGAACGAGCCGAACAGAACGTACAATAAAAATGACATTATATTTTATTACGTAATTTTTTTCAGCGGAACTAAAAGAAGCCAGTTATTTTATAAGAGATTTAATAAATGATTTTATAAATAAGGTTTAATTGAATTTATCACAAAGCTGAAGGAACCTTTGTGACTATTTTATTTTATTTTATTTTTTACGTTTTACACAGTGTTCACTTTTATTCTAAATATTGAACACAATATGTAGACAAATAATTTTAATTCAAAATTTAATTTTAATATTTTTAGACACAATTGTAGGCAAATAATTTTAATTCAAAATTTAATTCAAATATTTTTAGACACTCACGCAAACAATATGTAGACAATTTTAATAATTATTTGCTTAATAAAGAGTTGTCGTTATATATCCAATTAATTACGTCGCTTGCTCGCGTGGCGACGAGCAAAACGTAACAATTTGCTCGTCAACGTGACAGGAATTACCGATGTACAAATGTCGACGGTGTGCCGACTAATTTCTAACACGTACACGCGCTCCGTCTTCATTTTTCGTTGTAACTGCAGCAGCGACTCCGAAGGATGCGACTTGTGATAGTCGTAATAGAGCTCGACGTTGATATCTTCGTCGCATTAGTTTTATGCTTTTCGAGCGGCCATGTGAATATCGCGCATTGTTGAAAAATTAATATGATTTCAGAAAATATGTAAATTAAATGCTCATCGGACTTAATATAACGTACATTTGCGATATTATATTCTGTGTTAACATGATGCCATGCTTTATTACGGTCTCTTTGTATGGTATTTAAAACTAAAAAGCGGCACGTATCTCCCTGTCATGATATTAAATTTTGTTTTCAATTTAATATAAATATAAAATGGTCTTAATTTGTTGCGCAGAATGTTAGATTGAACTTTTGAAAGCTGGATAAAAATGTTTATACTGATTTCGGAAAATCCACGCGCGTGTATTGCGGAGGGGGCTTAATCCGTTCACCCGTTTACCGCAGTAATAACTGGCTACGTCGGAATATTTTGCCCGTGTCGACGTGCCTGTTTTTTAGTTAATTCAATTTATTTACTACGTAGAAAATGAAACAAACGTAAAATATCCGTTATATATCCCTGTGATTAAATTCGTATAGTTTAAACCGAGTGCTTCGGATTAGCTTGGTAAAGTGGTCTTACCCCGAAATCCGGTTGTATTCCAGTTGATAATTTATGTAAGCTGAAACCTCGCCCTTAGTTGCCAGCTCGAACATATGCCCAGGACTGTTTTCATGAAGTAAATAATGAAACATTCCTTACATAAACAAGCTGTAAGAGCGAAACAGACCAAAACACGCGGATTGCGCTCTCTATCAAGATCATATTCTCGTAATACACTCACAAGCTGTAATTCTATGTTTATGTAATATGTCGTATATCATGAAATGCAGACTACTGAGTGCGTTTGAGAATTTATTTCAGAATAATATTTACCTATAAAATACCTGATACTACTTGTCACTGTGTGATATTTTAACTAGAAAAATGTACAACAATAATAACGTTCTTCTTTGATGTCGCGTTATAAATTAAATTACTGCCTCAAAGTTCTTTTTGAGTTATCATTAACTGATGTCAGTTATAAATACAGAAAACGAAAATTTTCCATTTTCATATTATATCTCGGGCGCATATCCGAGTGTATTTGTCCGAGAATATTTCAACTTTGTTTGGATTAGTAGTTAATGTACCGCGAATGAATTATGCTCCAACATAATACAGTTATAAGTAATTATTGAGTTATTCACAGATACACAAGTTCTATTTAGTATTATTTGGGACTCATTAGACTAATAGAACTCGCTCTTTTTTCTCAATCTTTTCTTTGAAAAAAAAAAGGAAAAAAAATGAATCTTTTTGACGGATAAAAAGCGCATTATTGAAATTTAATTTGCCTGCATCAACATATTATTTACTGCTTGACACATCAAATTATGCATTTAAAGAATCGACGTGAAAAATAATGCAAAATATAAAATCTTGATAGTGTTTTACTTTTTCAAAAAGATTCTGGCATTATAAAAAATTGTAAATATCATTTATTGTTATTCATTATGTTCCTTTTTAATAAACTACACATTTTTATGGTCCTTCTTATGTCAACTCTTTATTTACCAACGGAGAATAACGGTTATAGTACGGTGCAGTACAGAGAAGATTATTTTAAGCGAAGTTACACCGTCCTGCGGACGGGCTATTAGACTACAAACCGCGAGTGAAGGTGGTCGAACCCTCTCGAATGCCGTGTCTTGCCGGCAGTGGTCACCGATGGGAGATGTTTATGTCCATTTGAATTCCAATTAATGGCACGTCGAGGACACTTTGGAACGCGTGACATATCGCGGCGCATTGTTCCGCCGCCGGACGGAAATGGTGACCGGAGTCGGGCCGTTTAAAGGGCTCGTAGGATCGATCGCTCTCTCGCGGACCTCCCTTCAAAATAGAATCCCGCGGGAGCTTTTTCATTATCTCGTATTTCCACAAAGCCCCGCGGCTAAAAGAAGCGACGTCGCGTCGGTATTTTATAGGAAGCCGCTCCGACCCTCACCCTCTCTGCTCTTCCTATCACAAACGCGATACGCTGATAGTCTATTTTATAGCGTATCCGGCAACGGAAGAACAAATTTTTCAAAATACGTGACGTTTGACGACAATCCGGTCGTTCTTGAAAATCTTGCTCGACACAAATTGGCACTACTCTCAAAGGCAATATCTTACCTATTACAAAGATATTTACCTTCCTGAACATTATTTTTATTTTATTTTTATACGTTTTATCTTATCATTATTTTATTATTGCAGTTAGTAGAACGACGACGACAATTCAACTCATTTTTCCAATCTAATTACTTAAAAAATATAAATAATATTGTATGTATCAATATCGGGGAGTATAATATGTGCGTATACATACATAGGAGAAACAAAATTTCTTTTAATTTCCCTCATTATTATATGATACAATATTATCACTCGAAAAGTTTGGTATATTTTTTTGGTACGCAGAAAATGTAGAAAACAAGATCGTTCAAAACTAACAATGAGTTGAATTAACACTATCGCTTCTTCAATAGAAACATTGTTTGTATGAAACCTCTGGACGAGAGAGAGAGAGTATGTACGGTGGAGATCATGACAATGTTAAGCGCGAATCATAAATGAAAGTCATCTCTGAATTTTCACTCGCGGACAGCGCCGGGGGACGGTAAAAAACACCGGAAGTCGCAGATATTACGTACGTGTTCCACTGGTCGCGAGTTTGTCCACGCCGAGGGAGAGCCGTGGAGGAAATGTGGAATTTTCGTTAGTCGGCACCCCGGTCACGTGCGCGGTGCAAATTGAAATTCTTGTTTCGCCCGGCGGCATTTATCATGACCGTTCTGCGGCTGATCATTGGATCTTATTTCGATCGGTTTATATCGATCTTTAGCGCGACACACACACACACACACACACACACGCGGCTTTTTATTGGTCGTTGCGCTCAAATGCCGGGTGGACGGATATTATCGAGAAGCTGAGACGGATATCGTCTCGATTGCGCGCACCGAGCACACACACACACACACACACTCACACACCAATTATTCATCGGTGAAATTCACCGGCTTGTTTTTTGCGCAATTGGATTGTAAATAATGCGCGCGGCGCGGTAGTACGTCTAATGGCATCATGATAAAACATTACAAATGAATAGCGATAACGGCGCCTGTTTGTTTTTGACTGCAATTTATAATGGAACACGCGGCATTATTTACGAATGATAACAAAACAAGCTCGCGGCGCAAGTGAACCATATCCTAATTACAATATCCTTTCCTCAGGCGTACGAATACCCCGTATGAAAAAAAAAAGATGAATACATTTCTCCTGATGACGCTTGGGTGAGGTATTTCTCCGTGAAATCCATATATCACGATATTACACGCCGTAATATTAGCTTACTTTACGTATCGGTTTGAAAAAAAAAGCAATTTAATCCACGGTAATGGCGCGACTCGCTGTCCGCGAACGGGCGTAATGCACAGGGAGCATAAAAAGAAACACGAAAGAGAAAACGGACGATTAGAATACATGTGTGCGCGGGCGGAATAGCGCGAAATTAGAGGTACCGCGATAGCGCTTTGAATTTTGCAATCTCCGGCTTTTGCGAACGCGCGCTGGTGAGTTCGTGAAATAACGCGGCCGATATGAAATACAAAATACCGGCGAAATTACCGGGCCACTCTCTCTCTCTCTCTCTCTCTCTCTCTCTCTCTCTCTCTCTCTCTCTCTCTCTCTCTCTCTCTCTCTCTCTCTCTCTCTCTCTCTCTCTCTCTCTCTCTCTCTCTCCCCCCCCCCGGGGGTTTTTCCCGCCAGTGTTTGCCGTGAAAAAGCATGGCGGGAGACGCGTAATGCTCATCGAATACCGTATCGAGAGATTTGTCACACAATAAATACTTCCGAGATTATGTGCCACGTGAAACGCACTGCGTTTCTCTATATCTATAACCCTTTGTTCATTCACTCGCTCTCCCTCGTATTACGAAAAAAGGGAAGAAAAAAATACGTAGTTCGCAAAAAGGCTATTGGGTTGCTCACAACAGCACCGCGCACAAAAGCGCTAATGAGCGGTGCAAGTTGCATTTACGTCGATTTGACGCAAAAAATGCGTCGAAAATCCATGACAATCGATTCACGGTTCCATTGAATCGGAACTGCATTTCTTCTACTTTTGAGAAATATCTCGTACACATCATGGCTAGAATCTTTTCACATAAGTCAACGTCAGCGCATGTATCTTTCAATTTTTATATACTGTAAGAAAATAGCCTTACCATCCAATTCAATTCGCATATCGTGTTTTGCGGAATTTTATATTAACATAGAAGGTAAAATGAACTTTATACAAGTTAAAATGTATATAGAAATAAATATATCGTAATAACAAAACTTAATATTTTAATATTTATTTTAATATTTATTTTGATATTTATTTTGATATGTTTATTTTGTCAGTGAGCATTTTGCGAGCATATATCGATGATATTGAATTTATATTACTGATTTCGCGTTTATATGCAAATATCTCAGACTGAGCCTTTGGCGTTTAGTCAAATGACGCATAGCGTGTCCGCCAGTTCATAAATTTTCGTATAATTCCATGACATATCATTTATCAGTTTCCAAGTCGAAGTCGAACAGCGAAGTCGAATTTACCGTTGAAGTCACGCCGCTTTCTGACACGCGATTAATCCATCGAACGTACCCCATTTGTATGCCCGAGCGAAAATGGGTTCGCCGAGAGTGATAAAAACGGCGGAATTACTCTCGCGGCGAAATTACTCGCGTGGAATTCGCAGTATCTGCTTAATGGTTTCATGCAAAAATGCGCCTCGGCGAAGGGGAGTTCGCACCTGGAATCCCCCTTTGCATTTCATGAGATCAGAGCGATCACATCTGTTTACCGTTTTATGAGATTATTTCGGAAAATACTTTGCGAGATCGATCGCGCTAAAGTCGCTCGACAGCTTGACAGCGTGAAAGTCGATGAATATTTCCGGTCAAGCCCGGGCAAGCGGGCAAGCACATGCGCTATAAAACCATGCGTAAACTTATTGTCGGATCGTACTATTTGGCAGTATATGGCGTAAAGCCCGAGATGTAATTTCATCGTGTATCACGTAGGAAGGGTGAGGCCGGAGAGGAGAGCGCTGGCTGGCCAGACGGCGATCGATCGTACCTCGTGGAGATGGAGAGTGGACCGTAGGACGAGTAATACGACGAGTTATTAAATTGCCAGGGTCATTAACCTAAATGTCATAACCATATTGTATCGCGCGAGCAATGAAACAGAAAAGCCGGGCAAAGAACTAGCACTTAATCAAACACATCCCGTTTGTTACCATAATTGTAACTGTAGCTTTTTTAGCCGCCTAGACCTCGATATTCTCGGCGTAGCATTATACGCTCGTATAAGTCAAAATAATTGTGAGTCTTTTGCATCGATATTACTACTGCTATATTACATTTTTATTTACGTTTACGTCACATCTCAAACTCCGTGGATATTTTTACAGATGATTTTAATTTAACATCGTTATACGGTGATTTGATCCTCTGTAAACAAATGTAACGTTAGAACGGAGGGATTATTAACCTTCCGTCTGGTATACGTCTTTTTTTTGCACCCTTGGAGTGTATACGTGGGTCTGTCACATTTGACGCCATTGTTCCTTACTTTAAAGTATTTTAAAAAATCTGAAAAAAAATTTACAAAACGTCTGTCTACATTGTAGTTGACGATTTTACAGTAATTTCGATAAACATCGTTTATTTAATATTTTCTGGCTTGCAAGTTTTACAGTTACGAGCAGATATCATTTTGGCCCCGTATACAGACGGAGGGTTAAAATTATTCAAAAGCAACGTTGTAATAGAGGCGAAAGCATTGCCGCTAACAACAGGTAGATTGTGGAATATTACTTGGCTAAACTAATAAAAACGCGGAAATATTAATGACTTTCATCAGAAAGAGACTCATTCTGCCAGAATGAGTCTCGCGGAACTTTTTAACGGCGGCGGCGCTTTAAAAATGCGGTGCGCGTGTTTACCGTCTATGACATCTTGCGCGTAATGTAATGAAGAGAGGCATTGTGTGTGTGTGTGTGTGTGTGTGTGTGTGAAACACGTCTCCGACAAACACGGATCAGGTATGTTGCCAGCAAAGGATTATCTTAATACCGTTCCTTAATGCTGTCCTTTGTTCTCTCTCCTACGGTATCTCTTTAATTTCTTTCTCGCAGTATTTATAAAATATCTCGAAAAAATTCGCAGTATTTTAGATGCTAACATTTCTGTATTATAAATTATTACGCTTCCTATCGCGTCCTATTATTTAATTATCGTTTCGTACAATTCGTGATATTTATTTGTAATAGATGATTATTTATAATTGAGTCGATTTTGACCGCGTTAAAACGGCCGGACCTGTTGCCTTTGTTTCTATTGCTCCGCTTTTACTTTTCACCAGCGCGTATTACGTTCCTCCATCGATAAGATCGCGACTTTTGGTCTTACGGCCGCGGTCTGATGATGACAGACCATTACCCTCGCCCGACCGGGCAGCTAAGGCCAGAATCGATCGTCGCGACGTCAGCAGTCGATCACGGAGGAAATCCAAATCTCCGTGCCTCTGCAATTCGATGACACTTCGTCGATTGGTTCTCCTGGTGAGATTCGTTGTGATTCTCTCGAGAATGTCCCCATCGAATCGTCGTCGTAAATGACTCCGGCGCATTATTATATTATCCTCAATCGTCGGCGCGCCGCGCTCGCCGCTCGCTCCGTTCCCCTTTTACTTTCTATATACCGTGAAGATTGTCTCAAAGGAACTCCACGTAAGGTAAATATAATTTTCCTTCGCGGCCCTCTATTTTTCCGTCCCTTTTCTCTCCCGGGCGGCCGGCACTTATACCTCGAGCCTCGAGCCAACCCCTCGCCGACGGCCTCTCGCGTTCTCGGGAAGGATGATTGCGATGAGCAGCCAAGCGGACGAAGTCAGACTCGAGCGATTTAACATTGTTTTAACATCGATACGATACCCGTGGCCGCGGGAATCCGCTTACCCGCTGGCACTGTAAACCGTATCAATTCAATTTCATGCGAACTCTTTCGAGAACACTTCGTTCGCCGCCCCAGTACTCCCGGACGTTTATCTTAGCCGTAGACGCCGCTAGCCGCTACCCCGCGTTCTTCCATTTCGAGATCCCGACTCGTGCTCGTACTAATGTAATACAAGTAGTATGATTGTGTTGTAATCGCAAAATTTATTCGCGTGTCTCTCTCGTACCTTCAATTCTCGATTAAATTTGATCACAAATGTACATTAACTTATTGTACTTTCAACAAAACGTGTTAATAAACGTATATCTAAATATTATAATAAAAATAGCATATTAAATATTAGCGCATTTGTATTTAAAAAAAAATTTAACGGACTCTCCGGCATGAACAAAAAAGCCACGTTGCTCAAATATTAAACACGCAATGAGTGTACATAAAGCGTGCAAATTCCAAATCTATATAACGAAGAAATATATTCGATTAAATTCACAGTACCTACACATATTATAATAGAACGCGAACGGCTTTGATTTAATACTTTTATCAAATCCGCCACGCACCGATGCATACCGGTCTTTGGTGTCAGGCTGCGTCCGCAGTTTCTCTTCTTATTAACACGTGAGCGCTTTGATTTATACGCCGCCGAGCAGTCAGGTGGACGGTGTCCACGCTCGATCGATTTTAACGTCGTTTCGCCGACGGTGGCCGGCGCGCTGATCACCGCCACCGGGAGGGATAAATCCACGACGCTCGAAGGGACAGCAGCGGGGCCTTTTTTAGTCGCGCGCTTTACGGCGCGAGCCAAAGGGCCGTGATGAAGGGCTTCCCCGTTTCCCCGGGAGAGACCGTTTGATCTGCTACAACGGATAATTCGCCCGCCGACGCGTTTCACGTCGACACGCGAGGCGCGAGGCGTGCGTGCCTCGCCTGCTTTGTCGCCGCCGCATGAGCGGCCCTTTTTACACGCCCGCCTCGTCGGCGTTCGCCGCGCCCGCGCCGGACGGTTCACGTTTCGCGACGCGAAGCGAACGAAAGCGGGAATACAAAGGACCGAAACGGGCGCGTGAATGGAAGAATGCGACGAAAAACGGGTGAATTTAACCCTACCGCGCGGCAGGATTTAAAACGACTTCCACTCTTCCTCGTTCGCGCGCACTCGGCTGCCACTTCCGTTGAATTAACCAGTCGAAATCTGCGCATTGTGAGGATTCTAAAGTTCCTATCGTCCGTTCCTGCTTAACTTTTTGACAAACGTGCAAGGACGACCTAGATTCTGTGCCTAGATTTAAAAAGAATACCAACGTCTCCCTTCTTCTCGCGACTAATTATATTTGTTGAATGAATACGTGACGCATTTATTGTATATCTTGGTAGATTTTTTATTCTTTTCATTCATTTTCGATTACCTTTATCACGCACGCTATCACTATAGATAATTTCATTGCTAAAGATTACAAAATTGCGCGTGGAAACTTCCTTATACACTGTTGGAAAATTTGTGTTAAATATAACATAAATCACATGTCCCAAACGGTCCACTCAAATTTTTGTGTTAATTTAACATAATATGGATGTGTCAAATGGTAACATCGATACTATGTTAAAATATTTCAATAGAAAGGAAATGTAATTCTAATCGTAATTTGAGGTCAATTATGTGTACAATTAACATAACTTTTATGTTGACTTTATGTTAAGATTGTAAAATAAAATCAACACTCTTTTTCTGTAAATTTTAACACATTTAATAAATACATTCAAATTGTGTTACTTTAACATATTTTTAAAATTATTTTAATAATTTTACATTTTAAATTTATTAAGTTAAATTAACATAGCAGGCATATGTTAAATCTACACATGTATGTGTTGATTATTTTACACAAAAATTTTAACAAGGACCTTTTCTAACAAAACTACAAAAATTTTCCAACAGTGTATATTCATTCTTTTCGTTCGTTTTCGATTACCTTTATCAAGCACGCTATCACTATAGATAATTTTATTGTTAACGATTACAAAATTGCGCGCGGAAACCTCCTAATCCTGATCAAGTTAACGAGCGTTGAACGAACGCGAACGAACAATTTGCTTCAATGAGTACGAACGGTGGCTGGCGGAAGTGAGTTGTTTATTCATGTGCGTTTGCGCTCGCTCGCTCGATCTGGATCCACCTTCGGACGGAACACACACGCTCGTATAATACACGATATCCATATGCTTCCGCCGAAATACGCAAGAAGCGTAATTCGTCCGGCGCGCCTTGTTAAGCCACTTCGCCACCGCGACAAAGTTACGTCGTTTTGCGAAACGTACCTACATACCCGTATAAGCTTGCAGGACACATTCGACGATAATGAAGAGCGATCGCGGCGATGTATCAACCGCGATTACGGTCTTATATCCGACGCACGAAAACGGATGAGACAAGGTGATCCACTTATTTCGCAAGTAGGCGCGAGGACGAGTGAAATCACACGTCACGTTGTCTCTTAACGTCAAATTTCTTTCCGTCCGATTATCTCGCTTAAGTTATTATATACTCATATAGAGAAATGGAAAGTTATGACTCGTATAAAGAGATAGAATGCCAACGCTTGTCGTCCGTAATAGTAAGAAATCGATTAGCGGAGTGAGGAAATATTGAAGAAAATTTTATGCCATTTTTATAAGACAAACAATTCCGTTACGATACAATACATGAAAATTGTAATGCAAATATTTTCAGTTTCAATATTCTCTTAAATTTTAGCTATTCTTTTTATATTTTATTCATGTCAATTTCTCAAAATCAAATGGATTTATTAATATGAAGTTTACTAAGATTTCTGCGAAAATCGCCAAGTTGTTTTAAACGCTTTCAGTGTACATAAAATGTACATTCGGTGTGCATAATATTATAATATATAAATATATAAATTGTCTACTATGATCCATTAAAAGTGATTCACCGCAATCATTGTATTTTGATAAACGATGCTTTGTATTCTGCAATGACGTAGTTATACAAGTTATAATAGCCATATTATGGCAAAAAACCCGAATAATCGTCTAAATGCAGTCGTTTCACAGTCAAAGCGTTCGGATGAGTCATATTAAAGATTATTGTGCAAAATTATAATAATAAATGCTGGCATCAACGGAATAGATAAAGGTAATAATTCGTTTTTGTATTATGTGCGTTTGCTTTCGTTGTGCAATATGCATTAGATCACCGAATAATTATGTAATTTACACGCAAATGAGATTAAAAATTATTCAACATTGTAATAGATATTGCGTGTATACCAAAATAATTAGTATTACATAAGACACGTAATCATTGTGTTCAGTCTACTTATCCTAGCGTGAAGTAGCAACTGCTCAATCCTCGTTTCTCATTTACCAGTTATTTTATGCAGCAAAAAATTATATCAGTTTTACATAAAAATTTACGGTAATACGTCGCATATTTGCAATTTGTAACGACAAGATCGGCAACACAAGGTAATTAAACTTTCTTTTTTTAAATGAAAACTGCAGCATTATCTAATTAATTTTTCTTTTGTGAAGCATTTTGTGCTCGATGTCGTTACATAATTATACGCTATTTATACGAGGATTAATAATAAACGATTTTAATAAAACAAGAAATTCTAAATCGATTTTAAATTTAACGCAGTGTCGTGAGGAGATATTAATATTGTGCAATATTTTGTGTCTTGTTGGAAAATATTTTTACGTGTACAGCTCGCGGAATAACCTTTTCACGAGCGCACACTTATGCACACAAGTCGCGTACGCAGCTGCAATTTAATAATAATACTCCCCTGAAAAAGCATATAATTTTTTAGTTTCGCGGAGCAGTGCCATTAGCAAAAACGTTTTGCCACATGCCAAAGTATGTATTTTCTCTAACGTGTTCTTTTCCGGGGAATTCCATTTTACCTCCTCTTCGCTCAATGCCTCATTCATGTTCTTTTTTCTCGTCTCTCTTTTTTTCCGTTTTTTTTTTACTTTATTTTAAACGCGAACTTTTCCTCCAGCGTGCGTTTTTTTCAAAACAGAGCTCGAACGAGGAGCAAGAGTCGCACGCCAGAACTTAGAATCTAATTTGCGATAGCGTGGAAAACAATCACGCGACTGAACTGACTGGACGCACGGTGAGCGTAAAACCGGAAAGAATCGTCCTCGGCACGCGCGCGTCTTCGTTCTGTTAATTGCCGTCAACCTGTTTCTGACTATACGATTTGCAAGGTCACGGGACTAGCTTCTTCCGCACCTGCCTGCCGGACGGCCGTGAAAAAAATTCGCGCGGCGCGCGTTTACTCGGTATACAGACACACACCACACACACACACGCGCGCGCGCGCGGCGTTATCGATTGGCGAAGATCGTCGTCGCGCGCGACGGCCAAAGCGGTCGCCATTACCGGGATTGCGGGCGTCGCATTAGGTAAGATCCAGCCTGTACACATTCTCATTCGGATAATGCACCGCTAAGTGGATGCCCCGTATGTGTTGCGACTCGTGGCCTATCAATCTTGATCTCGGCTTATACGAGGGGCCGTACCCGCGATACAACGCACACTATCGGAGGATCTCTCTGCTTTCTCTCTCTCTCTCTCTCTCTCTCTCTCTCTCTCTCTCTCTCTCTCTCTCTCTCTCTCTCTCTCTCTCTCTCTCTCTCTCTCTCTCTCTTTCTCTACATATATATGTACATACATATATATGTGTAGATATACATACCTGTCAGTAATATATGTGCGTGTGGAACGGAGCACTGATACACACGCGTGCCACTAATGCACACACTTGAGCTGAACGTACACCCTAACAGGGCAAGGTACCGGTAGGGATATATCAGTAGATATGTACGTGGAACGGCCCAACAGGGTCAAGTCATACTGATGGCTCATAAGATCAGGGTATATGGAATGTACGAGGTCAATGGACAACATTTGCACCCACAGCTTCGCTCAATCTCTCATCCTTATTATGCTTATTACGATTACATGCTAATTCGCAATCATACACACGTTCTAAATACAAAGTATACATTTTATTTCATTCTTTTCTGTTGTTCTGTAACACTTCTACACTTTTACACATCTGTAGAGGTGATTTAAGTGACGGTCCAATTGACAATAAGTCTTCGTGCTAAACAACGCTATTGCATTAGAGACTATTGACCAAACTACTGACAGGAAAAAAAAAACAACGGATAGAAAAATTATAGAAATTTTATTTTACTGACTACTTCATTATATAAAATTATGATTACTATAAGATGTATTTAAAAAATAACAACTATTATAGATAAGATAATTGTCATAAAATAATTTTTACTCTATTACATGTTTGTTTTATCTTTCTATATCCGACTTATATATAGTTTCGGCGTTACGAATCAGTGTTATCAACAGTATCAATGAGTACTTTTATCCTTCCACGCACGGAGACATGAGATAGTATTACTCTCGCATTGAAATATTAAATCTAATCATGCTCAAATCCGCATTTGTGTGTACTCAGAACCCACCTGTTCTGACTAATACATCACGCGAGAGGGTATCGGCGGATAAACAGTTATATGTGCATATAGGCAAATGCATTTCCGCGTAATTGTAAATATACATACGTATGAGCGCGATACACATGTACGGATGTTCCGTTCGAGAGAAACGCTAACATGCAAGACATGCCCCGTCCAACGTACACGTCCTACCAATGTTCCGTCATATACCGACGGCTGACGAGCCATCAGCGTAGCCAAGATGGTCAATCATACGAGGGGAGATCACTCGGCAGTTTACGACGACGAGAGGACCGATCTTAGAGAATGTTGCATTTTTTATCGAGCGCGAGTACGGCGGGTTTCTGTATAAAGATAGACTGGCCGAAAAATTTATAAGCCAACTTCATCGTTAGCCACTAAAAATTTCCTCAATCTTTTATTATGCGAATAAAACGAGCAGTTTACCGAAACACTTCATACGCGTAAAGTAGAATATATTCTAAGAGTTTGAATAATATTTTTTTATATTATAATAATATCTGCATATAGACATCGAAATAATTATACGCCAATATTCACAATTATACAGTCGTAATCAAATCAAATAGAGAGCCTATGTTCATATTGAATGATGGAGTTATTTTTCTATTTATGCGGTGACACAAATATCAAGATAATATAGGAACCACGCAACGAGATGTATTTACCAATATTTAAGGTAGTAGACTTTAAGATAGGATTAAGGAGGCCAGCGAGTTCACGTTGCAAATGCGTTTTTAATGAGAACTTAACTTGTCCGATCGAACATACGAATCTCGTCGTATACGATATCGCTACTAAACGATTCTCTTTGCGGAGTTGGAGCTTTACGATCAAACAAGACCAATGATTTTCCCCCGCGTCGTTTCTCCCTAGTGCTTTCACCGGCTCCAAATGCGATTTAACACCATTATCGATGTTACAATTTTGAAACTTTATGTAAAGCACATAGAACAAATGATTAAATGGAAAAAAAGCTCTTTGACATAAAAATATAATAAAAGAGAAAGGCTAATTGGATTCTAAATATGATTTAAATATGCAAATATTTATAATAATTGTAAATATCGTTGCAAACATACATGAACATTAAATGTTTCGAATTTTATTCAATTGCTCGAGAAAGTCAAATTAAATTTAATAGTAATATATCAACGAAATATGTATGCCAGTGTCAACTAAAATTCGCAGAAACGGTAAAAGCATTTATACTTAATTTTTATTATTTTATACATGCTAATTTTATTACGGAAATATTTAATTTTTCTCCGTTATCTTTGTGCTCTTACAATATTATCTAGAATTAAACAAATATGTATATATGCGCAATAAGTTGTCTTCATAAAAAAATATAAGAATATAAATCAACACATTGATGAAAATCTTGAGCAAAGTTATTGAAATTTTCTCTCATTTGATTTATTTCACAGCTCACTATTTTTATAAATTTCATTTTTGAAATAGCATTTGCTATCTGATTTCTACATCAAGATTTTTCTACATAAATGTATACATGTGTGTACCATCACAATACTAGCTAATTAATCATTTGTGAATGCATAGACCTAAATTATTATAATGATAGTACATATTTTAAAAATGTAAACTGGACTATCATTATAATTTAACAGAAACATTATCTTTCTAATATTTTTATAATCTGAATATAATCTCTGAATGTTGATATTGATAAAATTGAGTCAAGTCTTATTTCGCGTGTTAGATATGCGTTGTAAAATTGGACTTAAGTGGATCTTTGGATTATTCGTAATGCCACGCCTGTTTTTTTTTATATAGTTGTCTATATATATATACGTCACTCTTTATCTCGCAATTCCAATTGTATCTCTTCTAAGGTTTTGCCTTCGGTTTCAGGCACAAATAGGTAAATTAATACCCATATAAGAAACGTTATCGCGGTGAACGTCCATAATGGTGCGAACGTGCCGTATAACTCTTGCACGACCTACAAACACAGTACAAATGATTTCTACTATTATATAATTTCACTACATAATATTAAGTAATAGAAAGAAAGTCATATAAGTTTGAAAAAATTATTTCTCGTTACACTTTAAACGTGTAATGAGCCATTCTATTTATTAGATGGATATAATATACGCATTTATAGCGAGAAAGCTTTGTAAATAGCCGGTATGTTATTAAAATTGCAAATCTAGTTTTAGAAAAAATTCCTTATGCAGATCTTTTTAATAGGCAATAAGATATTGATCGCTTATTAAAATGATGTAATTTGCATATTTATATACGTAATGTAATGTTTCTTAACATTATTAGAGGTAAAGACTCCTTTTTGGCCGTCAGGACTATTAAACCGATGTTATATCATACCGTGCTCTGTATAATGCTATTACGAAGCAAAGAATCCTTTTTGGTTAAACCTCTTAACTGATCGTTGCTGTCGATAACCCGCTTACCGCGGCTCTCGTTCGCGAAAACAAAATCGATTCTTACACAGACGTCAACGTACCTGATAGAACTTCACAATGGCGGTGGTGCTTATAGCGTAGTAGAGAGCATTGAGCACCGCGGCGGGTACTTTGACCTCGACGCCGAAGATCTCGCCGATGTATGCCAGCGGTATCGGATTAAGGCCGAGTCCGAAGCCGAGCACGTAAATCACCACGAAGACCGTGGGCACCCACTTGAATCGAGAGACGTCGTAGCCGCCGGACTGCAGCTCGAAGAAAATGGCTATCGTCGCCAGCGATACCACGCAAATCGGCGCGGCGATCAGCAGCAGGAGTCTCTTGCCGGTGAGACGCACCACCGACACGCAGACGCTACCAGCCAGAACGATGCCGACACCGGTGATGATGATGCTGGCGTTGGTCGAGATCTCGAAGCCGGCCTCGTTGTATATGTACGACTGGTACGCGAGTATCGGCGCCGCGCCGGTCAATGTCAGCCCGCTCAACAGTATCAGAGCGATTCGAAAGGCTCGCCTGTTATGCGCCTTGGTGACGATCTCCTTGAACATCTCTCGGAGAGTCAGCTTGCTGCACTTGTCCTCGGTCTCCACGATTCTTTTGATCTCTTCGAGCTCCTCGTCCACGTTCTCTTTACCCAGGGCCCACTTAAGGGTCTTCTCCGCGGGTCCGAGTCTATTCTTCCGCGTGAGAAACACCGAGCTCTCGGGTAACCACATGAAGGTCAGCAGGAAGAACACCGGCGCGCACAAGCTTATCATCGCCATCGCGAATCGACTGATCCACAGACCGATCGCGTAGATGAGCAGCATCCCGATGTTGAGTAGTACAGCCATTAAAGTACCTGAAGGCCTTGCCTTATTCAGTGATGAAACATTTAAAAATACTAGCTAATCGCGAACAACGTCATTCAAGTGCAGTTTAACAACGATTGCGAAATATATGATCGTTACTGTTAAACGTAAAACCACATAGGTTTGTAATCTTTAAAAAAAATATATAAACTAAAGATCCCAGTTATCATCTAAGATCAACATATTTGATGTTAGTGAATAAATATCCAACATTTATATATATTTAAAACGATAGATATGTTATTGCAATTAGGCTAAGCACTGAACATTGATGACGCATCCAAAACAGCTGATACCACACCTAAAGGACCTCTGGTTCGCTTGCTGCTGATCTCGCCGAGATACATCGGCATTACAGCGTACGTTATTCCACATCCGATGCCCGCGAGTATCCGTCCAGCATATATGGCCGGTACAGACGTGGATAACCCGATGAAGATCCACGAGAGGATCTTCGGTCCTGTAGTGACTAGCAAGGTTCCCTTACGTCCGATATTGTCCATCAGTATGAATGGTACCAACGAGCCGATGCCAACTCCCACGTACATGAGATTCACGATCCAAACGATCTCGTCGCTCGTCACCTTTAAGGGATCCTTGCCGTTGAACTTCGATATGGTCGGCGTGCTCCATCCTTCGTGGAGGCCGCAATCGATGATTAAAATACTGCCTGGGAAGCGATCACACGTAAGAGTTTTTCCAGAGGTCATTCGCGAGTGATTAGGTCCAGGCGTCGCGTCGGCGCGATCCCAACTGAATACTTACATACGAATCCAATCAACGTTTGCCGCAATATCCCGCGGTCCATTGTGTCCAATGATGTTCCTCTGGCTCAGTTATTGTTTTTATTGAATTTGATCGCGCTATGGATTAAACGGAGTAGAAAGTAGTTGCTGCTTCGAAAATAGCCCGCGCACGAGGAATATATAATACGACTTAAATAACATCTCATGTGTTTACGAACGAGTACTTGTTCCTTTAGTTTCCAGTTGTCGATGTTATAAATATCTATTACATAAATATTATTGTCTCGCAAGCGATATCGCAGAAGATGATTCATACATAGATTTTATTTGCTCTTGAGATTTATTTGGCTTAAAAGAATTACTGTATAGAAACAGCCAAACAAAGTGATTAAAGGTTTACTTCATCCAGCTTGTGTATACTCCGGTTTGAGGTTGAGCGCTAAAACGGCACGAAGATGCAGGGGATTGAAAATACGAAATTCCATCTTTGCTAATTATCGCGATCGCGGGAACGCGCAGCGGGGCTGATCCTTCTAATCTAGCGACACGGCCGACCTCCGAGCCAAACGGAGATAAAGCCAACAAGGGTACTAACTAGATTCCGCGCTACATATCTCCCGACTGAGGGTGCGATACGGTCACACGTGTAAACGGCTACGTCTGCACGCATGACCGCTGCCCGCCGCCGCGGTCGGAGAGCACTTGCTCCTGCTTTGTGGCACGCGATGCGATGCCTCCCGAAACGACAGTTTATGGCCGGCCGTACAATACACCTATTAAGAGACGGAGGCCGAACCGGGTGCGTTCCTTAACATGAATTTATTGCCGTGAAATTCATACACACTTTGACGACTCGCTGTCCAAAACAGAATATCCGTCTGACAATGAGTGGATGCATGTCAACGAATAACTGGTTAAGAAAGACTAGTTAGCTCGACTACTAGTTGTGAAAAGAAATCCAATTCCTACAAAATTTACCAGCGATTATTACCAGCTTTGATTGATAATTGTTTATTTTAAATTTATACACGGTGGCGCACATAAAATCGGCCCCAAACGCAAAATACAGTTTTGAAGTTATATTTCATATTTCCGCGCGCATGGCACTATTCGATGCTGTCGCGTATGCACATATGAGTTCAGTGAACCTCCATGCTAAAAAAAAACTATAAAAAAGAAAAAACTGAATGAACGAATATAACTGTAAAATGATATTTTGCGTTTGGAGACGGTTTTATGTGCGTCACCCTGTATAATAATACATTAACTATAATAACGATAAAACTTTTACATATCAATATTTAAATAGACTTTAATTATCTTATTAACCGAGTCATGACCGATTATGATAAACAATCAGATAAATAGGAAATGCGCCAATATACGGTCGAGCTAGATCTTTTGTGCCTAATAATATTATTCACGTGAATTTAAGTACATTTTCTCGCTTTAGCCCAATTATATATTGGCACATTTCCTATTTATGATTGTTTAATTATCTACCTCTGTAAACCTAGCACCCGCTCTACTAAAAAAAATTTCGGATAAACTGCACAATTAAGTGATAATTTAGTGCTAATTTATTGCTCTAGTCCCGAATTTTATGCTCCTATCCATTCGCAGGAAATTAATATCAAAAGTCGGGATGCTGCCTTTACATCAAGCTAGCACTCTCACTTCTGAAAAACACGTATAATAGAGTACCATAAACAAAAAACTCGATACACCAGCATTTTTGTGCTAATTTTGTGCTGTAAAATACTACAAGGAAATGTCGAAAAAATTGTGAATGGTTATAAATATACCGAACCGGTTACCGTAACTGCATAAGGTCAAAATTAAAAAGTTATATGACCATACAGGTATAACATTACATTTTTTCTCCAATCAAATACTCATAAAATATTTTATTTTGGAATTTATTGCTCACGAAACAATATTTTAAAAATTATCGAAAACGCAGGAAGTACAAAAATACAGAAGTAAACTATATTAAACAAATTAGTTGCTGGTGCGGACTGTTGTATTAAAATAATCCTAGAATTTAGTGCTCTTAAAATATCCTGGTCCCAAATTTATTACTTACTGTTTAACTTAACAAAGTCGATCGATATTATGGCCGTGCCAGTGTCACGTACAAGAATAAAGTATATTAAACAAATTAGTTGCTGTGCTGAACTTTGGTATTAAAATGGTGCTAGAATTTAGCGCTCGTAAAATATCCCAGTCCTATCATTTTAATACCAAAGTCGACACATCAATTAATTTGCATCAATTTAATATACTTTACTCTTGTATCTTTGTGGGTTTTCGATAATTTTTAAAGTTGTTTCGTGAGCAATAAATTTTAAAATAACGTATTTTACGATTATTTGATGATAATTTGATTTGGAGGATAATTGAATTGGAGAAACAGTTTAATGTTATCCCTGTATGGTTTACGTTTTATTTTTGATCGTTTTGTTTTTATGCAGTTACGGTAATCGGTATCGGTACGTTCATAATCATTCACTATTTTCGATATTTCTTTACAGTATTTTACAGCACAAAATTAGCACATGGAGAGAATTTTCTCTTAAAATTATTCTGATTAATATCTACCATAATAAAAAATATTAATATCTATTACATTAAAATATAAAATATGTTTGATTAATTTTACTAAAATATATCTAGAAAATTTCAATAATTTTTTAAAATTTACCAATCTGCTTGGTAATTTTTATCACGTTGTTTGTAAAATGTCTTTTGTATATTTTAAAAATTCCTCGGTTGCCAAGTTGTCCCAAGTTTGTAGTGAATTTAAGGGTAAAATATAACAAAAAATTCTCTCCGTGCACAATTCTGGTATATTGGGTTTTTGTTTACGGTACTCTATACGTGTTTTTCAGGAGTGGCGGTGCTACCTTAACGGTGAAGGCAGCACTCCTGGGCTTTTGATATTAATTTCCTGCAAATGCGAATGGATAGGAGCACAAAATTCGGGATTAGAACAATAAATTAGCACTAAATTAACACTTAATTGTGTCTCGTATACTCAAACCTTTTTTTAATGATGGGAGTGCTAGGTTTATAGAGGTTAATTATCTTACTTTACATAAACATAGAAATAATTATGTATAATCAACGAAGTGATCATTCTGGTACATTTAATCCAATCAGGATACAATAGTACAAACCGCCTTGCATTTATATATACCTTGCCCCATTCCATTTGACTTGCCATGTTCGACGGTCAAAATATCTTTAAATAAATGAGATCAGCAAACTCTTTTAGGGAATAGAGATAGTTTCTCACAATTTGAATTGAAAAAGCATTACAACTTCACTAACAAAGTCGTATACATTCGGAAGTTCAAATACATACTTCTGCAAATATTTGAACTATTTTACCTTGTATTCTTTTCCATTACTACATGCTTATCGTCTAATTGCTGTCATTTAACGATAATAAAACCTGTTTTTATTTTACTGTTAGCAAGTTTATAATCAACATAATATATATTATACATATTCTGCATAATATATATATATATATATTCTGCTTTTTAACAGACTTTAAATGATGACTCATTAATGACAAATTTGATCTATCACTTACGACGATACGTGCCGGAAGATTCTTACGTTCTTAAAATAGAGATGCAATTAAAATTGTACCGTGTTCGACTGTATAAGACATCGTATTCTATAAAATAATTCGTCCCTCCTCGTTTCATAACGATTAGAAAACGCTAACACGTTGAACTTACAACATTGCGCAATATGCAACCGTGCAACTTTGTAATTATCGCTGTTATGTAATAACGTGCAATTGCAAATAACGATAATTTCAAAGATTTATTGCTTTAATAATACACGGATCGTAACTGCGATAATTACATGTAATATTTAGTTCTCTTTTCCTCTTGTAATGATATTCGTGGGTTTAAAGCGAGCAGCAGGCTGTCGTAAGAGTAGAAAATAGAAAGGACCTGCTTATTCGAATCGGCTAGAACACGTTAAGGGACATTTAACTTGATTTACAATTAGCAACCGAGCGCTATTTAGAATCTCTTCTGAGCCTCTAGTCTGGTTCTGGAACCTGGTTCCCTCAGCTTAAACAGGAACCTTCGACAAAACCGGTCAAATTCTCAAAACCAGTTAGTTTACGTCCTTTTATCTTGCTGAAACAGGTTGCCAAAACGATCGGGACATGCCGAGTCGTTGCATCGGCATGGCGGTTTATACCGAGACGTCGTCCAGCCACTTATCATCAACCGAGGTGCAAGAAGAAAGGCCCACGATTACTACCCCAAGGTCGTCACGTCCGGAGGTGCACGATATTTCATCTTAACTGCGTAGTCGATGAACGGTTAATCGCAGCCTCTCCCGATTCGAGAGACTCACTCTGCGCGTCTTGGGTTATGTATAATTAATTCCACTAAACATGACTTATTTTTCATTAATATAAAAAATAACTGATTTAGTAAACGAAGCTGATTAAATTATAGGTTTTTGATAAAGACATGGTTATTCAGAAATTAATTCCTACACGTACATTTTTCATTTAATTTTACGTAGATTTTATTTTATGTTAAAATCAATGAATTAAAAGTTTTTAATTTGAAGATAACGAAGATATTTATAATACTGAAAATTAAAAAGCAACAAATAATGGCCTTCTACATTCTCGTTAAGGAAAAAAAAATCCCCAAAATTTATAGAAACAATTAGTTTCTCACAATTTGAATTGAAAAAGCATTACAACTTCACTAACAAAGTCATATACACTCGGAAGTTCAAATGCTTCTGCGATTATTCGAACTATTTTACCTTGTACCCTTTTCCATTACTACATGCTTAGAATTTTAAATGTCTTTATCTAAAATGTCTTTATCATTAAAACAAAACGTTTCTATAATAATTTTTTAAACGTTATTTTATCGGAAAAGAATCGTTCCATCGAACGTTTTTCGAATGGACATTTTTACTCATGAGAAATTAGTTTCTCACAATTTGAATTGATAAAGCATTACAACTTCACTAACAAAGTCATATACACTCGGAAGTTCAAATGCTTTTGCGAATATTCGAACTATTTTACCTTGTACCCTTTTCCATTACTACATGCTTAGAATTTTAAATGTCTTTATCTAAAATGTCTTTTATCACTAAAACAAAACGTTTCTATAATAATTTTTTAAACATTATTTTATCGGAAAAAAAAACGTTCCATCGAACGTTTTTCGAACGGACATTTTTGCTCATGAGAAACGTTTCTAGAAATCGGTTATAAAACGTTTCGGAAAAACGCTTATAAAACATTTCTGAAACGTGTATGTGCTACCTGGGACATTGTCTAATTGCTGTCATTTTCTTAAAAATTACTTTGCATATCGAATTCTTTAGAAAGTGAGTAACGATCGATATATGAGCGAGTTATTGTATTTTCCTTAAATTGATAGTATAAAGTAATCGACACTTTCCATTGTGCTAATTAAGCTATCGCTGTACCGCGATATACGATGTTTCATTACTCATAGCGAATATAATAAATCATTTTACGCGTATGCGTTACAAGCATTCTCTAACATGAAACTCGAACGAACGTTGACCTGATTAATTGACAGATATAGACATAGGAGTTATTATGCGAACACGCATATTTTATCTCAATCACGTCGTTACACCTGATTTAACAATGACATGCCATTATTGCGCGAGGATTTAATTCGCTTTGATCAGCGAGCTGTTACTTAATCATGAAAGGTAGTTAAATGTAATTGGGAATTACTCAATCATGCCATTTGATGGATATTGAACGAATGATGATATCCGAATCACATTTTTCAAGCATGGTTTAGACAAGGGATTACGATAATATAATATAAACACTGATATTACCTGTTGTTTATTTCCGTATCTGAATCTTTAATCTGTTAATTCTCTTACACTAATCTAGTTTTGCGAGGCAGATTTTCTTAAGCCTGATTGTCTGGCGGTTAGTATTTATGATAATTTTTTCTAGTAGCCGCACTCGAACTAACGCACTGCGCATGTATGAATATAAATAACGCATACATTATTAAATCGCTGCATCGTTTTTCAAAGATGGAATTCTGAAGTTAAAATGAATTTCCCTGTCAGAGAAACTTTTTTTTTTCCTTTAATAAGAGCTATTCCTGCCTATGTCCAACTGTTTCACAATGGCACTAATGACAAAAGCTTCTGAGTTTCTTTTAATTATGATTCTAAATGATATACTTCATGACAGATTTGGCTTCGGATTTATCGTCTAATTTTCACCAAAAGCGCGAAGCACGCGAAGCGAAAGTGTACTCGCAGAAATAATTATATCGAGAGTTCACCTTGATGAAGCACCTGTCACTACCACGATAGTCGAGAATGAGATGCCGAGATCTCGACGCGCGTCGGCGACAACGACGCCGTTGTCATTCTGAAAGACGCCGGAAAGGAAACTGAGCCTGACTCTGATACGCAGGCACGTCACTGCGATTTTAATCGAATCCCCTCCCGCGTCCCGGACGAGGGAACGACAACGTGGCCTGTAACCGCTAATTACTTTCCCGTACTATTTCTCGCGCGCGCGTGCAAGGCTTTTTTCCGTATAGTTTTTCACATCGTTCTTCTATCAGTTAACCGCCTTTTAGTGCCAGGCGTGCGGAACGCGTGCGTATGTCGCGTATCGCGCGTTTTGAAAATTGCTCCGTTTTTTCCCCACTACTTCGGCAAGCGGGCGTGACGGTGTGGGTGGCAAATGGCAGGGATGCCTGGGAAAACTGATATGCACGCTATTAATTCGTTGTTATTGACTGCGCGTAGGTTTAACTTCGGGATAAACGCAATAACACGTGTGTTTCCGCTTCCACGTGCAAACATTTGCGCATAATTGAAAGCGAGAACGCAATCTATAAACGTTTGTTCTATGTCTGTGTCATGTTTATTCAGTACCTTATCTGAGCGAGTACCGAGCGAGAAATGTAAATTGCATATTTTTATTCCAGTCATTATGTCGCGCTCGCCGTGATTTTTGCTGTTAAATCTTAAGAAGGACAGACGTGAATGGAATTATAAAATTATTTCTCGAAGGTAAAAAATTATTCACATTGGATTTCAACCTCGGGTGATAAAAAAATGTGAGCCTTGTTCGGGGAAAAAGTCATTTCCATCCTTGAGCAAAGTCATGGCAAACTGCGGGTTAATTTCATGTTTAATGTGGATAACATTGAAGCGCGCCACACGTTTCTAATATATATCACCGCACACGTGTAGGAGTTTCCTGCTTCTAAAATTCCAGAAATAATCGAGGAAGCTATCTCGAATGTCAACAGTATTACGCCTGTTCAAATACCGACGGTTAATATCGCTAATTTCAAAGGCATCATGACTCAGAAGTCTGATTTAACAATTATACCGCAAACAGGAAAATTTAATGGAACGTAATTCGCCGAACTTTCTCTCGATCATTCGCGCAATCGGTTCTACTTCAATGCGAACGGTCGACCTGACCGAGAGCGATTCATTTTCCTGTGCGGCAGCGACGCAATCGAGGAAACATCTGACGTGTCTTAACTTCGAAATTGCATCGGTGATGTTCCACGCGAGCAACATCGCGTGTCAGATTGATTTAAGGGCGTCATTGTCGTTATGCCGCGTGATTCATAAGTTGAGAATGCTGAGAGCAATGTGTGCAATTTTTCAAAGCACGTTTCATTCTTACGTGTTCATCTCGACTTGATAATTCGTTTCGCTTGCCGTAATTCGTGTAGTCTCCGCATATTAATACTCTTGCACGTTTCAACCACATGATGTAATTATACATAACGTGTCTTTATTGATTAAAAAGCGACTTTACTATTTAAATAAGTTTTTTACCGCAAAGATCTGATTAGAGATCTATTCAAGGAATAAATGTGTGTTACAATAAGTATCATTTAGTTAATGACTATTTAGACATGTTCTACGAATCTATATGCGTAAAGTTGGATATTTAAATGCCAATATATAATTAATAATCACCTATCGTGGATTGTAATTGTTGTAATTTCAGTTTTAAAAAATATGGATATGAAAAAATTGAATTTTTTCTAATTGTTACACTTGCATTATTAAAAATAAGCAGAATAATTATTTATCTATGTCACCGAATTTAAATTTATCGAAATTATATTAATTTGAAAATTCTCTATTAATACAAATGTATAATAGAAATAACTAGTTGTGATATATATAGATGTGTTCATTGAAAGTAATAAGAACTATCATTTAAACTGGCATTTACTTTTTATCACGTTTATCGTTAACAAAGAAAATGTGATGTACGCCATTAAAGAATCATTACATACAGCTATTTAAAGGTTTTTTTTTTTATTACATTCTGTAATGTGATTATTGATGTAATATTTTTTTGCGAATTATATTTCATCATTAATTCAGGTGCGCGAGATATTATCTGCAAGGTATCAACCTGAGAAAAGTCGAGATAAGTGACAAAAAATTTCCCATGAAATCCAGATGATTCTCTGAATGCTCATCGTCGTCTTGCTCCTTTCCTCATACCTGCTTTAATCGGGAAACGGCATGGTTAAACTACGTCAGATAGCGACAACTGGAACAGACGAGAGATGAGGTGGGGGCGGGGAGGTAGGAAGGAAAGAGGTCGTTCAGCGCGCGGAGACAGCACGATAGTCCCTAAAGTATATTTGCATTTGCATTCGGTAATTAAACTCCCTCCGTTTCTCCGCGATACTAGACTACCTCAAGCCCGTTCTTATCGGAGTTTGTCGAAGAAGAGCAATTGGTCGGCTCGTGGAATTCCAAATGGCTTTCTCGTGCCCGAGGCACGTGACCAAGTTATAACGGCCGGAAGTCAGCGAGATACAAAACTGTCTAGCGATCCGCGGTGATTAATCGTTCCGTTCAGTCAAAGTTACTCCACGTTCCATTAATTAAGTAATTAAACCGCTGTCGCTTCGCCTCCAGCATCAAGATTGACATGAGATTTCGTACGAAACAGATCGGGGAAGAGAGTCTTGTTACAATTTGCGTTAGTTACCGTTCCGCTGCCGTTTCGAGTTACGTCAGCGCGGCGTATTCGCGAGTTTGATTCGACCTCGGCAATGCCGACAATTGTTACGAGGCACTTAAAAATTAGCGTGTCCTATTTTAAAGCATTATTTGATAAATCGTAGCTTTAAAATGTATTTCTTTAGATAGCGGATTGTTGAGATAACAATTCCAATGGGACAACATATTTGAATTAATATTTTACTGGAATGTTATCCATGTAAATTAGATAAAAAGTAAAAGACAAAAACCTTACTCGGAACTATGTGCAATTTGTCTTTCGAGACATTATATACGCTTGATTTATTTTTCTCTCGAACTATACTTGTGCATTGGTGTAAGTCGACATTTTTTATGCGATTACTAATATAAAGACTAGATGAAATTAGTAATCATGAATGCAATTACATGAAAAAGTGGTACGCAGAAATTCATGTTTCTCTTTTCTCTTTTCAATGTCATGTTTAAAACCATGAGCGTCAGACGTTGAAGCATAAAATACACACGCGAATGCGTATGATCTCATCCGAATCAGTTAAAAATCATATAACTTTAACAACGAGAACAGAAAATGTAGAGAAAATACAAGTAATGTGAGTAGTTAATTAATTAGGAGTAACATTTTCGTGATGTAATTCACTTTCAAGCAGAAACACGCTGCAAGGAGGCATTAACCGTGACCATGTTTCATAATCATACATTATTCCGCTCACATGATTTCAGTGTAGAATTTTAATTCACGTATCGTGTTAGCCTATTTTAGACGAGATACATTTCGTCAGAATTCAGGATGAAATTCCATTTGTGTTTTTTTATGTATCGTGTAACACAACAAATATTTGCGAAGAATCAAAATGCACGCATATATAAAATATATACACACTAAAATATACACACGTACCTATGTCAAAATGTACATATCAAACAGAATTTGGAATTCCGTTTTGAAATTTAAAAGTGAATTGTAGATCGTGGACTTTACGAAAATTTTTCCCTTCCTTTCTCTACGGAATTAATTGCTCGGAACTCTGATTGTTTATGTATCCTGTTTTTAACAGCATTCGCCTTATACGAGCTTATATCTTTTACATAGATAATACAAAGATACGTTGTGTCAGGCCGGATACACCGCGCGTTTTTATTCCGCGCAGAAGTCGGGGGAATCCACTCGATATCCCATGTCTGCGATATCGGCAAAGTTGGCCACGAGAGACCGAGCCTACTTGGCAGATATAATAAAAGGAGAAATATCGCAGGGGGCGGAGGCGAAAAGGCGCGAGCTGCAGCGAGCTGTATGCGCGCCGCAGCAGCCCGCGGGCTACGCGCGGGCTGTAAAATGAGAAATGCATGAGAAAAGCCGCAGGGGTAAAGGACTTACCATCGTGGGAGTCATAGAGGTAGATGATTTTCTTCCAACCGTAGTATCGCACCGTATCGATGATAGCGCGATGGTAATCCGGTCGCATACTTATGGCGAAATCCAGGAGACCCGAGGATGGCGTCAGGACCTGGATACACACACACAATAATCCCGGTGCATTTTCGGTGCGTCCTTACGATCGTTGTGAAATTTTCAACAGGCAGCCGTACGTCATCCATTTAGCGCGCGCTGCCGAAATTAATTCTACTTATAGGAGGGAGAAAGGAGGATCCGTCGAAACTTTAATCTGAGCCGGTGTAATCGAGCTCCTACCACTCGTGAATTCTCTTTGAAACTTAATTCCTCGCGAATGCGCAACTGGTGCATGCGCGTAGTGATTTACTACCCCGAAATATATGCCTTTTGCAATGGTACTAATTTCAGTTGTCGAGTCCCGACTCGGCTTTTTCGCGTAAAATATTTATACGCGCTTCAGATATGCGCGGCTACGAGATTTTCGAAGGCAGGTTTAAATTCTACGAGATGTAGCGATTTAGAAATTAAATCTTTCTAAAATAAAACGTGGTATTCTCTTTATTGATCCTTCAGATGACGTTGAAAGGAAACAAATACTGTATCGCGGTATTAAAAATTAATCATCGTCCAATTAAAACGATCATATCCGCGCATTGAATTTCCAATGGTAACACCGATAACACCTCTCTTTCTTGAGAGCGAGACAGCGATGCAAACGCAGTGCAGGTAAAGATCTCATGGAAATTGAAAAAGGATTTTCTCTATATAAATGGCCGTTCCTGGCGAACCGTAATTGGCCAAAAAAAAAAAAAAAGGTATAGAAAGCCGAGGCGTCGAATCAGCATTACCGCGCGATTACCATTTAAACGACATCGACGTTCGTTACGCGTACATACATATATACTTATACCGCACGGAAATATATCGCGGGAAAAATACGCACACAACGGCCCGAAATACTCACGAGCCCCGACGTTCGTCCTATAGAGAAGCATAGTGCGATATCAGTTTACAGCGCGCGCGATAAATGCAGCCCCCGCAATTCGAGCCGGCGAATAAATTTTCGGTGAGCCAATTCATTTCGAAATTCAAATTGTAATATGTATACGTATACGTATATCGCATACATATTTACGTATTTATATGGATGGCCGTATCGACCAAATCCATCATCATGCATCTCGCGGCGCGCTGCTAATTATCAGTTGCAACGCGAAACGAAACTATTGATTCTGTACATGACAATTATTGTCAAATACGCGTATCGCGTGGCATGTATTTCCCCCCCTTTTTTTTCTACGACGAATTGATAAGTGGGATGGAAAATTTATGCATCGACTGTAAGCTGTTTCATATAGACACGTGACTTAAGCGCCAATCTCTCAGCGCCTTTACATATACTCTTCGATGTAATTTAAATTTAACGAGATTTGAAATTTAATGGGAATTATTATGTAACATGACTGTTAAAATCCATTTACGCGTTACATATTTCAACGAGCTTAAAAAATGCACGGAATAAAATCTAAATTTCGTGTATAATTTTTTTGAAGCGGAATCGGTTTGTAATAATTCTTTCAACTTTTCTTGTTCACGTTCTGCTTCAGGGTACCAAAGAAAAGATATGCGAAGTGCGAAATACAAGATTATAAAAGGAAAAAACACCGCGGAAAAACAGGTTTCATGAATAAAACTTAGATTCAAATAAGAATTCGATTCATTACCCTGCTCTGAGGAAAAGTACTGGCTATGACTGATTGCATAATTTTGTTTCGAGCGAAACAAATGATGTAAATCTCACGATTTCTTCGAATCAATGACTTCATTGTTGTAAAACCCAGAACAATGTACATTATACGACGTATATTATACAAATATGAATAAATATTTAATAAGATATAATTACTATCATTCCTGATATAATTCCAACAAATCATGTAAAATATTGTAAAAAAATTTTAAAATAAAAAATATAATAATAAGAGAAATAGGATCGACAATATACAATATCAAGAATTAAAAGCCTTGCGATCCAAGCCTAGTTCTTTGACGGCCTTATGTTAGTTTCTGTATATATATATACTATATATATACATATAATTTTTCCAACCGTCAAAGAACTAGGCTTGGATCGCAAGGCTTTTAATTCTTGATAAAAAATATAAGGTGATAAAGATGAGCTGTCTTTGACGCCATAAATGTAAAAGAAAAAGATATGACTTACCTTTTCAGGGAACCAAGGTGTCACGAATGGCATTTGAAACGTGTTGCTGTATGAATGCAGCGTATCGAACGAGTCTGGACTCACGGCGCCCAACATCGAAAACACGCCTCTACTAAACTGGTTGCAGACTGCAAAGTGTAAAAATAACGATCGTTATTGATGAGAAGATATGAGAAAGAGATAATTATAGTCAATGTATAAAACGATTTTTTTGGGGGGGAAATATACGAAAATACTTGATATCGTAAGATATTGAGCAAGCTGTATTTATGTTTAAAGAATTGTGTGCACAAGATAACAAAATCTTATTTCACATGTATTTGAAAAGAATGTTACATCGCGTATGAACATGTGTTTACGCATCGTTATTATTTACGGGTTGTTATTATTTAACGTCCAACAAATACACACACTATGGGCTTTATAAAGATCGAGCGACCATCATATGATGGGTATAATCTCATTGACCATTATCCGTGGTCTTCCACAAGGCACAATAATACCGCAAAAGTGTCAGCTTGCGGGACATACTGAACGCCTGCTGGATAGATCCGTTTTTATTAGCACACGTAGAGACAAAAAGGATTATCAATAAAAACAGCGTATGTGGCGGTCGAGCTACACACAAATCTAAATTTGATTACCACGTTAACAAAGTCGCTTTTAATAACGCGGGATAAACGATTGAGTAGGGAAAATTACAATGAATGGAAACGTAATATATTTCTTCGTCGATTTACGTTAATATTGAAAATCGAAAATGTTAATTCTTTTAACTTTCTTTCATATTATCCTTTATAAAATTACATTCAATTCTTTTTATTTTAGAAAACAATGAAAACACGACATTTTGGCATGTAAAAATTGATGTTGTTTAGAGCTGTGGTCGTTCAGTGCACCGTGTCAATAATATTTTTTTTAAATTCAATATTCAACGTTAAATCAATATTGAAGTTTTATTGGAATTCAACTGAAAATGGTAATACATAAAAAAATAACAGATGGTACATTAATGTTGATAGAACAAATAAAAAGAGAGCTAAATTGAGGTCATATACGTGTAATTGTGATTGTTACGCGGTATTGTATTGAATATGATTAATACGATAATTTAAGCATGGTGATGTACGCGTGTGTATGTTGTTTTTAACCGCGACGGTCGGTATACGTCCGAGATAAATGGCGATGATGGACAAACGCGATAAAACGTATAGAAGAACGGGACCATCTCGGAATAGGTGGAAGGAAAAAGGGAGAGTGACGGAGATAGGATATCGGTTGCACCGATTGCGAAGGTGAGGGAAGATCCAAACGATTGGAAGCGATCCAAAGGGAAGGTATGCGGCGGATAAAAGAGTGCTGGGCTGGAAGAAAAAGAAACCGGGAAGGAGCTGTGGAAGCTGCAACCCCTACAAGTTAATCGCTAAAGAAGAAACTGACAAGACTCCGTGGCCGAAGATTTTTGCAACGTTCGTCTAAATGACCAAGAAACGTCGGTATTTTCGATGCTTAATGCGAATAACATTGCGGCCTTGCGCTTACAACAAGCCATTGTAACTCGATAAATGTGGTCGGCCACTGTTTATCATTTGACTTACGTTTCTTTCCCCTTTATTGAAAAATGCTATTTAAGCATTTTGATTTAACTTAATGTTAAACATCTCTGAAATGTGTCCACATCAATATCTATATTTAGTGTCAAGCAACAAAAAGTATTTTATATTTAAAGATAACTTGAATTTACGTTTATTTAAATTTAAGAAAAAGAAAATACTTGAATTTTATTTTGAATTTTGTAGAATTTGACAAAGAGATATAATAAAGAAGATAGCAATTTTAAGGCACCATTTTATACAATAAATTACATTTATGGCTTCCACCTTCGATTAAAAAGGAGAAAGCTTTTGTGGCCGCCCCATTAAGCCTACAAAGGAAATTGCGCATACCCAGAGGCGGTGGCTTATTAACCATTTCGTTGTTATCATTACAGTACTCGTGTATAATTTCAAGTTACGCGCAGCCTACTTTATTTTAATTATTCTTTTATGCTTGCCCTCACGCTCAGCGTTCGTCCAGCGGGCCTGGGGTGAAAAAGGAACGAAAGGAAAAGAGGAGGTAGGAGAGACGGGCGCCGTTTTTATTTTCGTTGTTCTGCGGCTACCACGTGTACGTGCAGTAGAGCAGAATTCAGAGATCCGGCGGCACGGCGGCCAGCATTTATTGTGGCCACCCCGAGGGTGCATTTATATTCATAAGCATAATGGGGCATCGTGATATATGCGCCCGCGCCTTGGTTAAGAATGTCCCTTCGCTCTTTCGTCATTATTAATTCCGCGTACCGTCGCGGCCGCTCTTGCCAACGTTTCCCGACGACCATAAAAATACGCGCTTTTATTATTTGACTAAACGCGCGCGCGGCAAGGTTCCGCTCTAATCGTAAGTTGTAACTGACGGATGTTATCTCGAGGAACATCCGCGAACAGTATTTCCCTCAAGGACCTGTGCACCTGTGCACTTCGTACTTCGCCGTGTACTTGTTACGTTCCTGCCTCATCCGGTTGTATGAGTTATACTGTAGTTCCACGCGTTACTACACATTTCTCATTAAAGTATCGAGTATATTCCATAAATTTTGCATTGAATTTCGGAAGTATAGTCTTTAAGAAATTTCGAGATTTTTGCCCTATGAAAATTTAATTAAATGCTGCCCTTTTCGCAACTTTTGAGATTTCTCCATTAAATGGCTCAAGTTAAAGGAGTTGAAATAAAATTTATTTTATGAAAATATATGCTAAAAATTGATTTAAGTTTAATTTTATGTGTAATGTAAAACACAATATTTTTTAAATAGATATTATAATGTCATGCATGTATGTGTATTATTCATGAAATTAATTAAACTTAAAAATGCCACGAAAGTATTTAACAGAATAAAAAGAAGAAGAAGCAGATATATAAAATGATCTTTATAGCTTATATATAGCCAGAAGAATGCATATAAAAAAATATTACTGAATTAATAAGTTCCTAAATTTTTGGTTATAAATTTGTTTTTCACAACACCTCCACGGAAAGTTAGACTTTCCATGCCTGTAGAGAAGGGCGAAAGTGGCCAATTTCACGCCAGGGCTTACTTTCCTCCCTAGGGAAGAAAATTGATACTTTCCACCCGGTATAGCGGAGCCTTCGGCTCGGGCGGCAAACTTCACACTCGTCTGAAAAACGCTACTTTCTCCCCTTGGTGTACAATATACTATTTAGAATTTCGAAGCACTTGAGATTAATTTCGCGAGTCACTGCACAAAATTTTAAATAAAGTATATAGTAGCATCTTGTCCGCGTAAATTTCTTTTCAGCATACATAATTTTCATTAAAACTATTAGTTGACGGAATAGTTATAAGATAACTCGTTAAATTTTAAATTTTAATCAATTTTCTAGATGCTGTGGCATAAACTTAAATAAAAAATTACTTGCTAGTCGAATGCAAAGTAATATATGTATAATAGCTCTTAATAATAAATTCAAAGTATATATTAATTTTCTTAATTACACCAACAAGTTATAATAATTTTCTCAATATAACAATTAAAATAATTTTTTTTAATTATAACAATATTGATAAAGATATTTCAAAGCTTTTTGTTTTTCTGTAAAGAAAAGATGGTATCCATTGTTTTATCTGAACAAATAATCGCGAACGAGAGTTTATATTTCTCTAAAGGTATATTTAGAACTGAAATGTGATTAATAAAGCAAATGGCAATATTAGATGTACAATAAAAGAAAATAATCTTTATCATTCTCTAAAATTAAATATGTTAAACATAATTTTCTTAACATATTATTTGAAGATTTTTATACCTACTCCTTACGATGTATTTCATATAGAATAAGCTTAGGTATATGAAATATTGCGATCTCGACTGCTCGCGCTGGTGCGTTTATCATCTTATTTGTTTCGATATATCGTAGAAGTTTCGAATCGATACGCAACTCCGTGTATGGCGCACAATGAGCATACCAAAGTTGCGTCAAGTATGCGAAAGGGATGCTCGATCAAGTAGGCGGCAGATGGCCGCAGTATTATCGACTCTATGTATTGGCTCATGACTGAACAAGTTTAACGTCTATTATTATACTAAATATATCTACTCGCTGCGCAGCCAGCCTGGGTCAGGCTAATGATGCCGGCAAACTTTGCACGCTGTACGGATAGGTGCTACATACACATGCAGATGATACTTCCACTATCTAACTTCGTTGTACATATGCACAGTTGATGGTAAGACACACGTTATCTAGCGGTCAGAAGATAAAATAGGTGTGATAATAGTATGCGCAATATAAAATTTAGATTTATTAAGAGCGAATAGCTCTAGTCATCTAAGCTCCATGTATACAGAAACGATTGTTATACTATTTCCTTGCTCTTCGACTTGAGATTCTTCGCATAATAAATAATTAAATAATTTATCGATATTTAACGATAAATAAATTCTATGTTTCGTTCTTTTTACTAATGAATCAGTTCTCAAGTCTCGTACGATTTTTGCGTTAAAAGTGTTAAAAGCATTGCTGTGTAATAAACAATTGCAATTCAACCTTGTAGGTGAGAAAATTAATCTAAATGAACGTCAATAGCAGGAAGTAAGTTTGTTCGAATCCTGATCTCGATTCGGGGGGCAAATCCCTTCTTTGCTTAGTTTATCTTTTGTTCCTTTTAAGTCAAAAAGTTCCAGAAGGCCATTTCATAACTTAGAGACAATCAACGGGAACGTTCACCGGAGAGAATACTCGGCAGGCAGACTTGAATATCACGGGTGAAATTATTTTTTACTCGCAAAGTTTCAAGTGCCCGTCATAATGTAACCGGGCGGTCCTCAACTGGGTCGCGATGATGGTGTCAGCCACCTTCAGCAGGCAACTAGACAAATCTCATGGCTCCACTTGACGGTATGTAAGACTTCTCCCGCGACAGCAAACTTAGCAAGATTGCTTACGTTGCCGTACTTTAACCTTGGACGCTATAATTTCTTGCCACGAAGATATCTGTATCTTTCAGAAAATGTTATTATAGATGGTAGAGAGAGAGAAAGAGAGAGAGAGATTTGATAATTAGATTTCCACGGTATACAGGAATAAAATAATCAAGTCGTTTTTTTTGCCACAGCAATATGGGAAACGCATATCGCGTATATTCTATTCACTCCTTTTATAAAAGGTATGTTAAATTTGAATCATCATGTATATAACTTAACGATACAACGGACGCCGGCAATTATATCAACATTTTCGAATCTGCGACAGGCGCGTGAATACTCCGCAGATAGATACTTGTACATGTCGCCGCATTATATTTAGCAACTGGAGAACAACTAATTCCAACTAGCGTTTACGAACCATTTAACTTGGTAACTTGTTCTATCACGCATGTTTCTATTTGTCCTTTAGCAGTCGCGGCGCCCGGTGTGTAGATGTATCGGAGTGCGCGGAGGTGCGATGCAAATACGCGGCGGGCATGCACCGACCTTATCAGAATTATCAGAACACTGTTTCCTGGCCCTCCCCGTATCCGTATGAAGTTTCGCGTGCACAATAGACAAAGTTTCCGCGACCCAACGATTATCTCGATTTGAGCCGGCACGCTTGGCGGCGCATACGAATTCTATAGAAATCGCTAAGAGCGAGGAGATATTCCTAAGTGGTCGTAAACTCGCGCGCGCGGAGGACCGCACGCATGTTATCATATCTAACAGCGGTAAGCCACGATCATTGCGCTAAATAAAACTAGATTATGGACACTAACGAGGGCGTCGCCGTGCAAAAATTGAACATATTTTCAAGTTTCTCATGACGCGCAATCTTACGTAAACGCTCATAAATCAAATACAGATCGCGTCAGATATTAAAGATTACGGCGATAAAAGCCAGCGTGGTATGATGTTTCCAATTAAAACTTGAAAATACACGCTAATGAGGAAATACAGACTTGCGTAGAGTTCGGATGGAAAATTGGGTCAGACCACTCTAAAGTTTGCCGGGATCGTATAAAAATTTCCTATACTTATACCCATGTGTTCTTGCCGTCACGTTCTTTTTACTTCGACACTTCCTCCTACTTTTTTCCTGCTAACGCGTTCATGGACCTCTCATCGTCTTTGTTTCTTATCCTGCATCCACGAAGAAAACGCTCTAATTTAATTTAATTCAACAGCAATTATTAACTGAGCCACCGGCCATTATCGCGAAACGAATCAGAACTGGACGTACATTTTCGTTTCTCCGGGATCTTCCGGGCGTGGAGTTTTCATTTCGACGGAAGCTAAAAGTCGCGGCAGGAAGTAACCATTATTCTTCTCGGACGATATGTGGAGGCGTAATAACGTCGAGGAATTTTCCGAGGACCGTCCGATTTTCTCGCCCTGCGGTCTCTGGTCTCTCTCAGCCCACGGACATAGTTTTTTCCTCTCGTTTCCTGGTGAGGTGAAACTTTCTATCTCCCCCCCCCCCATCCTGTTCTTCCGTCTTCAAACACGCCGGCGTAAGGATTCAGCTGTGCGTGAAAGCAGACGGGGCACGAAGTCGACGAGGAGGAGCTTGGGAGGAATCTTATTGTAGTGGGATTTAAGAGAATTCAGCACGGCACGAAATTCTGAACAGGTCTTGGTCTTGCTTAGAAACGCGCACTTCGCGAAACACCTTGCGGGCATCTCGACAAGGGTCTGGCAAAGTGCGTTGACGAGGGTGAAAATAGCGTTTGTATCGACAACTGGAATAAAGAGCTTGCGATTGTTGCGAGTCCTTCGCGCCCACGTTACGTATCAGACATATTATTACACGTATACGATTTTAACAATTTATGTCACTCGTATTACAATAATAATACTAGTGTTAAAGATCAAGTTATAAAAACGTGATTTTCGTGACTTAACATTTTTCAAGAAAAATTGAAAACTTTGGAAACATGTATCAGCTTTGAAACTTGTTCCAAAATTCTTTTGTGCAGCTTAACACTAGAACTACCGGAGAGGTTAATCTATATTTATTTCTATCATCTATGTAATTTTAATAAAAATCAGGGAAAATTTCAGAAATTAAGATGTTTTAAAAATGAGTAATAAATCATTAAAAAGTGTCAAACGGTGTCACATTTTGATCTTCTTGGTAGTTCTAGTGTTAATTCCTGGAAAATAATCGGTTTCGCGGGAAGACATTCGACCCGGTTATCGTGACCGGTCGTTCACTCTTCTGTCTCGTTTTCCAGCAGACCGGACGCGGTAAGAAATATTCTGTACCTGACAAGGTTTCAATGGTAAAAGAAGGATATAGGGTAGCTTGTCTAAGGAAGAGCTTAGACAGGTTATCGTGATTTAGATGGAAGACTATTGTACGTACCAAATTGTCCAAGTTATTTTTCAGTCGCGTGGCGAATCATCGATAGTGTGGCGTTTGCGCCTGTCGCAATTTTCTTACCGTACAACCAGCGTCAGCGAATTAAGGTAAACGGCATTTTCGTTGCGTAATCATGTAATTAAAATGCTAGTTGGCCCCGTTCGGCGACATCAGCCCCCGCACGGTCGCGCAAACGAAATTCCTTCAGCCATCGTGGCTCTTTTATGCGTTATTAAACGAAGTGGAACCGAAAACATCTATTCTCTCCCTGAAATTTTCTATTACTTTCCACTTCGCCAGTAACCTCTTAATTAATGTATTCACGGACCATTCATATCCCTTTCTGTAACGCGCGCGCTATATAAAGCTCAGAGAACTTATGATTCTTGAAGAAAAGAAAGGTACATTCTCCAAAGAGCAAAGATAATTTTGCATAAAATTAATGCCACTTGTTCTCAAGTGTCCCAACAAATCATTGTTAAGCCGTAATTACGCGACGACCTATAAACGTCATTTATACCGGCACCAGCCTAAAGTATACTTACAGAGCAGTGTCGCCCAACGTAAAATACATTGTCATGTACGTTGTCACACGTAGCCGTATAAAGTCGCATTCAACAGGATTTTTGGTAGGTCATGCATAAAGTTGTCATAATAAAGTGAGAACTACGTGAGAGCACCAGGCGTGAAAGGGAAACTTCAGTTGAACGCGCAGTCGTTAAATAAACGTAGAAAATATGAACATACGCATTCATGTAATAGAAATATTATAGTAAAAGAAATTTTCGTCATGTTAATTAAGTTGTAGATCTTTAATAAGTTAATCGAAATGTGCGCGGAATAGAAACGTAATAATAACATTTTCACGTTGCATTCACTGTGTGTTCAGATAAAAATAAAAAGTAGTAATTGTATAGAATATAATATAATAATATATAAATCTGTGTCGTCTGTATTATATTCTTATTCTTTTAAGATTCTTATAAACTTTAAATTATTAAAACTTATAACCTTTGGAATTATTTATTTCTTGACATTTATTTGGTAAACGGAGAGATACATTTTTAAGTATACGCTAGAGAATTTCCGTTATACATGATAATGGTGCATTTCAGCTCGTGAACGAAACTTTCGATTCTTTGGCGAGGTGATCGCGCCGAAGATTAATCACACAGTGACACTAGTCGAACCCAGCGCGTGTCGCGTTTTCTCGAGACAAACGATTGGTGGTGGCCGTATTCGTAGATTCTATCGCCTCGACGATAAAACCGTCGGGTCTCCTTCGCCATTCTATTTGTAAGGGCGCACCCTCGCTTTTACCCCTTTTCTCAAATCCTCCCTGTTCAATCGGAACTGGCCCTTCCTTGCTCTCTCTCCCCCATTCTCCTCATGATGTTTCCTCTCATTCCTCCTCTTCTCGGTCCCTCCTTTTTTTCGCTTTGCACCTCGAAAAGACCAGCAGTCGGCTTGCTACAACGGCCTGGGGCTGCAATCGGATTTGTAAGCTCGCTCGTGCGAGGAGAAATGCGTCTGCACGTATACACGTACGGACATCGACAGTAAGTAAGCCGAGCGAATCATTGAGCCGTAACACACGTCCTCTGTCGCGGGAGAAACGATCCCTCGCGTCAATACGTAGTTCTCAGGTAAACGCCAATTATTGCCTAGAAAATACGAATTTCTTTTGCTAAATTTAAGGTAGAATCAGACCGATTTAATATTCGTATTTGCGATATTATTCGTACTCTCGGTCCACAACCATTTATACACTATCCTATTTATGAGAGATTTTGCCGGATTCATAAACTCGATTGGATTTGTAAATCTCATATGACGAGTTCTCGCCGTAATGGCATTAAACAAATAAATGAACACGAAGGCAATTTGAACATGGCGTTTAAGCGTGCATGGCTATCTACTTTAAGATTAAAAATGGTTGCGAATACAGATTAATGTTTATGCACACACAAACGATAGAGAAACGGTATATTTTGAAAACTCTTCCGAATAAACAAAATATTTAATTAAGAATGCTCTTTGTAATAATACTGTGAATTTTAATTCGATACTTAGACTTTTAATTCAGACTTATAGATTTTTATAAAATTAAAAGAAGTTTTTTAATAGAAAATAAAGATAACTCAAACAGTTGCGTCTCATTTTGCGCATGTTTTTCCATAAATAGGTTTGACCTATTTTTTTTATTTGTTGCAACACATCTGTACAAATTTAATTAGTCAAGTGCTCTAATCATAGATACGATCTCTCTAACCGCATACGTGTCGAAGAGCATTAAACTGGGTGACCAATTTGATCGTAAACGCGACGGAAAATCAATCTTAGTTGAGTCATGGCCGCGAAAGCAAACCTTGCTCTATACCTCTTAGTATCGTGAACACTTTGATGAAAGTTTAATTAGTTTACTCGGGAGGTAGATAATCGTGATAATCGCGTAAATCCAATTTACATATTTCTTTATCCCTATCCTCCCTCGTCTCCCCCGTCTAATTTTCTCTCTCGTATTGTTTCCAATCGCTAGTATCGAGCTGTACGTAACCGCACAAACAAGGTCGGATTTGCAAACTTCGAATAGAGGAATATGTATGATCCTGTACATAGGCGAACATCAAACGCAGGTAAATCTAGTGAGCCATTTAACTGTGAAGAGCAGGAGCTCGACTTAGGTATCGTGGCTTGTGAACGTAAATAGATAACCCAGATATTACCTCATCTCCACAAAGGTACTGTTTATTCGCGTACAAAATGTTCGAAATAAAGCTATAATGGTGTACAAATGTAATATATCGATGATACGTGCACGATCAATTTCACCGAAGCGGGGCCCGCGCTATCACTTAACGGCGCGAAATTGAATTGATGAAAAGTTAATAAAAAGATATTGCATTGGGCGAGAGGAAACTAAAATTTTGACCACGTACCTCTTTGATGTGGGATTTAATTAAACGCGGTCGTTAATTTTTGGCTTCACCTCGTACATGCGGTATCATTTTTCCGCGGTTTATATTCTTTTACAGGTGAAGAGGTAATATACCATTTAGTACGCGAGCTCACGCATGGGGGTTTTTATAAATTCACTTTGTAGCGGGAAACATGCGCGACTCTAATCCCAGACATACCAATGGGCATTAAAGTAGTGAAACAGGGCCGTCGTCATTTGATGCCGCGCGCATCATCCTGCTGCTAAAGGAACAGGAAAAACGTGGATTCGCATGCAAATTCCAACACCACACTCTTCTTTTGACACTGATTTTCCTCACTCTCCCGTTCTCTCGTTTCGCACGAGATCTCCATTTTTCGTATTTATCTGCATGTAAGTACGTGGATACGTTGGATATGTAGCGTACGCGTAACACGAATAGATCTGTCTATACGCATCAAACATATTCCCCATTTATCACGGATCTCTCATCGCCTTCCGTTTCCATTTCTGAAGCGAGCTAATGCTTCTTTATCCGTTCCTTTAGCACTGAGTAATCTCCGACTATTTCCCCCCTCCCCCCCCCCCCAGCTAGTTGACAGGCAGTCGAGGAGCGGTGAGAGGTGATTAGCATGAGAAAGGTTCTTTCATTTCCAACATATATGTCACGCGGTATAGGATAATAAATTCTCCATTCGGTTAACAAGGAGTATTATGTTTACCCGTGAAATATGTGCAAGTACGTGAAGTGACGTAAAGCCGTGAAATATTGATCGTACGCCCAAAACTCGAGATGACATTATCGCGCGCAGATATATCGCTGAAAACTGGTGAAATTGGGCTTTCCAAAAATTATCGCGGCTGGTCGCGGAGGGTCGGCGAGTTCGAAATCGAATGGCCGAAATTCTCGATATCGGCGCGGACATACGTAGGGACCCTTACAAGACCGTTATCGGCGTCGTTAAATCGTTGAGTCTAATAGCGATTTCGATATACTTGGGGATCGTGTCCCGGTCCCCATCGCCGGGATATCCGCTCGCGAATCCGGGTCCAGCAGACACCCTCTTTCGTGACCTGTCGCAGGATTTGCCGCCCCAATAAAAGGATTAACGGAACGAGGGTTAATCCTATTGGAAGGACCGCTCTCACACTCTTCGTGTTCTTCCCCTCCCCGACCGCTTCGCTTCATCTCTCTATCCGTATTACAGTCCCGCTGCTCTACCTATATTGCTGTCTGATTAGTGGCTCTGTCCCGTTCCATTGGTCAGGAACTTCGACGCCGATAACGAACAATTATTTTCGTTTAAACTGTAACCTCGTACTTACCTATCGCTCCAATTTCGATTCGACGCGAGATCATTTATAACGTAATTTAACAATAAATGAGCGTAGTAATGGTCAAACGTTAATTATCAATTACTGATAATTTTATAACTAATAAAAAATTTGGAAGAATAACCATTGAAATCATGTTTGCAATTATTTTAAAATAATTGCATTTAATTTTAATTATCCTTTCAAATTTTTTCTAGAATGTATAATTGTATAATATATATAAGTATATAAGAGAAGATAAATTGTTAATAAAAAAATAGCCCCATCTCTAAAACATGACCAATATATTTATATTCAAAATGTTAATTTTATTTCGAGCCAGAATATAATTTTATTAATCTAATAGAAATATAGGATATAAGTAGACTGTATAGGAAAGATATATATATGCCATGTGCAAATATATTACGTATTCGTACGTTACATGTACAACTGTAATATGAAGATACAAGATTATCGTCTAGTTGGTGCGACGCGAAATATATGGCGGCTAGGGTCGAGGAAGTTTTAGAGAGAATCTATAGGGATAGGATCGTATATCGAAAAACGATTAAGAATAACCAAACCGGGGCGAATATGAGCCAGCCGTAAATTTTCCCAGCAGGATTTGTTCCATTAAATGTGGGGATTATTATTATCGAGGAATATTCAGGATTTCGGACGGTTGATCGATTGTGTCGTATTATGTTTACAATGACAGGAGTCCCACGATACTGCGCCGGTTAAACTAACGCTATCATGGTTTAATTCGATTTTAATTGTTGTGATGCAATACATGTAATCCATCTTGATAATGTATGCTTGATGAGAGGTATTCGGTTTGCATAGATCCATAAAATTTTTAATAAATAATATTCGAAATATTTGACTATCCTCCTCTCCCCCTCGGCAAAATTGTTTATGCTGATGAACAGTTTTTAAAAATATTCTCTCGATATTGTAACAATATCGCTAAAAGAAATATTAAATCGAATCGGATTGTGACCGAACAATGACTTTGTCATCGTTCAACAAACATTCACTTTTATTCCTACAGAATAAGCAACGAGGTAAAGACTTCGCGCGCCGCGCGCCGCGCGCAAGGCAATACCGTTACGTGCGACTCCGGTAATTCGTATCGATTGATTCTCGAGGCGCTCGAGAGCTCGGCGATGCCGATTTTAATTTTGCGCGTTTCTGAGCCAGTTGTCGAAGAAAAGAAGTCGCATTGGCACGAGGGCTGAGGGCCAAGGTGGAGAAAAAGTGTCGCGATATTTTATGGGAGAAACTCTTCGTTCCTTTCCCGTTTTAAAGCCGCCTCTTACATTTTTTTTTCTCTTTCAATAGCTTCACTCTCTCTTGCTCTCGATTCTGTCTCCGTTGCTGTTTTTTTGCCTACTTTCCTCCTACTTTTCTCCTCGCTCTCTCCCTCGCATCTCTCGTCGACGCCCTCGAAAAGCTCTTTCTGCTCCAGATATTCGGGGCCGGGGGAGAGAGCGGGCGGTTTCGGTTGTAGGTGGTTTGTGAATTACGAGACGTCGCGGAGAGAACGCGAATAGCGTGGAAATTGTACCGAAGCGATAATCCAACGTTCGGAATGTACGTAGTTACCGCATGCACGGTGATATACACGCGCGCGCGCGCGCACATTTCGCCAAGTGTAAGAAGATTATAACTCGCGCGTACGTGAAAACAAACGACTCGAAGGTACACACGTAATACATTTTAAGTCGCGTAATAGAATCAGGCGTACATATTGCCGCTCACGACTGCCATTTTGATTTAAGCGTATACCTAAATCAAATCACTCGAAACGCAAGCAGTCTTTAATTAATGGTATAGGAGGAAAACCGCGCGTATGCGCGCATTATCGACAACGTGTCTGACTCATTGTCGGTATTTAGCTTAATTCGGAAACTCTACATAAGAAGTTTATTAAAATATAAATGGATACGTTGTACAAAATTATTGGTATGTAAAAAGTTATTTTATACAACGTATACTGAATGTCTAAAGAAACTCGTCAAATATATTAGTAGATGTTTTAAATCATTTTTACGCAAGGACGCTGATAGAATTATCATTTATGAGTGCAATAAAACGTTCCATAACTGGAAGAGTACATATTATAGTTTTACTCAACTTTAAAGCATAAAAGAAAATCCGAAATAAGAGAAATGTTTCCCTCATATACCGTCTTATATTATGTCTTTCTCGTCCATAAAGTTTTATGTCTTCCAAATAAGGGAATTACGAATTGTAAAAGGATGTTAAACAAAGAAAAAATAGATAAAAGATAATGCGTACACAGCAACCGCGGAAACGAACCAACGTGAATGGGGAGAGATGAGGCAAGCGCGATCGATTGTGTAAGATAAAGGTACATGTAACTTTGAAAGATCTGGGAAAAGTCGCGTCAAAGTTTGTACGTCGCATTTCAATACTTTTTATCCGGCAAAGAAGCGAAAAATTCCGGACACGCTTCAGCCAGCGCTTTTTTGAACGTCCAAGTTTACCGTTGCCGCGGGAGAGGGGGCCAGGTTCATCTTGGAAACGCATTTCCGGTCGGGCCGACAGCCCTTCGACCTTTCTTGCTAAAACTTGGACGTTCTGTCCCTCGTTTCGGCAAGACCGAATTCCAGGCGAAAAGTTTTCGTCCGGCGTCGCGGTAAATGCGAAACTTCTTCGCTTGTTTCTCCGGACAAGGGATTCACATCGTTGGTCTTGACGTTCATATCCGTCGTACGTTACAATACATGATATAGAAACAGTTAGTTTTTAGCGGTTGCACTATAGCCGTTTGTGACCGTATATTTACAATCAGTCATATTACGCATAATGTGTGAACTTTAATGGTAAATTTTGAAATATATATTTCAAGTCACAAAATCTGTATAGGATTTATTTCGTTTATAAATTTAATAAATTTGGCATGATTTAATGTACGTAATTATAGATCTCTTCAATAATAATTACATGTTTGTTTCTTGATATTTTATAATGCATGTTATTGTGGACGAAATGGGATTTCAAAATGTCCCACGTTTAGGCAGGTCGTTGACTTAGGCAGAAAATTCATTTCAAGCAACTTTCTAGTTACAACGTTCTAGTTACAACATAGTACATTCAACAACTTCAACACACGATAAAATGCAAAAGTTAATGTAAATATTACATTCCATCTGAACTGCAATTTAATATCTGGTCGGAGGGAAGAAGTCGAACAAGAGTTTCGCGATTCTTTCTCTTTTCTTCTAAACCTAGAGTTACTTGTACACATCGTATAAAATACGATGGAAAAAACTGATGGAATTAATTTAGAACAGTGTTATTTAATTTTCTACGTGTTATTCAAATTGCCCTGATACATTCTTAATTTATGAATAATGTATTTATACACTCCATCATGATGATAAAGAAATTTTTCTATTGAAGAAATTCATGACGTGGATGCGCGAGAAGCGTAAATAAGCAATTGCGCGATAACTCGCATTAAATCCGGAACTGCTATGAACTTTTAATCACAGCAAATGACATTTCGCTTTCGAAATATTACGCGACCCGCGCCCTTTCGTTTCCCCGCGCTAAAACTTGAATGTCCCGACGTCGACGTCGCGGTAGAACCGAATTCCAGGGAAAACTTTGCGTCGGCGTCGCCGTAAATGCAGAACTTCCCCGTTCATTTCCATAAAGCCAGTGCCACGTCACTTAACCTCGGCGAGGAGGTATATATATATTTAGGTGCACACGTGGTACGTACATACGCGTTTATATATGTGTTGTATCGCATCCCGCCGTCTCCCGTGCCGCGTTTGTCTTCATTCGAGCCGGTAGGTACGACGGGAAAAAATGGTGCGGCAAATGGGCGGAAAAATGGTCGAGAAAATGGTCGTCTTCGCGATTACCGGTAAGAGGAATAAATCGTGCGAGCACGCGGGCGAACAGATCGGTCGTATTCCGTTAATTTTTTCGCCAACGCAAATAACGTGCATTCTCTCTCTCTCTCTCTCTCTCTCTCTCTCTCTCTCTCTCTCTCTTCTCTCTCTCTCTCTCTCTCTCTCTCTGTGAGAACGATAGTCTCTTGTCGTCTAGTCGCGTTCTCCTGTCCCGTCCAATGTCCACTTTACGTGCTTTTCCAGCACCAGCTGCGGCACAAACTTTAAATCTACTCGCCAATATCAAGCGTACTATTAATACTTTATACAATATATAATGTATGCCTTAAAATTAGCAATTCTAAATCAGCGATTCTAAAACTTGTAATATATCCTATCCTATATTGTACGTATATTATATATAATCCTATTATACATTATTATATATATCCATTCTATTATAATACTATTATATATTCTATTATTAATATATCCTATAATATAATATATCCTATTTCTATTGTATTTTATTTTATTAAATGCAGCGTTGCAATTGCCACGGATCGTGGACTGTGTGTTACAGATGACGCTTATAGATCACGAGTACTGGAAAATTTTCTTAACACATGACGCGCGATCTGATCCACGTTGCGTCGTTATAACGAGATAGAATTGACATATCGAGCTGTGATACCGTGACGGATGAGATCCGGCGTCGGTACAAAATAATTTTTCCCAATTTTTCATAAAGCAAAACGTTCGATCTCTCTCCCTCCCCCCCCCCTCTCTCTCTCTCTCTCTCTCTCTGGCCGGGATGATAAGGACTCCCGCATAAATCGCCCTGCAAGAGCGAGACCGCGTTATCGAGCCAGCGACAGTATGGCCGAGCACGAGCGCGACCCCTGATAAAGTTCTGTCATTTTTATCGGTGAGTCGCTCGCAGGGTTCGTTAAAAAAAACGAGTCGCCGGATCAAGCTCGTCAGGCTGGATTATCAGAACGCGCACTGGCTTTGCGACGAACACGCTGCGCGCGATTATCCGCGCGACGACAAAGCGCGGCACAAATCTCATTTTAGAAAGTCGCGCGCGCGCGACGAATGTCAACCGTTCTTCCACGGCGCGTTTTCGGTAAATTACGATGCCCGTGCCGATCGAGCCCTTTGTTTCGGACGCTTCGTTTACAGCGCGTGTCACTACTCTCTAACGAGGACGGAAATAAAATCGTCCCAATTCCCACGAGTCTAATTTCATTGTAGCGTGGACGCGCGAAACTGCATTTCCCGTTTATTTGCTTCGATAACGCGCCGTTTTCGAGCGCATCCAACGTTTTTGCGAACGATCCGACGAAAAGCTGTTTACGATCGTAAGCGCATATTAATTTAACGTTTACAATAACGAGGAAATAAATTATTTAAATAAAAGTTATGCAAAAATTCTTGTAGAGAAGAAAAAGAAAAAAAAAAGGAAAGAAGGTTTAGAGAGAAAGAGATGATTTTTTATGAACAAGAGCGATAACGTTCGATTTCGTAATTAGCAGTATCAGAACTTTCTTAAATGCAGAACTTTCTAATGTTTTTTTTTTTTAATTAAATATCTGCAACTAGAGACATATTTCTACAAAATATCATAGCTCCCTTTTGTGTTCTGCTTAGGCAAAACCGGACCATAGAAATAGCATCCGGTTTATAGTTTGAGTGACATACTATGAAACCTCCGCATCAATTAACCACACCCACCGTCGTTAGCATAGAGGACCGCTGTACCGCTCATAAATTAACGAAACAATTAGCCTTAACGCGCCGTCGTCGGAATCTTATGAAAATGCAGGACAAAACGCTTCCCTGGTATCACACGACTTCCGCGGTATTCGCGTTACGATGGTCCCCTGCAAATTCCGCCCCCGGAAACGCTCGAGGGTGACGGGGGGGGGGGGCGAAACTGGCCGGGATTACCGGGCCGCGAATGACGACGGAAGGCTAAGGAGGGAGTATAAGAGGGAGAATTGCGGGTGTGTGGGGTGAGGGTCGAACATTAGAATTCATGCGGAGACATTTGCGGTCCGGCTCCTAACGACCGGGTGTAAAAAGCCGGTCGAAGCCGCGAAGTGGAAGGCAAAGCAGGTTGGATGAAGACAGTTAGACGGAGAGGAAAGGACGAAACTAATGGCAGGGGGCACGGTTATGCGGAATGAATAAAAAATGATGTGTTTGAAGGGAAGGAAAACGTGAAGGAAATGAGGGTATGCGCGTGAAATCACGTGCCCGTTACACTAGCAACGAATCGCCCGCAATCTCGTTATGGGTAGAAAGAAAGAGCGATTCCATCAAACTTCTTGTTCCTTTGTAGAGTCTTTTACCGTCTAACAATACCCAAATTTCATAATTTATATAATCGTCATTTATTAAATTTATATTTTATCAATTTCGCCATTGATTCAAAGAGGTTCTTTAATTTTGTTAATATATATGTGTTATATATATACATACTTATAATTTTCTAAAAGTATAAACTAATAAGCATATATATTTATAAAAAAAAGTTCAATTAAAAAGAAATTAAATACTCGATCTAAGCAAAACTTGAGAGAAGAGATCAACATGGCCAATAACGAGCATGGTAAGGTTTCAATTTAAAATAAAACATAAAACTTAACAAAAATAAGAGAAAGTGGGTTTTGTCAATTTGGAGTGTTTCATAATTTTGTATTTTTTAATGTAAGAACCATTAACGGTTTGATTGAAAACTAATTTTATTGAATTCTTAATTTACGGATTACCAGTGGTTAATTTGTTAGTCATTTCAAACAAGATATTTTTGATCTTATAAATAAGATCTTATAAATAAGATCAAAAATATCTGGTTTGAAATGACCAACAAATTAACCACTGGTAATCCGTAAATTAAGAATTCAATAAAATTAGTTTTCAATCAAACCGTTAATGGTTCTTACATTAAAAAATACAAAATTATGAAACACTCCAAATTGACAAAACCCACTTCCTCTTATTTTTGTTAAGTAAATTTATGTTTTATTTTAAATTGAAACCTTACTATGTGCTTACTATTTATATGTGCTCTCCCAAACGTTGAATAACGATGTAATATCAGTTGGATTTTTTTTGTTAATTTTTTTTTAAATCATTTGTCAGATTAACTTTTCAATTTTATATTCTTTGACAATGTGCTCGAGCTTTTGCCGCAGGCTTTTATTTAATATACTCTCGTTTGCGCTTGTTCTGCTCTATTATTCTATTATATGATTTTAAGGAGGTATTCCAGTTTGAATGGTCGTAAAAAAGAAATTTTTCAGGAATTTTTTGTAGGCAAATAAAAAAAGCAAATAACGTTAAACTTTGCATGTTCTTTTGGTCTAATTTTAAGCATATATTTTTATTTTCCAAGTAACATAAATGCTCTTCTTTTTTATGTTATATCTTGATCAGTAAGAGTTCGCAAAAAAAAAACGCATATAACGGTGTAAATGATCCTAGCTGTTCTAGGTATCTGAAAAGAAAAAACCAAAAATTTTTTTATTCAGGAGAAGTGTGGTTATCGTCTGAACTAGAATAAACATTATACATTTATTAGTTTCTCTTTTAATAAAAATACTAACACAATTTTGAGGAAACCTATATTTTAAATAAAAAGGCCGCTAATTTGTCCAGAATGGAAATTGGTTTAATTCTAGCTCAGACAATAGCCACACTTCTCCTGAATAAGAAAATTTTTGGTTTTTACTTTTCAGATCCCTAGAACAGCTAGGATCATTTACACCGTTATATGCATTTATTTTGCGTTTCAGGTACCTAGAACAGCTACATAATTATTTTAACAGCTACATAATCACACCGTCCATATGCGTTTTCTTTGCGAGCTCTTAGTAACCAGGATATAACATAAAAAAAGAAGAGCGTTTTTGTTACTTAGAAAATTAAAATATATTCTTAAAATAAGGCTTAAAAAAGATGGAAAGTTTAACGTTAATCGTTTTTTTCATTTCCTTACAAAAATTCCCGAAAAATATATTTTTCACGACCTTTCAAACCAGAACTCCTTTAATCATCAGGATACATTGTAATTATTATCTTATTATTCTTTTCTCCTTTTTCATTATTTAATTATATATCTTCTACTCTATTTTCACATTATATTTTTATTGCTGTAGAAGACAAACTGTAAGTAAAGTCGAACGTACAATGTTTTTTATCTTATTTTTGTAAATAAATTTGTGTTTTAAACTAACATCTTATTATGCTCGTTATTAGCCCCGATCTCCTTTTAAATTTTAATTACTTTTGAACTTTACTTTAACATCTTCACGCTATGTTAATAACAAAATAAACAAAATTGCAAATAATATTGAATTGATAAAAAAACTTCTTAATTATTAGAAGCCTTTATGTTTGAATAAAACAACATAGTTAATAAAGTAAATATGGTAATAGCACATAATAACATAAAAAAGATAGCTGATTATACAGACTAAATAAATAATGTACCTAATGATTAATTAATACGGAAAATCAATGAAAATTGTGGGAGAGCGTGTAACCATATGTTGTGAGACACATTGAATATCTGCTCGACATCAACTTGGCTAATAGGGGATGTTTTAAAGATTTTATTTGTTAATTAATCAATAATATATTGCAATTGACACAGCAGTCGTGAAAGTATTATAAATTACAATAATAAAAAAAATGGTGTAGTATTAAAAGTATTAAAAATTATATGTAATAATGAAAAAAATGGTGACATAATATGAATAAAAGATTGCGTAGCTGAAGCGAAATAAAGTGAACAGATGAGTTGCAGTTTAAGCGCGCAGTTATATCACCAGAAAATTTTACGTGACGTGACACTACTATAAATATTTACCTTTTTTTAAATAAAAATGCGTCATATTTAAAAATGACTCGTTTATTATTTTATTTTAATAATTATCTAAAGTTATTTTTTCAACTAACTCGCAAAATACTGTCCGCTAAATATGTGGAAAATCGAGAAGGGCGAAACGCGCTGAGTTGTATAAATTTACCGACACGCTGAATTCAATCTGACAAGCGTAACATACAATAATATCATATGCAATCACATTAATTATCACGAGCACGCGAAATCGGAAGGCAAAATTAGATATCAAAATGGGATTGAACTATAACCGGGGATTATTATTTCCACATTGCGTTTTCCAAAATTACATCCATTAATCAAGCGAGACGAGACGAGATTCTGGCGAGCGAGCAATTTTTCAGCGACGACTCTGCCACGCTGTAACCAAGATGTGTTTATTTGTAAATTGAAATTTAAAATGCCGGACTAAAACGGTGACGAAATATCCGTCAAAGTTCGGCAGAGAGATGAACGTGCACACGTATAGCCGCGATATTATTCACAACGAGGGCAAGTGTAGAAAACGAGGACAGCTGGAATATAATATGGGCGGTATCCAAGAAAGAGATGCAAATGTACCCATACCTATTTATCCGCGGAACGAACTCTGGACAGAAGTTATACGAGGGGACGAGCGACGGATAGAAGTTATACGAGCTTGCGCCGAGTTAAGGACGGGCTTGAACTTTCCCTAGTCGGAATGCGTCTCGGCTTGGTCGCGAGAACCCTCGAGCTCGTTAGGTATATCCGCACTCGTAAGTACCTACGATTGCATAGAATCCAAATAAGGATAGAGACTGAGAATACAATTGCAAAATCCCTGCTATTGTAGGATGTATTCTGCCTTTTCACGATATCTCCACGTCTTCCTTTGACGCCGATGGCACTCCATGGCTAATCCACCATATTGTCGAATTGTTATTCCCGCGTGGACTGTCATTTTTGCGAGAGAATACGATGGAGTAGCAAATAATAAAATATCTCGCGAGAGTATTTTCGCGCATGTTTGTAGTTTAATAAATATTAAAATTACATACAAAATGTTAGAATTTTGGATAGACCCGATATTATTAGGGTTATTATTCTAGTAGTCATACAATTTTATATAATATATTTGCGAGCGAGTTTATAGTCTAATAAATATTAAAATATAAAATATTCAATAGTCTAATGAATATTGAAATATCCTAAATGTTAGAATTTTGAATAATCCTAGTATTATTATATAGCTATATAGTTTTAGTAATTATACGGTTTCTATATAATATATTTGCGTACAAGTTTATAGTCTAACAAATATTAAAATATCCAAAATGTTAGAATTTTGTATAGCCCTATAGTATTATTAGAGCAATTATTCTAATAGGCATATAATTGTTATGTAATATACATACTCTTCATAGTCTTTTTCAATAATGTTGACTTCGCTGCATGCTCTAATAAACTATCCTGAAGTACGTCGAAGAGTTCTGACAAAAGAGCAGTAAGTGAAATTCGAGTCTCCCCGTCAGGGAAGCCGCGCTTTGTGCGAAACGCCTTCTAATTCTGGCGACAAGAGTTCCTACCGATCCCCCTTCCTGTTGCCGTAGCTATCCCGCCGTAATTAATGTACCACGGTACTCCTTCCATCGAAGAGAGGATCAATTTTAAGTTCAACAAACGAGCTTGTAACGTCGCAGACAGTGAAGCCGACCCTCGCCACTATCGTTAACTTTCGCATCGCGTTATAATCATAAATTGGCCAGTGAGATGGCAATATGCTGGATTATCGGTGATTAGCTGTGGAGCGTGCTACTTTTCCTCGGTCCTCGATAGACCCTGAATCATCGGAAATCGCTTTGGTAACGGTAACTTTCACGATTCTGAAGCTAATAATACTTCAAAGAATATATATTTTTTCACACACAAGAATTTTACGGAACTTTTTGTTTAACTTATACATTTAAATAAAATAGAAATGCAATTGTATCAATATGTATGTCTATATAATATATTTTTAAAATATTTCTAATATTTATTGTACGCATTAACATTGTGTATATGTGTCGTTTATAATTACAATATATATATTTCCTCTTTCCTAAATTTCGTTTCATGTTTCATCATTTTGCAGAATATTCGAGCGATTTACGTCTGTTTATCCGAGAAAATTCCGAGATATGATATTACAACACGGTTATATTCTCGAGAAGGAAACAGTACTATACTGCGTCAACCAAAGTTATTATGTCTGCTTTCCTCGTTGCTCCGAAACGTTTCTCGTTGAAGTCGGCAGGCGAGCAAAGTACGGAGTATAATTCACTCCGTTTGATTTATTTTGTCCGATTTATCTTGTTTGCATGGCTTTTTTCTCTTGACTGGGCTGCTCGGCGCATAGCAATATCGCGAAAAAGATCGTTTCACGGGAATATCGGCGAACGTCAAACAACCTTTTCGGGTCTTAGAGAGTACGTTTTTCTGTACATTAATATCATAAATTATGGACGCTTACATCCCTTTCCGTTTCATCTTTTGACGAGTGTTTCGCGAAGATGCTAGGTCAGTGCACAGTTTTTAGAATAAAAACTGTCTTATGTTATAGTCGCCCTGTGCGATCAAATTCAATATATTATCGAGCATGGAAAATATATGTGCACCTGACACATGCATGTGTGCCTACTCTTGAATGAAATCACCTCCTATCACGCACTTTTCCGACAACTGACAAGCATTTTCATATACTATTCAACACGAAGTTCTTGGTAAAGATACTCTCGAAGGGAAGAGTTTTCGGTGGAGAACGCTTCAGACAAGGAGAGAGAAAGAGAGAGAACTTTTTTCGCCGAAATTGAAAAGCTCATCGCTTAGCGGAATAAATGTCGATAAAAATCATTTCTCTTCATAGACCAGCGATCGACCTTTTTACGTCAACGCGTTCGATTCCTGAACTTCGCTTTAATCAGAACCGCGTGAGCTTTGCTCCTCAAAGACGTGCGACCACTTTTCGATCTGCCGATTATTAATACCGATGAAAATTGATCACCTGCTGGAGGCACTTTTCAATCATCAATATTAATTAGTCTGTAAAAAACTGCGCACAAATTAAGAAAGTTCGAGCGAGAAAGGAAGACGGAAAGGGAAGAACGAAGGAAGAAAGAGGAATGTGCCCTAGACGCCAAAGATTGTAGATACAGAATGCTGTTTCGTTTCTCCTCCAAATGTCACTTTAACTGCCTGCAAGTCTGTATTTTGAACTCATCTTGATTGAACTTCGAATCCTTCTGACTATTTGCTCCTATTTGTTCGCGCGCGTGAAAAAGCCCGAACGAGTTGTCAGGACTAATCAATGATTTCGTGTTCCTTTACGGAACGATCGGCAAACAATTATTCACCAGAGATGAAGATACGTTATCGAAGTTAGTAGAATTCTTGCCGATCATTACGCACGACCGTCTTCCTAATTTTATATATATAACATCTCAATTTTATCATCTTCAATCTTAAGTATTCACAGCACGTTCTAGAACTACCAGAGATTTGATAATTTAACAATGCCATAGAACTTTTATATATATATATATATATATTCTAATCTATCATTAATTCATAAAGTTCACGGCGACGAGAAATGCCGTAACGCGCTTTTCAATTACTTTGGAGAACTTAATTATTCGTTTCGCCACGCCGATTACCTTCATTTAATCATCGACGTTTACAGCGCGGCGCGGCCTCGGCTGAGGGATTATCCTCCAGCCTCCGATAAGATACTACCCGGCCGATTTTTCTTCGCTTCTGCACCCAATCTGCAGTTCTTATCGATTTCTTATTACTTAGGGAACGGTTCTCTCGTTTTCTGCCGGTCGTTTCTTGCCTCGCGTGACTTTCGATGGTGTCGGAACCCCGGGAGTGTCATTACTCGTTCCCACCGCCCGCCCGCGCCGCGCCGCCTTCTTTTTCCCTTCGTAATCTTTGCCAAAGGTATTAAGATGGTATTTGCTGTTATCAAGCGCGGTATAATCGAATTTTTAATCTTATCATTAATATTACTACTAATATTACTTTTGCTGCATTATTATGTCGTTCTACTTTGATGCGTTACGTTGTATTGCTCTTATGTGTCCGCTTTGTCAATAAATTTGCATGATTCTGATATCATGTATGCTAAGCAAGCGTGTTACAATTAATTGGCATTATATTAATACCGTATATATAATATTCTTACGTAAAGAAAATGTGCTTAAAATTCGCTAACATAAGTCGAGAGTCAATTGAATTTGTTGTGTAATATCAGCCGCGAAGCCTTTGTCAGCGTTCCACATATTGCAGAATTAACAATAGTTTATTCTACCGTTGCGACTATCTGTGGAAATTAATTATTTTACGAGCTATACAGAGAGTTGAATCATCAATTAATTAAGCATCGCTACTGAATTAAATTCATTTTCAAACGTGTAATTAATCGCACGCATTATACCGTAAATTGGCAAGTGTTGAGTTATCAATTATCAATCAACACGTCAAGTATTATTGCGTTTTGGGACAAGAAACAAGCGGGCGCACAACGAAGCGTTTCGAATATTTCGGGGAGCGCATAGAAGAGTTGATTCAACACGCGGCCAACAGGTTTGTGAAACGAGAGCGATCTCGCGACGCGACACGGAACAACAGAAAGAACAAGCGTTCGGAAATAATTCCTCGAAGGCAGCTGCGAAGGAGCGAGATTCTGCGGTGAGAACACGACGTCAGTCGCGAGATGGTTTGCCGCGAAAGTTTTAAATGGCCGGGGGACACAGCAAAGACTCGCCGCGTCTCCCAATCTAATTCGAAAGTTTTAAATCGAAAGCGTAATGACCTGGCGTTCGAGTCCTTCGCTGTTACTCGACATCGGGACGCGAACCACATCGTCCATGAGGGATTTCTATAGAAATCCGTACTCCGAACGAAATCAAGTCAGCAAACAACGGCGAAACAAAGCCCGTAATATTCACTTTCCACGAGCTAGGTAATTTACTAATTGAAATCCGATTGTTGTAATAATTTCCAACTCCCGATGATAGCGCGCACACAATTACGCGTGCTAGTATGTACATAAAAAACATTTATCTTATAACTTGACGATAAGTCACTAATTTTATAAATTTGACATTTACGAAACGTAAGTAGATATTTATATGTATATAATGTATGCAACAAAGATATTCGTACATTTATGTTATTAGAATTTGTGCTGACAAATATAATACATAACAAATAAAACTATAAGACACATAATTGTTTTTCTCTTAATCCACACAATACATGTTTGGTGTACCTATAAAATACATATACTGTTGCACTCAAAATCTGTTGACTAAATATTCAAGCAAGTATTTGATAGTTATTACTTTTGTTACATATAGAGTTCTTTGAAATTTTGTGTAATTTGCGCTGAAATATCCTCCACGTGGAATACTCTACAGTCTCGTAAATATATATTCGAACATTAAGGACTTAATTTACCTTGATGAGCTTCGATAACTGGGGTGCAAGAAATTAGATAAGATAAATCTCTAAGTGCCGGGTGACAGATGTGATATACGAGTGCAAAACTATGCCCGAGTCAATTTCAGCTAAAATTGGACCCGCGTCGGGCGGGTTCTCAAACTACAGAATAATATACGTTTGCATATTGCGTGTCTGCGCGGATAACTTTGAATGGGCCCTTAACCTGGACAGTCAAGCCACACCACGTCCTTTTCCGTGAGAAATGACAATCGGAAATGACGCGTTCTCAGCTACCCAGAAGCTTGTCTGCTCCCTCAGTGGGAACAAATAGCGTTTCCCCGCGAGTTTACGGAGTTTTCGTGATATCATCGTCACCAAGTAATAGTGTGGCTTAAACATTTTCCGTATATCTCGAAAACTAACGGCGCTAATTCCAGTTCGGTGTAATTTACGTGGCTACTTTGCTCCGATCCTCTAGATTGTCGCAGCCTTGATAATAAGATACCAAATATATTATTAATGCAAATGTTTTATAAACTTATAAATAAAAATTCTCTTCTTTGATTATTATTTATTATTCGATTGATTATAATTTTTACTATTAATGACAGCTTTATTGTGTTGATCACACAATGCGAGACGAATATATGTTATACAGAACATATACTCATAAGCACCATGTGTGAAACTGTCAATAAATGACAAGTGTTAAATCTAAAAAAAACATGAGTTCTCATTTTTTAATACTTTTATTATTGGGCGACGAAATCGATATATTTTTCATTCCGCGTAGCGTGATATTTTTTCACACAGAGCCCTTTTCACGCGTCTTCTATTCCTGCAGTATCCTCGGGTAACTCGGCAGTTTAGACCGCTTTTATGGCGAACGGTTTCCCGGCGATACTGTGTGAAAAATATTCTTCTGCATGAACAGGGGACTCCTCCGAGAGACATTACCATTACCACTCATCTGGTTACTTGAGAACCGGAGAATCTCCTCATCTGTCGTTGTCGTCAGACTAAGTTGCGGGGAATGAAACATTTCTGCGCCAGGTATATGTGTGTAATATATTCATTAAATAAGTAAAACGATAGAGATCTGTGAAAGTAGAACGCGGAATAAAACATGAAAAAAGATGAGGATTTTCGCGAGATTTGAAAATAAACTTAAACGTATAACGCGCCCAAAAGATTTTATTATTCGGTTATGCATATGATATTTACACATATATTAAATTAAAAATATCCCTTTCTCATGGATATTTAAATTCAATTTATGTATTATTGAATAAAATTTTCTGTAATAAATTCCATCGCGCTTAAATTTGTTTATCGATAAGTACTTGTATTCATCAATGATTAAAACGCATAAATATTTTTCCATTTATTTTATAGAAATAATCACTCATTGTTAAAACTTTTTAATATTTTATCATAAAATGGTATGAACATAAATTTAGCAATGCTTGCGGAATGTCGACTCATTGTCAGAGAGATTGTGCGTGCGTGCTATTTTGTGTGTGTATATAATGCAATTAAGTTAATGATGTTTGATTCAAGTTGTTAATTATGGAGTCCATACAGCAAGGTTTAAAGATTACGCACATAAAGTTTACCGTAACTACGGGAGTGCCGTGGAAAGAAAGTTTTCCGCCGTCTTGGAACTTTCGCGGCATCCTGTTTGCATTTTATAATAAAGATACACTCCTCGCCGACAAGACGGCTTCTCATCGACTTCATCGTATTTGCCAAAGTAATGCATACTTTCGAATAGACCGCGCGGGAATTGAACACAGCATCGCACCTGATATCCCGTAAAACTCAACGGAAACGACGTCATGCGGCAAGAAGAAATGTTTTCTTCTTGAGCGACGCAATCGACGACATCGTTTAGGAATTCTTGAAATTGAGAATCTCGCGTCGAACGATTTTAAGATTCCATCCAAGTTTACCTCAGATTTTTTAAACAGAATATTCTCGCTCTTTAATCGGCTTTACATAACATTACGGATCTCATTTTTTAGAACGCTTGGTAAATTTTTTATTTGCCTTGGACGAATGGAGAACATTATGATGATGAAAGCACGATTTAATTTTTTTTTCTACAATGAAATACAGACATGTAAGAATATTTCCATAAAGGAATTGTATTCTGTTTTAGTTTAATAGTAACTACTGATTTTTCAAGATTTTTAATATAAGTAAAAATTATGAGGTTAGATTTGTTCTAATTATTTATGATATAATTAACAATCTATATCTTAACAAAAATATTACTTCAAAAATAAAAAAGTTTTTGTAACACAATAATTTTATATATTAATGTGCTAATTGCATTTATAAAAATGTTAAAAAAGCGGGGACTCTTATTACTACAATGGCTTTAATAATGTAGCAGTAAAAGTTTAAAAATTAATTGGATTAATAAAAGTCTTCTAAATCGTGCATTGTGCGTATGATTATACCAGATTATTTATCAATAATAAAAGATTCTTTTTAACTGCAGTTTTATGATAATAAAAGAACACTTGCGGAGTAATGTAAAGTTGATTAAATGTAGTTTCATTTCTCACATGTAACAGATAGCGTAAATATTCATTGTAGCAATTATTTAAATTAAATTTTAATTAGAATAATAATACATGACTTGTGTTTGCGTTAGTGAACGTGTAAACGTTGTTTACTATCGATGGAGTGCCTAAAAAGTACCCCTTTCCATAAAAAAAAAATATCTATTGTTTGCGTGAAAAGCGGATACTCAAAGTTAATCATCAAAGTACGTACCTTTACTTATTCTACAATTTTGATAATGGTTTTCGAGAAAAACGTGGTGAACATTTTATCAGACTCTCACCTTGTATATTATTAAGAAAATCGTAACATATACTTTTTTTAATTTTGCACCTTTTTAGTGTATTAAGACTTATAAAATATGTTTAAGATAACAATGGGGCGTAAATGTAATTAGATCAAGAATGCAATTCAATGAATGATTGTTTTACGGATTCATAGGATTTAATCAGACATATCTAATTTACCTCAAACATAATTATGAGCTTAGCTAACATAGGTTTGTATGTTTAGTGTAATGATTACAAATTCAATGTAATGAGAGTTCGATATGTTATACATCGATTCATCGAGATCACTATCTCGCAATACATATATAGCTGATTATTATTCCACATCTACATTTTACGCGGTATTGAATAGCAAATACTGAAATAGACGTATGTTACACATGTAGGTACAAATCTCGTAATAACAACAGTCCAGATTTCGTAACACAAAATTGTATTCTGAAGGATAATGTCCTACGTACCCCAAACTTGATTATTAACAGTTGGAATACTAATTTTAGAACATGAACAAATGTTATAAGATAAAATCTAATTCAACGTAGACGAATACTTCATAATTACTCTATCAACGCCTAAATCAACATGACGTAAATCAACGCGGCACTGGTATGTAGCTCATAAATGTAAACTGTAAATTTGTAATCGTCGTCGACTTTCGCCCACCTCGTCGACGACGGGACGGTGTTTGCCCCGGAATAAACCACGCGGGAATAGAACCCTGGGATTCATCTCGCGTCTGGTTCAGGATGCGAGAAGAAGGGCGCGAAAGCACGGAATAGGAGGCAAAGGCGAGCGAGGTGTGCGCGGAAGGGTATATAGGGAAAAAAGGCGGGAAATACCCTCGGGAGCCCTCGGCAGATTTATGCCGGCCCTGGCTGGCTGGTTGGCTCGCTGGCGCCCCGTATACGTTCATCCCTCTCTAGCCGTGGCGAGAGAATGAGGACGCGGGTGGCGGGAAGGTTATTCCCTCTCCTCTCTCTCTCTCCATCTTCCCGCCCCCGCAGGCCAAAGGATCTTGCAGGATATTATACGATATGCACCGAAAGTTGATAGATGGCTATTACGTTCCGCTAAGACGAGCGTACCACGCCACCGCGAAAATTCTCTCCCTCAGGATTCTCGGTTCTACCATGTGATTTCTCAACGGAAAAAACTTCTCCCGCCCGCGTTTCGTCGCCGCCGTCCTCATGCCCGCAATAATTTTCGGTTCCCTCGATAGCGAGAGACCCTTCCCGAAAACCCGTTAGAAACCGACTTCCGCGCGCTAACGTCGGAGGGAACGTTATTGAAAAATATTAAGGAGCAGATTTATTTAGCGATATTCTTCCTTCCATATTTTAGATTTGACCCCGCGCGCATTCGTCCCAGTTGTTTGATATATTCGTACCCGTTCCCGTTACGTACAATAAGAAATCATTAATGTCCCCGTGTCACAGTGTTTGTATTGACGGTTAAAAAGCGATTTTATATGGAACAGGAATATTCCGTCTTTCTGACTGGTGCCTGCTTTTATTCGACGCCTTTCCATTTTATCGGACTTCATACGTAATGCTCGACGAATATGAATGAAGTGTATTGAAATGAAAATACATGTGCCTGGCGCGTGGTAAAGGGAGAGACGGTCCAGTTCCATAATGATTTTCGCTGTCTGTTATTTCCTAGGCAAAGCTATACCCTCCGTCTGTATCTGTTTAAAATTGAATAAATGTTATGAAAAAGGCAAAAATGGGAGGTCTCTTTTACGATGATACTGCATGATAAATTGTTTCTCTTTTTCTCATCGCGAGAGAGAGAGAGCTCTTTTCATCTTCTTCTATTCTACAATGACATTTGCTATTCAGTAACCACACGTAATGGATAATTAATAACCCACCGATTCATCTAGTGAAATACCGAATGTATGAAATGTAAAATCTCTTTGGTTGCCCGCGCATGGATCCTATCGGAGAAATTTCCGATATATTAATCCTAAATTTCTGTAATCTAATTATTATATCATTATTTTATAGATGTTATTACGTAATTAATGTATTCAAATTTTTGGGATTTTACTGTTTACGTATAATTAACGTATTTATTAACGTATTAAATTTTCGTGATTTTACTATTTTCGAACGACCACGGAGATATGACTCTCTATTAATACCGACAACGTTATTAGACCCCGAGAAAAATGGTGAGACTAAACTCTTTCTTCGTTAGTTTGCCAACAGCTTATATCGCTTTAGTGGACCAAAACATTAAGCGAAGCGCAACGCGGCAATAGATTTGCCGGGCAGAAAGCTGTGGGATTATAACAGGGTCTTCATCCGAGTGAACCGACCAACGTTAATACAATTAACGGAGCTTTGCTAAGCCGTTAACACGGCCTCCCTGTCCCTTGGACTTGGCCCAAATACTCGCATTGCCGCGACGAATCCACGATCAACCAGCTTCTCGGCGAGAATTCTGCTCACGAATTCTTGGGTTAATAGAATCGCAACGCTTCACCAACATTTTACATCATAAGCTATCGTAAACATACCCGAAGAATTTGTACAAATTAATTCTGCTCGAATTATTATTGTAAATGCAAAACTATAATAAATCTCATTTACTGCAATCTTCGCTTACAAAAACCGAATAATTCACGATACGCAATTAAAGATACTATTCTAATCTACTTCTAAATCTAGATTTAGAACGAATAATTAGTCAACATAGAGCAATTATTATTAAATTATAGTTTATACAATAGTTTATCTATCTGTTCATAATCAGAGAATAAATACATGCTGGTCTTGGATGAAATTTGAACGCGTCATCTCACGATTGTGAAATCTCTTTGTAGTACGGCGCAATAACTGCGATTTCGTCAATGATAGGAGATACCGATATCTTTGGCACCCGAGTGCCCTTTGTCCTTCTATCCGTTTACGGTTTAGAACGATTCCGGTCGACTTCAAAGCCAGAGACCGATGTAGCTCGATTGGACTGACGTTCCTTGGTCGAAAGCCGTCAAACGGTTTCGCGGGTAAGCCGGTCGATCAGCTCTTTCAAATTTCGAATGTATGCGACAGGTGACAAAGCGAGAAACTACTATGGCTGCGTTCGAAAACTTTACTCGGCTGCACACCGCGTCGTTCTATCTTTGTTATTCACTAAAAGTTGAACAAGGACAGAACGACGTTGGTGTGCACCCGAGTGAAGTTTTCGAACGCAGCCTATGAATTCCGGAGAGAAAAAATTGTTGATAATGCGGAGACAAACATCAATTTGTAGCAAAAACAAAATACGATACAAAATCAATGAAAGAGGTATCAAGAAAATAAAATGTGTTCACTTTTATCAAAATTATGTATAAATTATTATATTTCATTTGTATTACACTGTAATGATTATTTCTCGGTTGATGTAAACAATTAGGTGATAATAGTATGTTGAGCGAAAAAAAAAAGATAAAATTAAATATCCCGCAACGTTGCTGTCAAGAAAAATGTACGTTATATCTTCATTACAAGTGTGATAACTGTTATCGTGAAAATTCCACGCCTGCCGTTCCGGTGTAAATCAGGATAAGTGACATGTAATGGCTCTTTGGATAATTCCGGAACTTCTCACACAATTGAGTGCTGGATGGCACCATTGAAACCAAAGCGAATGTCGAATCACGTAGTAACATAACAATGAGACAATTCCGCTAACTTAATCGCATGATTGAATGGAGTTTAATCACGAAATTGCGATTCGATAATCGACAAATCCGGGCTAAATCACAGATCCCGCAAAATTTCTATCGAAATTATCGAAAGAGATCTCACGGGTAATCGGTTTATCTTGGAAACTTTGGCGCATCTTTTAGGAGAGATCGCGAAAAAGAAGTCGTATATTTTCGATTGACGTAAATCACTCCCGCAATCACGAAACTATATCGGTGTTAATCGATCGACCTTTGTCTGCTTCTATACGCTTTCTTAGAAGCCAAGGATGTGCCGGTGCAAGAAAACGGTGTTCCCTTCTATCGTCCGCGCGTGCCTCATAGCGCGATAGGAAATGGAAGCGTTTCGCCTTCTAGGCAGCGAGATTAGTATCTGCGACGCTATAGAAACGAAACGTTACTTATTTCATATCCGACACGGGCCGCTGCGGTGCATTCAATGGCGCGGAGATGTCGCGCTTCCGGTACGTACGCGCCTCAGCATTGTTGATAAGTCACCGTGCCTGACACCGGTACAGATATCGCGAACAAAACGCGAAATCGATTTCCACCCTCGGGAGACAGAAACGAAATTCCGCGCGCTATGTTCCTACGGACGTTTCAGACACTTTAAATGTAGTCATGAAAAATTGTCGGTACAATCCGGAGGAATATTCGCGATGGAATTCGGGTTCACTCGATTTCGAGTCGACTAGCGGGGCGTACGAGGCAACGCGCGATCGACATTTGAAGATGTCTATAAAATATTTAACGGCCTCTGTGAACGTCTACGATTCAGTTTTTCTTTTTCCGTCGAGTATGCCGTCGACGTGTGGGTATTTACAATTCTCGAAGAAGAATGCTGCACGCAGTATGTGATACGTGAGATAAATAACAATTTCATACAGAAGAAGTATATGTCTGTACTCACTGAGGCGGGACAGCTTGTAGGCATCCGCGGTATTAATTACATCCACGAAGGCTAGCAGTTCAAACTTGCGAGTCGTAATGTTCTGGTTGTGGTTCATCATCGCGAACTTGAAGGCGGATTGTACCTCGTCGGTGCCTTGCTCAAATATGGCACCTGTAAATAGAAGATAACGAAATTAATTAAATACCATGCACATGTATGTATATGCAAGAATAAATAAAGAAAATTTAATATTATCAAAGGTTACTTTATTTGTTAAAGAATAGTATCCTAAGTGGGTAAGATAAATTAGGAAAAATTTATTGCCAAAAGTATAAATATTCGCATTAAATATGAGTTATTAGTTACGTATAGATTTTAGGAAACGGAATTCGCGAGTTTAATAAATGTCGCGAGGAAACGCGATTATCCCACCCGTCGTGAAATCGGATGTGATAATCCGACGCGACACCCTGTATCGGATGTCTGATGTGTGGCGCTCCGTTTACTACTGGCTCACATACGACGCGCAGTGATACAAGCCGGCGTCTGCTCAGGCAGCGTCTGCATACGAGGCGGCCGTGTAATTACACCGATCCATTCGGCGTTAATAGTTGGTAATACGTACCAATATTAATGCTATCGCTCGTCATGTAATTTACCGTAAACCAAGCTACATGTGCCCGATAACCCGCCGAGTCTATTTCTCGAAGTTAATAAGGCTTGGCACGATTGTTACGTGTACAGATAACCGAGTCAGACACGAAGTCAGAGCCCCTGTGGAAATGTTTGCTATACCCTGGTGAAAATATTGACGTCGTCACTGTAGAAATAATATGGCTACACGCATTTATCAAGCTATTTATTTCACGTCAAATGTATCGCATATTCCAGATGCTGCTGTCGATGAAGTGATCGATGATACGCTAACACGGTATGCGTCGTATAATCGAGTAACTGTCAGCGCTGAATACTGCACTTTGTGTCTTCGTTATTCCGAGCATCCGGCGTTACCATTAATATCTAGCTCGGGGAAAAGCTCGTCCCGCGGATTTTCGTCTATAAAATGTATATACTTCTCCAAGTTAGTTGCGAATGCAGAAAGAGAGCGAGAGCGCGAGACGAAGAACGGGCAATCGTACGAATTGACAAACTTGTATCGAAATAATTTTCGTTACGACTTTCAAAAGTTGTAACGCCGAACGTCGCTGTGCCCGGGAGCTCTGTTCCCTCCCCCCCCCCCGCGCCCGAGCAATGAGAGAACTTTTCACGCGGCGAATAAGATACGCTCCTGTTGTGTTACACGATATTATATAGCGCACCTTTTCCCCTTTCATTTCTTTCCGCTTCCTGCCTCGCCTGTCTGCCTGCCTGCCTGCCTGCCTGCTTACTCGCTTGCCTGTATGCCCGTCACACGTGGATTTTTCTTTGCTTTTATGAGAGCATCTAATTTCGCAGTTTTCGCGCCGCGCCTCGTGAAATATCGGTGGCAAGTTCGAAACAAAGTAGTATTACTATCCGCCCGGGATCCTGGCCGACGTAGTAAACTGGAAGTGGACAGGATATCATGCCGCAACGTCGCGCGACGTGATTTCATACTTTACAGGCGAACACAGAGAGATATTGCTTTACGCGTAATCCGTGCAGTTATTAACTCTTCGGCATTGTACATGGGGAACAATGCGCTGGACAAAGAATTATTCTCCCCCATCAAAATTACACTGTTAAACATGCAAACGATAAACGATAAATGTTTTTGTTCTTTGTCCTTTGTACCCATGATTGTGTCAAAATATAACTATAAAGTAGTTTACAATAGCCGTAAATTTATTAATATTAATAATCAGCTTATTCTATTTACGCTTTATGCATCAGGTTTGAAAAATACTCTATACGCGTACAATGAAATGATAAAGAGACGGCAGATATAATATTCGCCAAAGCTGAACGAATGTTACTTCATATCTTTTATTAATCGTTCTTTCTGACACCGATACAATAGTATTTCAATAAAAATTGTTGCTATCAAATATTAAATATTGATCTCGCGCATAAAACGCCCCGGCTTTCGTATATTTCGTTGAATCCGTGTATAATCTTGTGAATGTTTTAAACGATCGTGCACGTGTCAAGACACACGCAGGCGAGCCGTCGTTTTACGAGGCGCATAATTTTATTATCTCGCTGAACGTACAGAAATCCACGGGCGGAGATACCGCGCGCGGCAATCTGAGCCATTATGCTCTCGCTACACACGGGAAACCGCCGCGCCGCAGAAAGAATCCTATTGTAATTCGGACGACACAGCACGATTATACCACAATAGCGTCGCTAATTTCACGTAATTGATATCCCAGAACCGCTTATAATTTGCTTCTAGCTACCCTTAATTCGCGGTTTACCTCTAACGGAATTTCTTGTCCCTTGAATAGCCGACGAATATTTAAATCATCGCGCACGAAATTATCGGACGGCGATAAAAGGAGATTATTATTGCACACGTGCGCTTAATAATTAGCATACATTGTAGGCGATTAACGCCTTTGAAGCGGTTTCATGCTGTTTAAGCGAGACAGAGATTAAGATTAAACCGAAAGAAAGACGTTCATCGCGCGTGATATGGTCAGCGTGATATCGGGCGTCTCGCTAATATCATTTGATTAAAATACTTGAAAGAGCGAGAAGGAGTGGGAAAGCCAGGGGACGAGCAGGAATTCGTGCTGTGTTTAATACGCTCTTTCGCTCGTTTCCCCCCGTCGCGTCCGTCCTCCCGCTTCCCACCACACGCACACCAACACGTCCTCTCGCCGCACCGATATTTGCTGAATATCTTCGTCGATATTAAAATTGTTTTACATCGCGAGCCGGCCCGGCCGTTCCGCTAATCAAGACAAAAATCGGCGTCAGCGAAAATACATCCCTCGTAACTACATTGTAATTACAATAAAATTCGCAAAGCCGCATTGCCGCCAACATTGCATTAAGCTAATATTAATTAACCCGCTCTTCGTTTACTGTGTCAAAAGCGGTGGAAATTCTCGCGCAGCAAAAATTTTGCCGAATACGAAATAATCGCAATGAAATACATGTAGTGTTATATTTATGCTACAATTCAAGTATTTCGCAAATCTAGTACAAATGAGTAATCATTGATACACAATGCTATTGCTGTTGTTGTTTATAAATTGAAAAGAATAATATCCAAGTAATGTTCAACTTTTAGATTAAAGATGCGCACTCTCTTGTTAAACTCGTCGGCAACATGGATATTTGACGAGTTTTAGCGATAAACCTGTATCACACTGTGATATAGGTATTTATGATGCGTCTTAGGAAACTCGGCGAATATATTGGCTTTCGCTTAAATACGACGTACAAAACTTGGGCGGTAAATCACTGGCGTGGAGCGCGCTTATTACAGCCAGCAGAGTATTCTTATTACCGGCCGACGAGAGCTGGCGGATTAATTTAGATCGCAACCGTATAATTAAACGATGAATATTGCCGTTTGCTGTAAAACCGGAATACCGACCGCTAAAACTCGATTTCCCCGACGAGATCGCTTTATATGCAAAATATGGGGGCTATTAGTTCTCTTCTATGGACGCGCGCGTTAATGCATACCGGGCAAAAAGGCTCCGTTCAAATATTCCAGGTGTTCTTACACACGCGGGGACCGGGACGACGTCTGCGGCGATATAAGTCCGGCGGGTATATGTAACCCTAGCCGTATAATACTACGGATAGGTACTTCCGTTTATCTCCGTCAGCGAATGGCGTACAACGACGAGGCGCAGGGTCGGGATAATAAAAGGCCAGAATTCCGGTGTTCTCGATTATCCCGACAATGTCTCTCTCTCCCTCTCTCTTTCTGTCTCTTTCTCTCTCTATGTAATGCGTAGGCGTATGCACTGATGCATCGTGCACCTGATACACCGGTGCCTTTAGACATCGTTTTAAAGGTACCTGTGTTTATCTCCGCGCGCGTTGACAGGTGGAGCGCCGCCGCGCGTCTATTGATTGGTGCTTCCCCACCAGTGTCTCACACTCACATCGATTCCCTCTCTTCGTTACTCGTACAGCAACCCAGCTGTACCCCTTCGCCCTAGCGTCGTTCCTCTCATCTTCCTCTTCCTTCTCTCTTCCTCATTCCCTCCGTCCTTCCTATCTCCTCTCTCGTCTCTTCTTCTTCTTCTACCTCGTCCTCTCCTTTCGCCTCTCTCTCCCTCTCTCTCTCTTCATCGTTATTTTCGTCCTCTCGGTCTCTCCGCAGCTGTCTGCCTTCCTATCATTTCCCCCCTCCGCTTCATCGCCCCTGCAGCGTCCTTCGTTTTTCTCCATGTCGACCAATAATTCGCTCCCTTTTTATCCTTATTTTCTCTTTCGTTTCTCGCCCGCATACTCGAAAACCGCGGAATCTCCACTATTTCCCTCGTACGTATATACGCTCTCCTCCTTTCCCACTCGTCTTCCGAACTTCGACGCTTTCTTCCTCGCCGTTCTCGTAGCGTCTATCAAAGCCACGGTCTCCAAGCCGATCCCGCTCCGTTCCTCCCTCTCCCTCTCTTGCACGCGTTCGAGATTTTTCCCGCTGTGTGCACGTCTTTTTCTCCCACTATTATTGTCGATTGAGCAATGCGTCGCAATTCGCAATGGCAGACTTTCCGCAGCTCCGCAACGGCAAATTCAATACTTAATAAGTATCGGAAAGTCTGATGAATGCTATTTATACCGGCATTGCCGGGTAAGATCGGTGAATGCGGTCTTGAAACGCGGACTGACAGTAGCTGTGGCACTCCATTATCCGCCGTGTCTGACTCGTGACAGACTGTGACCACTGAGCCGGTCCGATTCAATTTGCAAGACTTAAAGATCTTCCGTCTCCCCAGGAAAGTAAATGCATTTGCATATTTTCTCAAGCCCGAGGGCGATCTCATTTTTAATAAGCGTCACAAGTGCAAAAACAAAATTACATTAAGAAATTTCTGTTGATGTGTTTGTGTACATGTAATTAACTGTCGGGCGAGATGATGGTTCATTCGAATCATACAAATTATGATGGATTAGCTATTATGGAAATTCCGCTGTGCATCCATTTTCATTGTACGTCACGCGGGTGTTGCGACCTTTCAACCCGGTTACTACTGTACTCGCGGGCTATTTCTCCCTCTACGCAATTAAAACGTTTCGCTGTTGGGAGCGTTCCGAGCTACGTGATTCCAGTCACGGCCGAAATTATATGGAGAAGCTGCAATTGTCGGTACACACAAGTGACTATTCGCGTGGTCCAAACAATGTAGAACTTGTGTACGACTTGTAACGATCACGATCGTTACGCGATTGTATCACTCAATGTGCGCGCAAACTTCGGCAGTTATAACCGCGAGGACAATCAACGATTTAGATAACAAGTTTGTGAGTTAGTTTCGCGCGCAAAAAAAGGGGATGATTCCCGTGCGTTAATGGTAATGCACGCGCAAACGAGTATCAGGAAATTGTACGACAATGTTTAATTTACGCGTTGTGCGCGCAATCGCATTCGCGCGTTTTCTACTCGAGCGAAATTGAAATTATTTTATCAGCGACGAATGGAATATCGATCGGTCGGCCACGCCGATTAATGTTTTTTGTTCTCGCGGCAAACATGAGATGGGCAATATTCGGTGACGCGCGTTGTATGTCGCTAACCGAAAACTCGATTGCCGACCACGTCTGATCTTTGACTTGAAACCCTCGTCGGCATTACAAACTATTAAAACTTCCGTTAACTTCTCCTACGGGAGTTCGCAACCTTGTAATTGAATATTGGGAACATTGGGAACAATATAAACAGCCGAGTTGGCAGATCGAGCTTTGATGACGATCGTTAACCTAGAATCTTTAATCATATAACAATTCTCCCTTAAAGAGATATGCGTTCTAATTGTAATTCGTAAAAGAAGTCTAAAGTTACCGGGATTTTTAAAATAATTTAACCAGTTTTTTTCAACAATTTTTAAATTAATTTTTGACAAACTAGAACATACTCATCAATATTATTTGCAAGGTAGCTCTTTTTTTCTAGTAGTTGATATAAATAAAGCTACAAAATAGAAATTTGTTTAAATTGATTTCTGTGAAAGATATATTTAAAATAACGTTTAGTTAACGATCGAGAACTCCGATAACTGGTTTGCACAATTTCAATTATTTTTTAAACAATACATTCTATTTAAAGAATCAAATCAAATACAGTAAGTGATTCTTATTGCGAGATCATTCGATTGGCGTAGCTTTGCCCCGACGTATTTTGCTTCGAGCCTCGATTACTCATATCTATTGTTATCTGCGTTCTCTTATCGATGCCACCTGCACTGTTTATAACGCTATGGGCTCTTCAGTATTTATGATACGTTGAATCTCCGTGCCTCGATTTCAGCGTGTTCATCCCTGAATTATTTGGCAAGGATAATACAGTATTTTCGCGATTATTCAGTGACCGCCGTAAGGTATCACTTGTTCTTATCTGGGCTGTTATAGAGTAACGGTCTACGTGCGCCGCTATGATTGCATCGATTCCCGAAGTAAACGCAAATTTGCGGACTAATTTGAAATCCCTGCCACCAGGTCAATAAAAACCGGCACGATATTTTATTTCAAAAACCTCCGTTTTTCCTTACAGTTGCAGCAGCAAAAATGCGACACTACGGGGTACCCGGTACCCGGCGCGTAAACGCGTTTGATAAAATATCATCCTTTTTACGGTACGCTTTGTTTAGAGATAAGCTTGCGGGCGGGCAAGGACGCGTCCGTACGCTTGTTAGTCGCGCGTTTTAAGCAAAATAATAATGTCGGTGGCCGTAATCCCCTGTCGTCCGGCGTCCGAGAGCGCTGGAATGCATCGCGCTGGGTTCGCAGAGACGTTTCTGTAAGGTTAGCTAGCTGCGCGCATTCCGCTCGGCAAACGCCACAGCTAATCACGAGTCAGCTCCCGCGACAAATCCAATTCAGCGACAATGACCTAACGAGGTAACTTGATTTACATCCATATCAGGTATCCTTCGAGGAGTCCGAAGGAGGAGCGAATGACGGTGGACGGACCGCGCGGAGACATCGTCTAGTCTCGCCCTTCTCGCCGAGTGATCCGATATTGTATCCCTTAAGATATTCTGGGGATTTAAATTAAGTTCTTATCCGCAGATATTGAATCCGCTTTATGTTAATACGGTACGCTTCCCGGCACCGAGCAGGCACGAGAGGGACCGCCGAGAAGAGAGATAGAGAGAGATAGGGAGAGAGAGAGGGAGAGAGAGAGAGAGAGAACAGAGAGAAACGGGTGAAAGAGAAGGCTGAATAATTTCCGAAAGCTCCTCGAGTCGGCGACTGGCAGGGAAGTAAGAAGAGCGCCGTCTTGATTCGTTTCTTTCCGCTTCTGGTGGGAAGAAGTTTGAGAATCGATTGCTCGTTCGTTCGCGCGCTATTTCTACCGTAGATCTCTCTCCGAGCACGACCCTACAGCAGCAGGAACGGAAACTTTTTCGACCTTACGATGAAACGGCTGTTTCGCGCCGATTGTTTAATATGAAACTTCGCAATATTGAGTTTAATTAGCACAAGTGAGTTAATGTAACTCGGTACTTAGGGCGATGAAAAAAATTGGAGCAAATAAATGGAAATACCTGGGCGACGTGAGTTGGAGGGAACGGAGAAACGCGAGCCTCTGGTAACGGCGCAGCTGAGTTTTTATGCTGATTGCTTGTATGTGTAGTACAAACGTAAATTGAAAGAGTTCCGGCAATTTAAAATATTACTGCCTGCGAATATATATACGTATATATCTCGATAGCGCTCTCGAAGACGAAAGGTCTCGAATTATTATATTACGCTTCACGAGGGAATGGAGTCATCGAATTCACTTCACAAATGCTAATTCAGCTCTTAATTTCAATCGGCCGTAACGTTCGTAAAGGATAAAATGGAGCTCGCTGCCGTCTTTAGCGTGGTGGTAAACATTTTAATTACCGTCTATCTCCCGCAATTATCCGGCTTGCCAGCCCTCCCTTCCCCCCCCCCTCCCCTCTCCACTCCTCCCCCGTTACTCCCACGTCGCAGATATGAAACGCGTGGTGCGAGATTCCTTCATATTTCCGTTCGTTTCTCTCGCAATGGGATAAACTGAATAAAAGATCGAGTTTTTTCGCTCTTCACGATGTCGCATTGATACGATGATTCTCATATCAGCGTGGAAAGCTATTCGCTTTCCCTCCGCGCTTTAGCAATGTAAAAAATAGCAAGATTTCTCCCTGTCCGATTACGAGATCGGTTCAAGGAGCTTTTATGCATTCATGATCGATGTGGTGCGTTATCAAAGAATGTCACTATGAATCGTAGAGAACGTAGAGGAAATTCCGGCATATTTCTCAACGCGATCGAACAATCCTCTCTTCTAAAGAAGTACAATATCAACCATGCGAGACAACGATGCGTTATTGTAACAACATGATAAGCGTGACAGCATGATAACGATGTAAATATGTATAAGCGGAAAAGCTGCTTTCCAAGAACAGCATATATGAAATACATGTACATATAATATATATAAATTATAGTTGGGCTTTATCTTTTCTCTACCGTTTGATATAATATCTTGACATTAAATTAAAATATTAATAAACTTAAAAAGTCTGCTAAAAAAAATAATTTGAAAATTAAAATATTATTATATATGCGCCCGAAAGGTACGTTGCTTTGTTATTATTTAGACTGATATATCTACGGTAAGAAGAAAGTTGTCTCAAAATTTGACCGGCACGTCATCAGAGTGCGCACTTTTACGAAATCAAATTTTACTTACTATTCTTGTCCCGTTCGCTAGGTGGTTAGGCTAGATTAAAATCGCGCGTGCGAATTCGCGCGTGCCTTCGCGCACGCCGATATCGTATAATTTCCTGTTTGTTGTTTGTTGACAGCGCCGGGCTCCGGGCGTTCGTTGAATTCTGCAATTTCGCGAGGCAGCGTGCACGCAGGCGGGCTGGCTGCTGGCTCTCGTTACGCGGCAGATTGTACCGCGCGAGATGCATCCGGCCGCAGCGTCCTATCAAGATAGCCTATGTCGCGTCGGATAATTAACTAATAGACCGCGATACGTGAGCGAAATACGTATCTGGCTCCAGTATCACTCGGACGGCTCGCGTTTGAATCGCGCGTGTGCCACGGCTCATCTGTAATTATACCGAGATCGGGTCGCAGTCGCGGCACAGTATAAATTTATTTATTGATCGTTTTCTGTGCGTAATATATATTTATATATGTATGTAGGGGAGACCGGGGCTAAAAGGTCAGTTTTTTTTCGGTGCCGATTTTTAACAACAAAATAAATAATTTTAGTTAAATGTGGTATACCACTGTAAAGAGTGAACCTTTAGCTACAAAATTTATATAGGAAATTTTTGTCTACGTCGCTTTGTTTAACCGGTATAGAGCAAAAACGACAACGGTGGAAAAATTGAAATCTCAAAAATGCCGGGGTTATTTAAACGTCACACTGCATTTTTAATACATATACGTACATCTAATCCTGAAAAATGATAGGATACATTTTAATAATTGTTTTTTAAGAGAAAAATATAAAAATTTATTCAAAATTTTTATGCGAAACATTATTAAAAAATAGTTACGAGGGTTCCTCTTTCCGCAGAAGTCACTCGCCCGACTTGTTTCACTCCTCGACGTCCGATGACTCTATTCAGTGTCTGAACGGTTGTAATTCCCGTCTCATCCATATTCCATATGCAATGAGCCTGGAAATGCCTTGGAAATGCATCTGGACTGCTTACTGACCGATTAGCCCCAAACACAAGTTTCAGGTTTGATCGCCCACGAAATATTAGACATCAACGATAATGAAAAAACTACACTGGATTCGTGTTCAGCATGCATTACTCTTTATAATCACGTACCTCGAGATTTGGAGAGCAAATATTATTGCAGATATTACAAAATTTCCACGCGCAGAAAATGTAACTTTCACCTTCCGAAAACACGTTTGTCCTCGTAAAAATCATAATACGGCAGGTAACCTGCCGAAACTCCGTTGGTCACATGGGTACCATAAGCAGCGTTTACAATGTTAATAGCGAGTTCACACAATATACAGGTTCCGAGATATTTGATTTGACGCTTCAACCCCGTTGACCTTTTAGCCCCGGTCTCCCCTACGTACGTGTACACAATGACTTGCGACGCGACATTAATGAAGTACCTCGATGACGCCTGCTTTTCCGCCTGCTAGCACAGTTTCGGCGAAATTTTACTCGCGATTAACGTCGAGATATTTTGCCACGCTTTCGGTCACGCGTTCCGCCAAGCCGCGAAACAGTCGCTCACGTTTATGCGGTCAAAATGTAACGTCATACGCTACAACACGCAAGCAGCACGCGCCTGTGATACACGCGTTAAATGCGTTTCGGGCCGTTCGTGTTTACGGCGGTGCGATGTCAGCTGAGATTCGTAATTTAGTTATATTTGTAAGTTATAAATGAGATGTAAACGTTGTTATCATTAGATATTTATTGTACGTGACACACGCACTAGCTACACACGGATAATTCACAAGGGTATGGGTAATTGTAGTCCGCACAAAGAGCGGAATAGGGCGTAACAGTTATTATTAGTGCCTCGTAAATACGATATTGTCGGTGATCTAATTAATTTAATTTCTTCGTACAGTTACCTCTGTAATTACGCTAGTCCGGTTCAACTATGCTATGTGAGATAACAAAATAAATGATCACGTCCCTCGTGTGTAATACAAATGAGACCTCCTCGTCGCGGCAAAGTTCGGGAATTAATCAAAATTTCCGATTCGTTCAAAATTGCACGACGGCCCCTGCCTATTGCGCATTGTAATTACTAATTTAATTAATTACGAAAAGTGATATCATCACTTTACGCGGCGAAAGAAGTGAATGGTTGTAAGCAATTACAGCGTACGATTCTCGGTTAATTAATTACACGTAATAATTATAACGCGTGCAACGTTCCGTTTTATTTCATAACAAGTTTACGTAGATTTTGCAAAAATGAACGAAATTATATTGTCATTGGCAAAAGTTTAAATTTGGAGAGAAAATAATTTACATAAAATATCGATGGATATATCAATGAAATACATCGGGGAATACTTGCAATTACGGATCCAGTTTCTTCGCTTTATTAGTTTCATTGTTATTATTGTCATTTTGTAACAGAACGTACAATGAGCGAAACAACAAAATCCGCATTTAACTTTTGGCTTTAAATTATTTCCCCCCGTCGCTGCAATGGAGAAGAACAATTAATCCATCGAAGTTCTTTGCTAGAAATTAGAAAAGCAACCGTTTAATGGTTCGTATCAACTATTACGCGACAGTCTTTACTGTATATTTACAACATGATTATGCCATGCAGGTCGGGCATACCTCGTATCCATGTAAATTGGCAATCACCGTCGAAATTAGTGTCCCCCCGTTAATGCGAGCTTGGGTCAACACAATTTGCTCGGAGTATCTATCCATCAGAAATCTCAATCCGTCCGTCGGTAATTTTATTCGTGTCCAACCTGGATGTTAGCCCACGCTCGGCCGTATCCATTTCCCACTAAAGATCGAGCGCATTCAAAATACGTGCATTTTCCCCATAACAAAATTTAATCGATATGACGGACAGATACTGCGTGTAGTAATACGGGATGCGCAGAATTTGATCGGTGAAATCTGAGTAATATGGATAATTTGGAGTATCGGAGTACAGACGGTATTATGAACGGAAATACAAGCCGCAAGGAAGTAACTGTGTATTAATTAAAGACACTGTCCAGCCCCCGCATCTATGTATTACGGCATATAATTATTGCGTACCATAAACTTGTTCCTGGCGGAGTGTAATCACACTGTTAAATAATATATATTTAATGCGGTCGTTACGCGCGCAAAAGATGTAACGAACTCCGCGGCTATGGACAGTCGCGCCACCAAACCCCGGGCAGTGGCGGGCACCAAGTTATTATGAAGCAGTCACCATTATCCAGCCGGTACAAGGAGCTACTATTTGGCAAAGAAGATTAAGCGCTTTAAGTCCGCGAGGAACTTTGCGCTAAGTAAGAGGCGCCCAAGCAAGAACGTTCTTAATCATGTAAAAGGGAGCTTGCCTTAAAAGCTCTTTCAAATAATGGCGATGGTTCCACCAGGCAAAAGATCTCGCCTTGCGCACCGCTCACTCTCTCACCTTTCACTGAAGGTATACATACTCTATTGTTCCACGATTTACGATCGAAGAGAGAGAGAGAGAGAGAGAGAGAGAGAGAGAGCCAAATGAACAGTTCCCGTTAAAAGTGATCAATTCGATCGGTATAACGTCCTTTATGGGAGTCAGAACACGGTATAGTACCTCGGAGGTACTTCTTGAACAAAGAAGCAATAGCGCCTACGTATCGGTCAAAGAATTCCGCCCGGCTATTTCGTTGTTCGACCATACAAAAAAATTTTCAAATGCAAGTCCAATAAAACCGATAGATCGGCAAAGGATCGATTACACACAATTTATATTGTAACCAGACAGACGCGCGCTTCGCGCGCGCTATTTAGCTTTAACATTATACTATTACTATTACATACTGATTGATACACACAACTGTCAAAATATACGATAACAGCTGCTCATGAAATAAGCGCAGCGAGAGAACCAATTGGCATCGCGGAAAAGCGACAACAATAAACTTCGATAGAGTCGAGTATCGACTTTACATGCCTTTTTTAGATATGATGATGATTACGACGATATAATATATGTTAAGTTTTATTTCTCTATTCTTTATGAAATGATCAATGAATTTCCAGCAGGGGAATAATATAATATGAAAAAAGGACGAGACAATTCTCTCACAACCCTTTTCAATACGTTCTACTATTATTAGATAAACGCCAAGAGGATCTTCAGCGATTTCGTACAATTGCATAAAAACCCCAAATAAAGATATTTGATTTTTACATCAGCGATGTAATCGTAAGATTCTTACCTTAACCCCGTACATTATTACTTTACGTTATTCTACAGGGAAAAGGATGAGCCTGCGAAAAAATCAGGACCCGCCGCTGCACCACCGCCTGCCTCTCTCTCTCTCTCTCTCTCTCTCTCGCTCTCTCTCTCTCTCTTTCTTTCTCTCCCTTTAAGTACCCGCCGTCATTTTCCCCTGGAGCCGATTTTTCAGTACCTAAGTACAGGTGGTGATTTATAAAGTGGGAATGCAGCCCATGGCCCCTGTGCCCGCTCACGGCGATCCATTACAGTCTCCTGCTGCTTCGAGTCATAATATTTCCCTCCGACCTCACCGCCGCCCCTCGCCACGGCTCGTACACACCGTCTTCGCTCTTCTTCCAGGATCTCGTATACCACGCCATCACCGCACTTTATGCATACCAGAACTCTCTACACCTCCGCGCTATCCCGGCAAACATTATAACGCCGTGAGATTATGAATTTTGTATACGACTTGGCGGATCTTTCCGCGAACCCTCCGTCGTCCCGTACCCGCTCCTTCTTAGCTCCCTTCTGCGCGCTTGCCACCCTCCCGTGTTCTCTTTTCTTTCTCTCTTTTCTACTGGTAAGCACATCCGGACGCGGCTCTGTTAAGATCCAAGCTTATGTAAATGTTCGGAATCTGGTATTGGTAAAACTGGCGCATATGCGTGTGTCTGTTTGCACGTCAGTGCTTTCGTCTGAGGATGGAAGAGGATTTTAAACTAAAATATGCATTATCAAGGATCATCCTAACGCGTTGGAAAATAAATCCTATTAGAAGGCTCGAGATGTTATTATTTCAACCCGATAATTGGGCTTGATTAAAAAATTATTCGAAATCTATTAATAATTGTCATAATCACGGTTTACGCTTTTATTAATAAAAAATTATTACATCTATGACATTCCTTGTAGTTATTTTTATTTTCTATCTATCTTATTATTTTTCAATTTTGTTACATAATTTAATTATATAGATGGACAAAAGTGATGTATTATTGATAATTTCTTTAAAAAAACTTTTGCTTTAAAAATTTTTGAAACAAAATATGCTTGTATATATAATAAAGCTAACGTCGTATTTTAAAAAGAGAATTTTGAAATATGTTCAACGTCTCTGATTTTCTAGTAAACGTTATAAGATTGGGAAATTATAAATTTTCTATACGATGCCGTCTCTCAGTCGTACCGTTCGGAATATCGCTTGCGCCTTTTCTTTCCGTGCCTCTTTCTTGGCAACAGCAACGTACACACAAATATTGAATCGGCAAAGTTATTGTTCCCGCGCAATTCTATTTCCGCTTTAAATAAATGTAAAGACACTCATATATTATTTACCCGGTGTCGTCGCGCAACATACATTCTCCCGAATCCATCAATCAAAATAAAGACAGAATATAAACGCCAGCGTATCAGCAACATAATAAATACGTAATATATTACTTGCAAATTGATATTACAATGTCACGGCGCGTAGCTCTAAAAAGGAATTTTCGCTTTACTTTGTACAATATCCTCGGCGGCGCGGTTCAATGCCGCCGTCAGTTTTTCTTTTCCTTTTTTTGGTAACGGAACACGGTGAGATTGTACATTTTGTATAAGGCCTGACGGATCTCGTCAGGAGTTCCCTTTTATGCCGCTCCTTTCCGTCGCCCTCAGGTAACAGGTTACCCCGGATAAAGCCTCGCGAGCAGCCACTCTTATGTAAATACCCGTGGTCCACGTTGCTCTCAGCTCGTGCGCTCGGGTTCGTATGCTCGCGCGGGTTTGCAGTGGCGCAAGAGGAGGACTCCGTCTCGGTCCTCGATGCTTACCCCGCGTCTACATCGCGTGTACGATCTTGTTTGAGACAAGTATCCGCGCTCCGCTTTCCCTACGTCCGAATGAACTTTGTTTTGTCTCTCGATATACCGCTTTTCACGGTGGCTTGGGCCGCCTCTCGAGGAAGACCTCACCCGGAGATACCCTCTTTGAGATTATAGCGGAACGTAAAACGAGAAATTCGTGGAATACCTCCCCGGTATCTATCGTTGCGTGTCCCCGAGCACCACATACGGGGGAGCACTCGATCGAGCATCAACCGACGGAAGCTCTACGGGAGATTGAACGGATGCGCTCATACGGCATGCAGTCGCTTCGGAATCATATGCTCCGAAATTCGTGCCCGTAAGCGGATTAGTATGAAACGCTCCTAGGACGCGCGCAATAAAACGGCGGATAAAACTCCACGGGGACCGACCGAAGAGTGCTTCGGTATTGCCGGCGTAGGCGAAGGACGACGAATGCATTTGCATTCCCGCTCGTAATTCATCGGCAACGTCGGGCCGCACATGCGTGAAACGTATGCCCGCGCGGTGTTTCTTGCCCGTTTCGGTGGTATGTTAATAAAAACATCGAGAGGGTATGTAAAGTATTTCGTAATAACGGATAGTGGCTCGTGTTGCGCTGGCACGGAGCAAAGGAGAGGTTTATTGCCTCGCCGAGGCTCACAACAGCCTTCTTTGTCGACCACGCGAGTTCGATATGCATGCTTACGACAAGTGCATCGATCGCAAACTACAAACGGAAGAAAAGATAAACGTACGTTTAATCGCGAAAGTAGAACGATAAAAAGCTCTCGACCAAGAGGGTAAGAAAACCGAGCGGAATCATATTCGTTCCAATTGGAGGATCATAGAAAAGCACCGCGATGTCGTAGGTGGTCTTCCGCTAACAATTGTTCCATTCTCCGATATGCGACCCGCGCTTTCATTTAATTTGAGCGACATTCAAGCCGATTACATCAAAAACCGCTAGAACTTTGGCGGTAGATAGTGGTTTACCTTTTGATTTCATCTAAACAATGATTAAAATCAACAAACGTTTTCTAAATAACCAAACCGCAATAGCGGATACGAGAACGGCCTGAGTTAGTTCTGAGTTACTTTCTAAATATCGGACAAAAGTCAGATCGGCTGACCGCCGGCGCGCGCCGGTGTGATCCGTGATAAATGTATCGTCATTCTGTTTCAAATAAAGTTCTCTTTTAATAATAATTACATCCCTACGCAATTAAGTAATTTTATTAAGTAAAGGGAACGAGATCTCCAAAACTTCTCTTTTCGTAAATATTTATTCAGAATTTTTTACCTAGTGGACATAAAGGAAACCTATATTGATTTTAGAAATATATTTTTATGTATTTTTCTGCATTTAATTTATATCCCCGATATTACTAGCAAACATGTGTTTTTCTTTTAATTTTATACGCAACTTTATATGTAGCAATATGAAATCCACATGGTGTATTTATTTATATTTATCTTTCTCTAATTCAAATCTTGTGATTTCCCTTATGTCCACACTTGGGAAATCCGCCCAGAGCGTCCAATAAATAGTAATAAACGTTATCGTTTTCCCATGTTTCCACGAATAACCATCTAGAAGCTGTTGTATTATTATTTACTTTTCGTTTAACTAAAATGATATGTATACAATGTACATCCAACACGTCTTTTATTCTGTCCTCAATCGAGGAGCAATTACGCTTCGGCTTGTACCGGACTGCCGAAAATCGTGAACAGTGGGTGTCGTAAGACGTCGAGTGGCTATCAGTAATCCTATTCATCGCGATGAGTGTCGTTCCCCTTAGTTAAGCGAATCTTCGGAGTCGGAGTCGGTACGGTGCGAGAGCCGAGGACTCCGTAAGTACAGATGTTCGAGGGTCGTGCAACGCCGTCGATGCGGGTACACGGTGGATTATGGCGGCCATCCACAGGTCCACGTGAACGACTCGGGGTCCTTTTCATGGAAGAATGGCTTTTCCGTGTCGCTGAATTCAGTGGCCGGCGCGGCACAATCGGGACGTACTTGGTCCTTGGCGCTCGTGAACGGCAACGAGGACCAGCAGCGAATGCCCAAATATAGGAGAGAATACGAGGGAAAAGGAGGAAGTCCCGAACATCCTCGTGGACTCAAGGGCAAGTATTCTCCGCTAGCGGGAGGCATATGACTCCGCGTTTTACCTGGGCGCGGGATCGCGATTTTAAAAAAGTTCGTAGAGTTGGTCACGATCGAAGCGTATTCCTCGAACTCTCCCGTCTTCGGGTTCTTCTTCTTCTTCTTCTCTTCTTCTCTTCTTCTTCTTACTCCTCCTCTTTCTTTCCTGCTTTTTTTCCGCTGCTTTTGCGCACTCGTCCAACTCTCTCCTCCTCAACCTTCCTTCTTTCCCTCTTTCAACAAGCTTTCTGACTTACTCTTTCTCTCAAAGTGCAGTACCCGCTGCCGCGGTGATATCACTTTCCGATAAAAGTCAAGTCGTACGCTACCCCGAAAAGAGCTGAAGGCTCTACTATTCCGCAACGGGGAAACGGAGGGAAGCGCCGCTTCGCACAGTCGCATCGTCGACGTTACGACGTGGGTGAACCGTTATGCACGGCGATCGTCGAAACTTCGGTACCTACGTGAATTTTATTACCGATTGTCACACCGGTGGATGGCCGTTGGTTTAATGCGGCAAACGGAACCTTTCTTTACCACTTTGGTTTGTATCTCTCACAGCGAAACGGTAGGTCAACTGCGAAATTGACTCGTCGAGAGTGAACGATTATTTCTCAGCTTCGTCCTTGAAGACTATACGATATTTAAGTTTTATCGCAATCTCGTGAGACGTAAAAAATATACAAAAGAGCAACAGCGTCTCATTTTCAAAATGGGATTTCATTATAGTACATGCATTAAGAAAGAAACAGGAAAATCTCGCTTTCATGCCATAATGTTAATACATTACGTTAAGATTCTCGGTTTTTATGCTTTCTGTACTTTGTTTGCGCGCTTGATAGTGTACAGAAGCTTTCTTTACTTCTGCAAAGTTTTATTAATTATTACATTTATTTAATTAACAGAATTAATGCAGTATGTTTAGAAAAACGAGGTTAATACCGAGTTTGTTGAGATTTATATGAATTCAAGGAAGAACGATGTTTATTTTGATGAAAGTTAACGATAATAAATTCACTACTTTGATATCTACGATAATAATGATTCCTATATCGCTGAAATAATACGCGATGAGTAACAAAGTGCATAAATACGGTTTTAGATCGATGTGTAATAAATGCGGGCAAGCTTGATCGACCAATGCGACAGTGGTTGCGGACAGCCTTAATTGCCTGGGCTTCGGTAGATGTGCGGCAACTTAATCAAGCAGCAGTGAGAGTACATGCTGCGACATCGTAACAATGAATCGTTCGATGATGATGACAACTTGAACTCACGTCGGGATCCGATTCCATTCGACTCCGTCGAGCGAGTAGATTATCCCAGCATTAAGGTGGTCGAATATTCCGGTAATCCTTTCGTAATCATCCGAAATACATGATTCCGTTCAACGGGTTCTGTAGTAATACGACGTAATGCGATCATTAGGAGAAGCGGGGCGCCTTTGACATTCTCCGACTTACGGACAAGAGACAGCGTCGGGGAAAAGGCGTAATTGACTCGAAAAGATGTACATGAACTCTCGACTTGAGAAAGACGACGGAGAATAGAAAGAAAACGGTGAGGGAGTAAAAGGCAGCACACCAGGCGTGGATCCTCGAATCGGCTGACTTACGCGATCCCTTTGCTTTCAGAGCTCGGTGAAAGGAAAAAAGAAGGGAGGAAGGAAGAGGGTGGGATATAAAAAGAGGGAGTTCGGTGCCGGCCTTGCGAACTCCGAAGGCGGAAGGAAAGGAAACCCGGAGGTGGCGGGTGATGGGAGGGAGAGAGAGCAGAGAGGAGAGGACGGGTCCCGGGCACTATCTCGGAAAATTATGTCAGTCCTATCTCAGGCTGAAAGCAGAGACGAGGATGAGAGGACGAGATATGAAATAACCGGAATAAAAGGGAGAGTGAAATTCCGTGCTCGAACGGGACACCGAAGGAATAGAAATATTACTATTGGGATAAACTCTGTCCCGCGTTCAGTTTCCTTACACCATCTTCTCTCGGCGGTATCTTATCGGTACCGGCTCGTTTTTTCCGTTCTTTTTGACGCATCGCCTCCGCGAAGATTAATCGTCGAATGCGCGATAAAAATTTGGTATGAAAACTGCTTTCGACCGAAAACTCCCGGCGGCCTCGCGTGACGGAAATAATTACGCGATATCGGAAAATGCCTGCGCCTAGTCGGGGGGGAGGGGGGGGGGGAAGGATTTTGTCGGGCTCTGTATCCAGCAGATTATAAAAATTTTCCATCGTCGGTACTTGACCGCGCGTCCGCATTGTTCTCGGTCGTGTTTACGGCCACGGGTAAATGCAGTAAGACCGAGAATAAAGTCCCATCTATGCGATTATGAGCCATCCGCTTACGTTTACTTCCCTCGCCTCTTTCTCCCCGATGCAATATCCGTAAATTCAATTTTTTTTTCTCCCTCGCTGTATCCGCGCTTGTCGGATCGACAACATGGCGGAACGATTCCGGGAGAATCGATGTTAACTCGAAACTCCCCCGTTCGTCGGCTGGAAAAACGGAAGTAAAAACGAAGAACTCGGGGCATAATCTTGTTTTGTTACGGAGCCAATACAAAACAATTCTAGCATCCAGCAAATAAACGCGGCGAAGTACTCGATCACGGGTTCCAAACAATATTACACGCTATGTCGCTAAACGAGATTGAGTGCAATTTATTAAAAGTAAAAATTATATAATCCATTTTTGATTATACGGAATATCAGCAAAAAGAGTCGTTCACTGGATAAAATACATTTGCTGCTGTAATTTGCCCTCAACTTGTTCCAGAAAATGTAAAGCGACTCGTAATTACCGATTAATTAAGCATAAAAAAAATTAAACGATTGCAATAAGTTAGAGTGCGCGCAAGCCGAATGTATAATGGCGCAACAATCGCAGTTATACGCGAAAGCTCATTAAAACGAAGCATGTTCATTGAGCAGTTACTCGCGTTACGTTTCCCTCCTATTTCCACTCTAATTACAATAAATCAATCCATCATTCATTTGTCAAAGCGAATCTTTCCAACGAAGCAAGCTTCGCTGAAAATATAAGTTTCGCTAAAAAAAAAGTTTCCTGCGGATTAGTTTATGATTAAGGATTAACTTTCGCGGAGGGCTTGCATTTGGAGCACGATAAAGTTGAAAATTCGCCTTCTCTTTGTTTTCGAAGTAATATTCGCGTTTCTTGTCTGGGAGAAAGAGGATATCGAAGTTTATACGGTTATATTACATCCCCCTAGCTAATATTGAATACGTCCCCAAGCAGCTTGCTTGATAACCCCGCACTCGAGGCGGAGAGAAGAGAGAATCCATTCGACCATCGTTCCTTCGAGATTAGGAGGAGTTTGCGGAGACTTCGGAGGAAGATCTGTTTGGTCAAGGACGATCGGGCTATTACCAAAGTCGCGCTCGTCTGAGTTACGATCGCTAAGCTTACACAAACCCCAGTCCAGCTATTGCGGTAGTCCAGAAATCGCGAGACCGCCTTTCGTACAAACGCCTTAAGTCCACATCTGTGAAAATCGAGCGCGAAAGCCCCTTTCCGATAAGACGCTTGGCAAAAGAGCCACGAGATAGAATATCGCATAAAATTAGATCGATCCATCACCGACGCGTCGTAGTAGGTGGAACGGTAAAAAATCTCCGCTCGATCTATATTCATTTATAACCGTCGCTCTATCCAATAGTACTAATCCGAGCCTATATTCGATCTTATTCGAGCCTATTGGACGCCATTTGGCTCTCGAGATTCTCTCGAACGGCATGAAAAACTTGGCATAAGTAGACGAGTGAGATCTCACATCGGTAGAAATGAGCTCTCACGTGAAATTATCCGAAACGCGGTTTCCCCAAGTTTCAAACGGCGGACCGCGATATCGATTCGATGAGCAAATGGGCGTTCAGCGTGTTCGTCGACGAGCAGAATGCGATCAAAATTTCAAAGGGGAGCGATTGAAGGGAGAGAGAGGAGCGAGGGGGGTGAGCTCGAGTAAAGATACGAAAGATCCGGAGAACCGCTGACGTATAACGCACCATAACTATTATCTCTTTTCTCTCCGCGAAAGAAAACTTGGCACTCGGCTGATCCTCCGAAGTATCCGGCGAGTTAGCGGGTAAGGTAGGGTAGAGCGCGGGGAGGTGTTGGGTTGAGGACGCGCGGGGCGGGCGGTGGGTGGGTGGGAAAGCTCTAAGATTACTGAATGGGCTTCGCTCGCGCTGGTGCCTGCGCTCTCGGGGTCGTGGCTTTATTAACACGTCTTACAGGGTAACGGGATCTCGTGCACGTTAAGAGGTAGGTAGGTAGGTATATGGAGGCAACCGGCAGCTGTTGCTAACGCAATTTTCCCCCCCGATATAAATCCTCCGGACCCGCGATATTGAATCAAACGATATAGCGGGCGGCTTTATCCCCCGGTCGTGGCATCACGCGCGCGCGCGCGCACGAGCATGCTCCCTCTTTCTGGAACGTTCGCCGTAGCAACTTCCGACTAACTAGATCCTTGATTCGGTCGGTAGACCGGATAGGGCAGATACGGATATAGGACGGATCGACCGGAATAAGTCGCCCGCCGCCGCGACTTTGTACGATCGCGAGAGAATAAGAAAGACAGGATGGGCTGATGGTGGATGGGTAAAAGACCGAAAGGAAGCTCTCTCTCTCTCCTTGCTCTCTCCCGTTGTACGCCGCGGTATGAGGGTGGCACATCCATTAAGCGAAGACCAGAAGCAAGTAAAAGGATTTCAAGATGGAGAGACGAGCCAAGCTTACGCGGTAATTACGACAGGACCAATGAACGATGCCGTTTACGATTCCCCGATACTTATCGATCGACCGACTAATTAGTGTGAAAGAAAAACGGGAACGAGCACGGATAAATTCCAAGAAGGATGAATCTTGCTAGCAATTACTTTTTCACGACTGTTCGGCTATGAGCTCTTGAAGTGTTAGTTACGTTACCGCTACGGAACAGCTTGCAACGCCATTGTATTTTATATCGGCATGATTCTTCGAGGAGCTAAAACACAAAGATGCGATCAGTCATGGATTAGTTTGTCGGATCGAAATGGCATGAAGGATCTCTGAAACGGCGTAGGGGCACGTTCGGCCGAAGCACAGGCAAAGGCGATTGCATGGACAGCGGAACCGAACGAAGTCCGAAAACTTGAACCAATCGAAAAAAAAAAGAAGAGAAGAATGAACGAGATGGAGAGAGACCGGACTGGAGACGAGAGGCGAACTTTTCTTCCCTGCCTTCTTGCGAGCATGCTCTCGTCCAGAAAGCAACGGAACGCCCATTACGCCGCGGACGAACGAGCTCCTGTAATCGGAGATGAACCGAGGAACGGGGGAAATCGCATGGTGAAAAGGGGGCATGGGACGCGGGAGATAGAGAGAACGGGGAACGAGAGAGGGGAGAAAATCGAAAAACCAAACCTTTCCGTAGGAGATTGGGCAACGGTAGGTACGTCTCGATCGGCGATGGTCTCGGGATGCGATTTTCTCGCGCATAGAGTTGCTGATTGCGAAGGTGCAACATCAGAACCGCCGGCTATACGTATAGACACGCTATACATTTTCCGATTTGGCTGCCGGAATAAAAAGACAATTCGCTCCGCGGGATCCGTAGCCCGCCGACGAATGGATCCCGAGCGAGAGATAGAAATATCGCCGGGGACAATTTATTACTTCCCTCTCGCTGGGTCTCGTTACAAGGGACCGTCGTCGTAATCTTACGTCGCGCATTATCGGAAGTGTGTTACCTTCTTCGCGATTAGCTCTGCATTATTTACGGCGGCGTGAGACGAGAATCCCGCAAGGACGCGAATAAACACCACTGTAAATATCTTTTATATAAAATATATACAGGCCGTGCACTTGCCTTTCTACCGAGGTTCTCTTTTGCGTCACGTATTATTTATTCCGAGTACTTCATGCGTGATAATTCTGACATGAGTTCGGAAAGTCTTTGCAGGCCTTCGATTATCCGCCGTGTGGGACGGCGCGACGGAGTAGCGCGGCAGCCGTTTTAAAGCGGCTCAAGGCTATTCCTCATAAACGCCCGGCGTTATATAGAGAGATTATTTCCGATCCGCGCGATAGTTTCACGACCGAAGGAATTGCAACACGGCGCATGATCGGCTTCGGCGCAAACACCATCCTCCGATATCGTGGCCTGTTTCATGGCCGATGAGGCGCGCAACGGCAAGCGCGCGTGCAACGTGATACGTGTTCACGAAAGCCTCAATCGCGAGAGGAAACGTAATTTTCGTTATCAGCCCGTATATCTAAAGAGAAGACTTATTTCAAGCTAAAATTCATATCTTTTTTCGCGAACGATCGATTATTTGACGATAGCAAGCACGTGCGAAGATTATTTTGCTCGTAAAAAATGTATTTATATAAATGAATAAACTACGACGTATAATTTTGAAAAGAAATACGCTTGTTACCGCTATATTTCGGCCGGGATTAAACTCCGTTCGAAAAATTCAGGCCGTTATATTGAAAATTGTGTACCGGCGCGGCGCAAAGTTCGTGTCTCGTACCAAAAGGTAAACTTCACCTTTGTACATCGATTCCGGTGATCGCTGCAGCTTGCACACACAGTAAATCTCTCGACTATTATTAGGCTCCACCCTGCAAACTTGGTTCTCTGCTCCTTTGCCGCGACTCGAACCAGTTAGCTACTATGTTTGCTGTTCCACCGAACGATCCAAGGGTATTGGCAACATCTGGCGGTACTTATCGTTCGACAGGAACGTCAACTCGAAGAAGGTAGAGGACCCGGTCTTAGAGCGCATGTACGCGAGGATGACATTTAGGAGGTTGTGTAACAAGGACTGAACCTGCCATTCAGATTGTCAGGATGCAGGACCGAGGCAGGGCTGAGGGATTCCATTAGTTGGCGTACGACAGATCCAAATGAGAGTTCTCGGGCTTTAAAGATTCCTAGTGAATTAAATATACACGCCACAGGACATTAATTTACCATGAAAATGAAAAATCTCGACATATTTAGGCACAATTATGAAATTATGTAAAAACAATATTCATTATTAAACTTCTAATTTTATAGCCTTACGTGTAAATCTCAAATTAAAAATATCAATTATTATTCCTTTTTATGAATATTATATAGATTATTAAAAAGGTCGATTTCTCACGTTTTGCAAAAAATGCCTTTCTGACTTTCAAATAACAAGCTTTTCATTCCCTTTGTTCCCATATGTTTCTTTATAGATACACAGACAGGTTAACGCGGCACAATATGTGAGCTTAAATCCATTTTGGTCTATATATTTCGACAGGAATATTCATTTACGGTCACAGAAGCGACGTCAAAGAGTTCACGAATCTTCAAAGCTTTTACTGTCATTACCATCGTGACGAATTTTCCTTTTTCGTGTGGCACGGCATATGCACGTTACATATAACAATGAAAGTCTCATTTAATAGTCAGTAAAGTTAGACTCGACTCATCATCGTTACAATCATATAAAACATTTCTAAAATCTTCAATAATCTAAATATCTCTATATCTATATATTTTAAAGTTGTTTCTAGAATTTCATTGTATAAAAAATACAAATACTAAGGAAAAAAGAATGAATCAAAATAAAACAGATATTATTAAGCAAGTGAGATAATAGATATAACGAGAGATCGTAACGAGAATCGATCGTACAAGTCGCTGCAGTTGTTCGCCGATGCGGCATTGCCCAGCGCGCCGTTGGCAAAAGCGATTGTTTCACATTTTCCAAAACACGAAAAAAATCAGGTGACACAGTTAAGCGCCACACCCGGTATATAAAATACACCCGAATCTCGGGGTACATAACGTTCATATGTGCAATGAGTAATGGCAGGCGTCTATCATTGGACGCGTGTGTCTGACACGAGCCGTGTGTAGCGTGTCCTGACTACTGGCTGCGCAGAAACAATTTTCTTCGTGTGGGGTAACGAGAGGACGGCGAGGAAGGGTACGGGGTAGAAAAAGAGAGAGAGAGAGAGAGAGAGAGAGAGAGAGAGAGAGAGAGAGAGAGAGAGAGAGAGAGCCCGGCCGAACAGGAAGGAGAAGAACCGACGTAGAGAGAGACCAGTGAAATGCGGCGAAAGTTGAAACAAATATCGAATTTATCGGCTCACGAGGAAGGCGGAGAGCGGGAAGGAAGGTCAGACGCCAAAGGGGAGCGAGTCCTGGCGTGAGTTACGAGCAGAAAGGGGCTCGGCTGGAAGGAGAGGAAGTCGACGACGACGACGAGGACGAGGACGAAAACGAGGACGAGAACGACGACGACGACGACGACGACGACGATGGCAACGTTCGTTCCTGGGTCGTGTTTGAATTACGAGCTCCGGTAGTCCAGACTGGAAATGGAAGCCGCCGAATGGCGGGAATGACATAAAACCAGTGACGGCGTTGAAATTTGCGCCCCTTCTATTCCGAACCTTCTCTCTTTCTTGCCGTTCGGCTCTCTCGTTGCTTCTTCCCTTTCGCTCCGTTCACGCGCGTTGTCTTCCACGTTGTTCTCGTCCTACCATTTGAACGATTGACTTCGCCGGAATCGCTTGCAGAGAGTGCGATGCATGCCTCTCCAATTTTCAGTTCCTAAAAAAAAAGTCAGCCGAAGAGGTCTCGTTTTTACGATGACGTTTCGCCATCACGAGCGGTTTTTTTGCTCGACGTGCTCCCCGATTGACATTCTCGGTTCAAATGCACGAACATGAAACGCTGGAATTATCTTTCCGCTAAACTGGAGGAAATTTCATAAATTCTCACTTTGAGCTGATTTACTGATCACAAAAACGACTAACATAACTTATTCAGATATTAAAATAACTATTTTTTCGTTTTACCAAAAAAATTGATATTTTTCACGCTTTTTAATTGACAAAATTAAAAAATATTGAATATTATTGGTTTAGTTATTAAACAATAAAATTTTCAAAATACGCGCACTAACGGAATTTATATTTTATTAAATTTGTAATAACCTCTCTTTTTAGATTTTAAATAAAGTGCCACAGAATAAAAAATGTATTTACATTGATATATTGCACGTTTTTACATAAATCAGCAGTATTGTCAAATACAATGATTTGTATAAATCTGCAATATTGTTTTTTATATAAATCTGTAAATGTGTAGAAGGTTAAAATTTTTAAATTTCACAGTTTGAAGCCCCCAAAGGGGGAGTCATAAAAGCGATTCCTGTCATCGAAGCGGAATATTTTATCCTTTATCGGGAACATCCGGATTTACAAATTAATGCATCGCCTCGTTAAAAACGAGCTTTTAGATGAGAAAAAGGAGAGCTCTTGTTTCTATGGCACTTTTCCGGAAAGTGTTCTCGGTGGAGGTACCCTTTTGTCGTCCCGACGCTTGTTTGCCGCTCTTTATATTTATAGCTTTTATTTACATCCTCCTCCGCGCATCGAGATTTAAGCCCCGGAATGGCGCGACTCGCGACGCTCATCATTCTCGCTGACTTCAAGCTGGATAATGCACGAATCGCTGCTCGATATAATACATTAAGCCAGGATCAGTGGACGCGCGCAAAATATCTCCGGAAAGATATGGCACGCGAAATATGACGAGTATCCGTCGCGAAGGGCTCGAAAAACATTCCAGCCGTCGGAGGGTGCAGGTCGATAATCGACTTCGTGCGCGCAAACACCGTACGTCCTTTATACTTTAAGCCCCGTAGCGTATGCCGGCCGGTGGTGCTTCGAAACCAATTTGCATGAGGTCGTTTGAGAAATTGAGCCGCGCTCGCATCGCCACGCAAAATGCATGGGCAATTCGCGACTTCGAAAATCAACGCGCTAAAAAACGGGGCAGATTTATCATCTAATCGGATATCGGCAAATTGGCTGACGATCACCCTAAATTCGATCATTAATCCGCGCGCTTTTGACGGTTTGTCCGGAGCTTCCTTGAAAACGAAACGACATTAATAATAATCTAGTTAGGTTGTTATAATCCGATTCTCTCTCTCTCTCTCTCTCTCTCTCTCTCTCTCTCTCATAATAGCTGACACTGGAACTTTAGTATCGGAATATAATATATGGACGTCGTTGTGGTTCTTGAACCATGTTGCGCGAATATCCACTAACAACTAACTTTGGACACACTTTGTGGTCCGTGCTGGTATAGCCAATATATTATCGTCTTATATAAGCCATCATCCAAAAGCCGTGTCTCTCACAACATTTGCTCAACTTAAATTCTCCTTGCGCATTCAATATGCAATTATGCGATCAGTTTTTTAACTGTCACGAATGTATCAGCGATATAGTTTCCTTTCTGTTTCTCTATTGTATATATATATATATATATCTATTTAAAAAAATACTAAATATGCTACCTCGCGATATCATTTACGTGTGATTGTATCGCATGCAAAGTGCGCATATAATGGCGGCAGAGATTTAATTCCGTGGGAGTTTGTTTCGCGCGTTTTCCTGTAACGTTACCCCGAAAACTCCAACTGGAGTTTGAGTTTTCTGGACATTTCGCACGGCACGTATTCTACGCGAATTAAATGGGTCACCCGGAGTAAAAAAAAACTCGTTGAACCCGCTCCCTTTTTACGTACCCTCTTTTCTTTCTCTCCTCCTCTATGCGCTCTCAGCAAACATTGTTACCTATTACGGGAGTTAGCATCACCGGTACGTTTCTGCTACCGTAATAAATTAATTCCGTAGAGGCGCGAGCACGGTCCGTCCCGGGGTGAAAAAAAATCCTCCGGATTGTTGAGACCGGGGCACGTTGAGAGTAATCGTGACTGAGGACGTTAAAAAGCGCCAGATGAGTAAAAGAACGTGTCAGATTCCCCGGCTTTCAGTCGACATTTTTGCGCTAATGTCATATTTGCTCTATATATCCATAAATCGACATTTCTATTTAAAGATAATAATGTGTAGGGAAACCTATTGTAATATATCATTGCAAGTATTAAATAATGGACATTATAATTTCAATACTTGTATTATCTTGATTGTAATTCAATTTGAAAACAAAATATTAATAAAAATATGTGTAATTTTTATAATGCATTATCATTATAAAATACACACGCTCACGTATACGCACTGCATGTGAATTTAAGGAAAATATAGAAATATGAATTATGTGGGATTATATAATTATATAGTTCCACATAAAATTATGATGTAATATCTTCGCAATGAGGTCTGTTCTTTAAAAAGTGTCCTTCACCACCACAATGCGTCAACGTAATATTAATGTATAAAATAATAAAGTTACGCCATAAATTACGTTAATGGCCGGCGATAGCCGCTAATTATATTGTAACTTAGTAGCGTAATGGATGTGCCAGCCAGATTACGGGGCCGGGTAGGTAAGTTGGCTCATATGGGTAGACGCGGGTCAGACATAATCTCGTACAAGCGCTTTAAAAAGCAGATAAACGTGGGAGCGTTTCATTCTTCTTGCATTCTATCTCTACTTCCTTGCCCGCCTTGGCTCACTGCCGTTATTAATCGTAGGGACGGGGATTACCGCTGGCTGCGCTAATACCAGCAACCAGAAACGACGCTGCTGATGGAGGCGGAAATGGAACGATCGCGGCCGAGACACTCTCTCGTAGCGTAGGACGTCGAGCGCGCCTCGCCCGGCACAGCCCTCGAAAGGGTAATCCACTGTCGAAAATACGATCTCGTGCGCCTAGCACGTTATTCCACGTCCGCGGAAATCGTGTTCCCGGGGGGGTTGTAACTAACGACCGCTCCGTGGGTGCAACGAGCGATTCTGTCGCTGGACGGTTTTGTGCGCGTTAGCATCTTCACAAATTAAATCGTCCAAATTAAGCCCCGCGCAAGTAAAAGCCTTATTGTTAAGATATCAAACGCATATTCGTGCAACTGAAAATATATAATATGCTTACTGTTCCCCTTTTGTGCAACCCTAAAATTTTATGGCCGATAAAAAGAAATAAACGCTCTATTATTAAGAAACAACTTTCAGACCGTTGATAAAGTTCCAGTGATATTCGAAACAATTATCGCCTTTATGCTTGAACAATCGTTACTGTTACTTTAAACAATGACTTTACGACTTCGTAGTCATTCCGACAACTTAATACATTTAATCGAAAATTTTGAACAGTATTTAAAGGGACTGGAACTGAGAGCGTTTGGTGATTTCTTGCCTACAATGGTTTCGAATCGTAATCAACGAACTTCCGTGAATCAAAGCGGCGCTTAAATGAAACGACACTTTCAGAAAGAACTGAATTTATTTAATATCTTTTTTTTTTTTAAATCCTGGATTTTACCTGGATTTATTACTGTGATATTGAGTACAACGACAGAATAGCTTTGTAAGCAATCCACAGAAAGATATGCCAATGGGCTGTTTCAAAAAAGGGCGGATCGGATAAATCCACGTACAATGTGCTTTCAGTCCCCGGCATCCGGATCTCGTCGAGCGCCCTTCGCGAATAATTCACCTTGATGTGCGGAAAGAGGCCGCAATCAAGGCAATAATGCGCTCGTACTGCGAAAAACCATTGCTGAAAGACCGTGACGATTCGCGCTGCGGAAAACATCGTTACGCTGATTGTAATTGCATTCCGTCACGAACAAATGAATTGAGCGTCGATTTGCTGCGGCAAAAATTGGTGATACGAAATCATTTTCATGATTCCGTGCTGCTCGGGATCAAAGAGAGGAGATAACAGGATAGAAATTGCCGTTGGTAGCTTCGCGATTATAACCATTCGCCGCTCCTGGCTGATACGTCTCTACTGTCCTTCGTTAAGTTTTTTAGACGATTAAAGAAAAAAACGAGGCGGAAGAAAAATAAACCCAGGAAAACGCGAAATCTGATTAGTTCCATGTAATTTAACGCGCCGTGACAAATAAAGTGTCCCTCTCAGATAACGTGAGTTGAAGTCGCGATAGTACATGGCGAAAACACTTTACTTTTACCTTACCTTACTATTAAAAATGGACTTGAGACATGAACACACAGTAAACTTTATTCTAATATTATTAACGGCCTGTTAAAAAGTTGCAACTCAGCAATTCCTTTAACAACTCATTGTTTCACGACTACAAAATTCAGCATTAAATCAATATGATTTGCTGACAACTTTCCACGAGTTATTCGATTTCCACAAATATCGAAGTTTTTCCGATGCTATAGCATTGGCACGAATGAGGTACAGACGCGCAAAGTGCAACGAGTTCTCGCAGTCGCATTTAAAAATGACGAGCATACGGCAGTGTGTCCGGCGTTTTAAAAGCAAAGGCGTATAACACGCGCAGTAAAACTAGACCGAAGTATAATTGGGAGACCAGGACTCGAGTATCGAAAGCGCGCGCGGGATGGCAAAGCGCACGATAAAACGTGCAAGATGGAAATGGCGGAGTGCGGATATCATGAGATAAAAATGTGATACCGCGCCGCGTAACGCGAACGAGAAACGCACATGCAGCATGTAGTAGCGTATCGATTCGTTCGGGCACAAAAGTGAGCGTGAATGTGAAAATGGCCCCGCCCATCTTTATCGTTATAGCCGGTTAAATAGGTGCACGATTCGCCGCGATCCTTTGTTTCCCCGCTTTTTATTTCGGCGCGTATCGCGCGAGTGTACTTTAAGTGTAAGTTATCTCGATTCCGGTCTCTCGACAAAGGACTTTTCTTTCTCAGGGTGGGACGGACAAAGGCATTTATAATGCACACGCGCGGATATGTAGACCATACGTATCCCCAGTGGATAATTCACAAACTTCCGGAATGTGTTTCGCTGCGTATACTTTTATATCTCCAGGATCACCGCGGTCTTCTCTCATCTTACAAAATCCTTCGACACAGGCGCGATGCGTGTCGTAAAGTTACACCGACGTCAGCGATTCGTCGACATAAAGTATTTCCGCCGGAATTATATGTCCGCGAGAAGCTTCATTTTTAACGCCTTAACTCCGCCGCCCGCGTCGCGAACGACGTCGCTAAAAGAGGTTTAACTGTAAAACAGCGAGTGCCGCGCGGAACGTCGTACATTATTGTCACACAGACTAAGTACTTAGTGCCGGTGACGAAATATCTCGACTCTTTAATAAATCCGAAAACACTCGTTGCTAAATAAAGGAAGCTAAACTCTAAATAAATCAGTCCTCTATGAATAGGATGAAAGCAGAAAGCTAAATGAAATGCCATTTTTGGTTAAACGCACTACAGTATAAAAATGCATTATTTCACATATGTGTTATTTTATTTACCGCGACTAACGCTATTATCCTTCATTTTCGCTGCAACGCAAAAATAAAGAATCATTCGGTCCTTCTCCCTCTTTTCTCCGAGGGTACAAGTAAAATAATATGAATTCTGCAAGCTGTGCCGCAGAAGCCACTTAGCGATTTATTTTTTCCAAGAGCGCGCGCGTCGCGAGCGTGAGGGAGGTGCGCGTCGTTTTTATGTTACAGTATTTTCCCCGACCGTACCGCATCACGAAATAACGTACGACTATATAGAGTCGGACTTTTCGCGCAAGTTTGGCCGTATCACCCGCCGCGGACAAAGACACATAGGCATCGGGTTTCAAACGGTCGCACGAGGCCAGAAGGGTTTTCACCCCCAACGGACAAAAAGGTGGCTAAAAGCATATTCCTGTCGTCCTTGGCTTTACGTGGTCGCGCCGATGGTTTTCCTCGCTTATATTTTTATGGCCCGAGGGTACGAACAGCACCCCCGCGGCATCTATTCTCTCCTCTCACGACCTTTGGCCTCTACACGAGCTAGCGCGCGCGGATGTAGACACTCGCACGGCTCTCTCTCTCTCTCTCTCTCTCTCTCTCTCTCTCTCTCTCTCTCTCTTTATGTACGCACCACCAAGTGCCAAGGCCGTATACGAAGCGACGATAAACTTGTCGGTTTATGTGGGCACAGTTCTAAAGTTAAAAGAAGCTGCCCGCGTGTCTTGTAACCCGGCGATATAGTCGTCGCGCGAGTTTCACGGATGGCCGAGCTTATACGAGGAACCTGACCGCTTTTACAAGTACGAATCTGTCTTCGCTAACTCGGCGATAGCTCATCGACTATTTCGATATTGCCTCATTATGCAGCACAGGATCCTCGAAGTTTTTTTTCTATCTCGTGACTCTTTTCTTTTAATAAAAAACAATTATCGAGCTGCGTTATTTCTTTGCATAAATAAAACAAAAAACCTATTTGTCCTGTTTTTTCTCTCTACTTAGCGCGAATATAATTATAACTTAATAACCTACAATATTCTGATAGAGAGAACAAGGTAGTACATCCTACGTATTATGTGTATGTATGTGTATGTGTGTGTGGATGTATACGTATATCTGTATATATATTTATATATCTTTTTGTATTGCATTTTAAATAAATTATTACAGTAAACGATATGCTTTTATTATCACATTTACTTGACCGTTACCTCCAAATAAACAAAAATCTATACGTTTTCTTCCGTGTGAGAGCCTCTAGAAAACAATATTTACATATACATTGTTCTGGCCTTTGCCTCAATTGCGTGTCCACTTCACTGGAGCGGAACTGATTCGTAGGACGGGAAGGTTGATCGGGATAAAATTATTATGGTCGTTGCAAAAGCCATGACTATAATACGAGAAGGTCGCGGTTATGAAAGCTGCAATGTATTTTTGTACAACCCTGTCTGTTCCCTCCGTTAAAACGTACACTTGGCCGTAACTAAGGGCAGGGTTATGTCTCCACCTATGGGTATGACGGTCATAGTCGTGCCAGTAAATGGCACCCTCAGTTACGTAGAACTGCCGCTGTCCAGGCCGCAACAGCTGGCCGGCGCGGGCGCCCGCGGGATAAACCTACCAAGATTCTCACAATTTACCCATTTTCTTCCGCTCCCCGCCGCCGGTTTTCTTCCCTTTATTACCGTTTCACGGTTTATGCGCGGCTCCGCCGCCGAAAACGCCTCACTAAACCCGAGCACGGACCTTTCGTCTTCTTTTGTAATAAAAAGAGGTCTCGGCGAGAGAGGTCTCGGTAAGGTTACATCACACGATTTTCATGGAAGAGAGAATTTTTTTCGCTAGAATTTCATTTTGCCACGCGCGCGTCCGTCAGAGAAAATCATTTGCCCACAGTGTAAAATAGATCATTCGATATTTTTTCTTACGCCTCCGTATATTCCGATGCAGGCTCCAGATGAGCCCTCATTAGAAGGCGATTCGTTAGCGTTTTATATACCTTCGACATACTTTGCATTAATGCGCGGAGAGTCCTGGCTTTAGGATAAGAAGTGCCGCGTCGTAGTTTTCCGCGGTGAAATCCCCCGAAGTGAGCACTCACAGCGCGGCGAAGCGCGATTCTCAAAAATCATTTTCCACTGTCCATGTAATATCGTCTTCGGCTCTCGCAATAAAGAAGCGCGGATTTACAATAAAAGGTAGTACCTCTCGCAATAAAGGAGATTGGATCTGCAATAAAAAAGGATTCAGCGCTCTGCTTCATAATGAAAAGCTCAAAGCGAATTTTCTCCGGTGGAGGCTACAATCGACGGAAAACATTTCCGCGCCTCCGTCTCGGCGTCGACGTCTCTCGCCTCTCTCTCTCTCTCTCTCTCTCTCTCTCTCTCTCTCTCTCTCTCTCTCTCTCTCTCTCTCTCTCTCTCTCTCTCTCTCTCTCTCTCTCTCTCTCTCTCCTCTCTCTCTCTCTCTCTCTCTCTCTCTCTCTCTCTCTCCCTCCTCTCTCTCTCTCCCTCTCTCTCTCTCTCTCTCCGCTACACGGGAAGTGAAACTCGTATCCCGGAACAAGTAAGGAAGCCCGGCAGCCCGAAGTGATCTTGCCTGAGCAAACTTTCGTCTCCGCCTCGCGATGCTCTTAATAAGCCCCATATTGTCCTCCCTTAAATTTTAATAATGCATCGCGTAATGCGCGACGCGTACACCGTACATACGGGGCGCGGCTTGGCTGCAATCTGAAAATATTTGTTGCAGCGCAAAGAGTCCCTTCGGGGCGTCTCTCTGTTTATGAAGTTTTATGTCGGCTGACGGTCGGATAGTGGAGTAACCGAGAGAAAGAGAGGTCGAAAAAAAAAACCGAAAAAAGGGGAAAAATAGACGAGAAACAAAAAGAGGAAGGAAAACAAGGGTGAGGGTAAGAGCGTTAGGCGACAGGAACTGCAGACGGAGAAAGAAAAGCGGGAGGAGGCGAGGCGGACGAAAAAGAATGCGAGGAGCGCAACGTAGGAGGCTTTCAGCGTCGTACACGAAGAACAGTTGCCTCGCCATGACCGCGACGTATCGAAACTATCGGCGTGTTTCCTCACGAGGATTCAATCGGACTGACTTTCATCTAGACCTCAGCCGTAACGTCGGATCATTGAACGGCGGGATATTGAGCCGAACCACGAAATTAAAGTGGTCATCTATCCGAAATCAATGTAATCAGCACTTTGTATATGTTTCTCGCACTGTTATCGTGAGATGGAGATTGGGATAAAATTTTAAACGATTATTTGAATGAAAAGTGCATGAGTACATATTATAGTAGAATAAATAAAAAATGAATAAAGAGAAGTGAAGTTAAATTAGAAAAAAAAAGAAAAATTTTCGATTTTATGTAGAAATTATTTCAGTATGCATGACATTATGAAAATTTTCAATTTTGACAAAAAAATTTGTATTAACAAAGAAATTCCTGCGCTTTTATATATGTGAAATATTTTATTTGTAAAATACTTGTGTAATTATACTGCTTTTTTACGAATGAGATATGATGTGTTGCTGACAAGTACACGAAAGGAAAGACATCATAGCAACGAGATCAAATTTTTTAAATAATTCCTCAAGAATTCGCTCGGTCACACTGGAAAGCGGACAAAAGAGGTCTTCCGACTGGTCCCGATGTTCCAATCAAAAGTTTCTTCTTTCCGGCAGTTGCACGCGAAAAGTCCATCACGATGCCAAAATTGAAACGTGACGATATCGACCGCTACGCGTACGAATGTGAGCGACTTTTTGTTGATTTTATTTCGTGGATTCGACGTGTCAAAATTGGAACGACAATGGCAAGTAAAGGAGCAGTCACATTCTTATAAAAAATTAAATT